>NC_053389.1:302169256-302853423 GCF_905171765.1 Bufo bufo | reverse complement strand
CTATTTATCTATCTATCTATCTATCTATCTATCTATCTATCTATATCTATCTATTATCTATCTATATCTATCTATACCTATATCTATCTATCTATCTATCTATCTATATCTATCTATATATATCTATATCTATCTATATCTATCTATACCTATATCTATCTATCTATCTATCTATCTATCTATCTATCTATATCTATCTATTATCTATCTATATCTATCTATACCTATATCTATCTATCTATCTATATCTATCTATATATATCTATATCTATCTATATCTATCTATCTATCTATCTATCTATCTATCTATCTATCTATCTATCTATCTATACCTATATCTATCTATCTATCTATCTATCTATCTATCTATCTATCTATATCTATCTCTATCTATCTATCTATCTATCTATCTATCTATATCTATCTATCTATCTATCTATCTATCTATCTATCTATCTATCTATCTATCTATATCTATCTCTATCTATCTATCTATCTATCTATGTATCTATGTATCTATCTATCTATATATATCTATATCTATCTATACCTATATCTATCTATCTATCTATCTATCTATCTATATCTATCTATCTATCTATATATATATATATATATATATATATATCTATATCTATCTAACTATCTCATTATCTATCTATCTATCTATCTATCTATCATCTATCTATCTATCTATCTATCTATCTATCTATATCTATCTATACCTATATCTATCTATCTAACTATCTCATTATCTATCTATCTATCTATCTATCTATCTATCTATCTATCTATCTATCTATATCTATCTATACCTATATCTATCTATCTAACAATCTCATTATCTATCTATCTAGCAAAAAGAAAAAAGAAAAAACTGCGGCACATCCAATACGGTGAAAGAAAAAAGTGGTCTTTTATTCACCCATGCAACATTTCAGTCCGCTTCCTGGGACCGTGATCAAACAATGGATACATAGCCTCAGTACATAATTTATAGGGTATCCATACATTTACATAATTAATAATCACTTAACATAATTTCATATAATCTCCATTAGATAAGACTTTTCAGCAAACATTGCGTTAAATGTAAATATATGGTTAAAGGTGCACAATTTGTACATCCCACTAAACAAACTACATTTACTATAAGACATTACTTGACATGTGTTTCATTTTATATAGTTTATATCCTTTGGTGTCCCTGCCGCCTATTATACGTCGGTGAAGCCACCTGTGAATTTAAAACACGGTTTAATCAACATCGTTATTCAATTAGAAAGCGACGTATGGACTTACCGGTATCAAAACATTTTGTTGAAAAAAAAAAATTGTGAACGTGATCTCAAATTTATGATAATAGATCAAGTCCCGCCACCTAGAACAGGTGGCAACCGTATCAAATTATTAAAGAAACGTGAAGCGGAATGGATATTTAAACTTAATACGGTAAAACCAAATGACCTTAATGTGGATTTTAGACCTTGGCTATATGTCTAGGTCCCTTTGTAGTGTTCTCTATTCTTCTGCCTTATATAGCTTCTGTATATTAAGATACATGGTTGTTTTTATACTTAATTAATTTATCCACTTTACGTATTTTTTAGGATGGTTCCAAATGGAGAACTCGGGACCGCTGCGCCTCAATATGGAGTACAGTCGACTATATTGAAGCTTCTTTTTTTATTTCATATTTATTTGACCTATATTAGTGGCATGCATGGAATCCGTTACCCTACTAATAAGATACTTTGGCCACGTTGATAATTAATCATTTAGCTAATTTATTCTTTATAATTTTTATAGGGTTGTCTACGATCCTGACTTATACTTGTATGACCATATGTCACTGTATGAGGTAGGTAGCTAGCTCCGTTGATCACGTGACGAATACACGCAATAGGGAAGCGCGAGCATGCGTATTTGATTTGTTTGCACGCTAAGCAGAATATGCCGGCTGTGATTCCTTGATGTTTTACAGGTGAGCGGTCCCGGTCCTCTATGGGTTACCCCTTACACCTGAATATAGATTACACTGATTATCAATTATGAGTTATGTCGATATTTATATATCTAATAAGTAGCTGTCACATGTAAAGCACTTTGGCACTATGCACTTTATTATGGATTTTATGACTGTTTATGCACAGTGTTGTTTTTTAACGGAGATTATATGAAATTATGTTAAGTGATTATTAATTATGTAAATGTATGGATACCCTATAAATGATGTACTGAGGCTATGTATCCATTGCTTGATCACGGTCCCAGGAAGCGGACTGAAACGTTGCATGGGTGAATAAAAGACCACTTTTTTCTTTCACCGTATTGGATGTGCCGCAGTTTTTTCTTTTTGCTACGTGTTTTTGGTTGGCCGGTTGGGTCCGTACTGCTGGAACTCCAGATTTATATTACTGTTAGTGCTGCCTTGAACTTTCCTGCTATATCTATCTATCTATCTATCTATCTATCTATCTATCTATCTATCTATCTATCTATCTATCTATCCATCTCATAACTGTCTGTGTGTCATTCTATCTATTGCTATCTCATGTTTGTAAGAAACATACCATATCATGTTGCAGCATTGTCCTGGGCCCCCTCCTTGGCTGTCACCTTTGGTTGCTACTTTAAAGTGTACCGGCTGCCCAATGAAAAAAAGAAGTCACTATTTAAAGGGAACCTGTCATCAACTTTATGCTGCCCATACTAACGGTAGAGGTCTGTCATTTAAAAGTTAAAAGTAAGTGGTTGCCAAGAACCAGCATCACAATCATTGCAGACTGGGCCTGGAAAAGAGTCACGGCCACCTGAGAAGAGTCATGGTTATTCATGGATTCCTGCTCTCCTGCCCACCTGCTGATGATTGACAGTCTTCTACCTAGTTTTCTCCCTTTCTCTCTAGGAGAGAACTGCCAATCATCAGCAGATGGTCAGGACAGCAGGAGATTATGAATAACCAGGACTCTTCTCAGGTAGATTTGACCCTTTTCAAGGCCTGTACTGTAATGATTATGATGCTGGTTCTCAGCAACCACTTACTTTTAGCTCATGAGGGACACTGCTGAAATCAGCACTTCTGTCACTATTTTATTCTGCCCTCAGTGAGGTCCACATAAAGTTGATGACAAGTTACCTTTAAATTTGTCATAGGCACCTTTATCCTACAATACCTATGACACTTCCATTCACTCAGTGCATCTTCGTGTCCTAACTGATTTCCTTTGACCTAGCTTTACTGTTCTCCTGCTACAGGGTGGCCCACGAAAAAAGTACCCCGCCCTCCAGAGATAGCATGACAAGATGTTTTTTTTTTAATTACCAACAAGTCACAAAAGATGGTGTAAGTGGTCCCTATTCCCATCTATGCATCTTTGGGCATGTCAGATTATTTTGGCTGATCTTGCTTAAAGCTCTTCCACAGTGATACTGCAGAAGAAAAAATGTTCTGCTTTTTACAACAAGATGGGGCAACATACCACATACCTCCCAACCGTCCCGGCTCCGGTGGGACAGTCCTGGATTGAAGTGGATGTCCCACTGTCCTGGTACAGGGGAGGTATGTCCTGATTTCTAGCAGCTGTCCCGGCTTCCATAGGAAGCAGAGGCAGTTGCCTGTATTATGATAAGGCAGAGAGCCGGCATTGGCTCCCTGCTTCATCATCCCTCCCCTTGCCGACTCTCCACACCTCTGGTCTGTGTGGGGGGGCGAGGCCGGCTGGCAGTCAGCCTCGGTTCCGCCTCCTTCCCAGACTAGAGCAGCCGATGTCATGCTGCTGCTGCTGCTAGGGAGAAGGCAAGTAGGTGGTGTTTATTTTTTTTACTTTCTGTGAAAGGCACAAGGTGGTCGTATTACTGGGGGCACAATGTGGGCATATTACTGGAGGCACAATGTGGACAAATTACTGGGGGTACAATGTGGTCATATTACTGGGGGCACAATGTGGGCATATTACTGTGGGCACAGCTGGGCATATTACTGGGGGCACAGCTGGGCATATTACTGGGGGCACAGCTGGGCATATTACTGGGGGCACATAACTAGGCATATTACCGGGGGCACATAACTGGGCATATTACTGGGGGCACAACTGGGCATAATTCTGTGAAGACACAATGTGGGCATACATACTGTTCGGTGCCATGAAGGGGGAATAATTACTATGTAGGAGCATTAAGGGGACTCAGTGGGATTAGGTGTATAGTTATTTTTTGGGCGGGGTTAGAGGCGTGGCCTAGTGCAGAAAAAATGTGTCCCTCTTTATTTGTTTACAAAGTTGGGAGGTATGATACCACATCTTACAGAACTCACTGACACGGGTTCATGAAAAGGTTACGGAGGTTACGGAGGAGCAAACTGTGAGCAAGGGGTTATGGCCACCACGTTCTCCAGACTTGTCTACATGCGATTTTTATCTATGGGAAATTTAAACCAGAAAGTGTCCGCAAACAATCCTGGATGAACTCAAGGAGAACATCGCAAACACTTTCCGCAGCATCACTGATGAATAGCTGCAAGCAGTATCAGCCAATATAATCTCACGTGCCCAAAGATGAATAGACCTGAACGGGGACCACTTTCAGCATCTTTTGTGACTTGTAGGAAATTAAAAAGAACAATCCACTTGCTCACTCACTTGTCATACTGTGGAGGCAAGATACTTTTTTGTGGGCCGCCCTGTAGTTGTCTTGGTACATTAAACTGGTTATCCCATGAATAATGTGAAAAGTGAAAATCAGATATCATATTATATGGTAGTACATGACAACTAGTGTTGATCTAGCACCAAAGTGCTCAGGTGCTCGATAGTGTTCATCGAGCATGCTCGGCCAAACACCAGTGCTCGAGTCTCCTCCCCGCACCTTTCTTGGTTGCTAAACAGCCAATAAAAGTCCAGGTACTGCCCTTTACTGTAATGCCGTAGCCATGTTGGTTACTGGCATTACAGTAATTGGCTGGCCGGAACGCGTCATCGGCTCAGTGTTAGTCAGGGAGAGCTGTGCTGAAGAATGGAAAGATAGTGTAGGGAGTGAATTTCTTTTTTTGTAAGTTGAAAAACTTGTCAGACACCCAAAAGTCCTTTTAAGGACTATTGTGTGTGGCAGCAATATTTATTTTTAGCGCATCCTGCGCTAAATAGTGTGCAGAAGTTTGGCCGGTGCAGGCAACGATATTATCTGCGCTACCTCTCCTGTGTAACGTGTGTGCATACAGTGTACTTTTTCCGTAGACGGTGTCCGCTGTGGACAGTTACATTATCTGCGGTATTTCTCCTGTGTAATGTTTCCACATCCAAAATACCTGTGACATTCCCTGTAATTTTATATTAGCCGCTGCTGACATCAGCGACATTATCTGCGGTATTTCTCCTGTGTAACGTGTGCGCATCCCAAATACCTGTGACATTCCCTGTAATTTTATATTAGCCGCTGCTGACATCAGTGACATTATCTGCAGTATTTCTCCTGTGTAACATGTGCGCATCCCAAAAACATCTGTGACATCCAGTGTACTTTTCCATAGACGATGTCCACTGCAGACAGTGACATTAGCTGCGCTACATCTCCTGTGTAATGTGTGCACATCCAAAGAGTATATGCGACATCCAATGTACTTTTTACGTAGACAGTTTCCGCTGCGGACAGTGACATTACCTGGGGTACATCCCCTGTAATAAAATAACAGGGAATGTCACCGGTATTTTGGATGTGGAAACGTTACGCTTCCACATCCCAAATACCTGTGACATTCCCTGTAATTTTATATTAGCCGCTGCTGACATCAGCGACATTATCTGTGGTTTTTCTCCTGTGTAACGTTTCCACATCCCAAATACCTGTGACATTCCCTGTAATTTTATATTATCCGCTGCCAGGGGCGGGCTGGGCCGGGGGGCAGGGAGGCAATTGCCCCCCAGGCTGACCTAAAAAAACGGCCGCTGGGCCGTCTTAACAAATATATTTATTTTTTATTCCTCAGGGTCGCACCGCCGATCACCACAGGCGGCGCGGCCCTGGATGTAATTGCGGCGGGCAGCAGTGGCGGCGGGCAGTAGGAGATGAGCGCTTCCATTGTGGAAGAGCTCATCTCCATATTCATCTGTATCGCCGTCCTCAGGACAGCGATACAGATGGCTGTGCTGTGGCGCAGGGGATTGAGAGGCGTGTCCCTCCGCTGTTCTATAGGAGCTGACACTATAGGGGGGGTGACATTATGGGTGAGCTGGCACTATGGGGGGGGACTGGCACTATGGGGTGGGGCTGTCACTATGGGGAGGGGAGCTGGCACTATGGGGGGGGCTGGCACTATAGGGGGGCTGGCACTATGGGGGGAGCTGGCACTATGGGGGGGAGCTGGCACTATGGGGGGGAGCTGGCACTATGGGGGGCTGACACTATGGGGGGGCTGACACTATGGGTTGGGGGGCTGACACTATAGGGGTGGCTGTCACTATGGGGGGAGCTGTCACTATGGGAGGAGCTGGCACTATGGGGGCATTTCTTACTGGCACATTATGGGGCGGCACAATGGGGGAGAGGAGCACTATGGGGGTATCCGGGGGCTCTAAAGGGGCTTTTTTTTTAATTATTGGCACATTATGTGGGGCACTATAGGGGAGAATAACACTATGGGGCATCTGATGTCACTATAGGGCATTATTTGGGGGCACTATGGGAAGTGGGGGCACCAAGGGACATTTTTTACTGGCACATTATGGGAGTCACTATAGGGGAGAGCGGCACTATAGGGCATTGTTTGGGGGCACTATGGGGGAGTGGAGCACTATAGGGGCATATGGTGGCATTTTTTACTGACACATTGTGGGGAAGAGGAGCACTATAGGGACATCTGCTGGGGGCACTAAGAAGGGGCATTTTTTTACTGGCATATTATGGGGGACACTATGGGGAAGGGAGAGAGGAGCACTATGAGGGCATTTACTGGGGCACTATATAGGGGTATTTTATACTCGCATACATTATGGGGACATTAGCTCAACTGCAGGCACTAAGCAGGGATATTTCATGTACTGTCATATTATAGGGAGAATTATTACTACTAGGGGGTATTATGCGGAGCTTTACTACTACTGGGGGGCTATGAGGAACATGATTACTAGTATGGGCACTATAGGGGCATTACTACTACTGAGTGTGCTCTGGTAGAGAATTATTTCTATTGGTGGGATTTTGGGGAGCACTGGTACTTTGGAGGGAAGCCTGGCATAGTATCAGCTTAGCACAATTATTTTTGGGGGACATTATCTTTATACTGTTAGTGTCTGGGTGCAGTTATTTTTTAGAGCACTGTGTGCCAATAATTGTTGAAGGGGTCACTATCTGTGTGGTAGTAGTATTTCCAGGGGGACTGTTTCTGCAGTATAGTATTGGGGGTGGCAGGAAAGGGTGTTCAGAAGATGTGAAGATGATGGAAATGTGGGAAACTAATGTCTGTTTGTCAATCTCTGCAGAGACGGGAGAGGGCAGAAAAATCAACATGGCGGTCTGGTCTGAATGGAGAAGATGAGGAAAGAGAATGTCTACAACAAAGGTGACATCACTGGATGTAAGAGGTATGTGGCGCTATGTAGGAGCATAGATGCTCCGGCTCCTCCCCCTGACATTTGCAGGAGGAGGATTCAGAGCTGGGTGAGGACGGCCAAGGGGACAGCAGGCCACGGGCGGGTGGCAGATGGTGGGGGGAACCACAGGCCTTGAGCAGGATCTGGGGAGGGAGGAGAGCGGAGGAGCTTTCTGGCTGTAGCCTGCTGTTAACTGTATAATGTGAAGCAGGCAGTGCAGCCAGGACAGGCCTCCCCTCTCCGTATGATGTGTAGAGACAGGCCTCAATAATAGGATAATAGAATTTCAGCTGTACAGTGTTTGTTGGGAGTGGCCTATTATATGTAGGAGGGGCTTTTAATAATGGGCGGGACTAAAATTGGCCTCTTGACTGGATTTTCCCCCCAGGACTAAGGCTGCCAGCCCTCCCCTGTCCGCTGCTGACATCAGCGACATTATCTGCGGAATTTCTCCTGTGTAACGTTTCCACATCCCAAATAACTGTGACATTCCCTGTAATTTTTTATTAGCCGCTGGTGACAGCATTGACATTATCTGGGGTATATCTCCTGTGTGACGTTTCTACATCACAATTATCTGTGACATTCCCTGTAATTTTTTTCCTAGCCGCTGGTGACATCAGCGACATTATCTGCGGAATTTCTCCTGTGTAACGTTTCCACATCCCAAATAACTGTGACATTCCCTGTAATTTTTTATTAGCTGCTGGTGACAGCATTGACATTATCTGGGGTATATCTCCTGTGTGACGTTTCTACATCCCAAATACCGGTGACATTCCCTGTAATTTTATATTAGCCGCTGATGACATCAGCGACATTATCTGCGTTATTTCTCCTGTGTGAAATTTCGACATCCCAAATACCTTTTTTATTTTTTGGGCGCATATACAAATCCTAGGCTACTGTACGTGTGACATACTTTCTAGCATATATAACATTTAATATAAAGAAGGCGAGCAGTAAGGGACAGGGAAGTGGCCATGATGCTGATGGTGCACGCAGAGGCCGTGGCCCTGGGCGCGTTGAAACTGTGCCTGCTGCCAGAGAACAAGAAACACACTCAACCACGATACTTAGCTTCATGTCCCAGTTTGCAGAGCAGATCAGGACACCACTCTCAAAGTCAGACCAGTGCGACCAGGTGGTCGGTTGGATTGCAGCAGATAGTGCTTTCAGTCGGTTAAGCACCACCCTGTCTTCCACAAAGTCCAGTCTTAGTAGCCAAGAGTCTGGTCAACAAAATACTCACCCCGATACTCTTTCCACCCACCATGGAGAGTCTTGGCAAACAAGTGATCCCACACTCGGATATTCCGAGGAGCTGTTTTCATCGCCATTCCTTAATTTGGGCCTCTCGCCAAGCCTGTTTGAAGAGGGACATGAGGAGATCTTGTGCACTGATTCCCAAACTCTGGAGCATCCACAGTCAGAAGAAGATGACGGTAGGGAACGGCAATTAGTGTTTCACGAGGTGGATGATGATGATGAGACAGAGTTGCCAATAAGTCAACCGCAATTAGTGTCTCAAGAGGTTCATGATGAGGATGAGACACAGTTGTCAATAACTGAGGTTGTTGTTAAGTCAACAAGTCAGAAAGATGATCAGAGTGAGGAAGTGGAAGAGGAGGTGCTGGACGATGAAGTCACTGACCAAACCTGGGAAGATGGCGAGCCGAGCGAGGACAGCAGTACAGAGGGGGAGGGATCCACAGCACGGCAACAGGCTGGAAGAGGCAGTGGGGTGGCAAAAGGCAGAAGGCGTGCCACACCAAAAAGGCCCGCAACTGTTCCCCGGAGAACACCCTTGCGGAAATCTCCCTTGCCAAGGGGTTGGTGTTCCGCGGAATGCTGATTTTTGATGAAAGTGCGGATGACAAAAGAATTGTAATTTTCAACCTGTGCCATACAAAAATGAGCAGGGGCGTGAACAGTAGCAACCTCACCACCACCAGCATGATCCACCACATGGCATAAAAGCACCATAATTGGTGGGCCGAACACCTGGGTCTACAATCTGTGTCTGCGGGTCACACCACTGCCTCCTCTTCCCCTGTGTTACGTGCCTCTCGCCCTGCACCTGGACCTTTACAAGCACCATCAGCGACCACATCCACTTCTGTGTCCCAGCGCAGCGTACAAATCTCCTTACCCCAGGCATTTGAACGCAAGCGCAAATACCCAGCCACCCACCCACAGGCCATAGCACTAAATGCGCAACTTTCCAAATTACTGGCCCTGGAAATGTTGCTATTTAGGCTTGTGGACACTGAGGCCTTCCGCAGCCTGATGTCGGCAGCCGTCCCTCGTTAAGCAGTCTCCAGCCGCCACTATTTTTCACGGTGTGCCATGCCCGCCTTACACCAACATGTGTCCTCTAACATCATCCGTGCCCTGACCATTGCAGTTACTTGGAAGGTCCACTTAACCACGGACACATGGACAAGTGCTTTCGGCCAGAGATGCTACATTTCCCTGATGGCACACTGGGTGAACGTTGTGGAGGCCGGGATTGAGTCGTGCCCTGGGATGGCACATGTGCTACCGATACCAAGGATTGCGGGCCCTACGTCCATCAGGGTTTCTGCCACCACCAACATTAGTGGCTTCAACCCCCACTTCTCCTCCTCCGCCTCCTCCTCCACTTTCACCTCAAAAATTATCCTCTTGCAGCACCAGTCAGCCATCAGTCGGTAGCTGGAAGCAGTGTAGCACTGCAGTGGGGAAGCGTCAACAGGCCGTGCTTAAGCTGATCTGCCTAGGGGACAAACAGCACACTGCCGCAGAGCTGTGGCAGGGGATAAGAGACCCGACTGAGCTGTGGCTCTCGGCACTCAACCTAGAACCAGGCATGGTTGTGTCTGATAATGGCCGTAACTTGGTAGAGGCTTTGGAGCTCGGCAAGCTCACACACATCCTATGCCTAGTTCACGTATTCAACTTAGTGGTTTAGTGGTTTCTCAAAACCTACCCCAATTTGCCTGAGCTATTGGTGAAGGTGCGTGCCAATTTCCGCAAACCATCGACAGCTTCCGCCGGTCTGGCAACGCTGCAGCAGCGCTTACAATTGCCAGCTCACCAACTATTGTGAGACATGAGCACTAGCTGGAACTCGACGTTCCACATGTTGGTCAGGCTTTGTGAGCAGCAGAGGGCAATAGTGGAATACCAGCTGCTACATGGTCATCGCCTTTCCAGTCAGCTTCCGCTCTTCACAAGCGAGGAGTGGACACGGATGTCTAACCTCTATGAGGTTTTAAGAAACTTTAAAGAATCAACATAGATGGTGAGTGGCGATAACGCTATTATCAGCGTCACCATCCCACTTCTGTGTCTACTCAAAAGCTCGCTGCTCACAATTAAGGCCGACGCTTTGTATGTGGAAGAGATGGAAATGGGGGAAGACATTACATAGGGTGATAGCCAGACCACCCTCAGTTCGTCTTCTCAGCACAAATTGGATAATAATGAGGAGGAGGAGACGGTTGCCTCCGCTTCAGAGGGTAGTACCCACGGATGTTTAATTCCATCTGTTCAGGACGGATTAGCAGAAGAGGAGGAAGAGGATGAGGAGATTGAGAGCGATTCTGATGACGACAGCGAAGTCTTGGCTGTTTGAACTCTGGCACACATGGCTGACTTTATGTTAGGCTGCCTTTCCCGTGACCCTCGCGTTGTACACATTTTGGACAACACCGATTACTGGTTGTTCATCCTTCTCGACCCCCGCTACAAAGAGAACTTCTCATCTCTCATTCCTGTGGTGGAGAGGACGAGTAAAATGGTGCAATACCAGAGGTCCTTGTGGAAAAATTACTCCAGAAATTTCCAGCTGGCAACACTGGCGGCAGAGTCCGTAGTTCCTTGGGCAACTGAGGAGGGGAAACGAGGGGAACACACAGCAGTTCCAACAGAGGCAGGGTAACACTCTCCAAAGCCTGGGACAGTTTCATGACACCCCGCCAGCACCCTCACCCTGATGCGTGGCCTACTGTCACAAGGAGGGAAACATTTTAGAAGATGGTGAAGGAGTACGTAGTGGACCGTGTCAGCGTCCTCAATTATCCCTCTGTGCCTTACAACTACTGGGTGTCCAAGCTGGACACGTGGCATGAACTGACGCTCTACGCCTTGGGGGTGCTGGCCTGCCCTGCCGCCAGCGGTTTGTCAGAGCAGGTATTTAGTGCTGCTGGGGGCATAATAACTGATAAGTGCATCTGCCTGTCAACTGAAAATGCTGACAGGTTGAATATTATAAAAATTAACAAGGCCTGGATTGCCTCTGACTTCTCTACTCCACCAGAGGAAGCCACTTTAATTGTGTATTTTATAATGTACTGAATACACTGTATTCCCATGTACCCCTTCCACCACAAAAAAAGGGTATATGGTTCAATATTCCTTTTCTCGTCCTCCTCCTCTTCGATCATATCAACATGCTTATTAACTGCCCTCGCTCCTAATGTTTTAGAGGGCCAACTCACTAGCAGGCCCTCACCTACAATCTTTTAGAGGGTCAGCTCACCTGCAGGCCCTCGCATATAATGGTTTAGAGGTTCAGCTCACCTGTAGGCCCTCGCATATAATGTTTTAGAGGGTCAGCTCACCAGCAGGCCCTCACCTACAATCTTTTAGAGGGTCAGCTCACCAGCAGGCCCTCGCATATAATGTTTTAGAGGGTCAGCTCACCAGCAGGCCCTCGCATATAATGTTTTTGAGGGTCAGCTCACCAGCAGGCACTCAACCATAATGTTTTACTGGGTCAGCTCACACAAAGGCCCTCGCCCATAATTGTTTCAATGTCAGCTCAGCAGCAGGCAGTTGCCAATAATTTTTTCGATGCTCAGATCTGCAGCCGACACTTGCCCATAATGTTTTAGAGAGTCAGCTCTGTAGCAGACCCTCACCCCTAATGTTTTAGATGATCAGCTCAGCAGCAGGCCCTCGCCCATAATATTTTAGAGGGTCACCAGCATGCCCTTGCTCCTAATATTTTTGAGGGTCACCAGCAGTCCATCAATCATAATTTTTAGTATTGGAGTGCCTGTTCCTTGTAATTTTTGGAAGCCCTTTCACTTAGTGCATAGACTTTATGAGTGTAGGAGTCCCACTACCTGAACAATTGTACCACAATGTGAATGAGGTCCTCCATTATGTGATATACAGGTTGTATCGGAGTGCCTCTTCCTTGTAATTTTTGGCAGCACTTGCACTTTATATACAAGTAAATATACAGGAAAGAATGTTTCCTAACAATGTTTCCTCTAAAATCGATTTTATCTTCGGTTTTGTGCGTATTATTGTCAGTCTGTAAAAGTGGCGTACTACTCAGACGCCATAGTTCCCAGCAGCAACCTGGGAGTCCAAGATGCATCCAGACATCCTCCCCATGCTGTTCCCGAACCATTTCGGAGGTGTTTCCATACATTTCTGACCTTTTCCTATGAACCAGACACCCTCCCCTCTTCAAAGCAGGTGGTGCCTGGTTTAATGCTCGGGTTCTCCTTTTGACTTCCATTGTGCTCGGGTGCTTGGTAGAGGTGTTCGACCCGAGCACCCGAACACTAGTGTTGAGTGCGAATATTCAAATCGCTAAATTTTATCGCGAATATCGCTACTTCGAGAATTCACGAATATTTAGAATATAGTGCTATATAATCGTATTCTAATTTATCGTGAATATATTACATTGCCGATTTTTTAAATCAAGTAAACACAAATTCTCGAATTTACAAATTTATGGCGAATATTCGGCCAAAAATTAGCGAAATATCGCAAATTCAAATATTGCCTATGCCGCTCATCACCACCGAACACACGTGCACTTTGGTGCTCGATCAACACTAGTGCTCGAGTAGAACACCTTGGGATGCACCTGAGCAGAATGGTAGTCAACGGGAGAACCCAAGCCTTAAACCAGGCACCCCTTGCTCTGAAGAGGGGAGGGTGTCTGGTTCACAGGAAAAGGTCAGAAATTGATGGAAACACCACTGAAATGGTTCGGAAACAGCATGGGGAGGATGTCTGGATGCATCTTGGACTCCCAGGTCGCTGCAGGGAACGATGTTGTCCGACTGACAATAATTCGCACAAAACCGAAGATAAAATCGATTTTAGAGGAAAAATTGTTTGGAAACATTCTTTCCTGTATATTTACTTGCATATAAAGTGCAAGTGCTGCCAAAAATTACAAGGAAGTGGCACTCCAATACAACCTGTATATCACATAAAGGAGGGCCTCATTCACATTGTGGTACAATTTTTCAAGTAGTGGGACAACTACACTCATAAAGACGATGCACTAAGTGAAAGGGCTGCCAAAAATTACAAGGAGCCGGCACTCCAATGCATCCTTTATTACACATAAAGGAGGGCATCATACACACCCTTGAACAATTATGATTGATGGCCTGCTGTTGACCCTCTGAAACATTAGGAACAAGGGCCTGCTGGTGACCCTCTAAAACATTACGGGCGAGGGCCTGCTGCTGATCTGACCATCTAAAACATTAGGGGTGAGGGTCTGCTACTGAGCTAACCATCTAAAAAATTAGGGGTGAGGGTCTGCTGCTGATCTAAACTTTTAAAACATAAGGCTACTTTCACACCTGCGTTAGGTGCGGATCCATCTGGTATCTGCACAGACGGATCCGCACCTATAATGCAAATACTTAGATCCGTTCAGAATGGATCCGTTTGCATTACCATGAACAAAAAAAAAAAAATACTAATTTATTTTTATTTTTTATTTTTTTTTGTTCATGATAATTCAAACGGATCCGTTTTGACTTTACATTGAAAGTCAATGGGGGACGGATCCGTTTGAAAATTGAGCCATATTGTGTCAACTTCAAATGGATCCGTCCCCATTGACTTACATTGTAAGTCTGGACGGATCCGTTTGCCTCCGCACGGCCAGGCGGACACCCGAACGCTGCAAGCTGCGTTCAGGTGTCCGCCTGCTGAGCGGAGGACAAACGGTGCCAAACTGATGCATTCTGAGCGGATCCGCATCCACTCAGAATGCATTAGGGCTGGACGGATCCGTTCGGGGCCGCTTGTGAGACTCTTTAAACGGAACTCACAAGCGGAGCCCCGAACGCTAGTGTGAAAGTAGCCTTAGGGGTGAGGGTCTGCTGCTGAACTGACATTCTAAAACATTAGGGGTGAGGGCCTGCTGCTTATCTGACCATGGAGAAAATTATTACAAGGAACCGGCACTCCAATACACCCTTTATTACACATAAAGGAGGGCATCATACACACCCTTGAAAATTTTTGATTGATGGCCTGCTGGTGACCCTCAAACACATTAGGGACGAGGGCCTGCTGCTGATCTGACCACCTAAAACAGGGGTGAGGGTCTGCTGCTGAGCTGACCATCTAAAACATTAGGGGCGAGGGCCTGTTGCTGAGCTGACTATCTAAAACAATAGGGGCTAGGGCCTGCTGCTGATCTGACCATGGAAAAAATTATGGGTGAAGGCCTGCTGCTGAGCTGACTCTAGAAAACATTAGGGGCGAGTGCCTGCTGCTGAGCTGACTCTCTAAAACATTAGGGGCGAGTGCCTGCTGCTGATCTGACCATGGAAAAAATTATGGGTGAGGGCCTGCTGCTGAGCTGACCATCTAAAACATTAGGGGCGAAGGTCTGCTGCTGAGCTGACTCTCTAAAACATTAGGGGCAAGTGCCTGCTGCTCATCTGACCATGGAAAAAATTATGGGCGAGGGCCTGCTGCTCAGCTGACCCTCTAAAACATTAGGAGCGAGGGCAGCCTAATAAACATGTTAATATGATGGAGGAGGAGGACGAGAAAAGGAAGATTGAACCATATACCCTTTTTTGTGGTGGAAGGGGTGCATGGGAATACAGTGTATTCAATACACCATAAAAGCCACATTTAGAGTGCCTTTATGTTCAGCCGCTTTCCTGTGGTGGAGTAGAGAAGTCAGGGGCAATCCAGGCCTTGTTCATTTTGATAAGAGTCAACCTGTCAGCATTTTCAGTTGACAGGCGGATGCGCTTATCAGTTATTATGCCCCCAGCAGCACTAAAAACGCTCTGACAAAACGCTGGTGAAAGGGCAGGCCAGCACCTCCAAGGCAGAGAGTGCCAGTTTGTGCCACGTGTCCAGCCTGGACACCCAATAGTTGTAAGGCACAGAGCGATCATTGAGGACGCAGACACGGTCTGCTACATACTCCTTCACCATCTTCCAAAATATTTCCCTCCTTGTGACAGTAGGCCGTGCATCAGGGTGAGGGTGCTGGCGGGGTGTCATGAAACTGTCCCAGGCCTTGGAGCTTGTTGCCCTACCTCTGTTGGAACTGCTGTGTGTTCCTTTCGTCTCCCCTCCTCGGTTGCCCAAGGAACTACGTACTCTACTGCCATTGTTGCCAGCTGAAATTTTTGGATAAATTTTTCAACAAGGACCTTCTGGTATTGCACCATTTTGCTCGTCCTCTCCACCACAGGAATGAGAGATGAGAAGTTCTCTTTGTAGCGGGGGTCGAGAAGGGTGAACAACCAGTAAACGGTGTTGTCCAAAATGCGTACAACGCGAGGGTCACGGGACAAGATTTCGCTGTCCTGATCAGGAGGATAACTCTCAATCTCCTCATCCTCTTCCTCCTCTTCTGCACATCCACGGCGAACCGATGGAATAAACCTGCTATGGTTAATACCTTCTGTACCGAAGGCAACCGTCTCCTGCTCTTCCTCCTCCTCATCTAATTCGCGCTGAGAAGACGAACTGAGGGTGGTCTGGCTATCACCCTGCGTACTGTCTTCCCCCATTTCCACCTCTTCCACATGCAAAGCGTCCGCCTTCATTGTGAGCAGCGATCATTTCAGTAGACACAGAAGCGGGATGGTTAAGCTGATAATAGCGGCATCGCCGCTCACCATCTGTGTTCACTCCTCAAAGTTGCGTAAAACCTTACAGAGGTCAGACATCCATGCCCACTTATCGCTTGTGAAGAGCAGCAGCTGACTGGAAAGGTGACGACCATGTTGCAGCTGATATTCCACTATTGCCCTCTGTTGCTCACAAAGCCTGACCAACATGTGGAACGCCAAGTTCTAGCACGTGCTCACGTCGCACAACAGTCAGTGAGCTTGCAATTGCAAGCGCTGCTAGACCGGCGGCAGCTGTAGATGACTTTCGGAAATGGGCACATGAGCGGCGCACTTTCACTAGTAGCTCAGGCAAATTTGGGTAGGTTTTGAGAAAGCGCTGAACCACTAAGTTTTAGCGTTCAGGTGTCCGCCTGCTGAGCGGAGGACAAACGGTGCCAAACTGATGCATTCTGAGCGGATCCGCATCCACTCAGAATGCATTAGGGCTGGACGGATCCGTTCGGGGCCGCTTGTGAGACTCTTTAAACGGAACTCACAAGCGGAGCCCCGAACGCTAGTGTGAAAGTAGCCTTAGGGGTGAGGGTCTGCTGCTGAACTGACATTCTAAAACATTAGGGGTGAGGGCCTGCTGCTTATCTGACCATGGAGAAAATTATTACAAGGAACCGGCACTCCAATACACCCTTTATTACACATAAAGGAGGGCATCATACACACCCTTGAAAATTTTTGATTGATGGCCTGCTGGTGACCCTCAAACACATTAGGGACGAGGGCCTGCTGCTGATCTGACCACCTAAAACAGGGGTGAGGGTCTGCTGCTGAGCTGACCATCTAAAACATTAGGGGCGAGGGCCTGTTGCTGAGCTGACTATCTAAAACAATAGGGGCTAGGGCCTGCTGCTGATCTGACCATGGAAAAAATTATGGGTGAAGGCCTGCTGCTGAGCTGACTCTAGAAAACATTAGGGGCGAGTGCCTGCTGCTGAGCTGACTCTCTAAAACATTAGGGGCGAGTGCCTGCTGCTGATCTGACCATGGAAAAAATTATGGGTGAGGGCCTGCTGCTGAGCTGACCATCTAAAACATTAGGGGCGAAGGTCTGCTGCTGAGCTGACTCTCTAAAACATTAGGGGCAAGTGCCTGCTGCTCATCTGACCATGGAAAAAATTATGGGCGAGGGCCTGCTGCTCAGCTGACCCTCTAAAACATTAGGAGCGAGGGCAGCCTAATAAACATGTTAATATGATGGAGGAGGAGGACGAGAAAAGGAAGATTGAACCATATACCCTTTTTTGTGGTGGAAGGGGTGCATGGGAATACAGTGTATTCAATACACCATAAAAGCCACATTTAGAGTGCCTTTATGTTCAGCCGCTTTCCTGTGGTGGAGTAGAGAAGTCAGGGGCAATCCAGGCCTTGTTCATTTTGATAAGAGTCAACCTGTCAGCATTTTCAGTTGACAGGCGGATGCGCTTATCAGTTATTATGCCCCCAGCAGCACTAAAAACGCTCTGACAAAACGCTGGTGAAAGGGCAGGCCAGCACCTCCAAGGCAGAGAGTGCCAGTTTGTGCCACGTGTCCAGCCTGGACACCCAATAGTTGTAAGGCACAGAGCGATCATTGAGGACGCAGACACGGTCTGCTACATACTCCTTCACCATCTTCCAAAATATTTCCCTCCTTGTGACAGTAGGCCGTGCATCAGGGTGAGGGTGCTGGCGGGGTGTCATGAAACTGTCCCAGGCCTTGGAGCTTGTTGCCCTACCTCTGTTGGAACTGCTGTGTGTTCCTTTCGTCTCCCCTCCTCGGTTGCCCAAGGAACTACGTACTCTACTGCCATTGTTGCCAGCTGAAATTTTTGGATAAATTTTTCAACAAGGACCTTCTGGTATTGCACCATTTTGCTCGTCCTCTCCACCACAGGAATGAGAGATGAGAAGTTCTCTTTGTAGCGGGGGTCGAGAAGGGTGAACAACCAGTAAACGGTGTTGTCCAAAATGCGTACAACGCGAGGGTCACGGGACAAGATTTCGCTGTCCTGATCAGGAGGATAACTCTCAATCTCCTCATCCTCTTCCTCCTCTTCTGCACATCCACGGCGAACCGATGGAATAAACCTGCTATGGTTAATACCTTCTGTACCGAAGGCAACCGTCTCCTGCTCTTCCTCCTCCTCATCTAATTCGCGCTGAGAAGACGAACTGAGGGTGGTCTGGCTATCACCCTGCGTACTGTCTTCCCCCATTTCCACCTCTTCCACATGCAAAGCGTCCGCCTTCATTGTGAGCAGCGATCATTTCAGTAGACACAGAAGCGGGATGGTTAAGCTGATAATAGCGGCATCGCCGCTCACCATCTGTGTTCACTCCTCAAAGTTGCGTAAAACCTTACAGAGGTCAGACATCCATGCCCACTTATCGCTTGTGAAGAGCAGCAGCTGACTGGAAAGGTGACGACCATGTTGCAGCTGATATTCCACTATTGCCCTCTGTTGCTCACAAAGCCTGACCAACATGTGGAACGCCAAGTTCTAGCACGTGCTCACGTCGCACAACAGTCAGTGAGCTTGCAATTGCAAGCGCTGCTAGACCGGCGGCAGCTGTAGATGACTTTCGGAAATGGGCACATGAGCGGCGCACTTTCACTAGTAGCTCAGGCAAATTTGGGTAGGTTTTGAGAAAGCGCTGAACCACTAAGTTTAAGACGTGGGCTAGGCATGGTATGTGTGTGAGCTTGCCGAGCTCCAAAGCCGCCACCAAGTTACGGCCATTATCAGACACAACTATGCCTGTTTGTAGGTTGAGTGGCGAGAGCCACAGCTCAGTCTAGTCCCTTATACCCTGCCACAGCTCTGTGGTGGTGTGCTGTTTGTCACCTAAGCAAATAAGTTTCAGCACGGCCCGTTGCCGCTTCCCCACTGCAGTGCTTCACTGCTTCCAGCTACTGACTGATGGCTGACTGGTGCTGCAAGATGACAATTCAGAGGTGGAAGTGGAGGAGGAGAAGTGGGGGTTACAGCCACTAATGTAGGTGGTGGCGGAAATCCTGATGGAAGTAGGGCCCGCAATCCTTGGCATCGGTAGCACCTGTGCCATCCCAGGGTACGACTCTCTCCCGGCCTCCACAACCTTCACCCAGTTTGCTGTCAGGGAAATGTAGCATCCCTGGCCACAAGCACTTGTCCATTTGTCAGTCGTTAAGTGGACCTTCCCAATAACTGCGTTGGTCATGGCACGGGTGATGTTACGGGACACATACTGGTGTAAGGCAGGGACGGCACACCGGGCAAAATAGTGACGGCTGGGGACTGAGTAACGAGGGACGGCCGCCGCAATCAGGCTGTGGAAAGCCTCAGTTTGCACAAGCCTAAATGGCAATATTTCCAGGGCCAGCAATTTAGAAAGGTGCGCATTTAGTGCTATGGCCTGTGGGTGGGTGGCTGGGTATTTCCGCTTTCATTCAAAGGCCTGGGTTATGGACATCTGTACGCTGCGCTGGGACACAGAATTGGATGTGCTAGCTGATGGTGCATGCAAAAGTCCAATTGCAGGGCGGGAGGCATCTGGGCCTCTATCTTGGACACGGGAGTGGCCAGCACGTAACACAGGGGAAGAGGAGGCAGTAGTGCGATTGTGGACCTAGGCGTTCGGCCCACCTAATAGGGTCTTTGATGCCATGTGGCGGATCATGCTGGTGGTGGTGAGGTTGCTAGTGTTCACGCCCCTGCTCATTTTGGCATGGCACAGGTTGCAAATGACAATTATTTTATCGTCCGCACTTTCATCAAAAAAGCGCCAGACTTCAGAACACCTACCCCTTGGCAAGGGAGATTTCCGCAAGGGTGAGCTCCGGGGAACAGTTGCGGGCCTGTTTGGTGTGGCACGCCTTCTCCCTTTTGCCATCCCACTGCCTCTTCCAGCCTGTTTCGGTGCTGAAGATCCCTCCCCCTCTGTATTGCTGTCCTCACTCGGCTTGCCACCTTCTCAGGTTGGATCAGTGATTTCATCGTCCACCACCTCCTCTTTCACTTCCTCACTCTGGTCATCCTCCTGACTTGTTGAGTTGACCTAACAACAACCTAACTTATTGACAACTGTGGCTCATCATCAACCTCTTGAGACATTAATTGCGGTTGACTTATTGGCAACTGTGTCTCATCATCATCATCTACCCCGTGAAACACTAATTGCAATTCCCCACCGTTATCTTCTTCTGACTGTGGATGCTCAAGAGTTTGGGAATCAGGGCACAAGATCTGCTCATGTCCCTTTTCAAGTGGGCTTGAAGAGAGGCCCAAATTAAGGAATGGCGATGAAAACAGCTCCTTGGAATATCTGAGTGTGGGATCACTTGTTTGCAAAGACTCTCCATGGTGGGAAGGAGGATCAGGGTGAGAATTCTGTTGACCAGGCTCTTGGCTACTGAGACTGGACTTTGTTGAAGACAGGGTGGTGCTTAACCGACTGGAAGCATTATCTGCTGCAATCCAACAGACCACCTGGTCGCACTGGTGTGACGTCGAGAGTGGTGTCCTGCGCCACCCTTCAAACTGGTTCATGAAGCTAAGTATCATGGATGAGTGTGTTTCTTGTGCTCTGGCAGCAGGCACAGTTTCACTGTGCACAGTGCCACGGCCTCTGCGTGCACCATTAGCAGCACGGCCACTTCCCTGGTTTTATAAGTGTATGCGCAAATAAATTAGACTGAATGTCACTGATATTTAGGATGGGCAAACGTTATACTGGAGATGTAGCACAGGTAATGTCACTGCCACCAGCAACGAAAAAATGTGACTGGATGTCACTGATATTTTGGATGGGCAAACGTTATACAGGAGATGTAGCACAGGTAATGTTGCTGCCACCAGCAGCGAACAACATTACACTGAATGTCACTGATATTTCAGATGCGCTAGCGTTATACTGGAGATGTAGCGCAGGTAATGTTGCTGCCACCTGCAATGAAACAATGTGACTGAATGTCACTGATATTTAGGATGGGCAAACGTTATACAGGAGATGTAGCATAGGTAAAGTCGCTGCCACCAGCATCAAAAAAATTACACTGAATGTCATTGATATTTCGGATGCGCTAACATTATACTGGAGATGTAGCGCAGATAATGTCGCTGACTCCAGCAGCGAAAAAATTTGACTGAATGTCACTGATATTTCTGATGTGTTAAAGGTATACTGGTTATTTAGAGCAGGCAATGTCGCTGCCACCAGCGGCAAAAAAATTACACTGAATGTCACTGATATTTCGGATGCGCTAACGTTATACAGGAGATGTAGCGCAGATAATGTTTCTGTCACCCTCGGCGAAAAAATTACACTGAATGTCACTGATATTTCGGATGCGCTAGCGTTATACTGGAGATGTAGCGCAGGTAATGTCGCTGCCACCTGCAATAAAAAAATGTGACTGAATGTCACTGATATTTAGGATGGGCAAACGTTATACAGGAGATGTAGCACAGGTAATATCGCTGCCACCAGCAGTGAAAAAATTTGACTGAATGTCACTGATATTTTGGATGCACTAACGTTATACTGGAGATGTAGTGCAGATAATGTCACTGCAACCAGCATGGCTACGGCATTACAGTGAGCAGCCAACAAACGTGCGGGGAGGAGACTCGAGCACATGTGGTATTCGGCTGGTGTTCAGCCGAGCATGCTCGATCAGCACTAATGATAACCCCTTTTAATAAACTTAAAACCAGTCCGGTACCTCACATAGATGAAGGGATCTTCCCATTCATTGCTCCAATTGCTCTACTAGATTTATTTCAAGCTGGCAGCTCAGGGTGAAAGTCCATTCTCAGGAGGTGTTTCCTTTCTACTGCAGCTGGTGGCAGGTGAAGGACAGAACTGAGCATGTTCTCCATCTCAGTCAGCTGGACAAAGAATTTTGAAAAAGCGCAAACTGCAGATGGCGCTATACAGATAGATTTCAGTGAATAACTCAGTGGCTATACTACATTTCTAATTACATTCAATTACAAAAGTATTCAGGGCCAGGTGCTGGTTTGAAAAATGTAGAATATTTTTTTATAGGGCAACCCCTTTAAGTGTCTTCTTATTTTCAACCAACAACCTTAAAGGGATTGCTCAGGATAAGAAACATAGTGTGGCTGCAATATATGCAATATAACATTTGAGTTGGGGGACACTATAAGTGAAAAACCTGATCAACTGGGTATTTCCTCTGATCACTTGATTTCCTCATCTGTTCATTCTTCTTTAATCCAGACCTATTTGAATATGTGGTAATGCCTATATCACTGAACAAAGTGTATTTAATGATATATTACTTTTTCCTTAAAACAATCTAAAAAGTAAAAAAAAGTCATCTAGAATAATAATTGAATGAAGGGAAGCCTGGCTACACTCAAATGCACATGATGATTGTAGGTAAATACCCATAAAGTTTACTTTTAAAAACAGAAATGTATAATATTTTTGTCTGTAATCAATGTTTAGATTATGCTCTCGTTAATGTATCAATATATTCCTTTATTATTGAAAGCAATTATGCCATTCTCCTTGTGGTTTCTCCACATTCCTACAGCTTTCTACAGTCTATTGTATACTCCCTGCAGATCTTATGGTCTATAAAAAAAATTATTAGGACCAAAATATTCAGAATCCATTAAACAGTATTAAGAAAGCTCCAGGGGTATAATTCCCTGAATATTTGCCTGATATGTCTTGAAATGTCCTGCTGTTTCTTCAAATAGTCTGCACAATTAATATCAATGTATCGGTAACAGGCCCTCCATTGTTTGATACAATGATTGCATGTCATGTATTTTTAGATTATGATCTAGCCACATTTTTATGTGTTGACATATTCAGCAATTTCACTTTTAGCATTAAAAGACAAAAACATGCAATGCGACAACTCACTGCAATATAGAGTACAAAATTGCATAATAATTACAAGTGCTACACTATAAGTGAGAGATACTTGGCAAATCGTTTTGTACAAAATTATTTGAGCCCGTCTGCCGCACGTCAAGGCGATCTCTGTTAGACGGGTTCCTAACACTAAATTCTACCTGTTAGGTTCCATGACGGCTACCATACACTTCAAGGAGTGTAGGTTCCTACCAATAATATGGTCAGGAGTGCATGACTGAGGAGGCAGCCACACCTCCAGTACAAACTGCAAAGAAAAACCAAAAAGGGGGTCAGTCAACACATACCAAACCGCACATACCAAACCGCACTTTTAGCATTCAACTTCTTATATATGTAGACAGAATCAATATTACACTATACATATCTTCTGAGACGGCTCTGAGGGCCTATCACTGGATGCCCAACTCAGGTTGTTCCTAATCCTCTGGAAGCGTGAACTTTCTCCATAGATAATAATGTAAGTAACAAGTGTGGAGGCTTAGCAGGGTCATCCTGTCAATGATTGAGCTAAGGTAACATAAAGGAGCCACCATGAGGGAGTACCATTAGATTTTTTAGCTATGATATAGCAGCTGCTACTTGCTACACTTGGTAGATACTATGAAGCATTATGCTCAGCCAGTCAAAACATAGAAACTACAAATTGGCGTGGTTTTTAAAAGCAGGAAGTGCTCAACCCCATATGCAGTGGTGCATCTATACCGGGGGGGCAGATCCTGCACTTGTGGTCCGCTGCTAATGGCAATCCCCAGCGAAAATGCATACAATGGAGGATGCCTGCAGCGGACCACAAGTACCACAATGGACATCCTACACAGGATAGCAAATGTGTGGATGTGATAAACAGTAAAAATAATATAACAAAAACAAAGACAGGTGCACTCTGCGGTCTTACTAAGCCCTCAAACTGGTGTTAAAATTTAGAGATTAGCCAACATGTCCTACATGAGGACATGTCTGAGCCCGAGCACCCCGCCAAGGTTTCTCAAGTAGCTCGGGACCTAACGCTAAACCTACCTGGGCCTTATGGGCAAAACATAGAAAATACTAAACTTGTCTTAGAAGTCTTTGTGTGTATCACTGTGGTACCTGCCTATGACTGTGCTTAGATCTTAAAACTCACTCTCCTATGTGGTCAAGAAAAAGGATAGGGAGTGGGATGACATGGTTGTATTGCTGCTTATCCTGATCCTTTACTCTCATCTGTTAGAGACTGTGAAGCAGAGCCTGTAATAATAAGGTCTACATATGCTAGAGTGTTGGGCTAAGTATGATGTGAAATATTCCTATATTAAGTCCATGGAGACCAGATAATTCTGAATCTGCCTAACTATCTATTTTCCCAGTGTGCTAGTTCCTCTAGTTAGAACATATGGACTACCTTGACCTTACAGTCAGTAGTGGATAGGGAGGAACTATGAGTCTAGCCATCGAAAGGGGGAGGTCTACGTAATTACAATTTGTTTATGTGAATTCCTAAAGGATAAAAAGAGATTGGGGAAAACAAAACTCACTTTACGAATCTGTGTGTCCTAATTGACTACTATTAACTTGTTTTCCATGATCTTGACTAGCTTGAGGTTTTGGCTTTCTCTTTTTTTTTTTGTTTACTTTTTATTTTTATTTTTTTAATTTTTTTACGAGGTCCCCAAAAGAAATTTCTATCTGGTCACCTGCCCTCAGAGAAGAATGCAACCGTTATAACAATCAATGCACAAATGATAGACAAAAGGACGGCACTCACCGCTGATGCGCTGAAACAGATTCTTTTATTCCTGGTAGAGAGCGGACAACATACAAAGCGTGCTCCAGCTGAGTTTTAGGCGACGGCCGTTTCGCACCTCAGTGCTTCGTCTGGCCCATAATCAGGTGAAGCAATTATCCTGCTCTTAAAGAGACTCAAATTATGACGTGATTCTCTCCGCGCCACACCAGGTAACGCGTGTTTACGGCGCTCACCTGTGTGCGTCAGGGGAGGATCACGCCACAGTGAAACATAAACAAATAAAACCAACATGTAAAACAGTACCATAACACCATAGTATTTATGCAACACGAAACTGAGAGGGCCGGGACATCTACAAGAATACCCCCATATCAATTTTGTCATTCAGACAAATTGCTTCACCTAATAATGGGCCAGACGAAGCACTGAGGTGCGAAACGGCCGTCGCCTAAAACTCAGCTGGAGCACGCTTTGTATGTTGTTCGCTCTCTACCAGAAATAAAAGAATCTGTTTCAGCGCATCAGCGGTGAGTGCCGTCCTTTTGTTTATAATTTGTGAAAAAATTTTGAAGCCGTAACTGCCTGGTTACACGTGGGACAGAGCACCGCCGGCATCGCTCACAGCGCAAGGGCAAAATATACTTAAAGGGGTTGTCTCAATTTAGCAAGTAGCATTTATCGCGAAGCGAAAGTTAAAGAGGTTGTCCGAGTTCAGACCTGAACCTGGACATACCCTTATTTTCGCCCAGGCAGCCCCCCTGAGGCTAGCATCGGAGCATCTCATGCTCCGATGCGCTCCCTTGCCCTGCGCTAAATCGCACAGGGCACGGGCTCTTTTGTTTAACTTTATCATAACACACTGTGTGTTATCATAACACGTAGTGTGTTCGGTGACGTCACCGGCTCTGATGGGCGGGCTTTAGCACTGCCCTAGCCGTTTTACTGGCTAGGGCAGCGCTAAATCTCACCCATCAGTGCCGGTGACGTCACCAGGCTTCCAATGGAGAACCCGATACGTCACCGGAACTCCAAAAAATGCTTTTGCCCTGTGCGATTTAGCGCAGGGCAAAGGAGAGCATCGGAGCATGAACTGCTCCGATGCTCAAGTCTGGGGAGCTGCCTGGGTGATAATGAAGGTATGCCTGGGTTGAGCTCTGAACTCGGACAACCCAATTAATACAAGCCACTTACTAATGTATTGGTATTATCCATTTTGCTTCCTTTGCTGGTTTTCATCACATTTTGCACTGCTCATTTCCATGGTTATAACCACCCTGCAATCCATCAGCGGTGCCCGTGCTTGCACACTATAGCAAAAAGGGCCGGCCACTCTGGCGGTGAGGCCCATGGGAGCTCACATAGACTGGTTCTTTTTTCTATATGGTGCCAGCACGACCACCGCTGCTGGATGGTGGTGGTCATAACCATGGAAACAAGTAGTGAAAAATGTGATGAAAAAATGAATCCAGCCAGTAAAGGAAGCAATATGGACAATCACAATACATTAATAAGTGCCTTGTATTAATTTTCTCTACATAAGTAAAGATTTTTGCTGAAGTGAGACAACCACTTTAAGCACTTGGTGGGGCCTCTGAAGTAGGTGGACATAACAAGAACTGAATCATATCCTAAGGGCTCTTTCACATGGGCGAGTTTTCCGCACGGGTGCAATGCGTGAGGTGAACGCATTGCACCCGCACTGAATCCGGACCCATTCATTTCTATGGGGCTGTGCACATGAGCGGTGATTTTAGATTCATAGAAGTGAATGGGGCTGCGTGAAAATTTCAAGCATCCGCAAGCAAGTGCGGATGCAGTGCGATTTTCACGCATGGTTGCTAGGAGATGATCGGGATGGGGACCTGATCATTATTATTTTCCCTTATAACATGGTTATAAGGGAAAATAATAGCTTTCTTAATACAGAATGCTTAGTAAAAGAGGGATGGAGCGGTTAAAAAAAAATAAAAAATTCAGCTCACCTCATCCACTTGTTCGCGCTGTCTGACTTCTCTTCTGTCTTCTTCTTTGATGACCTGGGAGGAAAAGGACCTTTGGTGACATCACTGCGCTCATCACATGGTCCATCACATGATCCATCACCATGGTGATGGATCATGTGATGGACCATGTGATGTGCGCAGTGACGTCACTAAAGGTCCTTTTCTCCCAGGTCATCAAAGAAGAAGAAAGAAGAGAAGCCGGGCACCGCAAACAAGTGGATGAGGTGAGTTTAATTATTTTTTTTTTAACCCCTTTAATGAATATCAAAAACTGTGTGGAACATTAAGAAAAGGGTATATTAAAGGTATTGTGTGATGCCTAAGCTAAATTGAATTACGGGCTACCATAGTGTTGAGCGCAAATATTTGAATAGCGAATTTTTATCTCGAATATCGCAACTTCGAGAATTTGTGAATATTTTGAATATAGTGCTATTCTATATATTAGTTTTTAGAATATTCGTAATTTTTTAAGTAGGGTTGAGTAGGGTTGAGCGAACCCGAACTGTAAAGTTCGAGTTCATACCGAACTTTAGGATTTTGGGACCCCGAACCCGAACATTTCCGTAAAAGTTTGGGTTCGGGTTCGGTGTTCGCCACTTTCTTGGCGCTTTTTGAAAGGCTGCACAGCAGCCAATCAACAAGCGTCATACTACTTGCCCCAAGAGGCCATCACAGCCATACCTACTAATGGCATGGCTGTGATTCGCCAGAGCAGCATGTGACCCAGGCTCTATATAAGCTTGAGTCACATAGCGCTGCACGTCACTCTGCTGTTACAAGTGTAGGGAGAGGATGCTGCTGGACTTGTGATTTCAGGGAGAGAATAGGAGAGAATCTAACTCAGCGATCTACAGACAAATAGTTGTGTGGGTGCAGGGCACTATCGTTTTACCCTGCCCTGAGCTCATTGACCAAAAAATACTAACTTTTAGAATTCTGTTAGTAAGGTGGGTGGCGGCGGCCATTTTATGCATGCTCAGTGCACCAGCACTGCATCTGAGCTTTTGGGACATTGCAAATCACAATTTTTGGGGGGCAAACTACAACATCTGTATTAGTCAGTGTGCAATTTAAACTAGAAATACACCCATCATTTTCTGGGGTTTGAAAAACAGACTTTTTTTTTTTCAAATAACAGTATTTTCCAGATCTGCAAGTGTTAAATTCAAGTTTAATATCTACAGCTTTCATATTCTGTTAGCAAAAAAAGACTTTTTTGGCAATCTACAACATCTGTATTAGTCAGTGTGCAATTTAAGGTAGAAATACACCCATCATTTTCTGGGGTTTGAAAAACACACTTTTTTTTTTTTCAAATAACAGTATTTTCCAGATCTGCAAGTTTTAAATTCAAGTTTAATATCTACAGCTTTCATATTCTGTTAGCAAAAAAATACTTTTTTGGCAATCTACAACATCTGTATTAGTCAGTGTGTAATTTAAGGTAGAAATACACCCATCATTTTCTGGGGTTTGAAAAACACAATCTTTTGACAAAAAAACACTATTTTCAGGCCTTACAGCATCAGCACGTGTGAAATTACAGGCTTATATACTGCTGTCAAATTCAGTTGTTAAACAAACACTCATTTGGGCACAAAAAATGTAGTTGGCAGCCTTTGATGCAGATGTCATTCTGAGATACACCCTTAATACATTTGGGTTACATTCAGAGATTTTAAATACCTCCATTTGGTGCACCAATATTGAATACAGGCCTACACTGGTTCAGGGCGTGTGTGATCCCCCCTATACATACAGGGGTTTGAATTAGGCATTTGAAATATAGCCATTTGAAATACAGCCATTTTGTGCAAAGATATATTTACTTCAGGCCTACAGAGGTTCAGGCCCTCTGAGATACCACCTTTACATACAGGGGTTTGAATTAGGCATTTGAAATATTGCCATTTGAAATACAGCCATTTTGTGCAAAGATATATTTATTGCAGGCCTACACTGATTCAGGGCGTGTGTCATCCCCTCTATACATACATGAGTTTGAATTAGGCATTTGAAATACAGCCATTTGAAATACAGCCATTTTGTGCAAAGATATATTTACTGCAGGCCTACAGAGGTTCAGGCCCTCTGAGATAATTTTCTCTACATAATTAATGCTTTTTGCTGAAGTGAGACAACCACTTTAAGCACTTGGTGGGGCCTCTGAAGTAGGTGGACATAACAAGAACTGAATCATAGCCTAAGGGCTCTTTCACATGGGCGAGTTTTCCGCGCGGGTGCAATGCGTGAGGTGAACGCATTGCACCCGCACTGAATGCGGACCCATTCATTTCTATGGGGCTGTGCACATGAGCAGTGATTTTAGATTTATAGAAGTGAATGGGGCTGTGTGAAAATTTCAAACATCCGCAAGCAAGTGCGGATGCAGTGTGATTTTCACGCATGGTTGCTAGGAGATGATCGGGATGGGGACCTGATCATTATTATTTTCCCTTATAACATGGTTATAAGGGAAAATAATAGCTTTCTTAATACAGAATGCTTAGTAAAAGAGGGATGGAGGGGTTAATTTTTTTTTTTTAAAAATTCAACTCACCTCATCCACTTGTTCGCCCTGCCCGACTTCTCTTCTGTCTTCTTCTTTGATGACCTGGGAGGAAGAGGACCTTCGGTGACATCACTGCGCTCATCACATGATCAATCACCATGATCCATGGATTGAATGTTTTATTCTAGTGAAAGGTCCTCTTTAAGCAGAGAGAAATCATGACTTCAGATGGAAAAAAAAATACGAATATTCAAAAAAACTAATGTATAGCACTATATTCAATATAGTGCTATATATTAGTTTTTTAGAATATTTGTCAATGACGTAATATTCGCACATTACGCGATAATTATCTTGCCTATTTTCAAGTAAAATAAAAGAATGTACAGTCGTGGCCAAAAGTCTTGAGAATTAGATAAATATTGGAAATTGGAAAAGTTGCTGCTTAAGTTTTTATAATAGCAATTTGCATATACTCCAGAATGTTATGAAGAGTGATCAGAGGAATTGCATAGTCCTTCTTTGCCATGAAAATTAACTTAATCCCAAAAAAACCTTTCCACTGCATTTCATTGCTGTCATTAAAGGACCTGCTGAGATCATTTCAGTAATCGTCTTGTTAACTCAGGTGAGAATGTTGACGAGCACAAGGCTGGAGATCATTACGTCAGGCTGATTGGGTTAAAATGGCAGACTTGACATGTTAAAAGGAGGGTGATGCTTTAAATCATTGTTCTTCCATTGTTAACCATGGTGACCTGCAAAGAAACGCGTGCAGCCATCATTGCGTTGCATAAAAATGGCTTGACAGGCAAGGATATTGTGGCTACTAAGATTGCACCTCAATCAACAATTTATAGGATCATCAAGAACTTCAAGGAAAGAGGTTCAATTCTTGTTAAGAAGGCTTCAGGGCGTCCAAGAAAGTCCAGCAAGCACCAGGATCGTCTCCTAAAGAGGATTCAGCTGCGGGATCGGAGTGCCACCAGTGCAGAGCTTGCTCAGGAATGGCAGCAGGCAGGTGTGAGCGCATCTGCACGCACAGTGAGGCGAAGACTTTTGGAAGATGGCCTGGTGTCAAGAAGGCCAGCAAAGAAGCCACTTCTTTCCAAAAAAAACATCAGGGACAGATTGATCTTCTGCAGAAAGTATGGTGAATGGACTGCTGAGGACTGGGGCAAAGTCATATTCTCAGATGAAGCCTCTTTCCGATTGTTTGGGGCATCTGGAAAAAGGCTTGTCCGGAGAAGAAAAGGTGAGCGCTACCATCAGTCCTGTGTCATGCCAACAGTAAAGCATCCTGAGACCATTCATGTGTGGGGTTGCTTCTCATCCAAGGGAGTGGGCTCACTCACAATTTTGCCCAAAAACAGAGCCATGAATAAAGAATGGTACCAAAACACCCTCCAACAGCAACTTCTTCCAACAATCCAACAACAGTTTGGTGAAGAACAATGCATTTTCCAGCACGATGGAGCACCGTGCCATAAGGCAAAAGTGATAACTAAGTGGTTCGGGGACCAAAACATTGACATTTTGGGTCCATGGCCTGGAAACTCCTCAGATCTTAATCCCATTGAGAACTTATGGTCAATCCTCAAGAGGCGGGTGGACAAACAAAAACCCACTAATTCTGACAAACTCCAAGAAGTAATTATGAAAGAATGGGTTGTTATCAGTCAGGAATTGGCCCAGAAGTTGATTGAGAGCATGCCCAGTCGAATTGCAGAGGTCCTGAAAATGAAGGGCCAACACTGCAAATACTGACTCTTTGCATAAATGTCATGTAATTGTCGATAAAAGCCTTTGAAACGTATGAAGTGCGTGTAATTATATTTCACTACATCACAGAAACAACAAAAACAAAGATCTAAAAGCAGTTTAGCAGCAAACTTTGTGAAAACGAATATTTGTGTCATTCTCAAAACTTTTTGCCACGACTGTAGAATATAACAAATATTCAAATTTTCAAATATTCGACGAGTATTCTACAAAATATTCGCTAAATATCGCGAATTCGAATATGACCCCTGCCGAATATATAGCACTATATTCGATATAGTGCTATACTGTATATTCGTTTTTTTTTTCCTTCATTATTTTTTTCCATCTGAAGTCATGATTCCTCTCTACTTAAGTTGCTTGACAAGCAACTTAGGCTCCATTTACACGTCCGCAACGTGTTTTGCGGATCCACAGAACCGCGGATCCGCAAAACATAGACAGCGGCAATGTGCGTTCCGCATTTTGCGGACCGCACATTGCCGGCACTATTGAATATGCCTATTCTTGTCCGCAATTGACAAGACAAGAATTGTACATGTTCTATTTTTTTCGGGAGTGGAATTGCGGACCCGGAAGTGCGGGTCCGCAATTCCGTGTCCGGGCAGCACATCGTGCTGCCCCATAGGAATGAATGGGTTTGCAATTCCGTTCCGCAAAATGCGGAACGAAATTGCGGACGTGTGAATGGACCCTTAAAGGGACACTGACAGGGCCAAAAAGCATATTGAGGTATATATATGGCAGTACAGGTCTTATAATGGGTATTACAATCATCTAAGTATCCCCCCTGTCCACATTATACATACAGTAAAGTAAGTTTTATAACCTGCTCCAACGGTATTCAATCTGCCCAAGGGGCGGCGTTTCACCTCTCTTGCGCCCAGCCAGCCTCCCCCAACTGCCGCTTTGAAGCGCCGCCCAGCTCATGAATATTCAGTTTGCTGGGCGGCTTCTGCGGTCCCCGCTCTGAAGCGCTGCGCTTAACAGTGCCCTGCGCATGCGCCGGATCTTGTGAAGTCGGGGACAGTAAGCGCCGCCCAGCGAAGTGAATATTGATGAGCTGGGCGGCACTTCAAAGCGGCAGTTGGGGGAGGCTGGCTGGGCGCAAGAGAGGTGAAACGCCGCCCCTTGGGCAGATTGAAGACCGTTGGAGCAGGTTATAAAACTTAAGTTTACTGTATGTATAATGTGGTTGGGGGGATACTTAGATGATTGTAATACCCATTATAAGACCTGTACTGCCATATATATACCTCAATATGCTTATTGGCCCTGTCAGTGTCCCTGGAATCATAACTTCAGATGGAAAAAAATGACGAATATTTAAAAAAACGAATATATAACACTATATTCTATAGTGCTATATATTCATTTTTGACCCACGCCTGTATTGATCGCGTAATATTCGCATATTATTTGAGTAAAAAAAAAGTAGAATATAACGAATATTCGAATTCGCAAATATTTAATGAATATTCTACAAAATATTTGCGAAATAGCGCAAATTCGACTATGACCCCTGACGCTCATCACTAACATAAAAATAGACAGCCACTTATGTGTTCACCAGGGGTCTGTCTCAGCACTAATTCCACTGCTTTTTGTTCCCTGTCAACTCCAAGTGTGATGTCTAGTTATCATCACATGCACTGCTGAAGCTATGCACTGGCATTAGTGGTTACATTCCACTTGCAGACATGTCACAACTGAGGCCAGCTAACTCATTTTAGCTTGGGAGTAGGACAACTCCTGAACATTAGCTATAAGGTGGCCATTTTCTTTAACAATTCTGTCCTAATATCTGCCAGTTTAATATCCCATGTTACCAGTAAGGATTTGTGCGGTACTATCTCTCCTTGAGGAGAGAGCGCCTTAATCGGCGTGAGGAGACCATACATGCTCCTCTGGAATTATGGAAAGAAAGGGATGCAAATAAGCTCTTAACAAGCTCTGCCTCTAATGCTACCAGATGTAAGACAGAAATCCTATAAGTCAATGTTCGACCCTTTAAATAGACCTTGAGACATGACTTGGATATGAAATAGGCAGGCACCTCATCTGCAGACAGCTGTTTCGGGGTGATTGCCCCTCATCAGTGCAGACCAGAGAACACTGGCTTAACTGGGTGAGTGGTCTAAGTCAGGATTTGGGGGGGTATAATCTCTCCTTGGGAGAGAGCGCCTTAAAGGGATTCTGTCATCAGATTTAACCCCTCTAACCTAAACATATGCTCATGTCCAGACTAATAAGAAGAATCCTAAGCTGGCCTTATTAAACCTCACTGTGGCTCTATTTACCCAAAAAACAGTTTTTTATAACCTGTCAATCACTTACTTAAGGTGCCCAAGGGTAGGTCCGTTAATACAGGGTGCCCGGCCGCACCCCTCGCCGTCTAGGGCCCAGCGCCGCCTTCCCTGTCTTCAGCGCCGCCTTCTACAGCTCAGCGCCACGTCCGCAATCCTCCCCGTCCCTCTGCCAGATCCCGCGCCTGCACACTAGGCTCAGCCTGAAGCGTCCATGCGGACTCCTGCAGCGGCTTCGTTGAGCGAAGTGCGTATCAGGCCGATGAACAAAGCCGCTCAACGAAGCCGCTGCCAGGAGTCCCCATGGGCGCATCAGGCTGAGCCTAGTGTGCAGGCGCGGGATCTGGCAGAGGGACGGGGAGGATTGCGGAGGCGGCGCTGAGCTGTAGAAGGCAGCGCTGAAGACAAGGAAGGCGGCACTGGGCACTGGACCGCGAGTGGTGCGGCCGGGCTCCCTGTATTAACGGACCTTCCCTTGGGCACCTTAAGTAAGTGATTGACAGGTTTTAAAAATAGAGCCACAGTGAGGTTTAATAAGGCCAGCTTAGGATTCTTCTTATTAGTCTGGACATGAGCATATGTTTAGGTTAGAGGGGTTAAATCTGATGACAGAATCCCTTTAATCAGCATGAGCAGACTTATAGACCATACATGTTCCCCAGAATTCTGAGAAGAAAGGGATGCAAATGAGCTCTTAACAAGCTCTGGCTCTAATGCCACCAGATGTAAGGCAGCTATCCTGTAAGTTAATCTTCAACCATTTAAATAGACCTTGAAACATGGCTCGCATATTAAATAAGCCAGCACCTCATCTACAGACAGCTGTTTCGGGGGTGATTACCCCTCATCAGTGCAGAGAACAGAGTACTGGCTTAACTGGGTGAGAGGTCTAAGTCTGGATTTAGGGGCTACTGTCTCTTCTTGGGGAGAGAGCGCCTTAATCAGCGTTAAAAGACTTATAGACCATACATGCTCCTCTGGAATTCTGGGAAGAAAGGGATGCAAATGAGATCTTTACAAGCTCTGCCTCTAATGCCACCAGATGTAAGGAAGCTATCCTATAAGTCAGTGTTCAACCCTTTAAAGAGGCCTTGAGACATGACTCGGATATTAAATAAGCCAGCACCTCAGTAAAACACTATATTGACACATATAAGATGTAAAGTAAGAATTACCGGTCTCTTCAAAATAACATTATGAGAACCAGAGATGAATTTTTAGCTTAATTCAGAAAACTGCAAAAAAACTGAACTCAGGTTCATGCGGCAGTACATCCCGTTCTCTTAGATCTGCATTTACAGCAGCAGTTTGTAACAGTAATGAGATGAGGTCACAGCCTCATCTCAACATTCCTAATGTTTAATACAGGATATATTATTTTATTTTCTTAAATGATCCATGGTGTTGATACACAGCCTCATACTTCTAGCCGGAAGCCTTGAAACACATCTTCTGCAGAAAGCAAAATCATATTTTATTAATTTTTTTTTATTGAATTAGAATATTTTATTTTTATAGAACCCAATATATGTAATATCTAGTTACAAAGATTTTATTTATTTCACTCTCTTATAGTCGATTCGGCTTTGATGGAAGTTATGTTTTGATGGACACTGTCAGTCATGTCATGAACGAGCAGTGACAGCGCCACAGTCAGAGTGACAGGAAGGTCCACGGTAAACAACCCTCAAGGTCAAATAGAAGTCAACAGCCCTCAATTTACAGATGAGCTAATTATACTCTGCTCGCCTGTCCACACTGACCGCCCTGGAGCCAGGAAGGTTTAATTAGCATGATTAATAACATTAAACTTATTAATGATCTATTTCTAAGACTGTTACTAAGTTGATCTGGTTTTCCGTGTCTTGTGTACTTGTTTAGATGGCTTTCAAAAGTTTATAAAATCTTTAGGAAGTTTTTTATAAAGTCAAATAAATGCTATCAACATGCTTAAAGGGGTTGTCCGGGTTCAGAGCTGAACCCGGACATACCTCCATTTTCACCCCGGCAGCCCCCCTGACTTGAGCATCGGAGCAGTTCATGCTCCGATGCTCTCCTTTGCCCTGTGCTAAATCGCGCAGGGCAAAGGCATTTTTTGGAGATCCGGTGACGTACCTCTCCATGGAGCTGCCAGGAAGCCCGGTGACGTCACCGGCACTGTCGGGCGGGATTTAGCGCTGCCCTAGCCAGTAAAATGGCTATGGCAGCGCTAAAGCCCTCCCATCAGAGCCGTTGACATCACCGAACACACTGACGGGTGGAAGTTACTGCCCGGCAGTGTGTTATTGAAAACAAAAGAGCCCTTGCCCTGCGCGATTTAGCGCAGGGCAAGGGAGCGCATCGAAGCATGAGATGCTCCGATGCTAGCCTCAGGGGGGCTGCCTGGGCAAAAATAAGGGTATGTCCGTCTTCAGTTCTGAACCCGGACAACCCCTTTAAGTAGCCATACTGTATTTTTCTACCATAGTACTTAAAGCCTGTTTCCTCCCTATAGAAAAAGGAGTAAGGGCATACACTGTCCCATAGAATCTCCAAACTCTATTTAAAATACTTTTTATGCTTCTGAAAACATTTTTTATAAATAAAAAAAAATCTCAGCGTTACAAATGTTCATCATTTAAAACTTCCTATAATTGGGTGTCCTCTACTTTTTGGCATGTTGCTATCAGGGGAGCATATGTTGGAGTGGCACCACAGCTCTAGTAGCTAAGGTAGCCCAAAGGCCCCTTTGCCACATAATAAGACACTAGTGGACAGAGGGGACCATATCAAGCTATTTGGTTTGCAGAGAGCTGTTGCATTGTATTTTTTACTTTGTGTTTTACAGCCACAGCAACGTGCACCTGCACATTGGGATGTGGGACTGACCCTTTTTTTTTTTCTTTGCAGTTTTTTCTGGAAGCGTGGCTGACCAGCTTGTCTGCCCCATAGGCTGATTTTAATTAGTATGAGTATAAAGCTTAGCCTGCTCTCCCTCATTCACTGGAAGCCATTTGTCACCAGGAGAGGTATAGGGTGGACTCTCATTGCATTAGTTGGTGGCCATATAGCACCAGGAGAGGTGTGGAGTGGGCTCGGCATGCATGTTGGTACCTGCCTTCCCTGGATATAATGGAGGCCATTTTGGCACCAAAGATTACAAAAATTAAGGTGGGCCCAGCATGCATGTGGAACCTACACTCCCTGAATTGTATGGTAGCCGTCATGGCACATGACAGGTAGAATTTAGTGTTAGGTTTCCGTCTTACAGAGATCGCCTTGACGTGTGACAGATGGGCCCAAGTAATTTTGTACAAAATGTATTTGCCAAGCATCTCTAATTTGCATAATACACATAGCATTAGCATTAGAATACTTTTGTGTACTTTATATGGCTTGCAGACTGCTGTTGCATTGTATTTTTTACTTTGTGTTTCCAGTAATGGCAACGTCCACCTGTGCACTGGGATGTGCTGACTGATCCCCTTTTTTTTTCTTTGCATATCAAGCTACTAATGTCCTTCTTTTAAGTGGGGTTCCAGTGCTTAAATATTAATGACATCCTTGGGATAGGTCATCAATAGAGATGACCAAATTTTAAAAAAGTCAGATTTGGCTGATTCGCCGAATTATACAAATTTTGTTGTTTTGTGATGAATTACTTTGTCATAAAGTACATTTTTTGTAAGTAGTGGCGTAATGACAGGGAGCTGCCATAGCGCCGCCCCCCGTCATTGTACCCCTCAGATCATACATGATCGCGGCATCTGAGTGTCAAATCAGTGTGAAATTAACATAATTTTTTTTTTTAATCAAACTTACCGTCTCCATTTGCTCACAAAAGGCCGGCCTTGCTTGAAGATTTGGCACAAAATCTTCAGGGAGCGAAATTACATCATCACGCCGGGCGACGTGGTGAGGTCATACATCACCACGCACGGGATTTTGGCCGAAATCTTCAATCAATATGGCGTCTGGCGACCTGTCATGAGCAAATGGAGGAGGTAAGAATTATTATTTCAGGTTAAATCGATTTTTTCTTACACGAAGCACGAGGAAATTCGGCTTTGAGGCGAATAGATTTTATCCTGAAATTCGGATTGAATTCGCTCATCTCTAGTCATCAATGTCAGATTGGTAAGGGTCTGATTCCCAGCATCCCCAATAATCAGATGTGTAAAGGGGTGGTTGCGCTCTCAGGGGCCTCTTCATTGTATGACAGGCAGAATGCTATACATTGTGTAGTGGCTGTGCCTGGTATTGCAGCTCAGTGTCATACTCTTGAATGCAGAACAGCCATTTGACCAATGACCATGAAGCCATAGACCCGCTGAGCAGGATACAGTGTTCACCCAAGCACTGCAGCCCTTTCAACAGCTGATTGCCACGGGTGCCCGGAGTTAGACATCACCAATCTGATGTTGATGACCTATTCTAAACATAGGTCATCAGTATTTAAAACCCCCTTCAATGGGTTTTTAGAAACGGCAAGGTCTCCACAGGTGCTACAATGTTAATAGAAAAGGAAACACCTAGTAACATAGTTTGTGAGGCTGAAAAAAGACATAAGTCCGTCCAGTTCAGCCTGTTATCCTGCAAATTGATCCCTGACCAACACCTTCATTTTAAACTGGACTACAGGTGGCACTAAATTAACAAGAAGCATTGCCATCTAGCGGCATTTGTGTCTGGTACCTCTGATGTATTCAGCAAAATAAATAAAAAATACGGTATGGGACATAAGTAAGTATTACGGTATTATGGGACATAAGTAAGTATTCAGTGGAGAGTTTAACAAGCCCTGCACACCAGAATTATGGCTTCAAAAAGTTTCAAATAAAAACTTTGTGTACTTATGGGCTCACTTGTTTTACTGTGTCTTACAGCAACACCTAGAGATGTGGAGTCAAAATTTGGTCAGGATTTCAAAGTTGATAACTTTTGTTTTACATTTATGAAGTGCAACTTTTGAAAAGTTGCAAATCTACTTCAGGCATACTTTTACTGACATAGGCATGATGACATTGCACTTGTACCAAATTAATTACTGTGTGCAGTACCAAACGAGAGACAGAGAGTGGTCAGAAGACAAGCCGGGGTCAGAGGAACGAGCAATCCAATATGCCCAGGAACCAGGAACACGGCTAGTGAGTCAAAGGCTGGCACTCGGGTATGGCCAGGAAGGGGTTTAAATACAGCACCGAATTCCAGGATCAGAACTTGATAGGTCAGGACTTGGCGCTCCGTTAGTCAGAAACACTAGCACACATGTATAGAGCAGCTGAGCAATCACCCCATTGCTAATCTCCTCCAGCACATGTTGCTGTCATGTCACCAGGGGATGTGGCTCAGCAGCACATTTTTCCAGGCGCTGCCGCACTGAAGTTGGAGATCGCGCCTCTGGAGCCCGGAAAGGTGAGTTTTCAACAGGTATATGTCCAACCGAATCCTGGCATACGGTATTTGCCAGATTTTGTCTGGATCTTCACCGGACGCATTACAGGTAATGGGGCCGGATGGCATTCTGTCCAGCAGTGACGGATCGGGCAGGCTGTTCCTGAACGCAACAGCCTGCCGGATCTGTAAATGCTTGTATAACATTAGCCTTAGGCCTCATGCACACGACCGTTGTGTGCATCCGTGGCCGTTGTTCAATTTCCGTGATTTTCTGCGGACCCATTGACTTTCAATGGGTCCGTTGAAAACTCGGAAAATGCACCGTTGTTCATCCGCGGCCATGATCCGTGTTTCCTGTCCGTCAAAAAAATAAGACCTGTCCTATTTTTTTGACGGACAACGGTTCACGGACCCATTCAAGTCAATGGGTCCGTGAAAAAACACGGATGCACACAAGATTCGCATCCGCGTCCGTGATCCGTGGCCGTAGGCTACTTTCACACAGACGGATCGCAGATCCATCTGCATAAAAGCTTTTTAAGAGCTGAGTTTTCACTTCGTGAAAACTCAAATCCGACAGTATATTCTAACACAGAGGCGTTCCCATGGTGATGGGGACGCTTCAAGTTAGAATATACTAAGAACTTTGTACATGACTGCCCCCTGCTGCCTGGCAGCACCCGATCTCTTACAGGGGACTGTGATCAGCACAATTAACCCCTCAGGTGCCACACCTGAGGGGCTAATTGTGCGTATCATAGCCCCCTGTAAGAGATCAGGTGCTGCCAGGCAGGAGGGGGCAGACCCCTCTCCCCTGTGTTTAACTCATTGGTGGCCAGTGCGGCCCCCCTCCCTCCCTGTATTTAACTCATTGGTGGCCAGTGCGGCCCCCTCCCTCCCCTATATTTAACTCATTGGTGGCCAGTGAGGCCCCCCTCCCTCCCTCCTTAGTATTATATTCATTGGTGGCCAGTGCGGCCTACCCTCTTCCCCCCTAATTAAAATCACCTTCCCCCATCATTGATGGCCAGTGCGGCCTCCCCTCTGCCCCCTAATTAAAATCACCCCCCCCCATCATTGGTGGCCAGTGCGGCCTCCCCTCTCCCCCCCTCTCTAATTAAAATCACCCCCCCATCATTGGTGGCCAGTGCGGCCTCCCCTCCCCCCCCTAATTAAAATCACCTTCCCCCATCATTGGTGGCAGCGGAGAGTTCCGATCGGAGTCCCAGTTTAATCGCTGGGGCTCCGATCGGTAACCATGGCAACCAGGACGCTACTGCAGTCCTGGTTGCCATGGTTACGTAGCAATTTTTAGAAGCATTATACTTACCTGCGATGTCTGTGACCGGCCGGGGGCTCCTCCTACTGGTAAGTGACAGGTCTGTGCTATAGGCAATGCGCCGCACAGACCTTTCACTTACCAGTAGGAGGAGCGCCCGGCCGGTCACAGACAGCGAAGGTAAGTATAATGCTTCTAAAATTGCTAAGTAACCATGGCAACCAGGACTGCAGTAGCGTCCTGGTTGCCATGGTTACCGATCGGAGCCCCAGCGATTAAACTGGGACTCCGATCGGAACTCTCCGCTGCCACCAATGATGGGGGAAGGTGATTTTAATTAGGGGGGGAGAGGGGAGGCCGCACTGGCCACCAATGATGGGGGGGTGATTTTAATTAGGGAGGGGGAGAGGGGAGGCCCCACTGGCCACCAATGATGGGGGGGTGATTTGAATTAGGGGGGGGGGGAAGAGGGGAGGCCGCACTGGCCACCAATGATGGGGGAAGGTGATTTTAATTAGGTGGGGGGGAGTTTAGGCCGCACTGGCCACCAATGAATATAATACTGGGGAGGGAGGGGGGCCGCACTGGCCACCAATGAGTTAAATACAGGGGAGGGAGGGGGGCCGCACTGGCCACCAATGAGTTAAATACAGGGGAGGGAGGGGGGCCATACTGGCCACCAATGAGTTAAATACAGGGGAGGGAGGGAGGGGACCATACTGGCCACCAATGAGTTAAATACAAGGGAGGGGGGTGTGCCCCCTTCTGCCTGGCAGCACCTAATCTCTTACAGGGGGCTATGATGCGCACAATTAACCCCTCAGGTGCGGCACCTAAGGGGTTAATTGTGCTGATCACAGCCCCCTGTAAGAGATCACGTGCTGCCAGGCAGCAGGGGGCAGTCATGTACACAGTTCTTAGTATATTCTAACTTGAAGCGTCCCCATCACTATGGAAACGCCTCTGTGTTAGAATATACTGTCGGATCTGAGTTTTGACGATCTAACTCAAATCCGATGGTATATTCTAACATAGAGGCGTTTCCATGGTGATGGGGACGCTTCAAGTTAAAATATACCATCGGATTGGAGAAAACTCCGATCCTATGGTATATTAACTCCTGACTTTACATTGAAAGTCAATGGGGGACGGATCCGTTTGCAATTGCACCATATTGTGTCAACGTCAAACGGATCCGTCCCCATTGACTTGCATTGTAAGTCAGGACGGATCCGTTTGGCTCTGCACGGCCAGGCGGGCACCAAAACGACTTTTTCTTCATGTCCGTGGATCCTCCAAAAATCAAGGAAGACCCACAGAAGAAAAAACGGACACGGATCATGGACCTACGGACCCTGTTTTTGCGGACCTTAAAAATAAACGGTCGTGTGCATGAGGCCTTAGGCTAATGTATTTTACGGTCCGCAAAAAACAGATCCGCCAAAAATACGGATGACATCCATGTGCATTCGGAATTTTGTGGAACAGAACAGCTGGCCCCTAATAGGACAGTACTATCCTTGTCTTTAATGCGGACAATAATAGGACATGTTCTATTTTTTTGCGGAACAGAAATACGGACATACGGAAACGCAATGTACACGGAGTACCTTCCGGATTTTTTTGAGGACCCATTGAAATGAATGGTTTTGTGTAGGGTCGGCAAAAAAAAACGGAACGGACACGGAAAGAAAATACGTTTGTGTGCATGAGGTCTTACTCATATGAAGATTTTTTTCAGTCTGTACCCAAGACTTCTATCTCATTACTAAAGCTTTCGGTTGTAAGTAATATTACCTGGAACCTTTCTCTAGGGAAATTGGCTAATGAAGGAGAACTATTATCAAATTTTAATGCTCTATTAAAATGTGTATTTTACTAGCTATCTGCTCTTTTTACAATGCAATTTCCACGTTTTTTTTTTCCGTTTTATTCTGCTAATTAAAGCAGCAGGTTCTCTTCTAGGTACATCACATCTAAAGTGGAAACGCATTTGTGGATACATTAATACCAGCAATTTGTAAACTTCTAAACATTTGAATGTTTGGCAAATTCTTGTTTATGTATATTAAAAAGCATCAAACACCTGAAATTAAACTTCTCAGGTAGCTTGTGCTTTAAAACAAGGGTCGCCTACTGAGGAAAATATGCACATTTTTAAGGTGAAAGCCTTTGTTTCCTGTAAGATCCAACTGTTTGTACAAACCATTTTTTGGCTGACATTGAAAAAGCTTTTTATATCTCCATATGAGACTTGTATGTTTATAACGGCATATTATATTTAGAGTTTTTATTTAATCAATTGCTGTACTTAGGCTTTAAATAGCCTGGAACCGTTCAGGGTAATTTATATGCAAAGTAAAAAAAATATATATATATTAAATGATTCTGCATTTCCTTTGCTGACTGCATTGTGGTTATGTCATTTTTGCACACGACACACGGTATGGCATACAGCAGATTTCTAGAACTAGCAATACAGATAGCTCTAAAGAATTTGTCTGGTTTCAACAACCGTTGTCTTTTTAAAGTACTAGTATGATGAGCTGAAAAAGGGACGAGTCTTAAAGGGGTATTCCCATCTCAGACAATGGGGGCATATTGCTAGGATATGCCCCCATTGTCTAATAGATGTGGGTCCCACCTCTGGGACCTGAACCTACACCGAGAACGGATCCCTGAAAGTTGTGGAGGAAGCACTGCGCATGTGCAGCCGCCCTTCATTCATTTCTATGGGGCCGACGAAAATAGCCGAGTGCTGGCTCGGATATTTCCGTCAGCCCCATAGAAATGAATGGTTGCGGTGGCCGCCCAAGCACGATGCACTCCCATTCACTGCACCCATAAACATGGCAGCAGTGATTGTATCTAATGAGTTTGTGCAGGGACACCCCCAACCTGTTACCACCCCTCTGTACCCTTATTGAACGCTAATAGCAAATCAATTATAACTTCTAGCAGGAATAATAAAGGGACGTCACTACATTGATTCATAAGAATAGATGATCCTGAATTGTTATTAAATGAGGAATGTATGAAGCTATTCAAACAGGCATGTCAGGAGTGGTGGAACGTCCTCTTTAATGTAGTACATGTAGTGAATGTATTTGGCCGATGATAGTAAGATGTGATGTGACTATTTTTTTTACTACATTATGGTCATATATTAATGTTTTTATTTTTTTTAAAGAACGTAGGACAACCTTGAAGAGGAAGCTGATGAATCTCCACCATAGCACTCGACCACATGTGAGGAGGAGACTACCTCTGGCACAGCTGCAGAGAGTGCGGAGAGACCCACCACATCAGCAGCCGCACATCCCGCTTTCTCGAGACAGGATCCCCCCCCCACTTTGCCCATATCCAGCAGGCCAAGAAGACGGCCCATGCCTCCTGCCTAGACTCTAGTCAATAGCCAGGTCCTGGAGTACTAGCTGGCTAGAGCCCGGCAGGAGCACATTGACCATTTTTGTCGAAGTCTGACACATCATTTGAGGAGTGTGCCGCCAGAACGATTGCTGAGAACTCAAGCAGCTCTCGGCATCGTTTTGGAGGCAGCGACTCCTCCTCATGATCCGTCAGAAATATTTTTGGCCCTGGAAAATTGGCGCACCCATGGGCACATGTCTGGCCCCCGGCTATTTTCCCAGGTTCCACAGGACCCGCCCCAAAACCCTACAATTATGGAATATTATGGACCACAAAGTAGGCCATACAGCCAACGGTATGGCGAGCCTTTATATGGCCAGCCTGGCCCCTTCTCCTCTTCCCAAGCTGCCCCATCCCAGCACTCTGTCCCTCCTTCCCAAAGTACCTACCATGGGTCACATTTTTAGCCCCCGCCAGGCTCACCCAGTCGTTTTTAAAATCTTTTTTTTTTTATTTCTATTTATTATTTATGTTATTTTTTTACAACTAAAATCCTTTGAGTACCGGTACTCTCTGGCAAAATAAACAGAGTTCTGTTTTCATTTATTTGATTGTTTGGGGTCTTTATTCTATACATTAAATTATATTTATGTAGCACAAACACATAGAACACATTAATAATTGTACAAGTTTCCTATCAATTAAAAGAACGTAAATACACGTAACTATATAAACATGATTTATAATTCATTTACACACATACATATTATTTTAGTTAAAAACAATATTAACCAATAGAATGACTTTAGTCAAAATTTGGGAATTTTTAATACACATCTTCAAAAGTAACATTTAAATGTCCATTATGCACGCAATAGTCTAGACAATACAGATGGAGTTTAGTGACATGACACATGTAATGATAGTTGTTAGTAATTAATAATGAGGCCAACTACAACGTTATTACTTATGATGGTGATACTGGCATACATATAAAATAGTGCTTACATTTAATCTTTACAGTAATGAGGTTTTTGTACATATTTCACGTACCGTGTTAAAATAAAACTGTATTTTTAGAAAATAAAAACCTATCAGCCAACACACAAAGCAGCCACACAACAAAAACTCCCACAAAAAAAGGAGCTTTCCATATATATAATGTATGCTAGGGGTTTTGATATATGTTGGCAGTAAAGGTGAATCTAGAGAATGGTTCAGTTTTTTTTCACGCACATTAAAAACGCATGCAATCCGCATGTCACTTGCGCAGAAAAAAACACAATAATGCAACGCAATTGCATACAAAATGGACAGCTCTTGCAAGCAAAATTTTCACAATTTTCCCTGAACGCATCCGGCCCTAATCCGTGACGCTCGTGTGAAAGAGGCCTAAGGGAGTCTAAAAGGCCCCACTTCCTAATGTAGAGGAGTGCTATAAATTGTGATGTAACATTGTGTGCCATAAAAGTTCCACACTGTGGTGCACTTCCTCACAGTCTAGCCTCTGTCTGAACCTCATTCATAATCACAGACCCCACTTTCTTTCTGTAGGCCTCATCAATAATCCCCTTTCTCCTTTCTGTTTGTAGGAGCAATGAATGGCCGACAAGAAAAGGAGCTCATAGGGTGAATATGTTAGGGTGCAAGATCCCTCAAGAGGAGATGCTTACCTTTTCATGTTGTGCATAATTGGACACAACTCCAGTGAGCGTTTGTAGTATAGGAGGAAAGGTCAGTGGAGCCGGTGCTACCTGGGTTTCCAGAGGCCTGGGCCAGTCAACCAAAGCAGCAGAGAGACTCAAGAAGAGGGGCAGGTAGACTGTTTCGCTCCCATCATTGGGTGATAGCTGGAAGGCCCAAAAACTAGACCAGAAGGCAACACTGGGTGTAGTCTTTTATTGGGTGCTTTCACATAGACAACATGTTTTGGGGTACTCAGGACCCCTTTATCAAGTCTGGAAAACAGTCTGCAATGCTTAAATGAACACCGTTAAGGGCCGCAACAGAAGCAGATACGAGACACAAAAGACTGGCAGCATTGTGTGAGGCTATACAGGGACACCCTTCCAACTCGTAACACCCATCTGCAAACTTACCCATCTCGCAAAAAATACCCTTTTTTTCTAATCCTGGCCAATTCCTTTAAATTATATTTTTTACATTTTTTTTGTCCCTCAAATACAAGTTTTTAATGTACTCTATATACTGCAAAGCTTTAACACCACATGAAATAAAATGTCTGCATCTATCTGGTCTGTACAAGAGGAGTTGTCAAAATGACAACTACCAATAACTGCAGAGCACTATAGCTATAGGCTGAATCTGCATCATACAGACTTCCTGCTTTTCCTGCATAATATAGTTAATTCTGTGCACTCTCTGCATCATGTAAGGCTAGTTTTCACTCACATTATAGCCCTGGTGGGCTGTTCAGGCAGAGAACAGCCTGACGGAGTTCTATGGTTCTGGCATTGCCAGATGTCACCACAATGCCCGCTGGCCGCATTGACTATAGCCTTGTAGCGATTGCATCTCTGCCGGACCCCTTTATATTTAATGGGGCTGGTGGGCATTGCAGTAATATCCGGCATTGCCAGACCTAAAGAGCTCCGGCAGGTTGTTCTCTGCCTGAACAGCCTGCCGGAACTATACTGCGAGTGTGAAAGAAGCCTTAGCTGCTTCTCTCCTGCGTCTTGAACAAAAAAAGAGGCATTCCATGAAATGGAAAATCTAGCTATGTTTTGGCTTTCATAGATCGCACATTGGGGGAATTTATTAAAGCAATAAAATTCATTAAAGAGGGCCTGTCACCGCTCCTTACATATCTGTTTTAGTAACTACTTGTATTCCCCATGTAATAACAATTCTGGAGCATGTAGTCTTATGAATCTATGTTGAGGCATTCCTTTATTATTCCTGCTGGAAGTTCTGAATGAATTACTAGTAGTTTGCAATGAAGGTCCAGAATGGGCCTTACCAGTTGGGGGTGTATCCTGTATAGTCTGAAACTATCCAATCAATGCATCCAGGGTCAGACTGTGCAGGAATACACTCCAACTGGCTAGAGCCACCTGGATCTTCAATGCAAACTGATATCAATTCATTTATAACTTCCAGCAGGAATAATAAAGGAATGCCACAACATATAATGACTTTCATATTTTCTGAAGATTCATCAATTCCCAGATTCATCAATTCCCTCTCAGTCTACCTGTTGCCTACTATGTGCAGTGTCCCCACTGCAAGTGGTTAAAGTGTTACTATCACTGTATTTCATGTATTACATGTCCCATAGGTTGTGTATGTAACATCCCAGAGTATGTCACTAAACTCTCTTCACCCAGCTTCATTATGTTAAGATGTGAATGTGTTTATATCCTATGTAATCTGACTTTGCATTTGTGTTTAATATGTATATGCTGTAATTTCAGAGGTGTACACCAGCAGGTGGCAGCAATATGCAGTAGAACCAAGCCAGTTAGTATACCTAGACTGGAATATACCATTCCAGGCTAGTACCCCCATCTGAGGAGGAGTGGAATGTTCCCACTCTTACTTCAGAGGGAGGACAGAAAGTTTTAGTAGGTGTGTGCACCAGCCCCCCTGTTGGGGTAGGCTGTGTGAATAGGAGCTCCCAGAAACAGGGATCCCAACCAAGGATTCAGGCCTAACCTGAGGCCCAAAGCAACCTTCCCAGCCTGAGTTCCTTACCTCAGCTGGATGACCAAGAAAGCAGCAATCTTCAGAATTATCAGATCTCCAGGACGCCACCATCATTCCCTGCGAGCAGTCCTGTAAGTACAGATTCCAAATACAAGGAGAAGATAAGTACCTTCACAGCTAGCCAGGCCCACACAAAGCAGAATACAGACAGAGCAGAAGACAGATACCTGCCAGATTCTTAAAGGCTTATGTTCAGATGCAGAATATAGATATAATTCCTGCCACATATTGCCAATACCTGCTGGTACCCAAGTCTATTGCTGCATATTGTATGGATCTAGAGCTGCATAAGATAACCTCAAGTAAAGACAAGTAGGATATATCGGAATGGCTCACCCTCCAAGTTGCTATGAAAAAGGGTGCTCCCCCTAAAAAGGTTACCCCAAACCTTAAAAGGAGATAAAATATTAAATAGAATAGGAGGGGCACACCTACATCTAGTTGTCTCCTACATTCCTGATTATAATTATCTATATTTAAAATTACAATGGCTCCGCCCTTGTCCGCGGGGCGTATTACTATATCATTGTCCTTTTGTAATTGTTTTATTGCGTTCATTTCTTGTTGTGATAAATAGTTATTTCTCATATTTTTAGTTGTTTTTATTTTCCTTATGTCACATTCTACTGACTGTCTAAAAGTGGCCATCTCGTGGCTTATTTCTTGCCTGGGGTATTTTTTCGATTTGCTTTTCAAATTAGTATGCGTATATGTTTGCTTAACAGGTATTGGTGTTCCTGTATTAATAGGGTTTTTCATGTGATATTTTTTCAAACATAATTTACGAATAAATTTTTCAACTCCTATATAGGTATCAAATTTATTTAATTGAATAGTTGGCGCAAATTTAAGTCCCTTGTTTAGTAGATCTATTTGGGGTTTTGTGAGGGATGTAGAACTTAAATTAACAATAGAATTACTAGTGTTCATCAGTGCTGATCCACTATTAACCATCTGATGCATGACGTCAATAACCCTTAGTATTATCACATTCTATCTGTATTGATATATTTATTTATTCATTGATATATATTTATTCATTTATTTATTCACAGTATAGATTTACGTATTTTAGGTGTATTATTAATTTATCAGGTACCGTATGTATATTTAATAAATTGTTTTAACATAATACTGTGTAGTGGTCGATGTGAACTAGATGTAGGTGTGCCCCTCTTATTCTATTTAATCAAGTAAAGACAAGTTGTACCCAATTCTCTGTGTGGAATTCCATCATTCCTCCATTACTCCTATTTACAACACTCATTTTGTTGCATGTGAGCCAGGATACAGGAGTCCAGCCGTACTTAAGGTAGGAGACACCGTTGACACAATACAGAGACAATATCCCCCTCTGGCATTCCTAACCTAGTACATGAGCTATACCATCTTAAAGGGCCCTTTCACAGTACCTGCGCAAGCTGCAACTGGCGTCACGAACTTAGTTACACCTAAATCTGACCCACTGCATAGCATGCCCACTGACCCAGTGTCCTGCTCATTGCATGTACGGAGTGGAGGGTTCCCTAGCGGCTGGACAGGGCTGACATCACCCCTTCCTTTCTAGGAGGATGTTGCTTTAGTTTAGCGTGAGCTGCAGATGAGTATACAACAAGGGAGCAGACAATTGATGTGACAGCCCTTGAAGAAAGATCTTACAGATCGTATAGCAGCTATCAAAGAGAATTGCAGAACAGTTTTGTCAAGAATGGTAACACTTATATTGAGGCTACAGACATCCCTGCATGTAGTTGGAGTAATAAGCTTCAGGATCCCCCCACAATATCAAAATTATAGACAGGAAACTGTAAACTGTTGAGGATATTGGGGTATATAAAAATATCTAGGATAGAGACAGTGCACATCTCAGGCAGGAAAAGGAAATATTGCAACATTAGACTAGAAAAGGAGAGAAAATAGCCTTCCATACACAGCCTTGGGAATTGCATAGGCCAACTGTGAAGATTGCATTGTATCTATACAGTGTCTGTGTAAAACATCAAATAACTGCACCAGTAAAGTATGGTGAACTTGTTGCTTCAAACCTGGCCTCATGATTAACTCAAGGTTCAGGGAACCTTGCCCTGCACCTTACAGAAAGCACTAATACACTGGGCACCCCTACACATCATCAGGCAGCAGAACCCCAAGAAACAGGGAGTGCTCCTAGGGATAAAAAGGTGTGCCCTTCCTCATGACGGCTTGGCCCAGGGGGAGTGAGAACTGTGAATACTACAAATCCTATTCTGCCACATGCTCGTGCACACCCCTGCAGCTCACTGCATATGCATGTGGTAGCCAAAGGCAATTACTGTTGCCCTCAGATTGACTCACATAAACACTGCTGGCCAATCCAAGGGCAGGACTGGACAATCAAGTCTTGGACCACTGAAGCACAGTGTGCATCAGGTAATCTGAGAAGTGGTGTGGCATCTTAGATGTCAGAAGAAGAGCCTAGGAGCTGAGTGTTTTGGTATTTCCACTGTTAATGTGTAAAAGTGTTGATCGGCAGGGGTCCCGGCTCTGAGACACTGATCAACTGCTAGAACAAGACGTCAGAAATGCTCGGCCGAGCGTTGCTTCTCCTCACTGCTGAGCACGAGACTGTAGATAGTTTAAGTAGAAAGTCTATAAGCCAGCTACAGTCTAACACTCAGTAGTGAGGGGGAAGCAGCGTTAGGTTGAGCGCTTCTGACTATTTGTTCTAGCGATTGGTGAGGGTCTCAGAGCTGAGATCCCTGCCAATCAACACTATTGATATGTCCTTATGACTTACCCAAAATTTCAAAAAAAGTGTAGTTACTCTTTAAGACTGCTGTTTCTTATGTGTGCATGTGATACAAATTTTGGGGTATCTAGGAAAGTCTTTGCACCAGAAACTGAAATCTACACCAGCTAGGATCTAGCGTAGATTTTGGGTGTGATTCAAACCAGTTTTCTGGCAAAAATATTGATAAATCTGTCAGGCTGCTGTCTTCTCTAGCCTTTGCCTTGTCCACTTTTTAGAAAACTGTTGAGTGCCACTTAAAGGGTTAAATAAACTCAATTGTTTGATAAAAAATAAAAAAAACATAGACTTGATCGATTCTCCCCATTGTGTGCTTCAAGCCAGCTTATTCTCTTGCCATAGAAATCAAAGAGCAGGAACCACTCAGAATATTATACCCATGCTCAATTCCTTGGCAATAAACAAATTGTGGTAAGGGGCACACCCAATCAAAGAGTTATATAACAGAGTGCCAGCCGTGGTATCAACACAAAACCATGTATAAAAAGAAAACCACATGCAAAGGCCGCACATCATGTAAAAATATATCATTTATGGCGATACGCGTGGGGCGATTTTTCCTACACACCATGCCTGTCCATTCTACTTGATAAGTACTATGCATTTTTTGATGTTTTATTTACCAGCTTTGCATTACTTTGGTGGCATTAATTGTTCTTATTGTGAACTTGGTAGTTGTAGGTATGTGTAGGACATGATATGTAGTTCACACATAAGGATGTAGTTGTATACAATGATTTTAAAGGGAACCTGTCACCTCCTAAAAACATCCCAAGCTGGCAGCAGAACCTGAGAGTAGCCAGCAGCGTGTTTCCGACAATCATTTTCTTCCTGCAGGCAGAGAAGCAGAAGCTGTAAAAACGTTCTATAATCCCCTGCCGGCGCGCTTCTCTAGTCAGGTTGAAGTCACGGAGGCAGCGGCCTCCTTGCTTCAAGTCACGGTAACCACACCCCCTTCTCTGTGATTGACAGCGCTTATGCAGTGAGTTCGGCTGGCTTTGCCGAACGGCCGGCTGTCAATCACAGGGAAGGGGCAGGGAAGGGGGCGTGGTTACCGTGACTTGAAGCAAGGAGGCCGCTGCCTCCGTGACTTCAAGCCTGACTAGAGAAGCGCGCCGGCAGGGGATTATAGAACGTTTTTACAGCTTCTGCTTCAACTACCTGCAGGAAGAAAAGGATCGTTAAAAACACGCTGCTGGCTACTCTCAGGTACTGCTGCCGGCTTGGGATATTTTTTGGAGGCGACGGGTTCCCTTTAATAATTTTGTGTCCTTAAATAAATAAATGATATATTTTTACATGATGTGGTATTTCTTTTCCTTTTTATACAATTCCTTGGCAATGTCCATGCCGAGGCTGAGCAGCACATTTTGCCCCACCTTCTTGGTTAAGGCCCACCCATCAGATTAACCCCTGTTTTCTCTGCATGACTTCCATAATCCTGACAGTGTCAGAATCAGGCAGAAAATGCTGCAGATGACAAACAGTGAGGGCAACTATATTTCCTATTCGCATTTATCGTTTATTTCTAGGTTGGAATACCCCTTTGACCAAATATCAACTGATTCTGAGATGTATTTGTATCAGGCCTGGTGAGTTTGCAGGAAATTGTTTCAGGCTGAGTAAGGCCAATGGGGATTCCTTCTTATTTAATACCATATTTCACACATTTCTTCCGCTAGACCCACATAAAAAGGCTCTCAAGCAGCCTTACGGCTAATCGTCAGGTTTCCCTAGCAGCTAATGGTTTGATGGAATTGTAGTCTGCAGGTTTCTAGCAGTTAGAAGAATAATGGCGTTGTAATAGTTTGCATCCCTTTAAAGCTATCGATCCATCGCTGAGAGAATAGTCTGCAGCGCAAGTCAAGTTGGAATGTTCTGCACTGCAGAGATCCATTTCTCATCGGAAACAACATGTGCTTAGGAAGTATTTTTGAAATGGAAGAAATGGCAGAACGTCATCGAGTCTCTGTGTAATTTGAAAGCAAGGAATCTTCTCAATCTTTTCACATGCAGGTAACGGTGCAGTGGTGTATGTCTAGGTCCCGCAGGACCTCATTCTCTGGAGGCCTCTCACCGCTGTAATGGAGAGAGGTTTCTAGAAGAACCCCCTCCCCCAACACCCTGTCCCTCAACAAGACCCCCCTCCCATCCTTCACTATGTAAAGTCCTACAGCCTGAATGAGGTAACATTAATTAGACCCTGAAAAGCACGGGCTACACCGAGTGCTGCATCAGCATCGTGCCATGCGCTCCCTGCCCCCAGCCTCACACCTCACATTCAGCACTTCTTACTCAGACATAGAACCGTATGAAATATTCACGAGTCTGCCTGGACCAGCAAGATGGATGGGATCTTTCGTTAGCACAAGCCCTAAAAGGGGCTTTGCCATGTTGTATTGCATTTTTTTTAATTCCTCCGCAATACCATTGTACGCCTATTGTGGATATTCATGACACTATGCAGGGAGTCTCAGTCAAAGTTCATCTAATGAGTATACTTTAGGCTAATACACCAAATAATGTAACCCTAGATAACTCGAAATAATGTGATCCTGTGAGCCTCGTTGTATTAGAGCATCAAATGGGACATATGACCAAATCTGAGAAACTGAACGAAAGAAACTTGTCCTTTTAACTTTTTTCATATTTATAATATTTCAGATAAAGATATCTTATATGTTACATAGCAACTGACAAATGTAATGTCTGCTGCACAGCGAGCTACATGTATGTATTGTGATGTGGTCTATACGTATATCCTAAAAGGGATCTATAATTACTATATCTACTGCAGGGGGTGCTATACTGATCTACTGCAGGGGGTGCTATACTCGCCTACTGCAGGGGGTGCTATACTGATCTACTGCAGGGGGCGCTATACTGATCTACTGCAGGGGGTGCTATACTGATCTACTGCAGGGGGTGCTATACTGATCTACTGCAGGGGGCGCTATACTGATCTACTGCAGGGGGTGCTATACTTATCTACTGCAGGGGGTGCTATACTTATCTACTGCAGGGAGCGCTATACTTATCTACTGCAGATGGTGCTATACTTATCTACTGCAGGGAGCGCTATACTTATCTACTGCAGAGGGTGCTGTACTAATCTACTGCAGGGGGTGCTATAACTATCTACTGCAGGGGGTGCTATACTTATCTACTGCAGGGGGTCCTATACTTATCTACTGCAGGGGGCGCTATACTTATCTACTGCAGGGGGTCCTATACTTATCTACTGCAGGGGGTGCTATACTGATCTACTGCAGGGGGTGCTATCCTGATCTACTGCAGGGGGTGCTATACTGATCTACTGCAGGGGGTGCTATACTCGCCTACTGCAGGGGGTGCTATACTGATCTACTGCAGGGGGCGCTATACTGATCTACTGCAGGGGGTGCTATACTGATCTACTGCAGGGGGTGCTATACTTATCTACTGCAAGGGGCGCTATACTGATCTACTGCAGGGGGTGCTATACTTATCTACTGCAGGGGGTGCTATACTTATCTACTGCAGGGAGCGCTATACTTATCTACTGCAGAGGGTGCTGTACTAATCTACTGCAGGGGGTGCTATACTTATCTACTGCAGGGGGTGCTATACTGATCTACTGCAGGGGGTGATATACTGATCTACTGCAGGGGGTGCTATGCTAATCTACTGCAGGGGGTGCTATACTGATCTACTGCAGGGGGTGCTATCCTGATCTACTGCAGGGGGTGATATACTGATCTACTGCAGGAGGTGCTATACTGATCTACTGCAGGGGGTGCTATTCTGATCTACTGCAGGGGGTGCTATACTGATCTACTGCAGGGGGTGCTATACTGATCTACTGCAGGGGGTGCTTTACTGATCTACTGCAGGGGGTGCTATACTGATCTACTGCAGGGGGTGCTTTACTGATCTACTGCAGGGAGTGCTATACTTATCTACTGCAGGGGGTGCTATACTGATCTACTGCAGGGGGTGCTATACTGATCTACTGCAGGGGGTGCTATAATGATCTACTGCAGGGGGTGCTATACTGATCTACTGCAGGGGGTGCTATACTGATCTACTGCAGGGGGTGCTATACTGATCTACTGCAGGGGGTGCTATACTGATCTACTGCAGGGGGTGCTATACTGATCTACTGCAGGGGGTGCTATACTGATCTACTGCAGGGGGTGCTATACTGATCTACTGCAGGGGGTCCAATACTTATCTACTGCAGGGGGTCCTATACTTATCTACTGCAGGGGGTCCTATACTTATCTACTGCAGGGGGCGCTATACTTATCTACTGCAGGAGGCGCTATACTGATCTGCTACAGGGGGCACTATACTGATCTACTGCAGGGGGCGCTATACTTATCTACTGCAGGGGGTGCTATACTTATCTACTGCAGAAGATAATGAAGTTATCCACTACAGGGGAGGCTGAACTTATCTATGCAGGGTGTTTTACTTATCTACTGCAGGGGGCGCTATACTTATCTACTGCAGGGGGCGCTATACTGATCTACTGCAGGGGGCGCTATACTGATCTACTGCAGGGGGCGCTATACTGATCTACTGCAGGGGGCGCTATACTGATCTACTGCAGGGGGCGCTATACTGATCTACTGCAGGGGGCGCTATACTGATCTACTGCAGGGGGCGCTATACTGATCTACTGCAGGGGGCGCTATACTTATCTACTGCAGGGGCGCTATACTTATCTACTGCAGGGGGCGCTATACTGATCTACTGCAGGGGGGCGCTATATTGATCTACTGCAGAGGGCGCTATATTGATCTACTGCAGAGGGCGCTATACTGATCTACTGCAGGGGGCGCTATACTGATCTACTGCAGGGGGCTCTATACTTATCTACTGCAGGGGGCGCTATACTGATCTACTGCAGGGGGCGCTATACTTATCTACTGCAGGGGGCGCTATACTTATCTACTGCAGGGGGCGCTATACTTATCTACTGCAGGGGGCGCTATACTTATCTACTGCAGGGGCGCTATACTTATCTACTGCAGGGGGCGCTATACTGATCTACTGCAGGGGGTGCTATACTGATCTACTGCAGAGGGTGCTATACTGATCTACTGCAGGGGGCGCTATACTGATCTACTGCAGGGGGTTCTAAACTTATCTACTGCAGGGGGGCGCTATATTGATCTACTGCAGAGGGCGCTATATTGATCTACTGCAGAGGGCGCTATACTGATCTACTGCAGGGGGCGCTATACTGATCTACTGCAGGGGGTTCTATACTTATCTACTGCAGGGGGCGCTATACTGATCTACTGCAGGGGGCGCTATACTTATCTACTGCAGGGGGCGCTATACTGATCTACTGCAGGGGGCGCTATACTTATCTACTGCAGGGGGCGCTATACTAATCTACTGCAGGGAGCGCTATACTTATCTTCTGCAGGGGGCGCTATACTTATCTACTGCAGGGAGCGCTATACTGATCTACTGCAGGGAGCGCTATACTCATCTACTGCAGGGAGCGCTATACTCATCTACTGCAGAGGGTGCTGTAGTAATCTACTGCAGGGTGCTAAACTTTTCTATTGCTGGGGATTTCATATATCTAATGCAGAGAGTGCTAAACTTATCAACTGTATAGGGTGCTATAATTATCTACTGCAGAGAGTGTTGAACCTATCTACTGCAGGGGGTGATATACTTATCTATTGTAGATTATTCTATATGTAGGAGATATTGAACTTCTCCTCTTCAGGTGATGCTATACTTTTCTACTGCAGGGGATGCTATACTTATCTACTGCAAGGGGTGCTATAATGCCCCACTGTGGCCCCACATACACAGTATAATGTTCCAATTTTCGGTCTCCCTGTCGCCCCCACACACCTTGATGCCCCCTATAGCTCCTCACACACAGTACAATGTCCCCCCCCCCCATATAATATAATGCTCCTTTGTGGCCCCTCACAAAGTATAATAACCACCTTTGACTCCACCCACACACACACACAGTATAATGATCCCCCCATTCAGTATAATGAACCCTAGTGGGCCCCCATACAGTGTATTAAACCCCAGTAGCCCCCTTACACAGTATCATGGCCCCTAGTTGCTCCATCACATACATTGCTGGATGACTGACAGTCCTTTCACTTACTGAAGGTCTTCATTTCTCTACGTTCCTTCTCTCCACCAGTTCCGGCACAGCAGTGACACACACATCATGACTTCACTGCTGCGCTGGGCCAGGAGAAGAGAAGCAGTGCGGGGGGGGGGGGGGGGGGGGGGCTAAGCGTAGTAAGTGAGCGAAGGACTCCCTTAGTACGCCACTTCCTCTATTGCACTTAAAGTGTTGTCTCACTTTTGATAATAGCATTCATCATTATGACCTCACTGCAATTCCTCAGCAGTGGCCGTGCTTGCACAGTATAGGAAAAAGCACTGGCAATGACGGTGGCGTGACTAGGGTGTTTGGCACCCGGGTCGGGTCCTTTCTCTGTCACCTCATGTACCCCCTCACAGTACTATTGCCCTCATTGTACAACCTTTACAGTAATTTTGTACAGATGTGTGCACCCTCACAGTAATTATGCCCATATTGTGCCCTCTCACAGTAGTTATGCCCTCTCTGTGCCCCTTTAACAGTTGTAATGCCCTTCTTGTGTCCCCTTCAAGGTAATAATCCCCATTGTGCCTCCTTCACAGTAATAATCCCTAATGTGTCCCCTTCATAGTAATAATCCCCATTGTGCCCCCTTTATAGTAATAATGCCCACTGTGCCCCCTTCATAGTAATAATGCCCATTTTGCCTCCTTCACAGTAATAATGCCCATTGTGCCGCCTTAATATTAGTAATGCCCTCTGTGCCCCCTCCATAGTAGAAATCCCCATTGTGCCCCCTTCACAGTAATAATGCCCATTGTGCCCCCTTCACAGTAATAATGCCCACTGTGCCCCCTTCATTGTAGTAATGTCCTCTGGCTCTGTGCCCCCTCCGAAGTATAAATGCCCATTGTGCCCCCTTCACATTAGTAATTCCCTCTGTGCCCCCTCCATAGTAGTAATGCCCTCTGTGCCCCCCGCCCCCAGCTGTTTGAAGACAGAGCAGCAGTCATATGAGAGCTGCTTTCTCTGTTCTGTTCACCTGCTCGCCGTAGCATTTGCAGTGATGAGCAGGTAAACAGAGCAGAGAAGACATACTTGGAAAACATTACATACAGCGCTACAGAACATACAGGGTCATATAGTGCCACATACCTCGTACATCTCTTCTCTGATGTACATATTCTCTTTCCTCTTCTTCTCCTGTTAGACCAGACCACCATGGTGACTTCTTTCAGCCGCGCCTCATCTCTGCAGAGTTTTACAAAGACATCTTATTTTCTTACTTTTGCATCATCCTCTCACCTTCTCAACACCGCATCCTGCCACCGCCAATACTGTGTCCACTGTGCTCCCCAATACTTTCCTGCAGAAACAGTCCCCCTGAAAATACTGGTACCACACAAAAGAAAACCCGTTATATTGTGCACTATTAATAAAAAAAAAGCCCACTTTCCTTTCAGATCAGACCCCCATATAAAACCCTAAATGAGATCCCCCCCATCTCAGACCAAACCCCCTTTAGACCTCTATGTCAGACCCCATATAAGACACCAGTTTTAAACCTCAGATCAGACCCCATTAGACCTCCATGTAAGACCCCGACCCAATATCAGACCTCAGATAAGACCCCGATATAAGACCTCCATTAGACCTCCAGACCCACATATCAGACCTCAGACCAGACCCCCATATCAGACCTCCAGACTCCCACTAGACCTCCAGACCCCCATTAGACCTCCAGACCCCCCAGTAACACCTCCAGACCCCAATCAGACCCCCATTAGACCTCTAGATCCCGCAGTCAGACCTCCAGACCCCCAATAAGACCCCCATCAGACCTCCAGACCCCCAATCAGACCCCCATCAGACCTCCAGACCCCCAATCAGACCCCCATTAGACCTCCAGACCCCCAGTCAGACCTCCAGACCCCCCATTAGACCACTCCAGACCCCCATTAGACCCCTCCAGACCCCCCCCAGTCAGACCTCCAGACCCCCCCAGTCAGACCTCCAGACCCCCCCAGTCAGACCTCCAGACCCCCCCCCATAGACCACTCCATACTCCAATTAGACCTCTCCATACCCCCCATTAGACCTCCATATCAGACCTCAGATCAGACTGTAAAATAATAAAGTCACTTACCTCTCCTCTCGCCACTCTCCCTGTCCTGGCTGTCTTCTCTTCTCAGGGCCGGCGCTGCAGTCATCTGACCTCCTGCAGCGTCAGGTCAGAGTGCGCTCTGTACGTCCTGACGCTGCAGGCAGGCAGGACACAGCAGCACGGGCCCTGAGAAGAGCAAGCAGGAGGAGGGGTAAGTACTGTACAGCGCTCACAGCGCTTCACTCCCCCTCCTCCTGCAGACTAGTGAGTGCTTCCATTATGGAAGCGCTCACTAGTATTCCCTTTATAAGATGCACTGCATCTATATTGAAGGAAGCGCTCATTGCTTCTGTTCTGGCACCCCCTGAGAGCCCCCCTCCCCCACTTCTGGGCACCCCACTGGGCATATGCACACTCCCGCAGTCCCAGCCACCAGAGAGGCCAACGCATTTTCCTATAGTGTACAAGAATGACCACTGCTGCTGGATTATAGGGTGGCCATAACCCCTTGTATACAAGCAGTGTATAATGTGATGGAAAAATGAATAAAACCAGCAAAGTAGGCAATATGGATAATAACAATACATTAGTAAGTGCCTTGTGTCAACTTCCTTTACATAATACATACTATTTGTTGAAGTTAGACAACCCCTTTAAAAGAGCAAAATCTGCCAAAATAAAAGATCACATTCTCTCTACTCATAAAAAAGATCCACAAAGGGTATGTTTGTATTGCTCTCCCCAGTCCTTATCTAATGCTGTTAGCAGTTTAACAAGTCAAAACTGCATTTCTTTCAATGGAGTAGTTATGGGGGCATACTACAGTCATCTAGATCTTCAATAGAGGTAAAACCTGGCAGAATAAAGGTTTATATTCTCACTACTCCTGATGATAAAAGCATCACAAAATATACTGAATGATAAATACGCTTGTACTGCTCTCCCCATCCCCTAAATTGTGCTGTTAGAAGTTTAGCATGGTCAAAACTGCTGTCAGACTGCTTTCAGCTCTGGTACAATTTTTTTGGGGAAAAAAATCTGGATTAATGAATTGATCATAGGAAAGCATAACGTAATATAGAACAGTAGGTATGTCTGAGTCTCTTAAATGGTCACCTTTTCTCAGTCTATTGCCTTTGGAGATTAATAATTATCTGTCGAATTTACAGAATGGTTGATTTTTCAAATGCCTAATTAAAAGATTCTTACTTTGATTAGATGTTTCTTTGAATTCCTTAAAGGGGTTATCTCACTTCAGCAAATAGCATTTATCATGTAGAGAAAGTTAATACAAGGCTCTTACTAATGTATTGTGATTCTCCATATTGCTTCCTTTGCTGGCTGGGTTTATTTTTTCCATCACATTATACACTGATTGTTTCCATGGTCACGACCCCCCTGCAATCCAGCAGCGGTGGCCGTGCTTTCACACTATAGGAAAAAGCACCAGCCTATGTGAGCTATGTTACCAAAGAGACCAACACTTTTTCCTATAGTGTGCAAGCATGACTACCACGGATGGATTGCAGGGTGGTCATAACCATGGAAATGAGCAGTGTATAATGTGATGGAAAAATGAATCCAGCCAGCAAAGGAGGCAATATGGACAATCACAATACATTAGTAAGTGCCTTGTATTAACTTTATCTAAGTGATAAATGCTATTTGCTGAAGTGAGACAATCCTTTAAGCTGTAGAGTTTAGCCTTTGCCAATGAATAAGAAATGCCCTTTTAATGTGTTATATTACCACTATGAATGTATACATTGTACACTTAGCTGATGCAATCCTGTAGGCAGCAGTGTGATCTTAGAAAAAAGGAAAATGACTAATGAACAGAATCTAGCTTTCAGTCCGAGGCTATGAATATTGCTGGCACCATCCTGCATTACATTGTGGTGCCTGGCCTGTCAGTCAATAGTTTTTAGATAAAAATATATGCAGGCATGTGGCTTCAATAATTCATGTGAATTGTTAATGTATGGTAGCTCTTCAATTCATCAGACTGTTAATGAATCGTGTCTTGTTTTGTGTATTTATCTTACTTTTAGCAGGGAAAGTGTTAAATTCTGAGAAAAAAGAAAAAGGCAATTTGATCAATGCAAACAGACAGATAAAATCCAGGATTTATGCCCTGCTTACTTTTCTGTGTTTCCTCTCTGGATTAAACAACCACATCACAAACTTGACTCATGGAGGCACATTTATAAAAAAAAGGGAAAAAAAGGTGTTACTTTGCCAGCTGCTGTATGTGAATTCGGCCACTACTGTCCTGCCAGATATTTCATAATGTTGAATAAGATCTGTAAATGTAGTGCCCTGGAGAAAGGGTACTTTTGTCTGGATATTTTGGACATTTGCCCCCATTGCTGCTATGCAAGGCCATCAACTCAATACTTTAATGCACTTTGAAGGGTTAACTTGCACTGTGATTTAGGCCATTGTTTTCACTTCTACTTAGTTATACTGTTGAATTAAATTTTATATTATATATCCAGTTCATTTGCACTGTTATTTTACCAATTTGTGGAGAACGTTAATGCACAGCCAGTTCACACTCAGAGACTTTGGGAATTTCCAGCTTGCGCACTGAGAAGGTAGTAGTTTTCCACTGCTGGCATAAGAGACTACGCAAAGCTGAGCTTTGGAAGGAAAATCCAGACACAGTGAACTTTTGACTGTCTGGTTTAGGGTACTTTCACACTTGCCGGACCTGCCTGCCGGATCCGTCAAAACGTATGCAAACTGATGGCATTTGTCAGATGGATCCGTATGACAAATGCATTGAAATGCCGGATCCGTTTCTCCGGTGTCATCCGCAATGCCGGATCCGTTTTGCTTGGGGCCGGATCCGGCATTAATGCATTTCAATGGGAAAAATGCCGGATCCGGGATTCCGGCAAGTGTTCCGGAATTTTGGATGGAGATAAAACAGCAGCATGCTGCGGTATTATCTCTGTCCTGAAAAGTCAAAAAGACTGAACTGAAGACATCCTGATGCATCCTGAACGGATTGCTCTCCATTCAGAATGCATGGGGATAAAACTGATCAGTTCTTTTCAGATATTGAGCCCCTAGGACGGAACTCAATGCCGGAAAAGAATAACGCTACTGTGAAAGTACCCTTAGCTCTGAGGATCAATTCAAGTCTAATGCAGCCTTGAACTGCAACAATGTTTCTGTTAGGGTGCATTCACACGGCCATGTCCATTTTGAGGGCCACAAAAGGCAGATCCCCAAAACACTGACACCGGCAATGTGCACTTCGCATTGCAGTGCAGACCCATTGACTTCACTTGGGTCGACCATCTGCATATTGCGGGCAAAGATAGGACATGTACAATACTACACAGTATGTGCTTGGTTGAGAATTCTGGGGCTCATCATACTAATATATGAAAAGCAAGCTGTGCTGCCAACAACTCGCTTCTTCTCTGCTTCACTGCAGCAGTCACATGATATAACCACTTCAGCCAATTAGAAGCAGGTTAAAACAGACATTCATAGGGCAACCTTAATTGCTGAGGAAAAGCTTCTCCTCCTGCCTCTCATCTCCCTGCAGAGACTAGTTTAATAAATGTGCTGTTTTACATATAAACTGTATTTAGTGGAGCAGATGTATCAAAGCTGTCAAACCTTCTACACTGTTACAGGACATGGAGCAGGTTACATTGCACCTATAGAAGGGTATTGAGTAAAGGACACTCCCAGCATGGATAAAGATCTGGTTGCCTTGTGCCTCATTCATTAAGAAGTAAGTTGCAAGCGAGGGGTCTGTCACTATCTAGAGGTCAGTGTGGGGATACAGTCAGTATAATAGATATCTCTAGTAGGCTATAGCTACTAGAGAGGGGTCGTTGATTCAGGGAGTTATTCTGATTGCCTTATTGGAGTCGGGAAGGAATTTTTTCCCCCTTAAGTGCGGAAAATTGGCTTCTACCTTATTTATTTTTTTTTGCCTTCTTCTGGATCAACTTGCAGGATAACAGGCCGAACTGGATGGAAAAAAATTATTTTTTCGGCCTTATATACTATGTTACTATGTTAAAAATAACATAAAAAATACATATATATATGTAACACAACTCTTAAGCAAAGAAGACATGGAATTGGGCCCACGTCTCCTGCTCCGGGAGGATTATCACCCTACAAATGCTTCCAATATTATAAATTATACAGGGGGCAGAGGGGTGATACACCCATAGGACATTGATGGTGTATAAGGGACAATCATAACGTACCCAGAGGACAGAGTAGTGATTTAAAGGTGGCATGTGATGGCATACTAGGGGGAAGAGTTAGGGGGCAGTATATTTATTTTTATTTTTTTACACAACGGGCCTTATTTCCAGCTAAATATAAGATCCTATAGTATACAGAATGTGAATATTGTGAAGCTGCTGATTGGATGCCTTTCTCCATTCTTCTGTCATGTCTGCGTTCAGGTTTTCCTCTTAAAATAAAAATTCTGGGTGGCCTACCCTGAGACGCCCCTCTTTTAAATATATTACCCCCAACTCTCTTAGCCTAGACTCATTATACAGAATCTATAATTGCATTGGAGACATTCTTTATTAAATCCTCATCCCCCAACTCACAATCTCTCAAGAGTGTACAGTCTGATCATTTTACTGCCTTCCCCTGGTGACCCCCTTTACACTAGATCTTGGGAATAATAGATGGCTGTGATAATTTCACAAAATGAGTGGCATAAAGCCATTCTCGCAGCCAATGAAAGTTTGGAGACAAATTATGAACTGTTGACTTGGTGGTACAGGACCCTAACACTGCTTCATTAACTTTACCCTTTAGTCCCTGAGATACAAGAAGAAGACTATGTGGCATGTATGCTGGAAAAGCCTGGAACTTAACCCTTTCATAACTACCACCTGTACACATATGTGCTAAATGCGTATGCCCTCTGCAATTAGCACATACCCTATATATGTCAATATTTAATCCTATCACTGTAAAGCTCTTGGATTAAAAACCCTTCTCTGACAATCTTGCAGGGACAAGTTGGGTTCCTGACTGACAGTGGGGAGCCCGAGGAGGAGACAGAAGCAGTTTATTACTGCTTCTGCCTTCACCTATATGGGGTGCATGGCGCGCAATGAGCACCATGCAGTGAATACTGACAACCTCTAGATTCCAGACACTGTTTGTTCAGGGCCTAACAGTTCAGTCCCCTCTTTTTCTCCCTTACCCCTCTCGCATCACTACTTTGCTTCATTCTTTCCCTGTCCATGTTTTCTCTCTTCTTCATGTACTGTGTCTTTGTATGTCATCTGGCAGTTACCAGGGCAAAGGAAAGCTGTTGGTGTCTATCCTCCTAGCAGCTTTCTGATAATGAAGTATGTACAACTCAGCGCAATGCTTGTAAAGAAAAGTTTTGTTCAACTTCTTTATAAGCAAATAAGCTCTATTAAGCAATGTGACCTGGTGATGTGGATATTGTATTGCCTTCATTTCTGCATGTTTGTATTTGTCCTTTACTTGAAATTACTCAATAGAGAAAGATTAAACATAACAATCCTGGAACATTTTTTTTCTTGGGACTTTGTATTGTACTGTTCTATAGTAGCAGAATAACTTAAGGCATGTATCCATCAGGTTCAGCCTACTTTCTAAAGTTATTCCTCCTGGAAATGTAAAAAATTACATTACAACCACATAATACATGGAGTAGCTGCAGTTGCTTTCACACAGTCAGTGTTTGGTCAGTAAGGTGTAGGTCAAAAACTCAGAACAGGAGTAAATCCTTCCATTATACCTTATCTCTGAGTAGCCTCCACTTCTGCTTTTAACTCACAATCCCTGATGAAAATCACTGGTCAAATACTGACAAAAGACTGACTATGTGGAAACAGCCTTAAAGAGGTATTCAGTGGATAACTATTAAAATGGAGGGGTCCTACCACTGGGACCCCCACAGATCATGAGAACGGGGGCCATAAACCCAATGGAGCTCCCCCTGAAATGGACGGAGCAGCTGTGTGGAATGTGCACCGCCACCCCATTAATTTCTATAGGAGAGCTGTGGATAGGGGATAACTTTTTGTAACCAGAATACCCTTTTAAGATGACTATACACATTAAATAAAAGTTGGTTTATGGTTGAACAGCAGTTGAACAATCATCTAGTGAACTACTGTTTTTCAGACATGGCTATACACATCTTAGTCCATATTGGCTATTACAGCTGTTCAGACTGACGATACTTATTCAGTGATACCAGACAAAGGATGAAAGACCTTTCTAGGAGCCTTCTTTGAAAGAAAGATCTGTAATTCATGAATAATCATTCCTTGAATGAAAGGTCTTTCATTGGAAGAAAATATAGAACACGGACAACTTCTTTTTAAACGATAATGGTCTATCATTAGTTGGCTAAAATGATTTTTCGTTGTGAAATTTCAACCGGCAATAGTTCGTTTTGGATCATATCAGCCATTATGATCAACTTTAGACTAATGACCATCTTAGAGTGGGAGCTTATCTTGATAATATGATAGAGCAGTATCCTGAGCAGTAGACATCTTCCCTAATGCCTCCATGTACAGCTTATAAAAGGATGTCTTCAAGAGACAACTTCTTTAACCATTTTCATTCACCAGACAAAATGTTGGGCCAATGTAAATGGTCTTCATTTTTGAAATAGCCATTAAACTACAGTACATGAAGAAAAATAGCCATTGTTGTATCCCTCCATCCGACTTACTCAAAGTAAAAAAAAGCACAATCTAAATCACTTTATAAATGAATATGACTACTTCACATTAGCATTAACAATTCCTACAATTCTCTTTAGCTGCATAATTTTTGTGGACGGAGAAAATTCTTGCTTAAAACACGTTTTTTTTCCATCCTGAACTACTATGGTAGAGAATACTCAAGTATGTTAGAGTCAAGTATGTATACTTTCCTGAACATCCCAATGGTTTGCCTGGAATAACTTCTACCTTCCAACTAGAGCTTCTTGCACTTTAGAACATAAAGTGCAGATGAACAACACCGATGAAGCAAATCTCCTATCAGTGGTTCTTTCAAAGTTCTAGAAAATTACAAGTCATCACATGGCCTTAAGAGAAGAAAAAAAAAATGACTCGACTTTCCATCAGTATCTATTGGTTTTGATAGACGAAAATGTCCTAATGAGCTCACCATGCCCTATAGCAGAATCATTACGATGCCACGAATTGTTACTGGTGCAGTCAATCCATGCTTATTATTAGTATATGACTTCTATTTCTGCCTCATCAGTATTGTAGATTTTAACATGAAAATAAAACAAATGTTACATTGTAACATAAATTGTATTAATATGACAATGCACCATGTTGCTACACAATCTTAATTATGTCTCATTAAAGTCTGTGCCGCTTATACTAGAAAATCTATCAAGTTTTGTAGCATGAGATGTAACTGTTTCTTCATGTTAATTGCTCTGAACATGCAACAATTTCCCACTATGACCATTAGTTTCCTCATTGTACAAACAATAAACAACTGTTTTCGCGGGTGATATTAGTACAGACGTGGCCAGGGGACATTGGTTGTGCACAGAAGAAGCAGCAAGTTTGTCATTAGCAGATATCACATTAATTAAACCAACCATCATAAGCACTAGATAGTCAGGGATGATGTGATGTTTAATTAAATTCAATTACAGATGCATAATATTTGATTATTTTATAGGGGTTGCTCTTTTCCGGATAAACACTTATTTCTGGTGATGAAGCTCCATTACTATGATAGTTCACTCTGAATTATGAGCTAATCATGAGCTCGGACCCAAATATATTCCATACCTAGAAATGTATCGTGAGAAAGCAGGAGATCTAAACGTTACACCATTTGGAAGAACCACATACCTTGACTCCCTCATAGCAGGCTTATTAAAGCGTCAAAGAAGAGAGGAATTGATTTGATGGATCGATCACTGAATTGCAAGGATGTCCAAGGGGCTAAAGCTCTGGACTGGCTATGGTGTAATACTAAAAGATTACACATCAGTGTGATAACTTGATGTCACCCATCCAACTTAGATCATTTCCACTTAGGAGTTCCACCAATGTTAAGTGTAGGATGATACCGCATAGCAGTTTGGAAAAATAAACAGGGGTATAAAATTCTCCAAATCAGAGGTTTCAACTACTGTCATTGACCCTTAGTTACAGTAGAAGTCTTAACTAAATGGCATTATACACCACTTAAAGGGGATTTCCGGTTTCAGGACTTAACCCAAATATAACCTCTTCTTTATTCATCTACTATGTGTGAGAGGAGCATCAGAGCATTTCCTTGCTCCAATGCTCACCCTTTGCCTTGCTCTGCATCATGCAGCCTAAGGTCTGTTTGTTTATTGTCAGCCATATACTGGGCTTCACATCACTATACTAGGCTAGCACAAATGGGCGGTCTATTGTGATGCCCTAGTCTGTTTTAGAGGAGGGTACTATAGTAGTAGTAGTAGTATAGTGTGTGTGCCAGTGCTTGCTGCTAGGCAGAAATCTTGAATGCTTTTACTTTTCCAAGACATTCTGAGATGGTTTTCTCGTGACACATTGTCGTTCATGTTAGTGATAAATTTGAGTCAATATTTTTTACTTTTATTTTATCTTTATTTATAAAAAGGCAGATAATGATACCTCATAAAATAGTTATTACCTTACATTTCCCATATATCTTTTTTATGTTGGCATCATTTTGTAAATTACATTTAATATTTTTTTTTTAAATGTTAGAAGGATTAGAATTTCAGAAGCAATTCTCAAACTTTTTAGGAAAATTTCCACAACCCACTTTTTAAGGACCATTTCAGTTATGAAGTCATTTAGTGAGACTTACATAGTAGAAACCACGCATAGATAACCGATTTTAGAAACTAAACCTCTCAAGTTATTCAAAACTAATTTGGGAAACTTTGTTAAAGTTTTAGCTGTTCCATGAGAATTAAAGGAAAATTTAGGTGAAATAAGATTTTCCATTTTAATACATTTTTCCTGTAACATAGCAAGGGTTAACAGCCAAGCAAAACTCAGTATTTATTGCCCTGAATCTGCACTTTACAGAAAGAACCCATATGTGGTCGTAAATGGCTGTATGGGCACAAAGCAGGGCTCAGAAGGGAAAGTATGCCATATGGTTTTTAAAGGACAGATTTCACTGGGATAATTTTAAAATTGTCATGTCACATTTGAAGAATCCCTGACACCCCTGCAGTAGAAACTCCCAAAAAGTGACCCAATTACAGGATAAAGTGACGGTTTTATTGGTTCTACTTTGGGGTACATATGATTTTTGATCGCTCAATATTATGCTTTTTGTGAGGCAAAGTAACCAAAAAAATGGCAGTTCTGGCACTATTTTTTCTCAGTTTTTTTATGGTATTCAGGATAGACAGGATAGATCATGGGTTATTTTTATAGACCAGGTTGTTATGGGCACGACAATACCAAATATTTCTCTTTTTATTTTATTTTTTGTTTCAGTTTTACATAATAAAGCATTTTTGAAAAATAATCATGTTTTTGTGTCTCCATTTTCTGAAAGCCATATTTTGTGTAGGGGCTTGTTTTTTGCGGGAAGAGTTGATGTTTTTATTGGCACCATTTTTGGGTACATATAATTTTTTGATCGTTCAATAATACAATTTTTGCGGCAAGGTGACAAAAAAATTGATGTTTTAACACAATTTTTTTTTTACAGCATTCATTTGAGGGGGTTGATTATGTGATATTGCTATAAAGCAGGTCGTTATGGATCCACAATACCTAATATATATATTTTTTTATTTTGTTAAGTTTTACACAGTAAAAGCATTTTTGAAAAGAAATATTCTTGTTTTTGTGTTGCCCTTTTTTGAAGGCCAATTTATTTATAATTTTTTTTCGAACAATTGTCTTATATAGGGCTCTTTTTTGTGGGATGAGGTGACAGTTTAATTGGTACCTTCTTGGGTTACATACGACTTTTTGGTCACTTGGTATTACACTTTTTGTGCGGCATCGTGACAAAAAAAAATAGCGTTTTTGTCACAATTTTTATTTAGTTTTTTTACATTGTTGACCTGATGGGTGAATCATGTTATATTTTTATAGACCAAGTTGTTTTGGATGCAGTGCCACCTAAAATGTCTTATTATGGTGTGTTTTACTTTCTTGTTTTCTATTTTTAATAATTCTACGTCTTTTTTTTTACTTGAAACATTTATTTATTTTTTTGTCCCACTGAGGGACTTCAAGTTTTGGTGGTCTTATCCCCTCTACAATGCATTACAATACATTGTGCCTATGAGACCTAGCTTGGGCCATTGGTCTGTCATACCAGCCATTAGGTCCCAGCCACTGCAGTACAAGAACCCAATGGCGTCGGGAAGGGTGCCCATACCCTCTGCAAACCCTGCACATGCCATGGGCAGTGTGGATTGCGACACACAAGGTGTTAATACACCGGCATTGGTGCATTCACCAATGTTGGCGTATACAGCAGGGGCTCGACTATTAGTAACAGTCAGGCCCCTGCCATTCATCAAGTGGGCGCAGCTCATGCACCCTTCTGATAAGAGCGTCGTACATATACGGTGCTGGTATCCTACAGGTTAAGGGAGTAAAAAAAACAAAAAAAACACAAATACTCACCTGTTTCCCTGATGATCTCATCACAACTGGCATACCCAGCAGCAGCAGCATGTCATGGTCACACACACATTGTGCTGCTGGGCTGTGTAAGAGGAGGATGATCCCCGGGCCTGCACGCTTCTCCCACGCAGCTCAGCATTGCAATGTGTGGCCTACTGCGGAGTGGCGTAACTCAGCAGAACTGTGAAGCAGGGATCGGGTGGCTCCCTGCTTCACCATCTAAATGAACTGCCTGGGCACCCCTCAAACCTCTGTGCTAAGGGTATGTGCCCAGCTGCTGCCCTTACCATGCCCGTGCTAAAGATGGTCATAGTGAACTGAGGTACCATTCCAACTTTTTCTACTGGGGCTGCATGGTTACTTGCTGATAAACATTGTAGTGCTTGTCTCCGCTATTTTTCTCCCTTACAAGAGTGAACCCTGTTCCTTTGACCTCATGCATGCAACCTTATGTATTTTGAGGTCCACAAAATATAGATTCCATCCATGTGCCATCCACATTATTTTGCAAACACATGATTTCAATGGGTCCGTGGACCATACTTTTGTACCAAAATTTGCAAAATGGACATACAGATGCTGTCAGATGGTTGTGTGCATGAGGCCTTAATCTGAATGGCACCCTCACTTTCTGGGCCCCAAATCAGGTGCTATGGCTTCTACAGCCTGGTTATTAGTAGCAGCCACTGATGTGGGTCAGCTCTTCAAAATTATGCTTTAATGGTTAGTACAGGGAGGAAATGTTCATATACACAGCACGGTGGCTCAGTGGTTAGCACTGGTGCCTTGCAGCGCTAATTCTGCAGAAGCTAATTTTGAACATTCTTTGTTTTGTAATTAAAGATGTCTGGGCTATCCGCATATAACAATTTACGTTATGTTGAAGCCCTACTGTGGAATACACCTTTATTAGGTAAAGCCAAGTCTATGTCTATATTGTAGAAGGGTTTTGTGCTTCTATTTCATTTATTGGACGTCAAATTAAATAATTGGGCATCTTGTACTTTTTTATTTCCCTGCAGTGGGATTGCAGTTATGTACAGATTCCCCCACCAAATCACATAGTACAGGGTGGGCCATTTATATGGATACACCTTAATAAAATGGGAATGGTTGATGATATTAACTTCCTGTTTGTGGCACATTAGATTTCATGCGTCCACATTTTGGCAAATCCAACACTGAACCAGTTTCACGAAACTTAGCAAGCAGTTTGCTAACTGTAGCATGGGAAATGGGTGGTCTCGTAGGGTGTCTTGCATTGAAATATGCTGCATTGACTCGGTTACTGCGTTCATCAGACATCAACACAATTTCTATCCGCTCCTCACGTGTTAACCTCGGCGACATGTCAATGGCTGTAAACAAAGAGAAACTTGTAAACAACTCATGAAAGAATAAAGTTACGTTAAAACCAAGCACACCATTGTTTTTCTTGTGAAATTCCCAATAAGTTTGATGTGTCACATGACCCTCTTCCTATTGAAAAAACAAAAGTTGGATTCAAAATGTCTGACTTCAAAATGGCCGCCATGGTCACCACCCATCTTAAAAAGTTTCCCCCCTCACATATACTAATGTGCCACAAACAGGAAGTTAATATCACCAACCATTCCCATTTTATTAAGGTGTATCCATATAAATGGCCCACCTGTAGATCTATCAATTAATATAAAAAAAAAAAAAATCATGAAATAAAAAAATAAAATGCTGAAAATAAACACAGAAATTGTGAAGGCATATCACATTCTTCTTCATATCTTATTCTGAGATGTTATTGATACCCCGTAAGCCTCATATACAAATCACCACAGTGAAACAATATTTTATAATTGATTTTCTACACAGTTGAAATAAGCCATTTGGAATAATAAAATCAATTATTTCCCACATCACTGACAGAAAGTGTGATCACTTGTACATTGATGATTGGATAATTAATTAGATGCTCTGGTTGGTTCTTTTCTCACCAAGTCATAAAACCCCATCCCCCATAGTTAGAATCAGTGAGATGAGATTCACTCTCCTCAGTCATTACTGGCAATAATTCACAGAAACAAATGAAGGCGAAGAGCTATTTTTTTCAGAAATAGTAAATGATCTGGGAACCTAAAGTGGCCCTGGACAAAAAAAACTAAAAGTGGCCCCATGTTGCAAGTGGATCTAGATTGATAGAAGGCAAGGCAAAACAAGTAGGCAGGGAGTTCAATACAGAATACCGCCCCAACAGAACCAAATACCCCAGTGCAGCATAAAATACTGCTGCTGGCCTCTCAGTATCCGTCTGTATCACTGTCCTGAGGATGGTGATACTGTTGAGTTCAGGAGGGTACTTGTGAATGCCGGCCAGAAGCATAAGGGCCTGATACTTAGAGATGTCCCAAACTATTCGCCGGCGAACATCGCTTGTTCGCGTTCGCCGCGGCAGGCGAACATATGCGATGTTCGGTCCGCCCCCTATACGTCATCATTGAGCAAACTTTGACCCTGTACCTCACAGTCAGCAGACACATTCCAGCCAATCAGCAGCATACCCTCCCTCCCAGACCCTCCCACCTCCAATCAAAAAGCAAGGACAGCATCCATCTTAGATTCATTCTGAAGCTGCAGTGTTAGTGAGAGAAGGGAGAGTGCTGCTGCTGCTGATTTAATAGGGAAATCGTTAGCTAGGCCAGTGTTCTGTGTCCACTCCAGTCCTCAAAGACTCATCTGATCTGCTGTAAGGACAGTGTCCTGACAGCACCCCAAAAAGCCCTTTTTTAGGGCTAGTACATCAGTCTGCTTTTTTTTCTCTGTAATCTAATTGCAGTTGCCTGCCAGCGTGTGTCAGGCCAACAGTGTGTACTGTGCCCACTACTGCCAGTGCCCAGTGCCACCACTCATATCTGGTGTCACAGTAGATTGCACGCATAGTACAACTAATTGGAAAAAAAAATGACAGGCAGAGGCAGGCCACCCCGCAGGGGCCATCGTGGTGCTGTGATTTCCTTTGGCCCTAGAATAATGCCCAGTGTTCAGAGGCCACGTACCCTGAACTCGAAAAGTTCTGAGGACATAGTTGACTGGCTAACACAGGACACCCAATCTTCTACAGCTTCCCTTCAGAACCTTGACGCACCATCCTCCTCCAGCTCAGCTTCGGGCACCTCTCAAGTTACCGCTCGCCCGCCTGCCGCCACCACCAACACTAGCACCACAGCTGCTTCACTTGATCTGTCAGAGGAGTTATTTACACATCAGTTGGAAGAAATAAATGATGCGCAACCATTATTGCCAGAGGATGTACATAACAGGGATATGTCTCAGTCAGGCAGCATTACACACATGGACGTACGGTGTGATGATGATGATGTTGTACACGCTGCTGCTTCCTTTGCTGAGTTGTCAGATACAAGTGAAGCGGTTGATGATGACGATGTGTCCGTGGATGTCACGTGGGTGCCAGCTCGAAGAGAAGAAGAACAGGGGGAAAGTTCAGATGGGGAGACAGAGAGGAGGAGGAGACGAGTTGGAAGCAGGGGGAGGTCGTCGCAAGGAGCTAGTGGCACAGTCAGGCAGCATGTATCGGCACCCGGGGACAGCCAGACAGCACGCCAATTAACGCATGCTGTTGCCACCACCAGACTGCCGTCATTGCAAAGCTCAGCAGTGTGGCATTTCTTTTGTGTGTCTGCCTCTGATAACAGCGATGACATTTGCAACCTGTGCCAAAAGAAATTGAGTCGTAGGAAGTCCAACACCCACCTAGGTACAACTGCTTTGCGAAGGCACATGATCTCACATCACAAACGCCTATGGGATCAACACATGATGAGTACAAGCAGCATACAAACTCAAAGCCACCATCCTCCTCCTGGTCCAGCATCTTCAGCCACGTCAACCACTGCTGTCCTCCTTGCCCCCTCTCAACCATCCGCAACTCCGCCTCTCACCTTCAGCAGTTCCTGCTCATCTGCCCACAGTCAGGTGTCTGTCAAGGACATGTTTGAGCGTAAGAAGCCAATGTCACCCCCTTGCCCGGCGTCTGACAGCTGGCTTGTCGGAACTCTTAGCCCGCCAGCTTTTACCATACAAGCTGGTGGAGTCTGAGGCCTTCAAAAAATTTGTAGCTATTGGGACAACGCAGTGGAAGGTACCCGGCCGAATTTTTTTTTCACAAAAGGCAATCCCAAACCTGTACTCTATTGTGGAAAAGGAAGTCATGGCATGTCTGGCACACAGTGTTGGGGCAAGGCTCCATCTGACCACTGATACCTGGTCTGCAAAGCATGGTCAGGGCAGGTATATCACGTACACTGCGCATTGGGTAAACCTGCTGACGGCTGCCAAGCATGGAATGCGTGGCTCTGCAGAGGAGTTGGTGACACCGCCACGACTTGCAGGTAGGCCTGCTGCCACCTCCTCTACTCCTCCTACTCCATCCTTTTCGCTAACCTCCTTGGCTGAGTCCTCTTCTGCTGCTGCGTCTTGCTACACATCAACGGCACCCCCCCAGCTCCCCAGGGGCTATTCCACATCCCTGATACGACAGTGTCACGCCGTCTTGGAGTTGACTTGCCTGAAAGCAGAGAGTCACACCGGACCAGCACTCCTGTCTGCCCTGAATGCACAGGTGGATCAGTGACTGACCCTGCACCAACTGGAGATCGGCAAAGTGGTGTGTGACAACGGAAGCAATCTGTTGGCGACATTGAATTTGGGCAAGTTCACACATGTGCCGTGCATGGCACATGTGTTGAATCTGATCGTACAATGCTTTGTGTATAAGTACCCAGGCTTACAGGATGTCCTCAAGCAGGCCAGGAATTTGTGTGGCCATTTCAGGCGTTCCTACACGGCCATGGCGCACTTTTCAGATATTCCGCGGCGAAACAACATGCCAGTGAGGCGCTTGATTTGCGACAGCCCGACACGTTGGAATTCAACAAGAAAAAGCTGTCAACGAGTATTTGTATGACCGGGGTGCTAGGACAGCCTCTGCGGAGCTGGGTATTTTTTTGCCACGTTACTGGATGCTCATGCGCAATGCCTGTAGGCTCATGCTTCCTTTTGAGGAGGTGACAAACCTAGTCAGTCGCACCGAAGGCACCATCGGCGACATCATCCCATTTGTTTTCTTCCTGGAGAGTGCCCAGCGAAGAGTGCTGGATCAGGCCGTAGATGAGCGTGAAGAGGAAGAGTTGTGGTCACCATCACCACCAGAAACAGCCTTATCAGCATCGCTTGTTGGACCTGCGGCAACGCTGGAAGAGGAGTCTGAGGAAGAGGAGTCAGAGGAAGAATATGGCTTTGAGGAGGAGGAAGACCAACCACAGCAGGCATCCCAGGGTGCTGGTTGTCACCTATCTGGTACCCGTGGTGTTGTACGTGGCTGGAAGGAAGAACAGACCTTCAATGAGATCAGTGAGGACGAGGAACGGGACATGAGTAGCTCGGCATCCAACCTTGTGCAAATAGGGTCTTTCATGCTGTCATGCCTGTTGAGGGACCCTTGTATAAAAAGGCTGAAGGAGAATGACCTGTACTGGGTGGCCATGCTACTAGACCCCCGGTATAAGCAGAAAGTGACTGAAATGTTACCGAATTACCGGAAGTCGGAAAGGATGCAGCAGTTCCAAAACAAGTTAAAAAGTATGCTTTACACAGCGTATAAGGGTGATGTCACAGCACAACGGGAATCTAACAGGGGAAGAGGTGAAAGTAATCCTCCTCCTACCCCGCCAGCAAGGACAGGACGCTTTACAGACGTGTTGTTGATGGAGGACATGCAGAGCTTTTTAAGTCCTACTCATCGCCATAGCCCTTCGGGGTCCACCCTCAGAGAACGACTCGACCGACAGGTAGCAGACTACCTCGCATTAACTGCAGATATCGACACTCTGAGGAGCGATGAACCCCTTGACTACTGGCTGTGCAGGCTTGACCTGTGGCCTGAGCTATCCCAATTTGCGATAGAACTTCTGGCCTGTCCCGCTTCAAGTGTCCTGTCAGAAGGGACCTTCAGCGCAGCAGGAGGTATTGTCACTGAGAAGAGAAGTCGCCTAGGTCAAAAAAGTCTAGATTACCTCACCTTTATTAAGATGAATGAGGCATGGATCCCGAAGGGACTGACAGTGGGGGATGCATTTGACTAAAAAAGGCCTGATGAGATGCCTTGGGCTATAAAATGGTCCACACGCTGTTGTATTTAATCTCTTCATGTCGGATGACTTGCGTGACTTCTCCGCCACCAACTAGTGTTCAAGCCGCAATGTTTTAGTGCACTTTCTGCCTGGAAAACATCAATTTTTCCGGCGCTGCTACAGCAGCGGCTGCAACAATACCTAATTTTTCTGGCCTCTGGTGCTGCACTGTGGCTGCAAAAACAAAAAAAAAAAAAAAAAGGCACATACATGTGTCAATTCCCCTTCGTGATCGTTACCTTGTTGTGGTGAAGGGGCTTGCATATCACAATGAAGCGATCACCTCTATGAGTGTGTTGGCAATGGCAATGTTGGCACACCCCAGATGAGATAAGGTTGTTGCTTCATTGTGAACAGACCAAAAGCGATCGGCTGGATAATTTTGCATAGAAAAAACATAAATTTTCTTTGTGATCATTTAGTCATTACTACACCAAGATTGACGCATAGATGAATAAAATTTATGTCATGAGTGTGTCAACTATTGACAACTCTTTGCGGTTGTCTAAACTCTATTCCATACACGTCCCCTGATAAGAATAGTACTACTTAACATACCACTCATATCGGGTAGCACAGTACATTGCATGGCGCCCAAATTGGAAGTAAGAGGACCGACCAAGCATCTTTTTCCATCTCCCAGTTTCTAAAATCTATTCCATACACAGGGCCCTGATAGGGGACAAAACAGAGATTAAACTGGTAAGAACAGATTTTTTTAATTAAAAAAAAAAGAGGACAGCCTCTGCGGTGCTGGGTATTTTTTGGCTGCGTTACTGAACGCTCATGCACAATGGCTGTAGGCTCATGCGTCGTTTTGCGGAGGTGACAAACCTGGTCAGTCAAACCCAAGGCAACATCATTGACCTCATCCCATATGCGTTTTTTCTGGAGCGTGCCCTGCGAAGAGTGCTCGATCAGGCCGTAGATGAGCATGAAGAGGAAGAGTTGTGGTCACCATCACCACCAGAAGCAGCCTTGTCGTCGTTGATTGCTGGACCTGCGGCAACGCAGAGAGAGGAGTCTGAAGAAGAGGAGTCAGAGGAGGAAGGTGGCTTTGAGGAGGGGAAAGACCAACCACAGCAGGCGTTCCAGGGGGCTTGTTGTCACCTTTGGGACCCTTGGTGTTGTACGTGGCTGGGTGGAGGAAGAGACCTTCAATGACGTCAGTGAGGACAAGGAACGGGACATGGCTAGCTTGGTATCCAACCTTGTGCAAATGGGGAGTTTGCGGTTGTGCAAATGGACTGTTTGCGGTTGTTTGCGGTGCGTTAAACGGGGAGTTTGGTCTGTCACTGTGAAGCAGGCATAACCCTTACACTACCTGATCGATACAACATCATACCTGATGTTTTAAAGCACGTTATTCCAAACAATTTAGGAATGTTAGGTGATTTATGCCCTTTATGGATTAAAACCCGACTCTGCGTCAACTATGTAATTTTCCATGGGAGTTTTGCCATGGATCCCCCTCCGGCATGCCACAGTCCAGGTGTTAGTCCCCTTGAAACAACTTTTCCATCACTATTGTGGCCTTAAAGAGTCCCTGTTTTTTAAAAAATTTGCCTGCCTATTGAAGTCTATGGCTGTTCGCCTTGTTCGCCCGTTTGCGAACATTTGCGGAAAATCACGTTCGCCATTCGCAAACGTAAAATTTTATGTTCGCGACATCTCTACTGATACTCCGAGCATTAACTGAGAGCATAAGATCGCTATGTACCCAGACGGCTGCCATGAGAAATGCAGGTGAAGTCTATTTAAATATAGATATTAACATAGGCATATGAATTGTCTAGATCTCACCAAAGCTGTGATACGTTTCCTCCTGGCCGGTTTGTCTGCAAGTGCTGCAATGAAACACCACCGCAGGAAAGCAAGAAAGCCCTGTATGAAGATTAGAAGCAGAAGACACGCACCCTAGGTAGGATCCAACAGTGCTTTAATGCACACGCATTCAAAATGACTCACAAGATTAGAACTTGGTATTCACCATTAGTGATGAGCGGCAGGGGTCATATTCGAATTTGCGATATTTCGCGAATATTTCGTAGAATATTCGCAAATTCGAATATTCGTTATATACTACGATTTTTTTACTAAAAAAATCGGCAAGGTAATGATCGTGTAATATGCTAATTTTCGTATTCGAATTTTCGATTTTTCAAATTTTTATTGCGAATTTTTCAACTTTTAGACAAGGAATATTATAGCACTATATTAGCTAAATTGCTCTATATTCTTTTTTTTTTTAGAATATTCGTTATATTGCTATAACTTTGTTTTTTCGAATATTCGTAATATTCTAAAACAAGAATATATAGCAACATAGCGAAAATTCGAAAAAAACGAATATAGAGCAATTTAGCTAATATAATGCTATAATCTTCTTTGTCTAATAGTTGTCATTTTTTTCTCATCTGAAGTTCAGATTGGAAAAAAATTACAACTATAAAAAAAAGATTATAGCATTATATTAGCTAAATTGCTATATTTTCGTTTTTTTTTCGAATATTCGCTATATTGCTAAAACAAGAATATATAGCAATATAGCGAATATTAGAAAAAAAATGAATATAGAGCAAAATTCGCAAACAACACTACTCCTAAAGTCAAGTATATTGCAGCCTTCTTATTTGCCCACAAGCTAGAAGCAGGGAGGGATCATGTGTACTGATTAAAAAATAAATAAATCGAATATAAAAAAAATCAAAAAAAAATCGAATATTCGAAATTACAAATATATATCACTATATTCGAAATATTCGCAAATTTTCGAAGTACCTATATTCGCGATAAAATTCGAAATTCGAATATTCGTGATCAACACTATTCACCATACTGTAGAAAACTCATAGTTCCCAGACGGTTTTGCCTTGCAGCTTTCTCAAGGGCATTCCAATATAATAGTCAAGGCTAGACTGGATCTTACAGAGAATAAGGTACTGTACAATCTTCTTTTGAAAAAAAATAGTCATAATGATGCAGGGAAATGTACATCAGTGATCTGGGGACAAGAACAGGCCTCATTCACACATCCGTGCCTATGATGACGATTGTGACAAGATGGTCTGTGTTTCATACAATGAGAAAGCAAGATGTCTTTGAAAGGTCCATTGTTGGCTCTTGTATCCGTTTTTTTCCCTCCATGTGCAATCCGTTTTCCAAGTGCACAGCTAGGCTGAAAATGGGATTTCCAGGGCATCTCCTACCAATAGTCAGTGAAAAACACTGACAGAGCAAGGATGTCATCCATGATCTGTCAATGCTTTACACAGTCCCAGAGACTTCAGTGGTTCTCCGGGAGTCTTCCAAGAGATTTTATATGGAAATCTGAATTGAAACTCTATTTTATAATTCCAGTTATGTAACTGGTGGACCTGTGTATCTATTTTATTTTCCATTGATTGTATACCACCTTCATATTCTAATGATTTATGCAAGGCACTGTTGGTGGTGATATACAGAAACAAGGTATTTTGTATTGCTACAATATTTCTGTAACTCCAATCCAATTGTGTGGGAGTGACAGAAACAATGTAGCACAGTCTGCTTTGTAGTTTCTGCAGTCCTGACCACCTCTGGCTTCCACAGCTAGGCGAGAGGTGGTCGGGGAAATAGGGGGGGGGGGGGGGTTGGGTCATTCTGAGATGGAAATACCCCTTTAAAACTTGCATAATAAAAAAATCATACTTTTCATATACACTGGGGCAAATATACTAACATAGGTATTACAAATGCCTGTATTTATATACATGTGCATCTCAATAAATTCGATTTACGATTAAAAAGTTAATTGATTTCAGTAGGGAAATTCAAAAAATGAAACTCAAATATTTTATAAATTCACTACCCACTGAATGATCTATTTCAATTGTTTATTTCTTTTAATGTTGATGATTTTTACTTACAGAAAATTAGAATATTATAAGACCAATTAAAAATGATTTTTAATACAGAAATGTTGGCCTACTGAAAAGTATGTACAGTATTGGCACTCAATACTTCGTCAGGCTCCTTTTGCATGAATTACTGATACTGAATCAATGGCATAGCATGGAGGTGATCAGTCTGTGGCACTGCTGTGGTGTTATGGAAGCCCAGGTTGCTTTGATAGTGGCCTTCAGCTCTTCTGCATTGTTGGGTCTGGTGCCTTTCAACTTTCTCTTGACAATACCCCATAGATTCTTTATGAGGTTTAGGTCAGGCAAGTTTCTTTGACAATTAAGAACAGTGATACTGTGTTATTAAATCAGATATTGGTAATTTTGGCAGTGTGGGCAGGTGCGAAGTCCTGCTGGAAAATGAAATCAGCATCTCCCTAACCATGTCATCAGAGGGAAGCAGGAAGTGCTCTAGCTAGTAGCAAGCTCCCTGCACTATAATGTTGATGGAGCTATGTAGATCCAGTGCGGACTTCCAGGGATGAAGCTGCACAGAACAGCTGATCTGCGGGGGGCTGGGTGTTAGACCCCGCCAATCAGCTAGTGAAGGGCTATCATGAGGAAAGGCCATGACTTACTAAAGACTGAACAACACCTTTAAAGGGAACCTGTAACCTCAAAATCGCATATAAAACCGCCAGCTTTGTTACTGCGCGATCCCGGGTCCCGCAGTTAGCCGGGTTTAATCAGCATACCGCGCATGAATAGGGGACGGAATAGGGGACGGTTAGGGGGCGTGCTTATCTTGACTTGAAGCAAGGAGGCCGCTGCCCCCTTGACTTCAGACTGACCGGCGAGATAGCGCTGATGGCGATTAAAACATAGTTTTTGTCATGTATTGAGCATCAGACTACCGGATCAAACACATCATTAATAACAGACTTGGGGCTACTATAAGGTAATGCTGGCGGTTTTATATGCGATTTTAAAGTGACAGGTTCCCTTTAATATTTAATTGAAAGCAAAAGACTTTTTAACTTTAAGATTCAGGGACGATACTGCCTTTAGGCATTCAGAATGTGAATGCAAGAGCCTCTTAAGAATTGCAGTATTTAAAATGCTAAATACGGACATCTTAAAGACTTAGAGGAGGTTGAGTACATAATTCAGAAATGCTAGAGAAAGAGACGTCGGGATGAGTCTAGTAAAAGTAAAGTTCTTTCTGTGGTCATTACGCTGTGGTGCAATTTATGCTCCCTGCACTGTAGCACCTCTCCCTCCCTGCGCACCCTCCCTTGACTGATTAGACTTTGATTCACCGTCACAAACCTCCCTATGGGAGTCATTAGCCCTCTGTGTACCTGCCTTTCAAGCATGGGAACCTCTAATCAAAGGAAAGAGAGGGCACAGCAGTAGCTCCAAATGTATGAGTTCTGATCAGACTAGATACTGTCCTGGTGTTAACCGTTGATGGCTTCAACATAGATTGTCAATGTGATTAATGGTGAGAGAACGTGCACCGAACCACATGCATGTAATGCAGTGTTTAACCAGAGAGTGCTGTATCCCCTTGACAGCTCCAATGAGCTTTTCTATATTGCTAATCATTGGTATTTCTGCTGAACCGAATCTGTCTCTGCCTCTACAGATTATTAATCGTTTCCTACTAAATACATGGTATGGAAGCTGTAAAATCAGCACTGCTGATTCATGTATCATGTACATATTTGAAAATTATCTATAAGCTGCTAGAGATGAGCAAATCGAAGCTGACGAAGTGGAATTCGATCCGCAGGAAAACTTCCATTCGCAACGAGTGCAAATTTCCTAATTTGGCGGCTACATGTGTGAGGATTGAGGACATGGGGCAAGGATTCAGGAACTCTGGGATCACCCTGATTGACATGCCTGCATGCAGCCAATCGGCAGCCAGCCAGCCGTGTGATGTCACAGCCCTATAAATACGGCAGCCATTTTAGATTCTGCCATTTTCCAGCATTCAGAGTGCAGGGACAGACATGTGAAGGCGCTAGAGACAGCTATTGGAAAAACTTCTACGTTTACAAAAAAAAAAATGAAAAGAAAAAGATTTATAAGTGCAGGGAAAGGATAGGGAGGAATCATTTCACAGCATCTTAGTGCAGAGCGAGACGTCAGAAGGCGCTAGGGACATTGATAGGAAAAAGTGATTTACAAGTGCAGGGAACAATTATTTGGGGATCCCAATAGTCATTAGACAGCTCTGTCATTCCAGCTTTTTGTTATTGGGCTGCAAATATTATGTTGAAAAGCCTTTAGTGGCTTATATCTTAGTATCTTATTCAGTACGACAAGAAAAATATATACACATTTCACTTCTGCAGTTATTTTTGTTGAAAGTGTATAGGGAAGTATTACAGTACAACAAGAAAAATATATATGCACTGCACTGTTGCAGTTATTTCTGGTCAAAGCATATAGGGGCTTGTTACATTAGAAAAATAAAAATACATATACACTGCACTGTTGCAGTTATTTCTGGTGAAAGCATATAGGGGCGTATTTCAGTAAACTACCAAAAATATATACGCACTGCACTGTTGCAGTTATTTCTGGTGAAAGCACATAGGGGTGTATTACAGTAAAAATAGAAAAATATATTCTCAGTGCATTTCTGCAGTTATTTCTGGTGAAAGCATATAGGGGCGTATTACAAGAAATACATATTTGCAGGTTACTTATGCAGTTATTTCTGGTGAAAGCGTATTTCAGTAAAATAAGAAAAATATATATACACTGCACTGTTGCAGTTACTTCTGTTGAAAGCATATAGGGGTTTATTTCAGTAAAATAAGAAGAATATATACGCTCTGCACTGTTGCAGTTATTTCTGGTAAAAGAGTATAGGTGCGTATTTCAGTAAAATAAGAAAAATATATATCCACTGCACAATATAATTGTTTTCTCGTTAAATCTTATAGTGGCCTATTTTATTCCAATAAGAAATATATATTCTCAGGTAACTTCTGCAGTTATTTATGGTGAAAGCGTATAGGGGCGTAATTCATTAAAAAAAGAAAAATATATACGCACTGCACTGTTGCAGCTATTTCTGTTGAAAGCATATAGGGGCATATTTTTTATTTTTTTTGCAAATTGTGTTTTTTCTCTCGATGTTGCTTAAATGGTCCTAAATATGATTCTCTATTTAAAAAACAAAACAAAAAAACATCAGAAACGCACTGAAAACGCGTATGCATTTTTTATGTATTTTTGAACAATTTTGTGACCCAATCCATGTTATGCATAAATATATATGTTTTTTTTTAATCTATCACCTTGCAGGTGGATCTGAATGTATAAAGTAGTAATACAAGATGGTATATATACTCCATTTCGGATTTTGAAACCAACATACATTTCGGGTTTTGCAAATAGCCCAAATTCAATATAAAAAAGAAATAAAAGGTATATATTAGGCGAGCACTCTAACATAAAGCACACATTTATTCTATAAAAATGGTATCAGGTATATAAAATCAGGTACATAAAATCAATAAGGAAATAAAATATATCAATTAAGTCGCAATAACCACAGTGGGGCAACTACTGCGTGTCACTGTGAGAGTCCATAGTACAGATTAGGATCTCTTTCACCATATAGTGCTTTTGGTTCCTTGTGAGGCTTGAGGAATTGGTGTCATATCCTCAACATAATCGACAATATTCGACAAAAATAATCGACAAAATGATCGCAGTTGTGAATGTTGTTCTTACTTATTGTTGCCTTATAGGGCTAAGGAGGTTGGTCTTATGTCAACAAACAACAATTGCAATGAACTGTGCACGATGATGTTACTTTCAAATATATTCGAGTGCAGTCTGAAAGTTTGTATTATCGGTATTAACAGTATTTGGTCGAATTATAGCTGACGGTAATCTCGGCTATTCAGCCGCTTACCTCCTTCCTCCAAGGATTATTCAGGTGTCTCCGCTGGTGTTGTCGAGGGGCGAGTAGTGCGGGAAACTCCGGCATCTTGCGTCGCACTCCTCGATGGTTGTAATTGCAGAAATGACTTACGTAAGTGTAATCCCACGAGAGTTTGCAATTACAACCATCGAGGAGTGCGACGCAAGACGCCGGAGTTTCCCACACTACTCGCCCCTCGACAACACCAGCGGAGACACCTGAATAATCCTTGGAGGAAGGAGGTAAGCGGCTGAATAGCCGAGATTACCGTCCGCTATAATTCGACCAAATAGGTCGGTCAGAACCTCTTTAAGTAGACCTACTCGGGAAAACATCTCCATTAACTCCTTAGCTATGAGTTTGGCCAGGGTATGTCACAGTGGCACCTCCTCCAGGAACCGAGTGGCTTAGTCTAGAATGACTAAGATGTGTATATGACCTCTGGTGGACTTCGGTTCTGGGCCTATGAGGTCCATAGCTATTCGGTCAAAAGGTACTTCGATAATCGGGAGAGGTACTAGGGGACTACTGAAATGTGGCTGGGGGCTAGTTATCTGGCAGGTCGGGTAAGACTTACAAAACTCTTCTACTTCTTTGAATATGCTGGGCCAGTAAAACCACTGTACAATACGATCCTTTCATTTCGAGTTTTCTGCAGCCCCAGGTGACCCTTACAAACGTGTTGATGGGCTAGATCTAACACCAGCTTGCGATAAGCCTTGGGGACCACCAACTGTTCAATAGGTTCACCCCGTAGTTGGTTTACCCGATACAACATATCTTCTATGAACCACAAAACGGGGAAACACTGACTCTGCCCCAGGTTGTTGTGGTTCACCATCTACTATTAACACATTTTCCTAGGCGCGGGATAGGGTTGGGTCCCAATATTGGGCAGTACCAAAATTATCCCCGGAGACATTGAGGTCTGCCAATTCAGGACCCGGCGGCAAGTCCTCCACGTCTCCCACCGTTACACTTAGTGGGGTTGTCTCCCCCTCTTCCACCGAAGTGGCAATCACCCCTACCACTGGCACTTCGGTCTCAGGTTCCCAGGGTTCTGGTCTCCCCCCTGAGCCGGGCCACTCTGCTAGGGTCTCATGAGTATCAGTCACTCTCATAGCAGGCCACATTGCTGGGAAGCCCGGGAAGTCTCTCGCTATTATGAGTTCATAATGTAAATTGGTGGCAACGGCCACCTCATGGGTCCACCTGCTGGCCACCGTGGACAGAGACACCAGGGTGGTGGTATAGTCCCTTACGTCTCCATGGATCCACGTGACCCCGACTTTTCAGCCAGTATACTCGGCGGGCTGCACCAGGGAAGCTCTTACCAGGGGCACCAGACTTCCTGAGTCCAGCAGAGGAAACACGAGAGTGTCTCCCACTTCCACCTGGCACAGGTGGCTATTGTCTATAGTCTTCCTGGCACACAGCTTCCACGCAGTTTCCTGGCATACAAGGAGTGGTGGTAGCCATAGTTAGTATCCATGGGTTTGCCCCGATGGGGACAGTCGGCCCTTATGTGGCCAGGCTCCTGACACCGCCAGGAGACTATCGGAGCTAGGTCTGTAGGGGGTATAATTAGAAATTATTAAGGTTACAACATTGCTGCACAAAGTGTATAGACCCAATGTGGGGAAACCTATAATGACCCTCTAAAAAGTGCCAACTCACTGAGAACGGATAAACCTACAACAGAACAAAAGAGTCCTAAACGGCAATGTATACAAAAATAAAAATACATTTTATTGAATACATAAATATAAAAGCATAGAGATGACAAAACACACACAAAATGTGTGATACCTCATGACAGACAGGGTATACATGGGTTAATTAATACAAAGTGAACACATGTATGGAGAACCTGCAAAGGTCTAAGTACTAAATAGTTTGTAAAGTGCTAAGTGCATGAAGCATACGACCTGCAAAAGCAGGACCCAATCAAAAATCTATAATAGTACTTACACAAAGTATATGCATAACAAAACTGAACATATATAACAGAGGCCTACAAAGGCTATATATTAGTCAGTTATAAGGTGCTGAGTGCAACAAACATAGAGCCTACAAAAGGCAAAGACTAGTCAGAATTTTGTAATAGCGCCCATATAGAGTAAAACATATGCACATTCTATAATAATAGCATACCCATAGTAATGGTGCCCCCAGAAGAAGGTGTTTCTGCCGAAATGCGTGTCGGGGAGTGTGGTCCTCCTGGTGGTGACAGCATTACTATGGGTATGCTATTATTATAGAATGTGCATATGTTTTACTCTATGTGGGCGCTATTACAAAATCCTGACTAGTCTTTGCCTTTTGTAGGCTCTATGTTTGTTGCACTCAGCACCTTATAACTGACTAATATATAGCCTTTGTAGACCTCTGTTATATATGTTCACTTTTGTTATGCATATACTTTGTGTGGGTACTATTATAGATTTTTGATTGGGTCCTGCTTTTGCAGGTCGTATGCTTCTTGCACTTAGCACTTTAAAAAACTATTTAGTACTTAGAACTTTGCAGGTTCTGCCCACATGTGCTTACTTTGTATTAATTAACCCATGTATACCCTGTCTGCCAGGAGGTATCACACATTTTGTGTGTGTTTTGTCATCTCTATGCTTTTATATTTATGTATTCAATAAAAAAAATATATATATTTTTGTATACATTGCCGTTTAGGACTCATTTGTTACGTTGTAGGTTTATCTGTAGGGGGTATATCCCGGGCGGGTTTTGCTGGCACCAGTCGCCGGGTCTGGGGTAATCGGCTGCTTAATCATCTAGTAAGTCGAAAAACACCTGCTGGGGTCTGGATGTCAGGAACAGAGCGATGACCTCTGCCCACTGATCTCGGGGTAGTCTCTCCCTCATGGCCACCTTCTCGAACACCGCCAGATAGGTCTCGACGTCGTCCGAGGGGGGTCATCTTATGAATCGCCGCATGGACCACTTTTCAGGCATCATTGATGCTCTGGGATGCTCTTGCCACTTGTAAAGCCATCACATGTTGCAATAGCAGCTGGTTGGTTTCCTGCTGCTGCTTATTAGCCTCCCGCTGTTGCAAGTTAGCCTCCATGAGGGCTTTCACGACAGCTTCCATTTTGTCGAGAGACACGGGTTGTAATCTCGCTGGTTTGATATAAGACATATAACCGTGCCCGGAAAAACAAATATTTCGGCCTTCACGCCAGCCTCACTGCACCTTCCCGCATCCTCCACAAATTGTGGGGACTCGCTCTGGTAGACAGGATTAGCGGACGCAGTATAGAGGCAACAACAAGTTCTTTGAATCAAATAGTTCCGTTTTTTATTCACACTTTAGACAAGTGACAAAACAAACAGTCATATTCAAACAAAAAGTCACCTTGCAGTGTTGGTGATAATTCACACCATGCGGCAATTTTGCCTCAAAAAGCCCATGCTGATAGCAGCACCAACCTGTTTTCACTCCAAACAGGTAGCAACCCTTTATCCAGACACAAGGCTCCCAAATCCCAACATAGAGACCTCTCTTCTGAGCCCAGCTGCCTATTTAAGGACAGCCAGGACCGGCATCAAAAATCCGGTCCGGTATTTGACCTCACCTGGCTGTAAATCAGCCCGGAAGCACATGGTGGGAGTAAAATACCTGTTTTACCAGACCAAACCTCTCACTGTGTCACAATGTTGTAAAAAAAAAAAATCATTATTTTGGTGGACAAAAATTTAAGATTACACTCACCTGTAATCACTTTTCCATAAGCCCATGACAGCACCCTTGAGAAACCGCCTCTATCCAGGACAGGAAACAGGAACTTTCGTGGAGAGCTCTTAAGGAGGAGCATGGCCCCAAGACCACCAGTTAATCGCGAGAACTTACAGAAAAGATTATTATTATTATATTTTTTTTGTATATACAGAAAGACAATTAAATATTTCATCTATATAGGGTGGAAATAAATCCCGGGTGCTGTCATGGGCTTATGGAAAAGTGATTACCGGTGAGTGTAATCTTAAATTTTTGTCTACCGAAAAAAAAAAAAAATTCTCTTCCACTTCTGGGGCAGGGCTAGGTGGATGGCCCTGGGAAACCCTGCTAACAGAGTCATCAAAAAGCAGAAGAGATTGCTGCATGACTTGGGCCTCAGACTGCTTGACTGATTTGCAATGGGGTGAGGTGAAAGACTGATTGACATCGGCTGCAGGTGCCAACTGTGGTCTTTCAGCATGAGACTGGGTGGGAGACAATGTGAAGGAACTGGATCCACAGATTGACCACGTCCTCTCCCTGCAACAGGAGCTCCACCAGCAGCACCACGACCTGGGCCACATCCCTTATTTGACGCTCTCCTCATATTTTTTGAATTTAGGATCTTGCCCTAAATGGGTGTTTAATAATAGTAGAAAAGAACGAAAGTATGTAAAGGGTGTATTTCACACGGCCTAAACCAGACTAGGCCTCAATTAAAGATTTCTTTGCACAAAATGGCTGTATTTCAAATGGCTGTATTTCAAATGGCTGTATTTCAAATGGCTGTATTTCAAATGGCTGAATCAAACCCCTGTATGTATAGGGGGGATCTCACACGCTCTGATTAAGTGTAGGCCTGAATTAAAGATTTATTTGTACAAAATGGCTGTATTTCAAATGGCTGTATTTCAAATGGCTGAATCAAACCCCTGTATGTATAGGGGGGATCTCAGACGCCCTGAATCAGTGTAGGCCTGAATTAAAGATGTATTTGCACAAAATGGCTGTATTTCAAATGGCTGAATCAAACCCCTGTATGTATAGGGGGGATCACACACGCCCTAAATCAGTGTAGGCCTGAAGTAAATATATCTTTGCACAAAATGGCTGTATTTCAAATGGCTGTATTTCAAATCGCTGATTCAAACCCCTGTATGTAGAGGGGGTATCTCACAAGGCCTGAACCACTGTAGGCCTGAAGTAAATATATCTTTGCACAAAATGGCTGTATTTCAAATGGTTGTATTTCTAATGCCTGACTCAAACCCCTGTATGTAGGGGGGTATCTCACACGCCCTGAACCAGAGTAGGCCTAAAGTAAATATATCTTTGCACAAAATGGCTGTATTTCAAATGGCTGTATTCCAAATGGCTGAATCAAACCCCTGTATGTATAGGGGGGATCACACACGCCCTGAATCAGTGTAGGCCTGAAGTAAATATATCATTGCACAAAATGGCTGTATTTCAAATGGCTGTATTTCAAATGGCTGATTCAAACCCCTGTATGTAGGGGGGTATCTCATACGGTCTGAACCAGTGTAGGCCTGAAGTAAATATATCTTTGCACAAAATGGCTGTATTTTAAATGGCTGTATTTCAAATTGCTGATTCAAACCCCTGTATGTAGAGGGGGTATCTCACAAGGCCTTAACCACTGTAGGCCTGAAGTAAATATATCTTTGCACAAAATGGATGTATTTCAAATGGCTGTATTTCAAATGGCTGAATCAAACCCCTGTATGTATAGGGGGGATCACACACGCCCTGAATCAGTGTAGGCCTGAATTAAAGATTTCTTTGCACAAAAAGGCTGCATTTCAAATGGCTGTATTTCAAATGGCTGAATCAAATCCCTGTATGTATAGGGGGGACCACACACGCCCTGAATCAGTGTAGGTCTGAAGTAAATATATCTTTGCACAAAATGGCTATATTTCAAATGGCTGTATTTCAAATGGCTGATTCAAACCCCTGTATGTAGAGGGGGTATCTCACAGGGCCTGAACCACTGTAGGCCTGAAGTAAATATATCTTGGCACAAAATGGCTATATTTCAAATGGCTGTATTTCAAATCCCTGATTAAAACCCCTGTATGTAGAAGGGGTATCTCACAGGGCCTGAACCAGTGTAGGCCTGAATTTAATATTGGTGCACCAAATGGCGGTATTTAAAATCTCTGAATGTAACCCAAATGCATTAAGGGTGTATCTCACAATGACATCTGCATCAAAGGCTGCAAACTAAAAATTTTTATGCCCAAACGAGTGTTTGTTTAACAACTGAATTTGACAGCAGTATATAAGCCTGTAATTTCACACGTGCTGATGCTGCAAGGCCTGAAAATAGTGTTTTTTGTCAAAAAAGTATGTTTTTCAAACCCCAGAAAATGATGGGTATATTTCTACCTTAAATTGCACACTGACTAATCCAGATGTTGTAGATTGCCATAAAAGTCTTTTTTTGGTAACAGAATATGAAATCTGTATATTTTAAACTTGAATTTAACACTTGCAGATCTGGAAAATACTGTTTTTTGAAGAAAAAAAGTGTGTTTTTCAAACCCCAGAAAATGATGGGTGTATTTCTACCTTAAATTGCACACTGACTAGTACAGATGTTGTAGTTTGCCCAAAAAGTTTTTTTTTGGTAACAGAATATGAAAGCTGTATATATTAAACTTGAATTTAACACTTGCAGATCTGGAAAATACAGTTTTTTGAAAAAAAAGTGTGTTTTTCAAACCCCAGAAAATGATGGGTGTATTTCTACCTTAAATTGCACACTGACTAGTACAGATGTTGTAGATTGCCAAAAAAGTCTTTTTTTGCTAACAGAATATGAATGCTGTATATATTAAACTTGAATTTAACACGTGCAGATCTGTAAAATACTGTTTTTTTAAAAAAAAATGTGTGTTTTTCAAACCCCCAAAAAAGATGGGTGTATTTCTACCTTAAATTGCACACTGACTAATCCAGATGCTGTCGTTTGCCACAAAAAAATTGTGATTTGCAATGTCTCAAAAGCTCAGATGCAGTTCTGGTGCACTGAGCATGCATAAAATGGCCGCCACCGCCACCCACCTAACTAACAGAATTATAAATGTTCTTTTTTTTTTGGTCAATGGCCTCAATGCAGGGTAAAACGATTGTGTCCTGCACCCACACAACTATTTCTAGGTAGATCGCTGAGTTAGATTCTCTCCTATTCTCTCCCTGAAATCACAAGTCCAGCAGCATCCTCTCCCTACACTTGTAACAGCAGAGTGACGTGCAGCGCTACGTGACTCATGCTTATATAGAGCCTGGGTCACATGCTGCTCTGGCCAATCACAGCCATGCCATTAGTAGGCATGGCTGTGATGGCCTCTTGGGGAAAGTAGCATGACGCTTGTTGATTGGCTGCTGTGCAGCCTTTCAAAAAGCGCCAAGAAAGCGCCGAACACCGAACCCGAACTCGAACTTTTACGGAAATGTTCGGGTTCGGGTTCGCGGTCCAAAAATCCTAAAGTTCGGTACGAACCCGAACTTTACAGTTCGGGTTCGCTCAACACTAATAGTAAACAAACACAGAAAGCGACAAAGCCCCTCAGTCAGTGTCGTCTGTTTCGTGACGTCTGTTGCTCCCCGGCATTTAAGCACGACTCCCCCCCCCCTTGAAAGGGATTCCTACGGTGGTCATCAAAAGTAGTGCAATGAGTAATTAATTTGTATGGTGTATTAATCTTGTTGAGTTCAGAATGGGTCGTACGTTAGTCGCCAGTTTCTTTATTTTGTCTATGCGATACCCCACACGATCCATGTAACGGTTTTTGGTCCCACCGGTCTTTCGGCAGGTCTTCTTGCAGCTCGTTTTAGGTAAAGCTCAGTCCTTCTGGGTGTCCTCCCGTTTTCCCTTACAGCTTGGAGTATAGGAGCTTACTTCTCCTAACTGGATCGTATTCCTCCTTTTATGAAAAATTATAAAGTATCAAAAAAAATGAAAAGATAAATAAAAATTATGAACATAGGAGAGTATAAGAGAACTGTACATTCGGGTGCTTTCATGTGTAAAGTAGTACTGCATGTTATGCTCCTATCTGTGGGCACTAGGCCGTGTGTGTGTTAAAAAAATAAATACCAAATTGTTCTATTTGGGCTTTCAACAATGACATATAGGACATGGTCAGTTCATATGTACAGAGGCAAGGCACAGTAGTAGTAATCCCTCTAGCATTCAGCTCTATAGCCCATGTCACCCACCACTTGCTGTCAAGAGGACCAGTCTTTTCAGGTCCTTCCTTTAATGTAAATGGTTGTGAGTTCATATCATCATAGCCGCAATTACGGTTTTCTCTTTCTGCAGTCTACGGTCCTGGTCCACCGGACCAAGGTTCTGTTGGTATGGTTGATAACTGGCACTTCTTCTGAGCGGTGGGATCCAGTAGGGTCGAATCCAAGGGAGATGTACACGATGTTAGCAGTACAAGAGACTTTATTCTAGTCCAGCTGGGTTGGGTGCCATGAGGGCGGTATTAGTATACTGGTGCCACATGGTTTGTACGAAGCAGGGCTGCGCCTTGTTGAGTGGCTATGGCTAAATCAGTAGTCGCAAGTATAACTAGATGGTAAGCCAGAAGCGGATAACCAGGTCCATTCGTAGACATCGCTCAGGGTAGAGCCTTGATACAAACACAATTCATGGAGTTACACAGTAAAACTGCAGCCTTTCATTACCCGTTCAGATCTAGGTTTTGATGCGGGTCAGACCCACTAACTGGTCCTCTTGACAGGACTTCACAGGTCAGCATGGTGACCCTCCAAGCATTATTTTGCATGTATTGTTTCATTGTACGGTAGGCGATACGGGTATATTTAGGGAGTATTTAGTCTGGATCAGTGGCGTAGCTATAGGGGTCGCAGCGGTCGCAATTGCGACCAGGCCCCTAAGTCAGGGGGGCCCATGGGGCCCCCTCAAGCCAGGAGAATGTGTCCCGCAGCTGATAAATGAGTGAAATCAGATTCACAGGGGGCGGAGCGGAGGCGAGGCCGTGCGTGACTCGCACTGTGCAGGGCAGGCTAAGTGAGGAGGGAGGGGGAGCGGCTTCAGTTGAGGTCGGAAGACGAAAGAGGAAGATGTGTGCAGCGCTGCTGGCTGCCAGTGACTGTGCGAGTGACTCACTGTCTGATCTAATTGACTCCGTCTCCTCTCCTGGCTGAGAGCTCCTCTCCTCCTATCCTGAGCCTGCGACGAGTGCGACTGCGCCGCTGCCTGACTCCTGTCTGCTGAGGTGAGAGTGGCTGGACGGACCATCCGACCGGACCGGGATCCTGGTGGTCCGGTCCAGACCAGTCTAAGTGTCTGTGACTGTCCCTACTCCCTCCCTGAGTGAGTTCGGGGCCCTAACCCGCCTGGTGGGAGCACCGGTGGCGGTGACATAGATAGTGATAACTTAAGCCCAGCAGCCCCAGACCAGACCAGTCAATACCCGTCCCGTCCCCCTCCTTTAGGAAACAAATATCAGTCAGTACTACTACTCTTATCAGATGTGACTGCAGGCAGCACAGCAGCAGGCCAGAAGCGATCGATCAGCCAGGATTAATGTGCACAACCTGGGTGGGAGGCCCCCCTTACCCTGGCCTAACCTTAGGCAAGTGACAAACTGCCCCCCCCCCCCTCAATCTTAGGCAAGTGACAAACCCAGCTCTGCTACATCTACAATGAGCAACTACAACAAATGTAATGCCAAACTGCAATTCCATGGGTCCAGTGGAAGCTATCCAAGGCATCACATAGAGGAACTGCAGTTTGGCATTACATTTGTTGTAGTTGCTCATTGTAGATGTAGCAGGGCTGAGTTTGTCACTTGCCTAATAATGAGGGGGCAGTTTGTCACTTGCCTAAGGGAGGCCTCCCACTGTGCACATTAATCATGGCTGATCGATCGCTGCTGCTCTCACATCTGATGAGAGATTTCCTAAGGGGGTATTGACTGGCATTAGGGACGGGCTGGTGGATGAGGGCAGCCACTCAGTCCTGCCTATGGATCACCCAGTTTGCACTTAGCTATGCCAGGGGGTCCCTGATGTATTAACTGACCAATAACATGGAGATCCCAGTGCCAGCTGCCTTGCTGGTGGACGATTGGCATATACTTCTGCTGTGGCCCACAGCAGAAGTATATGCCAATGCTCTTATATGACAGACTAAGGGTACTTTTACACTTGCGGCAGGATGGATCCGGCAGGCTGTTGAGCCTGTCGGATCCGTCCTGCCGCTATTTCGCTGGACCGCTGCTCTGTCCTCATTGACTATAATGGGGATGGGGGCGGAGCTCCGGCGCAGCACGGCACTGCGCGGTGAGAGGTCACCAGACGAAAAAGTCGGACTTGCAGTACTTTTCGGCCGCCAGCCTTTCACCGCACACTGCCGCGCTGCACCGGAGCTCTGTCCCCGTTCCCATTCTAGTCAATGGGGATGGAGTGGCGGCAAGGCGAAATAGCGGCAGGACGGATCCAACAGGCTGAACAGCCAGTCGGATACGTCCTGCCGCAAGTGTGAAACTACTTGCAAGTGTGAAACTGCTCATGGCGGTGGGAGATCTAGGATGGGTGTTTGGGTGGGAGCTCTGGAAGGGGTGGTGGGAGGCCCGATAGATATGTAGGGGCTGGGGGGGAGCATAATTTTTTTTTGCTATGGGGCCCATGCATTTCTAGCTACGCCCCTGGTCTGGATAGCCATGTCCCGTCTCCTTCAGCCTTCTGTTCTGGCTGATTGATATTTTCTCCAAGGTGTTTGTCTCTTCATTCAAGGCCGCACTGCGTGGGGGGTTGTTATTCCAGAATTTTTGAATGGGGTAATAGTACTCGGGATCGGGGTCCATCTATACATATCGATCCAATTAATATAATGGGGTGTGTACCTCCCCTCCGCCCGGTTTCGGTCCGGCTGGTCGGTTCGTTTGGTATTCGGTAATGACTTCATGTATGGTGAGCCTCTAATTGTATTTCCCTTTAGGTTGGTTTCCCCCAGGCAGTTTGACAATTTACCTTGGTCTTTTAAAAAAATATAAATTTTGTGGCTAGTTATACGATCCTCTTTTGTGTGTTGAGGCTCGGGCTAATTGTTTTTTCTTTCAAGTTCGTGGCGTTCAGCGGTTCGATGGTTGGCCTTTCATATATCTTCTGTGCGGTGCAGAGAGAGGAACACACGCCTGGTGGGCGCTCTTTGTTTTTTTTCGAGAGGTGGAAGTCTTTTGGAAAGGGATCCAGGAATTCAAGTGGTCATAACTTCTTCCGGAGGTGGTTGGTATAGAGTTCCGCCGGAGGCGCGGTTATGCTGGTGACCCTCGCTGTGGTAATGCCCCTTTGTCTATTCCAGAGCTCAGGATCTCATGTGTTCTGACATATGTTGATCCTTTTCTTTTTCAGGAAGTTGGTAGTAGGGTAGTTGGTGGTTATCTCCCAGGTGGGTTGTTCTGGGCCATATATGGAAGGCGTTATGAATATAATACAAAGGTAGAGATCAAGGTGCGGTAGTCCGGCACAGTTATCGGGAAGATGCAGCTATATGGTGTAGTGGTTACAGTCCTCTGGATCAACGACCCATCTCTAGTAGCTATAGCCTGTAATATTATTACACTCCAGAAATACATCCAGGCCCCTCTTGAATTTTTGGTGAACTCACCATCACCACCTCCTCAGGCAGAGAGTTCCATAGTCTCACTGCTCTTACCGTAAAGAATCCTCTTCTATGTTGTATAAAAACATTCTTACCTCCAGACGCATAGAGTGTTCCCCTTGTCATAGTCCTGGGGATAAATAGATGATGGGAGTGATCTCTGTTCTGACCCCTGTTATATTTATACATACTTATTAGATCTCCCCTCAGTCGTCTTTTTCTACAGTGAATAACCCTTATTTTGCTAATCTTCCAGGGTACTGTAGTTCCCTCATTCCAGTCATTACTTTAGTTTCCCTCCTCTGAACCCTCTCCAGCTCTGCTATGTCTGCCTTGTTCACAGGAAACAGAACTGTACACAGTCCTCCATGTGTGGTTTGACTAGTGATTTGAAAAGTGGTTGGACTATGTTTTCATCACGGGCCTTATTGGCCTTGGTTTTTTAATAGGACCTGATGGTTGACTTCTTCTTGTGTGTAATTGGGACAATTCCTTTTCTGGCTTGTAGGAGAGCTAAAACAGACTTGATTCTGCTGGGAGGTGGTCGGAGCCCTGTGGGGAGAATTCCTCCGCTAGGAGTCCAGGGGTTTGCAGACCGCTCTGATGATTACGGTTTAACTTGCCCGCTGGGAGTCCAGCCTTTGGCATACCGCTCCGATATTATGGTTTATTAAGGTTTGCCGATTTAATAAAGAAGCTGTGGCCGATCACCACCCAGCAATAAAATGATACAGTTGTCGGTGTCTTTTGTTATGGGTCAAGGTTGGGTAAAGGGGCCAAGGGTGAGTTAAAGGTGGTACCCCCTCCCCTGTTTCCCTGGATACCAGCAGTCTGGCAAGCGCCAGACTGTATAGGGAGGGTGCTCAGGGACTGATGGTCCTCCCCCCTTCCCTCTTTTCCCCTTAGGGGCGTTCAGGGAGTCTGGCCCCGTCTTGGTAATAGTTAAGTAGGTTGCAGATTAGGATTATTAAGGGTTAATTCACTGGGGATCCTCCTTAGACAGGATGGGGCGGTGCAGGAAATCCTGAAGGTCACATATACCTCCTCTCTGTTCTGGTCACTTCCTCTTGCAAGTGGAAGCAGATTGGCCCTCCTTCCCTCCCTTTGTGGTTATTCTTGGGAGGCGGGTCGAGGTGCACGGTTATGATCAGTTATGGATACTTGGTTATTCTGTTTTGTTTTTTCTATTTTTAAGAGCCCCCGCTGGGAGTCCAGCGGTTTTGGATATTGCTCCGATGATTACGGCTTTTGAGGGCTGCAAATTCTAGTCGAGTTTATGAAGTCACAGCTGGCGGCATTTGAGTACAGTGGAGATATGGTGGTAACAGATGGCGTAACTGCCCGCTGGGAGTCCAGCGGTTGGCAGTCTGCTCTGATGATTATGGTTTAACTTGCCCGCTGGGAGACCAGCCTTTGGCATACCGCTCCGATATTATGGTTTATTAAGGTTTGTCGCTTTAATAAAGAAGGTGTAGCCGATTACCACCCAGCAATAAAATGATACAGTTGTCGGTGTCTTTTGTTATGGGTCAAGGTTGGGTAAAGGGGCCAAGGGTGAGTTAAAGGTGTTACCTCCTCCCCTGTTTCCCTGGATACCAGCAGTCACAGCCAGAGAAGTACTATATGCTGTGGGCTCAGCTCCACTATACAGTGAGGATGAGCTACTAGAGGACATTTAGCAGATACTGCCCAGCCAAGATCTGGAAGAGACATCCGCCACTTCCTCCGCTAGGCGGGCAAGTAGTGATAAGGAGAGTGGCATGGGAGCTGGTGTTGCAAGCGGTCAGGCTCCTGGCTCAGAGACCGTTGAGGAGGACATCAGTGACGTGCAGACAGTTCTCGATGATGATGTAGCCGATCACAATTAGGAGCTGGGTGATGAAGACGCTTCATCATCATCAGGAGAAGAGGGTGTCAGCTTGCACTTGAGACAGTGGCGGAGCCAGCAAGTTGGTAGCGTGGCCGGGAGTCAGCAAAGTGGTAGCAGTGGGAGGTCGGGAGCCAAATGTCCCCGGGGTAGACCACCCACTTCGCAGGAGCATATCGGCCCGGAAAATAGTGGTGCAGGGGTTCGTTGACCCAGTGGAGGTAGCAGTCAGTCAGTGCGGAGTGTTGGGGGGAAAATGCTATACTCAGCGGTGTGGCAGTTTTTTGTTAAGCTGCCGAATCTGTGGGCAGAACATGAAGTGTGGCCAGGGTGCCAATGTTGGCACCACGGCCCTGCGCTAACATATGCAGTGTCACCATAAAGTGGCCTGGGAGAACCGTGGCTCTGATGTGGTGGTCCAGCCTGCCGCAGCAACTTCTGCATCACCCAGTGGCACTCACCCGATTTCAGGCAGTCAAGGCTCCACCACCTCAACTGAAGGGACCTGTCTGTCCTTCCCATCATCTACCAGTCCCGATGAGCCTGCTCCTCCTCCTCGTCAGTCATTCCATCAGCAATCGATCACTGACACTGACGCGATTGCCAAGAGACAACAGTATGCGTGCACTCATCCAACGGCGCAGAAGCTGAACATGCTCCTGTCCAAGTTGCTGGTGCTGCAGTCTCTCCCTTTCTAAGTGGTGGACTCTGCACCTTTCAGAGAACTGATGGCTTGAGCCGAGGTGGAGAATCCCAAGCTCTGCACACATATGTAGAACAGAAGGTGGGCCAGTCCTTTAACCTGTCGGTGAATGTGGTTCCTGCCCAAGCACACCAGCAACTTGGCCAGGTTACGCCACTTCCGCCTCCACAATCTCATGCCGTTGATCCTGCGACAATGTCCGCCTCTGCCTCCTCATCCTCCACTGTGTCCTCAGCCTCTACTGCAAGGACAAGACACAGTGCTCCTCCAGCATACCACATGTGCAGGGCACGGTGGTGCCACACTGTTCTACACCTTGTTTGCCTGGTCACACAGAGGAGGAACTGCTCCGTGTCCTTCATCAAGAAATCAAATCCTGTCTTTCCCCACAACTTTGAGGAGGCCACTTTATTTGTTAGTCGCCAGGACTACGGGATGAATAACGTCATTCCACTGATTCATATCCTGGAAAATATGCAGGTAAATCTGGCTGGTCAGAGGACTGGAGACGTGTGTAACAGTACAGCCTGGATCGCAGCGGCTCCCTGTGACTCCGCCCACTTACCTCCGGGCCTTAAATAGAAGACAGGTGCTAAGCAGGGTGTTCCACTAATGGAGTGCGCACCCTGCTAGCTCCATTGCATCTAAGAGACTCTGTCCACATATCCAGACCTGGATCCCTAACAACATTGTGAAGGACTGCCTACCTTCTTGCCACTGGCTTCCCCACTGCTGGCTTCCTAGCCAGGACCAACTAACCGCAAGTATATGCCTGTTACCTGCTTTGATTAAGGTCCTGGAACTCAGAGTGGGGTGGTTCCTGCTGGTGTGAGGCGATATTCCCAAACCAACTCTGAACTCAGGACATGCTATACAAACTCTGAACCTACTGCATATTATATACTAAACTGAGGACATGCTATACTAACTCTGAACCTGCTGCATATTATATACTAAACTGAGGACATGCTATACTAACTCTGAACCTACTGCATATTATATACTAAAACTGAGGACATGCTATATACTAACCCTGAAACTATGGCATACTATAGACTAAACTGAGGGCATACTATATACTAACTCTGAACTGTGCACAAGCTTATACTAACTTGTGACTCCTGTAATACTGGGGGACCTTCCTTTCCAGCAGTAACTAATTAGATGGATAGCGGTAAATGATTTTGTTACCCCAAACTCTCCGCCCAAGACTGAGAGAGACGCCTGGGGTACATACTGAGTAACCGCGAATCCCACAGCCAAAAACAAGGGCGGTGGGATAATAGTGGATGTCCATTGCTTCCGCAGTTGAGATCCTAACTGATCAACTAGGTGCGTTACATATTAGTGGAACCCACATGGATCCAGCGGAGGTTGCAGGTCACCTCGTCACCCTCACTAAGAGGGTGGAGACCCTCAACGTGACTGTACAACATCTCCAGCTAGAAAACCAGGCACCACGGCAACTTGTCACTCAGGGGCCAGGACACCCCCGTGATGGACCAGAACCCAAGGTCAGCCCACCTGAGATATTCTCAGGTGACTGAAGGCAGTTCAGGGATTTCCTGAACGCGTGCAAACTAATGTTTGAGCTGCAGCCCCGGACTTACCCAACTGACAGAACAAAAGTACTTACCATGATCTCTTACCTCAGGGGGGAGCCCAGAGCATGGGCCAATACTTATTTAGAAAAGGAAGACCCAGTCCTGGATTCCTTCCCTCTGTTCCTTGAAAAAATGGCCCTTCTCTACGAGGACCATAGTAAACAGCTGACCGCTGAGACGCTATACGCAGCCTTAAACAAGGGAGACGACCTGTAGAGGACTTTATTGCGGAATACACTCGCTGGGCCCGGGAGACTGAATGGAATGACTTCACTCTTAGGAATCAGTTCCGCCTAGGTCTTTCTGAGGCCCTGAAGGACGAATTAGCCCGAGGAGAATTACCACTTACACTTAATGCCTTGATGCAGAAGGCCACCACCATTGACAGACGGCTGAGGGAACGCAGAGCCGAGAGAGTCTCAGGCTTCACACCCAACCCAAGACCGTCCAGCCAGGGTCCTGCTGTAGAGATGATGGAGATTGGGGCGATCCGAGGACCTCTGACCGAGAGAGAGAAAGCCAGGAGACGTAACCTCAACCTCTGTTTATACTGTGCGTCTGCTGACCATACCGTTGACGGATGCCCCGCGATACGTAAGAAGAGCGAAGGTAAGAGCAGCACGTTTTGTACCTTAGGCAGTACAAAAAATAGTACTGGTAGTTACATATACACGTCTCTCACCTTACAGTGGGACCAAAACCGGATTATCGTTGAAGCCATGGTGGACACTGGAGCTTCGGGGAATTTTATCGACATGCATCTGGTTGAGCGAAATAAAATTCCCCACATGAGAAAAAACGTTCCGATATCCGTGAGTTTCATTGACGGTACCACTTCTAGTCCTATCCACAGTCAGACTCAACCCCTCATGGTGACATGTGAAAATAACCACACAGAATTCTTATCCCTTGATATCATACACTCTCCATTGTTTTCCGTGATTCTTGGGTTGCCATGGTTGCAAATACACCAGCCAACCCTCCTATGGAAACAGGGGAGAGTTCAGTTTACGTCACCTTATTGTATGGAGACCTGCTTTCCTCTCAAATCTCTCATGCACGTGGGAGTTACCCAGGTTCCCAGCCAATACGCAGACTTTGCTGAGGTATTCAGCGCAAAGAAGGCGGAATCTCTTCCGCCCCATAGATCTTACGATTGCCCCATAGACTTGCTGCCGGGTAGTGAGATACCCACGGGTAGAATTTATCCATTGGCACAACCAGAACTTGTTCACCTCAAACAGTACCTAGAAGAGAATTTACGAAAAGGTTTTATTCAGCCTTCAACCTCCCCGGCAGCAGCAGGGATGTTCTTCGTGAGAAACAAAGACTCAAGCCTAAGGCCCATCATAGATTACAGAGCCTTGAACAAGGTAACAATCAAAAATCGGTACCCCTTGCCGCTAATATCCGAACTCATAGAAAGATTACAAACAGCAACAATCTACACCAAACTGGATTTGAGAGGCGCATACAACTTAATTAGGATCAGAAAAGGTGATGAATGGAAGACAGCCTTCCGCACTCGGTATGGACTCTTCGAGTATACAGTGATGCCCTTTGGGTTGTGCAACGCCGCTGCCACATTCCAAAATTTTATTAACGACATCTTTAGGGATTTACTGGACGTATGTGTAATCATCTATCTTGTTGATATACTAGTGTATTCCGATAACTTACACGATCACAGGAAACATGTCCGTTGGGTTCTTGCACGGTTAAGTGTTCATCGCTTATACGTCAAACAGGAAAAATGTGTGTTCGAGACTACTTCTCTTCCCGTCCTCGGATACATAATTTCACCCAAGGGTATCCAGATGGATCACTCAGAAATCACTTGCATCCAAAATTGGCCGATCCCGGATTCCAGGAAAGCTCTTCAACGGTTCCTGGGGTTCTCAAACTTCCATAGGAAATTTATTAAAGATTTCTCCGCTACCACTAAACCACTAACTTGCTTAACTAGTGTCAACACGAAGTTCGTTTGGTCCAAGGACGCCCAATCAGCGTTTGAGTTATTAAAGAACAGGTTCACTACGGCACCGATACTGACTCTCCCAAATCCGAACCATCACTACGTGCTGGAAGTAGACGCATCCCAGGCAGCCATAGGAGCCGTTCTGTCCCAGCGAAGCTCTTTTTCAACTCCGTTACATCCTATCGGGTTCTACTCCCGGACGCTAAATACCGCCGAATTCAATTACCCCATAGGCGAAAAGGAACTCCTCGCCATAAAATGCTCCCTGGAAAATTGGAGGCATTTACTTGAAGGATCAATACACCCCATCACAATTTATACGGATCACCGTAATCTACAATACCTGAAAACCAATAAAACACTATCAGGCCGCCAAGTACGGTGGAGTTTTTTTTTCGACAGGTTTAACTTCCAAATTACATACCGACCAGGCTCAAAAAATGGGAAGGCCGACGCCTTGTCACGACTGGCTGAAATTCGCACCTCAGACACGGCCCCCACATGGATCATTCCACTGAAGAAACTCGTCCTTGCCACCATAACGTTGGAAACCCAGCTCAAGGATGCTCTAATTAATGACCATGCTAATACCCCCCCTGGTCTTTTGCAGAACCAACAGGGTCTCCTTTACAAGGACAGCCAACTGTATATACCACCCTCCCTCACCAATCAGGTGATCAAACTTTGCCATGATTTAGCCCTCGCGGGACATCCCGGCATTGCTAAAACCACAACCCTGATACGCAGGAACTTCTGGTGGCCAAAGATGACCAAACAAATTGAGGAATACGTTTCCACGTGCGAGACCTGTGCCTCATGTAAAACTGACAGGAACCGACCTTATGGTCTCCTAATGAGTCTTCCCATCGCCAACAGACCCTGGGAATGGGTCTCGATGGATTTCATAGTTGAACTTCCCCTTTCCAGAGGAAACAACACCATCATGGTGGTAGTGGATTTGCTGACTAAGATGGCACACTTCGTACCCCTCAAGAAGTTTCCCTCCTCCAAGGAAACGGCCGTGGTATTCCTGTCTAATATTATTAAGTTACATGGAATTCCTAGCCAGGTCATATCAGACAGGGGTTCGCAATTCGTATCCAAATTCTGGAGAGCACTTTGATCCAGACTTCAAATCGACCACAGAATGTCTACCGCCTATCACCCCCAAACTAATGGGCAGACTGAAAGGGTGAATCAGTGTCTGGAACAGTTTCTCAGATGTCACTGCTCATTTCTCCAGGATGACTGGGAGGGCCTACTTCCTCTCGCTGAATTTGCCTATAATAATTCTACGAATTCCTCCACATTACATACTCCATTCTTTGCTAATTACGGATTTCACCCTAGGTCTCTTCCTCAAACCAGCCTTCCCACAAACGTTCCAGCCACAGACGATTATCTGACCACTTTGCAAACTACCCTTAAGACGCTAAAAGACAACCTTCAACGGGCAAAGGAAAGACACAAGTTTTACTACGACCGTCGTAGGAGAGAAAATCCTCCCTACCAGGTCGGAGACTCGGTTTGGTTATCAACAAGAAACCTTCGGTTGGGGGTACCTTCCAAGAAATTGGGAAGACAATTCCTGGGTCCTTTTCCGATAGATAGGATTATTAACCCCAACACGGTGAGACTCACCCTTCCTCCTCGATTACAGGTACATCCCACATTCCACGTGTCACTACTGAAGCCGTTTAGACCTAGGCCGTTCCCATCAAATGATCCTCGACCCTTGCCGCCGATAGAGGTCCAAGGAGAAGAAGAATTTGAAGTTGAGCAGCTCATTGATTCCAGAAGAAGACGGGGAAAGATCCAGTATCTCGTTAGATGGAAGGGGTATGGTCCCCAGGATGACTCTTGGGAAGATGTGCAAAACGTTCATGCTCCCAGACTCCAAAGATTGTTCCATAGAAGATTTCCCAACCGACCCTCTCCTAGTGGGGTACCCCGGAGGGGTCCCTTAAGGGGGGGTACTGTAACAGTACAGCCTGGATCGCAGCGGCTCCCTGTGACTCCGCCCACTTACCTCCGGGCCTTAAATGGAAGACAGGTGCTAAGCAGGGTGTTCCACTAATGGAGTGCGCACCCTGCTAGCTCCATTGCATCTGAGGACTCTGTCCACATATCCAGACCTGGATCCCTAACAACATTGTGAAGGACTGCCTACCTTCTTGCCACTGGCTTCCCCACTGCTGGCTTCCTAGCCAGGACCAACTAACCGCAAGTATATGCCTGTTACCTGCTCTGATTAAGGTCCTGGAACTCAGAGTGGGGTGGTTCCTGCTGGTGTGAGGCGATATTCCCAAACCAACTCTGAACTCAGGACATGCTATACAAACTCTGAACCTACTGCATATTATATACTAAACTGAGGACATGCTATACTAACTCTGAACCTGCTGCATATTATATACTAAACTGAGGACATTCTATACTAACTCTGAACCTGCTGCATATTATATACTAAAACTGAGGACATGCTATACTAACTCTGAACCTACTGCATATTATATACTAAAACTGAGGACATGCTATATACTAACCCTGAACCTATGGCATACTATAGACTAAACTGAGGGCATACTATATACTAACTCTGAACTGTGCACAAGCTTATACTAACTTGTGACTCCTGTAATACTGGGGGACCTTCCTTTCCAGCAGTAACTAATTAGATGGATAGCGGTAAATGATTTTGTTACCCCAAACTCTCCGCCCAAGACTGAGAGAGACGCCTGGGGTACATACTGAGTAACCGCGAATCCCACAGCCAAAAACAAGGGCGGTGGGATAATAGTGGATGTCCATTGCTTCCGCAGTTGAGATCCTAACTGATCAACTAGGTGCGTTACAACGTGGCGCCTACATCTCTGTGGGGGCTGAACTGGAGGAGGAGGAGGAAGACATTGGAGCACAAGCAATGTGTAGCGAAATGGATGGTTTTTCGACACAGGAGACAGGAAAGGAGGAGCAGAAGCAGCCGGAGGAGTAAGAGGGAGATGAGGAAGATGAGGCAGATGACCCAGGCACACTATTGCAGTATGCAGTGGAGATGGAGGCAGGGAGTCCCTCCAAAATACTTGCACAAATAGCCTGATGCATGCTCACTTGCTTGCGTAGTGACAGCTGAATTGTCACCATTCAGCAGAGGCATGACTAGTGGCTCTCCACCATGTTAGACCCTCGCTACCAGTCCAAAATGGGGGCCTTTTTTCACCCGCTGAAGGGAGGACAAACTGAACTACTATAGAGACATCCTATGTAGTCAGTTGGCCACTGACTATCTGTGCAATCGCCCATCCTCTCACAGGTCTGATCGGGGGGCCCTTTGTACTCAAGTTCTACTGCCATGGCTGCTGTAGGGGGGGGGGGTGGGGTGGCAGGAGCAGTACCAGCTACATCAGCAGCAGCCTGAGTCTGGAGCCGCTAATAAGCAGTTTTCTTCACCCTCATAGTGAAGAAACTACTCACCAGCAGCTAGGCATAGAGCACACCCTGAACCAGCAGGTGGTGGCATACTTAGAGTGCACCCTGCCACCCCTCATCTGATATCCGCTGGACTAATGGGCAACCAAACTGGATTTGTGGACACAACTGGCTGAGTTCGTCCTAGAAAAGCTGTCCTGCCCGGCCAGTAGTGTGGCATCAGAGCGGGTGTTTAGTGCGGTGGGGGCCATAGTTACCCCAAGGAGAACTCGCCTGTCCACCCAAAATGTGGAGAGACTGACCTTTGTCAAGATGAATTAGGCTAGGATCAGCCAGGATTTCTACCCACCAATGCCTGATGGATCAGATTAGATCATCCATGCTGCCTCAGCTTGACAAAAAAAACCTGTTTCTTCTGGCTACCTCAACTACTATTTTGATGCTGCCACGCGCCTGATGCCACACATCTGATGCCAAGTGCTCCTTACGCCCACCATCATCAGTGGGTACTGTTATTGCTACCCACCCCCCTCTCTGTCACCGCTCACTCTGTGGTCTCCTGATCCTGCTGCTGCCACCTCCACACTATGTCATTGTGCCACTCTGCTGCCTCCTCATACTGCTGCTGCCACCTCCACACTATGTCATTGTGCCACTCTGTGGCCTTCTCATGCTGCTGCTGCCACCTAAACACTATGTCACCTTGCCACTCTGTGACCTCCTCATTCTGCTGCTGCTAACTCCACACTCTGTCATTGTGCCACTCTGTGGCCTCCTCATGTTGCTGCCACCTCAACACTATGTCCCTGGGCCACTATTTGGTCTCCTCATGCTGCTGCTACCTCATCACTATGTCCCTTTGCCACTCCGTGGCCTCCTCATGCTGCTGCTGACACCTCACCACTATGTCACTGGGCCACTCTGTGGCCTCCTCATGCTGCTGCTACCTCAACACTATGCCACCTTGCTACACTGTGGCCTTCTCATGCTGCTGCCATGTCACCACTATATCATTGGGCCACTCTGTGGTCTCCTCATACTGCTGCTGCTGATGTCACCTCCACACTCTGTCATTTTGCCACTCTGTGGCCTCCTCATACTGCTGCTGCTGCTGCTACCTCCACACTATGTCATTGTGTCACTCTGTGGCCTCCTTATACTGCTGATGTCACCTCCACACTCTGTTTTTGTGCCACTCTGTGGCCTCCTTATTCTGCTGCTGCTGCTGTCACCTCCACACTCTGTCATTGTGCCACTCTGTGGTCTCCTCATGCTGCTGCCACCTCACAACTATGTCAGTGGGTCACTCTGTGGTCTCCTCATGTTGCTTTCACCTCACCACTATGTCATTGTGCCCATCTGTGGACTTCTCAAGCTGTCCCATCCCCCCCCCCCCCCACTCTATGACTGGGCCACTATTTTGCGTTTTTGGTCTGGGTGACATCATCCTTTATTTGACACTTCTTCTGATCTGTCAGAAGGAAGGAAAAATGAGATGCACAACTGTTCCTGTCTGTGTAGCAGCTTTAAGGCCTGTATGGTCACATAAGCATTGGCTTATGATTTGGTAGCCAAAAGCAGTAGCGGGTACAAAACACATAAGACATGCAAATATTCTATTCTTGTGTCATCACTGTTTTGAATTCATTCTTGTTTTATTTTTTTTAGCTTTAGAAATACTGATGGATTACTGATCAAATGCTGGCCGAGTGAAGGCTGATGCTCAACATACAGGATTTGTTTTTTGGGGGTTATTGTTCTGGATGATCATAGGAAGGGCAAATTAGACATCAACAAAAACTTACTGCTGACACCCTCTCCACTCTGTCAGGGGAGGGGGGGCTGTACTTGTATAAGCGTTTAATAGAATAGGTTCTGTAGACATCTATGTGGATTCACTGACGACGGTGTAAAATGAGTGCGCTTTTTATTGACGCTAACATCGACCTGTAAGGCTAAGTTGATACTTGAGTTATTTGGTCAGTTTTGGCCCCGTAACTGACCAAATGCCTGTCATCTGCATGTCATACTGACTCACAGTATTGTTTCACTACCACAGCAGACTCCCTATGCGTGTTACTGCAAGGCACAATGTTCTACACCACTATACAGGCTCTATGCAGCCAAGAAATAGCAGTTTTTAACAGAATTCACCACAAATTAATTTGGATCAAATCAAATCTTTTCAGAAAATTTGGAGAACCGGCCAAATCAAATTTTTCTGAAATTTGCTCATCTCTACTTATAATCTTCTCATTCATTATAGTTTTATCAGTAAAAAAATGTTGCGACTTTTGGATAAATTGTCCAGAACAAGACCGATTTTGGTTGGCAACCTTGCTTTAGTGGTATCAAGTTGTAACACAATAGCCCTGTAAGAAAATGTTCACAGAGGTCCAGCAAATGGCAACCTCATTTTAAGCTCTTTTACTTACAGTCTCTTGCTGCTAAAGACTATGTGCACACGTTTTGAATAGATTGGCAGTGGGCTCTCAGAATTATGTCCTCTGATAGTCTGAAAGCAAACTCGGCCCTATGCTGAACGGACCACAAATGCTAATCATTATAATTTGCTTGTGTTTGAACCCATATCCAAGCGTTCCGATCTTGTATCTATACTGCTTGTGCTTACAGGAATAATTTGAACTATACAATACAAGACACCCCCTCAATTGTAATATTTAAAAGCAGGCTTGTCTCATCTGTTTAGCCAGGCATTTAATTAATACACATCCATCTGTTAAGCACTTAATGCCTTTCGTCTATTATTCACTCTTCATATAATATTTTTATCCTGCTCTTTGAATTCCAGGCTCATTTTAATTGTCAGCTGTGTTGTGCAATTGGAATACTTTCTACCTTCCTATGGGAGAGAAATGTTAGATAAATGAAGCCTATTTTTTTTTAGCATTCAGGCCCACATATCACATCTCTATGTTTAGGGATCCAATCTCAATAAACATATGACGTAACATCTTACTCAGCTGTGTTTCCAGAAGACACTGCGCAATTTCATGAATGAGCGATTCGACACATTCCCCAGTCTGCAAAAATCTCAAGACATTCAGATGGCACAGCATGTTGCAAAGATTGAACTCATATTGCTATATATATATATATATATATATATATATATATATATATTTAGTCTTTTATGATAGCTAAATGTCTAATTCAAAACTAGGGAAGGATATTTTGGTGTGAGCAAAGATGTATAGTAAAATAGGAACAAAAATATATAGACCGGCACTCTATATATGAAATCAGCAGTTACAGTGGACTCTAGTGCAGTGATAGTGGTAAATTATAAAAAATAGTAGATAAAAAATATACAATAAAAAATAATCGATAAAAGTAGTATACTAAAAACCTCACAATCGGAGGCAGGGTATCCAGGTCCCAAAATGGTGCAATCAGAACATGTAAGATTCCTAAACCGTGTCACACGGAGATGAAGTTTTAGATCTGTGTCACTCGGAGTGGATACCCTGCCTCCGATTGTGAGGTTTTTAGTATACTACTGTTATTGATTATTTTTTATTGTATATTTTTTAACTACAATTTTTTATATTGCGAATATTTTTTAGTCTGAATAAATATTTTTTAGTCTGAATAAATAATTTACCACTATCACTGCACCAGAGTCCGCTGTATCTGCTGATTTCATATATAGAGTGCCGGTCTATATTATTGTCCTTATCTTGAATTCCTTTCTGACTGGGTGAGTCAGTTCAGACTTTGAGCACCTATACATATTGCTCAAGCAGGTGAGCTGCCACACCATTCGATTATGTATAGTAAAATAGTTGTTTTCTTTTCTTATTTTTTCCAAAGAGCTCCTAACATCTCAAAATGAAAAAAATTAATAAAAATAATATATATACAGTACAGACCAAAAGTTTGGACACACCTTCTTATTCAAAGAGTTTTCTTTATTTTCATGACTATGAAAATTGTAGATTCACACTGAAGGCATCAAAACTATGAATTAACACATGTGGAATTATATACATAACAAACAAGTGTGAAACAACTGAAAATATGTCATATTCTAGGTTCTTCAAAGTAGCCACCTTTTGCTTTGATTACTGCTTTGCACACTCTTGGCATTCTCTTGATGAGCTTCAAGAGGTAGTCCCCTGAAATGGTTTTCACTTCACAGGTGTGCCCTGTCAGGTTTAATAAGTGGGATTTATTGCCTTATAAATGGGGTTGGGACCATCAGTGGCGTTGAGGAGAAGTCAGGGGGATACACAGCTGATAGTCCTACTGAATAGACTGTTAGAATTTGTATTATGGCAAGAAAAAAGCAGCTAAGTAAAGAAAAACGAGTGGCCATCATTACTTTAAGAAATGAAGGTCAGTCAGTCAGCCGAAAAATTGGGAAAACTTTGAAAGTAAGGGCTATTTGACCATGAAGGAGAGTAATGGGGTGCTGCGCCAGATGACCTGGCCTTCACAGTCACCGGACCTGAACCCAATAGAGATGGTTTGGGGTGAGCTGGACCGCAGAGTGAAGGCAAAAGGGCCAACAAGTGCTAAGCATCTCTGGGAACTCCTTCAAGACTGTTGGAAGACCATTTCAGGGGACTACCTCTTGAAGCTCATCAAGAGAATGCCAAGAGTGTGCAAAGCAGTAATCAAAGCAAAAGGTGGCTACTTTGAAGAACCTAGAATATGACATATTTTTAGTTGTTTCACACTTGTTTGTTATGTATATAATTCCACATGTGTTAATTCATAGTCTTGATGCCTTCATAGTCATGAAAATAAAGAAAACTCTTTGAATGAGAAGGTGTGTCCAAAATTTTGGTCTGTACTGTATATATATATATATATATATATATGTGTGTGTATACTAGCAGAAGTAGCCGGCTTCGCATGGGTATATTTCATCTATTTAATTTTATATTTGTGTGTGTGTCGTTAAAAGATATCAACAGTATCCCTCATAATAGTGACCTCTACAGCACCCCGCCTCTTAACACTGACCCCCCACAGTGCCCCGCCTCCTTAAAATGGGACCTCCACAGCAGCCCACATCCCCTTAACTTTGACCTTCACAGCAGCCCACCCCTTTTACAGTGTTTTTACAGCACCCCACTTCCTTGACATTGACAGGGTAGCCTTTCCCAGTGCGCAGGTGCACGCTGCCATGGGCCATTTTGTACAAAACCAATGGTAAAAAGCAGAGTGAATACAGCATGCATGTGGATCCAACACTGCCTGAATTTTATGGCGGCCATTATGGCGCATAACAGGTAGTATTTAGTGTTAGGACCCATCTAAAAGAGATCGCCTTGATGTACGGCAGACGGGCTCAGATGGTTTTGTTCAAAATGCATTGGCCAAGCATCTCACTTTATAAATAAGCGTAGCATTACCACTATAATTTTTGGCATTATTGTACTCTATCTTATTTGCAGGGTGCTGCTGCATTGTCTTTTTTTCCTCTAGGTCTTTTCCATGGCAGCATGCACCTGCGCACTGGGAGGTGCTGACTAACCCCCTTTTTTTTACCTGAAATACTGAATGACCAGGTGATTCCATCAATGGATTTTTTCTTCCCTGATGGCACGGGCGTATTCTAAGATGGCAATGCCAGGATTCATCGGGCTCAAATTGTGAAAGAGTGGTTCAGGGAGCATGAGACATCATTTTCACACATGGATTGGCCACCACAGTGTCCAGACCTTAACCCCATTGGGAATCTTTGGGATGTGCTGGAGAAGGCTTTGCACAGTGGTCAGATTCTACCATCATCAATGCAAGATATTGGTGAAAAATGAATGCAACACTGGATGGAAATTAATCTTGTGACATTGCAGAAGCTTATTGAAACAATGCCAGAGCGAATGCATGCCGTAATGAAAGCTAAAGGCTTTTTTTTTGGTGGCGACTTTTTTTTTTTGGACAGTCAGTGTATTTTTATACAGTAGTGCTGAATTGTGGTTGTTGGTGGCCCATGGCTGCTTCCACACGGCTCACCTGCTTTGGTGACTCTGGGTTCTGCCAGCTTCGACACACTGGCCTCTCCTTCCTCATTCCAGATGGGCCCGACCTTCGGACAATCTCTGTTCCTCCATGCAGGGGCTGTGGCCTGCTTCTTGCCGGTCAGACCTCTTTCTGTCCACAGGGTGGGTCTACTCCCTCTGGCTCTTAATGTTTTATATTTTTTATCAGTGAGAAATGTTTAGTTCTCATGTAATCTCCTGTTATCCTCCCCCTTGCTAACTGCTTTTCAACCTGAAAAATACTTTGAATAATTTTTTCAAGACTGAGCAGCTCCACAGGAGAATCATATTACGCATGTAAATATAAGTCTAAGGAGAGGGGAGAGGGGAGGAGTTAGCAGCATGAGTGAGATGGGACTCAAGGAGAGGCACTAAAGAGAGAGCACATCTGCATAGGAGATTGATATTTTAGAACAAGTGATAAATTCAAAACCAATACAGGTCAGTACCTCACTGTAAAGTCCTTCATGATCCTGGGGCATACTTCTGAGTGATTAAGAAAAGTTTAGGAAGCAGCTTCTCCTCTACTTTGTGTGTGCATGTACAGAGGAAAACTGCAAATAAATGCCAGATACAAGTGACACAGCAGCCAGAAATAGTGTTATTCCTCATGTACAGACACTGTACGATTGATTAATGCAGAGTTTGTTGAAAAGTTAGGTATTCTTTAAGCAAATTGGAATCTGGAACATTTTAAAGCCTACACCCACCCAAAATGTGTATATTTTCATGGCACAGCTTGCTTCATATTAGCTTTGGATATTCCAGACTTGCTTATCACTGGATTAGATTATTCCCCTTGTTCTCCAGGGTTAAACATTGAGCACTCGGCAGGAGACATAGGCACGAAATTCCACTCATCCAGTTTTGTTTGCTCAAAGGAATTAGCCCAAGAGGTAACATCATGTAACAGTACAAGGCTGTAGAAGATGTCTAATGATCAAAAATCAGTGTCAATAATGAACAGCAAAGACCCAGTGATCATTATTTGCTCGAGACTAATCCACACTCGAAAAAGCCCTGTCTGCCTCTGAGTCTCCCACTTACTATTTGCACTGATATTATCCTATTGCTTCTCTTTTTATGGCTTTGATGCTGACTCATCCAAATACTTGGAATTCATGCTGGGGGCTGTATATTTAAATGGATATGAAGGATGATCAGACCTGGGAGATTGTAAGAGAAGACAGGAACTATTGTTCTGGGAACATATTCAAAATATGCATTTACTTACAATTTATGAACAAGGATTTTTTTTTGTCCCTTTGTGTTTAATATATCTACAATTGATATAAATCTTGGAATTATGCATTGCTCAGCTCCTTAATTTGGTCCTGCCTTTCTAACACACATCTTAAGATCCCACTCCTTATATACTGTATTCCCTGTGTGTTTTGTCATTTAGATTATCTTCTGCTGAGCCGTCATCTTTTTTCCCCCCCTTAGTCCATGCTGTAATTGGAGGTGTAACTTGAAGCTTCTGAGCTTCAACACAAAAGCACACATTTACTATGTAAATGTGCCACTTTCATGGCATTGTCTGAAGATTCTGGTGCACCTAATTTTTGACACATTTATTATTCAGATGAGCCCAAAAGAATGACTTTTTCTAACATTATCAACATTTTTGATGGGACTATGTCCTCATGAAATGACCTATTAGTTCAGGCATGTTTTATGTTAATCATATTTATTTTTTCATATATACTGTGGGATGATTTTTGTTTTAATTTTCCAATATCTAAAATTGTGCAGTTTTTGCACTGCCCATTAGGCCCACTAATATGTTGAGACTTCCTGTTCTGTGCAAGTAACTTTTCAGTAGCCATCACATTTTCATTACAGACAGTATGACATCATCAGATATCACTTCCATATAGATAACAAAGGATCCACCATTCACAATATTACAGCTTATTTACTCCCTTTCAAACTCTGCAGAGCTAATCATCATGCCGAGAGAACTCTCCCATAGAAGTCAGGGAGGTGGCCTCCTGTGCATTGAGTCTATGGCTCATGTAGTTGCTCTCAAAGAACAAGAAGTCTTTACATATATTAGGTATAGAAGCCGGTGTTAAAACAAACTGCATGACTTTAGTATTTTTACAGTGTCATGGAACATTTAAAGAATATGCTTATCATAACAGGCTCATTAAAACATTTAATTTATGTAATTTGACACAATCCCTTTAAACTTCAAAGTGAAAAAGGCCAGTGTTTCTCTTCCATTTAGATATATTTATAAAGATGAAATCTGTGATTCTCGTGTGTAAAAGTAGTGCAGATTAGATCCATTTTTAGAGTTGCTGTGAAGTCTAAAGGTTTTGGTTAACAGAATTTTTGCTCATTGGGACAGAATTTTGGCTCGGATGCAGAATTTTGGTATATTGGGGCAGATTTTTGGTTCGGAGACAGATTTTTGGCAAAGACAGAATTTTGTCTCAGAGTAGAATTTTGGCATGGAGAAAGAATTGTAGAGCTTTAAAAGGGTGTTCTGGAAGGTACAAGTTATCCCTTATCTACAGATTAGGGGATCATGATCAGTGGGGATCCTACTGATGGGACCCCCATCGATCACCAGAATGGGGGCCTGGTACCCCCTTCAGGCCCCTTGCTGCTCCACAAAAATGATCAGAGTGGCCGGTCGCACATGTGAGAGGCGGCTCCATTGATTTCTATGGGAGTTTCCGAGATAGCCGAGTACAAGGCTCGCCATTTTAGGGGAGCAGCAAGGGGCCTGCAGGGGGTAATGGGCCCCTGTTCTCAAGATCGGTGGGAGTCCCATTGGTACGACCACTCCATGAAGGCCATATTTGTGGAGTAAACAACTAATAGTTGTCCTGTGAACAGATTCTCCCACCTGAGATATGGATCTCTGCAGCTCCTCCAGAGTGGCAAAGGGCCTCTTGGCTTCTCTAATTAGTGCTCCCCTTGCCTGGGCTGTCAACTTAGGTTTGCAGTTGTGCCATATTACTTTCATTTTTGGATGATGGTTTGAAATGTGCTCCATGAGATGTTCAGAGCTTGGGATTTTTTTATAACCTAACTGTCACAACCAGACAGCTGAGAAGCTTTGACAGGAGCCTTCCAGATCCTCCTCCTTGAGTTTCTTTGTTTTGGTTTCAGTTCCTCATCTCGTTAGTCTATCTCAGCTGTCATGCAGTTGGACTGATTGCTTCCCTTTAAGTTCCTCCCCATAATGCAGTAGTGTGCGGCTTATACAACTTCCTGGAGTGTGTGTGCATGCTGTTCCTATTTCCCAGTCCTCTGCAAGATAAGTGCTGTTCCTTTATTTGTGATTTTCTGTCTGCTGGATTTCAGGAGACCCTGACTCCCTCCGTGTCTAGTGTAGGGAGCCGGTGGTCGTGTCCCCTCACTATTGTAGGGTCTTCAGGTATTAGATAGCCGAGTTACGTGGATATGCGCCCATCCACCTTTGGGGTGTTCGCATAGGCTGAGCAGTCAGGGAGAGTGGCAGGTCTCATGCAGGGGTCTCCCTTTTGTTCCTTAGTTGTGGATCCAGTGAGTCATTGATTATATTGCATTGTCTTGTTTCCTGTACACCATCCGTGACATTATAAGCCGCCAAAACCGTCTCAAGCATGGATCCGGTTTCACTTTTGGCTGAACGCTTCCAGGGTCTTTCATTGGAGGTAGCTGATCTCCGTAAGACTTTTTTTTCAGTTTCAAGTGACCGGTTCAGCTTGCGTTCATGGAGTTTGTTCTGAGCCTAAGATCTCGCTCCCAGATACGTTCTCCGGGGGTAGTGAGTATTTTGTGCGTTTTAGAGAGGCTTGCAAACTCCATTTTCGCCTTCTTCCCCATTCCTCTGGTGATGAGGAATGGAGGGTGGGGATCATTATATCGCTGCTCAGGGGTAACGCTCAGTCCTGGGCCTTTTCGCTGCCGGAGGGGGCACGGCCCCTCCGTTCAGTGGATGAATTCTTTTTAGCCCTGGGTCAGATATATGATGATCCGGATCGTATTGCTCTGGCTGAGTCTAAACTACGTCTGTTATGCCAGGGTAAACAATCCGCAGAGATATACTGCTCAGAATTTCGGAGATGGGCAGCTGATACTGGTTGAAATGATGCTGCACTCCGAAGTCAATTTTCCCGTGGTCTTTCAGAGGGATTGAAGGATGCATTTGCCTTTCATGAGAGACCTACCTCCTTGGATTCTGCTATGTCTCAGGCCGTTCGTATTGACAGGCGTCTTAGAGAGAGAGGAGAGATCTCTCCTTCCTGTCATACTCAGTCCCGGGACAGTGCAGCGGTCTCATTCTGTGCGCAGGGGTCTCAGTCGCTGTCAGCCCCTTCTGAGCAGGAGCCCATGCAGCTGGGGTTGATTGCCTCTGACAATAGAGGATTCAGCCCGCATGGGAGGGTTTGTTTTTGTTGTGGAGGTATAAATCATTTGGCAAATGTTTGTCCCTCTAGGAGATTCAGGCAGTCTTATGGGAGTAATAAAGAAACAAAAAGGAAAAAATCTTTTAAAAATGTTCCGTCTGTTACTATTGGCAGGGTTGAGGCAGAAATTGAAGGTTTTCCGTTTGCTTGTAGTTCCCGTTTTGTCCTGCCTGCTAGGTTGGCGCTAGAGAGCAAGAGCATTTTTTGTGAGATTTTTGTGGATAGTGGTGCAGCTGTCAATCTCATTGATAATCAATTTGCAATAACTCATGGTTTCCAGGTATGCACTTTGGGAAAGGATATTCCTGTTTTTGCTATTGATTCCGCTCCACTTTCTCAGAAATCATTAAAGGGCATAGTTCACAATATCCGTTTAATTGTGAGTGATGCTCATGTTGAGGATGTGTCATGTTTTGTCCTTAGCGGTTTGCCTACTCCTCTAGTGTTGGGGCTACCCTGGCTCACTAAACATAACCCCACCATTGATTGGCAAGCGAGGCAAATAAATGGTTGGAGTGACTTTTGCAGAGAGAATTGCCTCATGACATCTGTTTCTGAGGTTTCTACTAAGACTGTACCACCTTTCCTCTCTGAATTTTCGGATGTCTTCTCTGAGAGTGGAGTTCAGGATTTGCCTCCGCACAGGGAGTACGATTGCCCTATTAATCTCATCCCAGGCGCCAAGCTGCCTAAATCTCGTTTATACAATCTTTCCCAACCTGAGAGGGTCGCTATGCGTGCTTATATCTCTGAGAGTCTGAGAAAAAGACACATATGACCCTCGAAGTCACCTGTTGCCGCTGTTTTTTTCTTTGTTAAGAAAAAAGATGGTTCTTTAAGACCTTGTCTGGATTTCAGAGAGCTGAACAGTATCACTATTCGTGACCCTTATCCGCTTCCTCTGATCCCGGACCTGTTTAACCAGGTTGTTGGGGCTAAAGTCTTTTCCAAATTAGACCTAAGAGGGGCATACAACTTGGTCAGGGTCAGAGAAGGAGACGAATGGAAGACGGCTTTCAATACCCCTGAGGGCCATTTTGAGAATTTGGTTATGCCTTTTGGTTTGATTAATGCCCCAGCCCTTTTTCAGCATTTTGTGAACAGCATTTTTTATCATTTAATGGGAAAATTTGTATTAGTGTATTTGGATGACATTTTGATTTTTTTTTGCTGATTTCAATACTCATAAGGAACACTTAAGTCAGGTCTTGCTCATCCTGCGGGAGAATAAATTATACGCAAAACTGGAAAAATGTGTGTTTGCGGTTCCAGAAATTCAATTTCTGGGGTTTATTCTCTCCGCTTCTGGTTTTCGCATGGACCCCGAGAAGGTCCGCGCTGTGCTTGAGTGGGAGCTTCCTGAGAATCAGAAGGCGCTGATGCGTTTTTTGGGCCTTGCCAATTATTACAGGAAATTTATTTTGAATTATTCCTCTGTTGTTAAACTACTCACTGATATGACCAGAAAGGGGGTAGATTTTTCTTCCTGGTCGGTAGAGGCGCGTAAGGCCTTTTCTAATATCAAGGAGAGTTTTGCTTCCGCTCCCATCCTGGTACAACCTGATATTTTGTTACCCTTCATAGTTGAGGTTGATGCTTCTGAGGTAAGGGTGGGTGCGGTCTTGTCTCAGGGTTCCTCTCCTGCCAAATGGCAACCATGTGCCTTTTTCTCGAAGAAACTCTCCTCCGCAGAGAGAAATTATGATGTGGGAGATAGGGAATTGTTGGCCATCAAGTTGGCTTTTGAGGAATGGCGCCATTGGCTAGAGGGAGCCAGACACTCTATTACCGTGTTTACTGACCATAAAAATCTGGCCTACTTGGAGTCAGCCAAGCGTCTGAACCCGAGACAGGCCAGATGGTCTTTGTTCTTTTCAAGGTTTAATTTTGTTGTCACGTTCCGCCCTGGGGTTAAGAATGTGAAGGCAGATGCCCTGTCACGTTGTTTTTCGGGAGGTGGGAATTTTGAAGACCCGGGTCCCATTTTGGCTGAAGGTGTGGTGGTCTCTGCTCTTTTTCCTGAATTGGAGGCAGAGGTGCAGGCAGCCCAGTCAGAGGCTCCTGATCTTTGTCCTCCTGGGAGGTTGTTTGTGCCTCCCCCTTTGAGACACAAGATTTTTAAGGAACACCACGATACGGTCCTTGCTGGGCACCCGGGGGCAAGAGCCACACTGGATCTCATCGCTCGGAGATTCTGGTGGCCTGCGCTTCGTAAGTCGGTTGAGGGTTTTGTGGCAGCTTGCGAGACTTGCGCTCGTGCCAAAGTCCCTCATTTACAGCCATCAGGTCCTCTCCTTCCCTTACCCATTCCTTCCCGTCCTTGGACACATCTGTCCATGGACTTCATAACGGACTTGCCTCATTCCTCGGGGAAGACTGTGATTCTGGTGGTGGTGGACCGTTTTAGCAAAATGGTGCATTTTATCCCTTTTCCTGGTTTGCCCAATGCTAAGACGCTGGCGCAGGCATTTATTGACCACATTGTCAAATGGCATGGTATTCCTTCAGACATAGTCTCTGATAGGGGCACGCAGTTTTTTTCCAGAATCTGAAAGGCTTTCTGTTCTCGCTTGGGGGTTCGGTTGTCATTCTCTTCTGCTTTCCACCCGCAGTCGAATGGCCAGACAGAGCGCGTCAATCAGAATCTGGAGACATATCTGCGCTGTTTTGTGGCGGAGAATCAGGAGGATTGGTGTTCTTTTTTGTCCCTTGCTGAGTTTGCTTTAAATAACCGTCGTCAGGAGTCTTCTGATAAGTCACCATTTTTTGGTGCATATGGGTTTCATCCGCAGTTTGGGACTTTCTCGGGAGAGGGGTCTTCTGGTTTACCTGATGAGGACAGATTCTCCTCGTCTTTGTCATCTATTTGGCAAAAGATTCAGGATAATCTAAAGAGCATGAGTGAGAGATATAAGCGTGTGGCAGATAAGAGACGTGTGCCTGGTCCGGACCTGAATGTTGGTGATCTGGTGTGGTTGTCTACCAAAAATATCAAATTGAAGGTTCCCTCCTGGAAGTTGGGTCCTAGGTTTATTGGGCCTTACAAGATCCTGTCTGTCATCAATCCTGTTGCCTACCGTCTTGATCTTCCTCAGACTTGGAAGATCCATAATGTTTTCCATAAGTCCTTATTGAAACCTTATGTTCAACCTATTGTACCCTCGCCTTTGCCTCCTCCTCCGATTATGGTTGATGGAAATCTTGAATTTCAGTTCTCTAGGATTGTGGATTCTCGTCTTGTCCGCGGTTCCCTCCAGTACCTTGTTCATTGGGAGGGTTATGGTCCTGAGGAGAGGATGTGGGTCCCAGTGACGGACATTAAGGCCACTCGTCTAATCAGGGCTTTCCATAGGTCCCATCCTGAGAAGGTGGGCTCTGAGTGTCCGGAGTCCACTCGTAGAGGGAGGGGTACTGTCACAACCAGACAGCTGAGAAGCTCTGACAGGAGCCTTCCAGATCCTCCTTCTTGAGTTTCTTTGTTTTGGTTTCAGTTCCTCATCTCGTTAGTCTATCTCAGCTGTCATGCAGTTGGGCTGATTGCTACCCTTTAAGTTCCTCCCCATAATGCAGTAGTGTGCGGCTTATACAACTTCCTGGAGTGTGTGTGCATGCTGTTCCTATTTCCCAGTCCTCTGCAAGATAAGTGCTGTTCCTTTATTTGTGATTTTCTGTCTGCTGGATTTCAGGAGACCCTGACTCCCTCCGTGTCTAGTGTAGGGACCCGGTGGTCGTGTCCCCTCACTATTGTAGGGTCTTCAGGTATTAGATAGCCGAGGTACGTGGATATGCGCCCATCCACCTTTGGGGTGTTCGCATAGGCTGAGCAGTCAGGGAGAGTGGCAGGTCTCATGCAGGGGTCTCCCATTTGTTCCTTAGTTGTGGATCCAGTGAGTCATTGATTATATTGCATTGTCTTGTTTCCTGTACACCATCCGTGACACTAACTCTGTTTTACACATCTTCACAACTTTATCCCTGACCTGTCTGGTGTGTTCCTAGGTTTTCATGATGCTGTTTTCTCACTAATGTTCACTAACAAACCTCTCAGGACTTCACAGAATAGGTGAAGTGATACTTAGAATAAATAAAAAACAGGTGGATTTTCTTTACTAATTAGGTGACTTCCGAAGGCAATTGGTCACAGTGGATTTGATTCTCTAGGTACAGTGGGCTGAATAAAAATAAACATCACACTTTTCAGATTTTTATTTATTAAACATTTTGAAAACCATGTATAATTTTCTTTTCACTTCACACATACAGGTGAAACTCAAAATATTAGAATATCGTACAAAAGTCCATTTATTTCAGTAATGCAAATTAAAAGGAATTGCATTAATGCAGCTTAAAATTAGAATTTTGTGAAAAGGTTTAATATTCTAGGCTCAAAGTATCACACTCCAGTCAGCTAAATAATCCATATCCCCTGAGCAAAGGGTACCTCAAAATTGCGACTTCGAGGTTTCATAAACTGTAAGCCATAATCATCCAAATTATAACAAATAAAGGCTTGAAATATCTCGCTTTGCATGTAATGAGTCTATCTCATATGTTAGTTTCACCTTTTAAGTTGCATTACTGAAATAAATGAACTTTGCACGATATTCTAATTTTTCGAGTTTCACATGTACTTGCTACTTTGTGTTGGTCTATCACATAAAATTCCAATAAAATACATTTAGGTTTGTAGGTGTAAAGTGAAAATGTGGAAAAGTTGAAGGGAAAGGCTCTAGTGCTGAGCCGAAACGTTGCGCTGCCCACATGGGTGAATAAAAGGTGATTGTTTTTTCATTTAATCCCTGGAGTGCTGCCTATTTTTTATATGTTTTATATATATATATATATATATATATAGTTGCGGAAGTTCAGGGCAGCACTCCTAGTAGCCAGTATGAAGGTGTATAACATAGAATAAATAAATGACACTGCGGCACATCCGTTGTTGAAGAAAAAGTGGAATCCTTTATTCACCTATGCGATGTTTCGGTCCGCTTACTGGGACCATTCTCAAGCAATACATCATTGGAGAAACTGTGAGTTTTTATGTGGTCATAACAGATTAGCATACATAAGTGACAATTAACAAAACATGCGAAAAGAGTGTCTAAATACCTCTCATATAAATATAAAAGTGACAAGCCTGGAAGACAATTGGGATCAAAAACATAAATTTATATAGTCGAAGCTTCCAGGTATACTTATTCATGAATATTACAGTAATTTACACAAGTGGCAATCAACAGTGAATAGTCATCACCTGCAAGTGTGTGGACGTGACGGGACCAAACGCGGAGTCAGGCATGCTCAATGGTGGGAGGATACAGTGTTGCGAATTACACCGCATGGATACGGCGTCCCGGAACTGCAGCTGTGCATGTCGGTGATGTCACACTAAAGGAATCACATGATCCCTGTGTGAAACATCACCTGACACGTAGCATAACACGTCACCTTCGTGAAGGTATAGTACAAATACATGCGTCGTAACAGAAAATTCAGAAAATAAAAAAGTAATCAAGGATGAAACACCCAGGGTATAGCATCGGGTGACGTGCTCTCTTGCGATGCACTGTCATCCGATGTATGCGGGCAGAGGAGGAGGGGACAGCGGCAGCCATCACCCCCCCCCACTTCGCTCGTCACAATTTAACCCATAACGGGTGAGAAACATCCACAGTAGCTGTAAAGATGCGCATGTAACAGTAGTTGATATGAATAAATAAATACGCAGCTGTCACGGGATGAGCCGCACATGTCCAAAAAGCATCCAGCCTCCTGTTGATCAAAGCCCTTCCAACCGAAGGTCCTGTAAGTGAAAAAGTAAAAAATATATTATCCAAATATATTTATTAAAAACAGAAGAACAAATTCTTCAACACATACACCGACAGGAACAGAACTATGGGAAATCATATGAACAACCATGGCTTGTACTCTACATTCAAGTCCCTCGGTCTAATAGTTTGTAATTTAAAGATCCATTCAGACTCACGTTTTTTAAGCATTTTTATGCGATCACCACCAGTCCGCGGTAACGGAACATGATCAAGGATCATAAACTTAAGATCACCTTCAACATGGTCCATATCCGCGAAGTGGTCTGAAACAGCCAAATCCTTGCGTTTTTTCCATATTGAGAAGCGATGCTGATTGAAGCGGGACTTAAAGTCGCATGTTGTTTCGCCCACATATAATAATTTACAGGGGCACCACAAAACATAAATCACAAAACACGAATCACAAGTCAAGTAAAATTTAAGAGGGTAAGAGATCCGGGTATTTGGATGGATAAATTCACATCCTTTCACCATGTATTTTCAGTTTACACAGTGAACCTGAACCCAATCGAGATGGTTTGGGGTGAGCTGGCCCGCAGAGTGAAGGCAAAAAGGCCAAGTGCTAAGCATCTCTGGGAACTCCTTCAAGACTGTTGGAAGACCATTTCAGGGGACTACCTCTTGAAGCTCATCAAGAGAATGCCAAGAGTGTGCAAAGCAGTAATCAAAGCAAAAGGTGGCTACTTTGAAGAACCTAGAATATGACGAATTTTCAGTTGTTTCACACTTGTTTGTTATGTATATAATTCCACATGTGTTAATTCATAGTTTTGATGCCTTTATAGTCATGAAAATAAACAAAACTCTTTGAATGAGAAGGTGTGTCCAAACTTTTGGTCTGTACTGTACATATAGTAGGACACCCTAAATGTATTACATAAAACAAAATAATTATTATAATTGTGCTACATGATGCACAGTGGCATATGAATGCTGGTTATGATTTTGTTTTATTAGTTTACTGCCTATATTATATTATATATTATTACATTATTTTGTTCCCAAGGACGATTTATTAAAATAACCAGTTTTTCTATGAAAAAAGCACCTAGACAAGCACAACCACAAACCACTAGGGAATTGAAGATACAGAGAGCTTTATTGCATCAATTACATTGGATATACAATTTGAAGAAAATTGGAAATATTAAAACCAGGTACTACTAGAAAGGAAGAGTCCATTATGATAATGAAAACAATGGGATATGTAATTTTGATCTTGATGTTTACAGCAATAATAACAATGATCTTATCTATGGAAGATGAAGAGGTAAGGGAAATAAGTGACTTGATTCTCATAATTAAATGAGTGCAAGGGGGTTGAAAGAGACAAAAGAGGTTTTCGATATTAACACAACATATGGAGACCCTTGGTCTCCAGTAGCTAATCATAGTGCTCCTCTTTATATCTCTTATATCTCTTTATATCTCTGTAACCAATTTTCTTCTTTCTGTAAGCAGTGAGCTATAACATTCAGTTCAGTCTCCTACTTGCAACCTAATAGATTGTATGAAACTGCAAGCATGTCCCCTACTTACTGGGTTTCTGTGAACCTGGATAGGTTGCACATGTGCTATTAATACCCCTCCAAACCACCTAGTATGAATGACAGCATTGAGAATTTTGCACAAAAAGTGCTCCATGTGAAGAACTTATACAGATGTAATTAGAGATGAGCAAATTTATTCTAAAATTCAGAAATTCGACAGACATTTTTGAAAAATCAGAGTTCTGTGTGATTTGATTCGGGAGAGGTTAGAGAGAGAGAGAGAAAGAAAGAAAGAAAGAGAGAGAGACAAAACAGATATACATAGATTAGGCCAAATTAGACCTGAACCAAATTTTAGGTTTGCTCATCAATATGTCTACCATGTTACAGGTGTTTGATAGCATAAGGTCCTATGTTACGGCTCTGGTCTTGTATCCTCTGTTGGATATTAAATTAAGGGCAAAACCATCCAAACTTATATTTGCATAGGGTATAGTATGTATACTCTGCTTAAACTATGTGTTATGTCCAGCAGCATTTTGGTCACAGGATTTCATCCAACCAAGTGCAAAAGCTTCATGAAGTTTGTATGTTCTCACCATGTTTCATGGGTTTCCTCCCAAACTCATAAAACATATTGATTCATTGTATTCCTATGTAATTGGCCCTTGTATATGTGTCTTATATAGGGAAATTAGACTGTGAACCACATTAGGCTCAATGTCTCAAGAATGCAAATCATTTTGGTGGTTTATAAACAACAGGAAATGTACAGTGCTCTACAAAGAATGAGATGTGTTCCCCGATGGTAGCACAATATACCATACATACATACCAGTGCTCCACTATTTATCTACATTTTTGGAGAATATTTTTCAATACCCTGGGGATATTCAAGCCTATAGTATTGATCGATTATCAGGGGTGTACACAGATCTCTTTGAGGCCCATAGCAAAACTTACTGCCCCACCCAGATTCCCGGTATACGTGCATCAATTAATCCCAGGCAATATCCACAGATACACAATATAACATAGCATGTGTGGGATCATATCAGAAAACCAAAGAATAATTAAAACCGCACATAGAAGTACAAAAATACCATCTTTATTAATCAATATAACAATAAATAAATAAAATGCAGGGAGTGTTTAAATGTACAGTAACAAGCATGTATATACTAGTCAGATAGATAAAACACAGTAGCAGTAAAATGGGGTGTACCAGGTATTAATGGGGGGGTGATGGCAAAACATGGATCATCTACCCAATAAATTAAACCATATCATCATCCAAGACAAATCCCCCCTGCCAATGTATATCCGTATATCCGATCAGAAAAAATTCCTGTGTGAAGGACAGGGTATAAGTGGTGGCGTGGCACCCAACACAACCAGAAACCCACCACACCCTAGACACAAATCCCAAAAGGCAAATTAGCAACAATAGCAAATACCAACAAAAATGCGCTTTTTCCAGGGGGCGTATCTTGCCATGTCCTACGTGGTCGTTCATAAATATGGCACCCATTCAGACTACCATATTTCTCAGTGTATTCACGCCAGAAAAGTGGCATAAATACATTGATAAATCTCCTGCTTCTCATCTATTACATCTAGATGAAGCTTAGTACATATGAATTTATGCAGTTACAATAGAGTGAAATGGAAGCTGTAATTACCTATTTGCACTGAGCTCCCCCTAGTGATAGCTGCAACAAAATGATGTGTTTTCCCATTGGAAAGAGAAGGAGTTCAGTGACAGGCCTTACTCCTCTAAGCCCCATAGCAGTCACAAGGGCTGTTTCCATTGAAGTTATACCACTGTCATGGCATTACTAGAACTTTGTACCAAACTCAAAACCATTTCACTGGCAGTTAACACACGATGGAGAACCAGATCACTTGGTCATAATATTATAAGACTTTTATATGGTTTTGATTCTTTCAATATTTAAAGGAAACATCACCAGGAAATCTAGTGCAGAACTGATTGATATATAGTATTATGGGAAATGATTCAGCAAAACTTGTAATTTATATATATATATATAACTCTCTGCTATTCCTGAGCACCATAGCAAAGGTCCTAGCAGTGATTCACAGCTATCTATGTATACACACTTACACATGGAATGCTATCAGTCACTAATAAGGGTAGGTTCACACTTACATTAGCGTATTCCGATTTAGGTTCCGTTATAACGGAATAAGACGAAATTCGTGAGACAGAATGCAAAATGGAAGCCTTTAAGAGGCATTCCATTTTGATACGTCATAATAGAGGTCTATGGGCAAGTATAACGGTTCCATCTGGTTTACATTATGCAGGACTGAAAACAAAAAACCTGTCAACAGGACTTTGTTTTCCATCCTGCATAACCTATACATATTTCCGACCCATACGTAGCCGTTTTGGGGTCGCATAATGCGTAGATCATAGTATTACAGTGAACACTTTAAACCACTTTATGCCTAGTTCACACTTCTGTGATTTACATCAGTTATTGGGAAATGATGTGCATCTGCTCTGTGTTGTGGACCAGCACCTGGTTTGGGCTCACAATCACTGATAGAAATCACTGTCCAAATCACTAAAGTGTGAACTAGGCCTTAGTAATGAATTCTAACATTAGTCCTTTAGCAGTGAACCATAGCATTAACCCATTAGTAGTGAACCAGTGGGTCACTGTTACATCAGCAATCATGGTCAGAGCTACAGAAACAGTTTTACCCTGTTTTCAACCCTGTGTTAGACATAACGCCTATGTCAGTTTACAGCTGTTTGGAGACCTCTAGACTACTGTCTTGTGCATAACTTGAGGATCTGTTACATGTATACCTGATCCAAGCAGAGACATCCCCATAATATACATGTTTTTGTGATAGGAATCCATTTGGCACTAACACATACATGTATTTCTGAGAGTCATTGATACATTCATGTGAATGAAGGCTGCTGCAGTACAAAAACTATGTTAAATATATTCTCTGCCCAAGAATACCACTTTCTCCAAATCTTCATCCTAACAAGTACAGGACATGTTAAAAAGATGCATTCAACCGAAAAGCCCCTTTAAAAATGTTCCCAGCCATTTTACTTCACATCATCTACTTCTAGACGAAAATTTGATCCTATTAGGAATTAAAGAAAAGCTTATTTTTCATTATTTTCTTGTCATAGATCCAGAAATTGAAGTTCTGGAAAAATCAGAGGCTGAAACCTCCACTGAAATAAGTACAAATTAATATTTTCACTTTGGTATAAACTTTGAGCTCTTGTATTAAATATAAACTAATCAATAACATAAAAAACTATTTGTCAAAAAATCTGCTTGACGGATTTAGATTAAAAGAATATGACTTTTAAATCCTCTTCACAGAAGAAGATGGCTAAAGACACAGTATTACAAGTCACTCCAAAAATTCTTTGAGCCAACTTAAGTCCCTTACAAGATTTAAAAGACGTATGGCACCCCGAGAGAAGCCCAGGAGATTAAAAAGCAGTCTTTGAAGATAAAGATACCCAAGCTGCTCTTGCCTTTTTATATAAATTATTTGTTCAAATTTCATTTTGAGTTTGGTGCACGAGTCAATGTTAGTAGTATTTTATTATTGTCTGCAAAGCGGTAGAGTCACAGCACATGGAGTACAAGATTTACAAACTGCACTGTAGTAATACATCTCTTAAAGCATATTTTCAGTAATCTGGACAAAAGACATTCTGGGTAAATGTCAAAGGCGTGCAATAAAATTACTATATCTTTCTATTGAAATGTAACCCCTTGATTTACCCTCTTGTAAAATTCCAATGCCTTAAGCTGCACATAAACTATAGTTGATTGACCTATGTGAAGGTAGGAGTCTAAATGGACTACATGCAGTAACTTCTTCCCTTAGGCCTGTTTCACACGACCGTAAGGCTTTTTCAGTGTTTTGCAGCCCGTTTTTCACGGATCCGTTGTTCCGTTGTTTGCTTCCGTTGTGTTTCCATTTCTGTTCCGTTTTTCCGTTCCGTTTTTCCGTATGGCATAAACAGTATACAGTAATTACATAGAAAAAATTGGTCTGGGCATAACATTTTCAATAGATGGTAGCTAAAAAACGGAACGGATACAGAAGACATATGGATGCATTTCCGTATGTGTTCCGTTTTTTTTGCAGACCCATTGACTTGAATGGAGCCACGGAACGTGATTTGCGGGCAATAATAGGACATGTTCTATCTTTCAACGGAACGGAAAAATGGAAATACGGAAACGGAATGCATACGGAGTACATTCCGTTTTCTTTGCGGAACCAGTGAAATGAATGGTTCCGTATAAGGACCGTATATGGAATGCAAAAACGGCCCGCAAATGTAAAAAAAAAAAAATAATTACACTTCTCTGCATGCCTCATTTATAGGGTTTGTGGTGCTATTAAAGGGGTTGTGTCACTTCAGCAAGTGGCATTTATGATGTAGAGGGCCTAGAGCAGGTGGGCTGCATCTTATGTGCAGGGATCTACACAAGTCTTACAAACAAGAGTGTGGAAAGTTAACTCAAACGTAATAGAGATGAGGCAAAGCGCATAGGGCAGAAGAGAGGCACATTTAAATTTTGTTACGTGCACCCTAATGTCTTGCTTTTAATACTTAACCCCATTCTCATTGCTCATATATATGTACTATACTTTGTGGGAAAAGTTTCCTTCCTGCATCTGCAGTACCCCAGAGGACTACTGCAAAAGGTTAATTATTGCCAAAATACAAACCGGATTCCAAAAAAGTTGGGACACTATACAAATCGTGAATAAAAACTGAATGCAATGATGTGGAGGTGCCAACTTCTAATATTTTATTCAGAATAGAACATAAATCACGGAACAAAAGTTTAAACTGAGAAAATGTACCATTTTAAGGGAAAAATATGTTGAATCAGAATTTCATGGTGTCAACAAATCCCAAAAAAGTTGGGACAAGGCCATTTTCACCACTGTGTGGCATCTCCCCTTCTTCTTACAACACTCAACAGACGTCTGGGGACCGAGGAGACTAGTTTCTCAAGTTTAGAAATAGGAATGCTCTCCTATTCTTGTCTAATACAGGCCTCTAACTGTTCAATCGTCTTGGGCCTTCTTTGTTGCACCTTCCTCTTTATGATGCGCCAAATGTTCTCTATAGGTGAAAGATCTGGACTGCAGACTGGCCATTTCAGTACCCGGATCCTTCTCCTACGCAGCCATGATGTTGTCATTGATGCAGAATGTGGTCTGGCATTATCTTGTTGAAAAATGCAGGGTCTTCCCTGAAAGAGATGACGTCTGGATGGGAGCATATGTTGTTCTAGAACCTGAATATATTTTTCTGCATTGATGGTGCCTTTCCAGACATGCAAGCTGCCCATGCCACACACACTCATGCAACCCCATACCATCAGAGATGCAGGCTTCTGAACTGAGCGTTGATAACAACTTGGGTTGTCCTTGTCCTCTTTGGTCCGGATGACATGGCGTCCCAGATTTCCAAAAAGAACTTCGAATCGTGACTCGTCTGACCACAGAACAGTCTTCCATTTTGCCACACTCCATTTTAAATGATCCCTGTCCCAGTGAAAACGCCTGAGCTTGTGGATCTTGCTTAGAAATGGCTTCTTCTTTGCACTGTAGAGTTTCAGCTGGCAACAGCGGATGGCACGGTGGATTGTGTTCACTGACAATGGTTTCTGGAAGTATTCCTGAGCCCATTCTGTGATTTCCTTTACAGTAGCATTCCTGTTTGTGGTGCAGTGTCGTTTAAGGGCCCGGAGATCACGGGCATCCAGTATGGTTTTATGGCCTTGACCCTTACGCACAGAGATTGTTCCAGATTCTCAGAATCTTCGGATGATGTTATGCACAGTTGATGATGATAGATGCAAAGTCTTTGCAATTTTTCGCTGGGTAACACCTTTCTGATATTGCTCCACTATCTTTCTGCCCAACATTGTGGGAATTGGTGATCCTCTACCCATCTTGGCTTCTGAGAGACACTGCCACTCTGAGAAGCTCTTTTTATACCCAATCATGTTGCCAATTGACCTAATTAGTGTTAATTGGTCTTCCAGCTCTTCGTTATGCTCAAATTTACTTTTTCCAGACTTATTGCTACTTGTCCCAACTTTTTGGGGATTTGTTGACACTGTGAAATTTTGAATCAACGTATTTTTCCTTTAAAATGATACATTTACTCGGATTAAACGTTTGATCTGTCATCTACGTTCTATTACAAATAAAATATTGACATTTGCCATCTCCACATCATTGCATTCAGTTTTTATTCACAATTTGTTTAATGTCCCAACTTTTTTGGAATCCGGTTTGTAGTTAATTTAAGGTTATCATGTTAAATGGTGTGACTTATTGTTAAATCATTCACTTCTTCATGCACTGTGTGATCCTAACAGAAATATATGGGCAATAAAGGGTTAATATGGGCAGAATTTTTTGATTACCAGGGAAATGAACCAGGTCCTACCCATGGCTAGTTAGGTAAGGGGTCTAGTCTGAGCAGAACTACAGCAAGGACATATGTGAGAGAGATTCTCTATGTCAGTAAAGTACAGTATTTGTTTGTTTATAGCATAGAGCCTTTACTGCTCAGGAAAAGATTAATGCCTTTGGCACCTACAACATTTTGAGACAGATTGGCCATTCGTGTCTGAATTCTGCACCACTCAGCTTGGGGATAGCAGAGAAGTTAACAAGAATCTAATTGCATGCCTGTAATTATTGTGACAAGACTGTAAAGTGTCTTAAAGGTGTTATCCAATTTCTTAAAACCCCCCAACATGTGCCTGGCCCCTCACCGGTAATATACTTACCTCGCTCCCCACTCCCGGTGCCGCTCCTGGTCCCCACACTGCCGCTGCTGCTTCTTCCTGCACACGGTATCGGGGGGGGGGAGCAGCCAATGGCAGGCGGGGATGGGGGCGAGCCTCCCTAGAGTCACCTGCGACCCCAATGCTAGTACAAAGAATCCTACAGTGTATGTTCTGTACTATTAAATAATATTTATTCGATAATGCATATATTTATTCATTAAAAATTCATGTTTATTTTTCACTTTTGTTTTGTGTCTTATTAGGGGACTTAATGACAGCCTTGATACAGCCAGTTCTCAATCAAGGCTATATGTACAGTATATGCATATCCATAGTTTCAATGGATATATGTATATTTCTACTGCCATTTTATTGGCGCCCCTACGGTCCTCCTTGCTTCACGCCAAAGGACGGTCATTATTTATTTTCTTCCGCTCCTTTCAGCAAACATAGGACAAACATAAGATATAAATATCCTCAGAAGCAGTGATTCTCTGGAGCTCAGGCCTAGTACATGGATGTGTGAGCACATGTGGTTTCCTCTCACTTCCTCAGCTAACACACTAAAAACTAAGATAGAAATGGATCTAATTCCAATACCTAACCTCATAAAGGGGCGACTGATTCAACAGAGGTATGCAGGTACATTACCTTGCATTAAAGGGATTATCCCATGATTAATGTAAAAAATTAAATCAGACATCATATAGTACATGACAATCTCTTTCTAAAAAAGCTAGAACCAGCCCTGTACTTCACATAGATCCAAAGATCTCCCCATTCATTGCTCTGCTATATTTATATCAAGCTGGCAGCTCAAGAGGAGTGGCTTTTTTACTGCAGTTCTGGGGTGTGTCCATTCTCTCTCCAATCACAACTCAGGAGGCCATTGAAGGATGAAACTGAGCATGTGTGGCCATGTCACGGCTGAGGATGGGGGAAATCCTCAGCCGTGTGGAGCCCGGTGATGTTTCGGCTGCTTGGCCATGAAGACAGGATTAGGGAGCAGGTCACCTCCTAAGGCATCCCTAACCTGACCCTAGCTCCTAGCTGCATGGGCCAACCTTGATGGTAGGAGGGCCCATGCTCCGGAACCTAAAAGTCCCTGCTAGCCCTCAAGATGACCCTCACCTAGGAGCTAAGTAAGACAAGCCCACTCCTCCTAGACACGGAGGAGCAGGAGTCTCAACGGCCAAGCTGCAGGAAAAGGGGAGACATAAACAGCTCTATGGATATGGCAGGTGAACAAGGAGTTCCACCTACCTGCCACAGCCTTGCTGACTGGATCCCTGTGTTAGCAGGGTGCAGATCACAAGCGCATCCCTACACAGGGACCCAGATCCATAGCTGCACAAAATCACATATAAAACATCACACGGACATCACACATAACTGGAAATAACTAAAGCACAATATGGTTATGACATTTAAGGTTTATGACCACAGGGGTGGCTCTTACTGGCAGGTAATAAATACATGAGGCTGCTGTCAGCTAAGCATGGCTGAAGCAACCTGAAGGCCTGCAAAAGCAGTGAGGCTTTATAGGCCAAGAAGCCACACCCCACAGTCGGACACACCCAGTGATCACACACACTAGGAAGGGGATTAACCCTTCCAACACCAGGGAAGGGAAAACACCACTTAAAGGGAACGTGCACACAATAACATAAAACACAGTGCACACATCCACACATCACACACAAAACCGCATGCGCAGCGTAGCGAGCTGCATGGCACAGCTCAGCCTGCTACGCTGCCACATACATACTGTTGCCAGCGGCAACCACAGGTGAGGCCAATACCACAGCCCTCACCTGTGATTGAACACCAATGAAAACCGCTGACAACCGCATGCGGTTCAGGAGTCACGGTCATAGCCATGGCCGTGACACTCCCACCCCTCAAAGCCCCCCCACCAAAAAAAGACACGTGAGGGACTCAGACAAGGGGATAGGAGAAGGGGACGTCCACTCTCAGTGCCGGTTCTAAAAAGGGGTCGCTGTCAGCTGCATCCTCTCCCGGCTCACACTAGCCAGTCCGACGAGGACTGCAGCCCGCACCAGCAACAAAGAGAAAAGAACCACTGAGAGATGGACGAGGGGACTCTCCACTCACGTCCCCACTCCAGTCGCTGCCAGCAGACACTCCTAACCAGCAAGCAGCCGGACACCTACGGAGTGCTGCCAGCAAACGACCAGAGATGGGAACATGGAGAGGGACGAGGGATCCCCAACACGGACACGGAAGGAAAGGTGGCGGGGAATACGCCACCAACCGTGCCGTTAACGGAGAACCCCCAGGAACGCTCTCCCTCCGGAGAACGCGCATGCAGGCCACATGGATATGGCACTGCATGCTGCACCCTCTTTCGAAGGTGTGCAACTCGCACACCAAACAAACACCCTAGTGCTATAAAATCAGGGGGACGCCAAACGAGGCAACGGTGAAGGGAAGGCGGGGAAACGCCACTCACCGCGCCGTCAAAGGCGAAACCCCCAGAACGCTCTCCCTCCGAAGAGCGCGCATGTAACCCTTCCGCAGAGGGCGGTACATGCTTCCCCCTCTTTCGAGGGATGCATACTCCCACCCCTCAAAGCCCCTCCCAACAACAAAAGGGGAAAGTTGGTGAGGCATAAGAAACAATGGGAGGGGGGGAGGGGAAAGACAAACAAAAAGGGGACACCAACACGGACAACGGTGAGCTGGGAATGGCGGGGAATGCCACTCACCGCGCCGTAAATGGTGAGCCCCATAACGCTCTCCCTCCGGAGAACGCGCATGCACCCCATCCGCAGATAGCGGTGCATGCTTTACCCTCTTTCGAGGGAGCGCCACGTAAGAAGCGACTGTGGTCATACTGTCACGGCTGAGGATGGGGGAAATCCTCAGCCGTGTGGAGCCCGGTGATGTTTCGGCTGCTTGGCCATGAAGACAGGATTAGGGAGCAGGTCACCTCCTAAGGCATCCCTACACAGGGACCCAGATCCATAGCTGCACAAAATCACATATAAAACATCACACGGACATCACACATAACTGGAAATAACTAAAGCACAATATGGTTATGACATTTAAGGTTTATGACCACAGGGGTGGCTCTTACTGGCAGGTAATAAATACATGAGGCTGCTGTCAGCTAAGCATGGCTGAAGCAACCTGAAGGCCTGCAAAAGCAGTGAGGCTTTATAGGCCAAGAAGCCACACCCCACAGTCGGACACACCCAGTGATCACACACACTAGGAAGGGGATTAACCCTTCCAACACCAGGGAAGGGAAAACACCACTTAAAGGGAACGTGCACACAATAACATAAAACACAGTGCACACATCCACACATCACACACAAAACCGCATGCGCAGCGTAGCGAGCTGCATGGCACAGCTCAGCCTGCTACGCTGCCACATACATACTGTTGCCAGCGGCAACCACAGGTGAGGCCAATACCACAGCCCTCACCTGTGATTGAACACCAATGAAAACCGCTGACAACCGCATGCGGTTCAGGAGTCACGGTCATAGCCATGGCCGTGACAGGCCATCTCTGTGAGCAGGACAAAGAAATAAGAAAATGAACAAAGAGTAGGGGATGCTATACTGATATTTTTTTATTGAGTAACTCAAAAGCTATACCAAATTTTTTATTACATGGCATTACAACAGTATTCTGATCGAGGTGCTGGTTTGAAAACTGTAGAATATTTTTTATGGGACAACTCCTTTAACATATTAACTAACATTACATAAAAAGAACACTTTCCAAGTACCCTATTTTCTATTTATTAACACTTCCCAGGTGATTTAATAAAGTGAAGGGTTCAATGTCACTAATTTTAATAGTTTAGAGTAGAGGGGGTTAATAGTTTTCAGTCATCTCCTGTTAATCCTTGTGTGTCATCTAACAAACAGCAATGATACATGTAGTCACATGATAAGAGTAGCAACATCATAATAAATATCACAAGACAGAGTATCATTTTCTGGCATTACGTCCCCTACTGTCCTCTTGCTATTTGGGTTCCTCAGGGTTCAGTCCTGGGTCCTCTCCTCTTTTCTGTCTACAAATCCCCAATCGGACAGACTGTCAGAAGATTGGTTTTCAGTACCATCACTATGCCGATTACAAAAACATCACTAAAATCTGTCCCTTTCTTACTATGGAAACATCCCATCTTGATAACTGTAATTCATAGCTAACTGGCTCATAACTAATAACTCATAACTAATTGGCCTTCCCCTCACCAGAGTTTTCCCTCTCCAATCTATCTTTAATGCAGCAGCCAGGCTCATCTATCTGTCTATGTGACAGGCCAAGTAGGGCAAAAACAGGGATAGATTTCCTCCCTGCGGCCCTCCATCACAGAAGTGACCATCTACCGGAGGATTCTTCCAAGTGTAAGATACACCTCTGTTTGCGCACCGCGAGTGTGGGTCCAGATCGTCCTCTACCAGTAAGACCGACCCTTTTCTTTGCCTATTGGCATGTCTATAGACTTTCAGGCACACCGCCGTGGTCTTATTTTAAGTTACATTTAATTGGTCTACCAGTCCCACTTCCACTCCATCCAAGGGTGGCACTGTCGTTTTGACCAAAGGTGACCTGGCACTCCAGGTTTCCCGTTGTTGTCTTATTGTATGTTTGTAAGGGGTTCATTTTTCCATTATAGGGTTCTTATTGCCACTATTAAAAGTTAGGTTTTAACACGTTGCTGCCCCCTTTATTTCACATAGCTTCAATTGCCGAGCAGTAGTGGGGTTAGGTGCCACCGCACGATTTTCCCCTGAGGGACCACCCTCCATATTTCACTATGATCTATCTGTCTAACCATTGCTCCGATGCCTGCCCCTGGTTACCCATACAATACAGGATTAAATTTAAACTGCTCATTCTCACCCAGAAATCTCTCCACAGTGTTTCAATCCTACATCTCCTCTCTTATTTCTGTCTACCATCCTACCCTTGCTTTACACTCTGAAAATGATTTCTGACTAACATCCACCATGATCCATCGTCCAATATCCACACCCCATGCACTCAGAAGCACTACAGGTATGGGCTGGTGACTGGCTCATGCAGCTTTTTATATACTCCACTATGTTGTTAAGATGTTTGGACCATTGTACAACACATGCACATGTTACCCTTTTTTGTTACATCCATCTCATCATAGATCTTAAGCTCTAACGAGCAGGGCCCTCTTGATTTAATTGTTGACTTGTTTGTTGCTATTTTATTTATGACTTTTTACATGAATCCTCTGTAAAGTGCTGTGGAATATGTTGGCACTATATAAATAAAGATGATTAATAAAATATAAATAAAAAACCGGAGTGCTTCTTTAAAGAAGCAGTCAGAGAGGTCTGGCACTACTGGAGTACTCTGACCGCAGGCTAGTTTATAGTTCAAATAATAATGTATTTTGTTACTTATGGGAAACAGTAAAAGGCATTAAAAAACATGTTGGAAATGCATTTTTTTGTTATTACACTTTTCTAAGCAAACCACTATCCTAAACATTAATTGCAACATGACAGTGGAAGATCAATGCTTTACTATGGTACTGGAGGGGGCATAACATAGGTACCTAGATCTGCCAGACTACACCAGGGATAAGTACCTCAAAATAGTACAAAAAATTCCAAATCACCCTGAAAAAAACTTTACTTTATGTTGACTGGGCTTTTTCTTCACTACCAGTGATGTACCGGTCTTCTCATGGGTATGCTAGGCAGAGGCTTCTTCCTAGTCAATTCAACGAAGGGGTCGCGCTGCCTCACTTTGGCTAAAAGACCGGAGCGGTCTTGTAACTACGGACAACATTTATGCTTTGTTCAATGTCTACTGTCCATACTTTTGTAATTATAATAAATCCTAATTCTATACAGAAAATTGGTGGATCTTCACTATGTGCCTTAACCTTTATATCCACAGAAGGGTTGTTTTGTGATAAAGACCATCCTTTGGTGGAATCTCGATGTTTGGCAGCACTAGAAAACTGATGTATCCTATCCTTACTAATACTCAGAGAATATAGCCAAAGTGAGGCAGCACGACCCCTTCGTTGAATTGACTGTGTTTTTACTGTGAATTGAGCCCATTTCACACGGTGGTCTGCCACGCCAACAGAAGAAAAGAAAACACAGTGGTGAACTTTTTTTACTTTTATTCTTTTACTTTTTTTTACTTTTTTATTCCTTTTGTTTATTTAATTTTTTATTTAATTTTTACTTATAGAGAGACAGAGGCTTCATCCTAGCAGTGAGCCTGGTGACGTCTCCTGCACAAATGGGTAGCGCTGTCATAGGCTGTTTTACAGGATAGGGCAGCGCTAAAGACCGCCCATTAGTGCTGGTGACATCACCAGGATCATTGCAAGGCAGACGCCTCCAACTAGTATACTGAGAAAAACCTGAGTACATCCCTGGCAGTAAGCAAACGGCCCTTGTCCTGCGGGTTCAGCTCTGAACCTGGACAACCCCTTTAACTTGTTCATTTTAAAGCATGGATAATACCAATAAAAAATAAAATAAAGTGCGGAATAGCTTTATTTGTATTTCCTCACCAAAAAAAATAAAAAGGTTTGCTGAGAGTTTTAAACTGATGAACTATCCTCAGATAGCGATGCAGCCTTCTTTCAGCTTTCCCAAGGCCTTGTGACATCACGTTCATTGGTCACATGGCCTAGGAGTAGGGATGAGCGAACCCGAACTGTATAGTTCGGGTTCGTACCGAATTTTGGGGTGTCCGTGACACGGACCCGAACCCGAACATTTTCGTAAAAGTCTGTGTTCGGGTTCGTTGTTCGGCGCTTTCTTGGCGCTTTTTGAAAGGCTGCAAAGCAGCTAATCAACAAGCGTCATACTACTTGGCCCAAGAGGCCATCACAGCCATGCCTACTATTGGCATGGCTGTGATTGGCCAGTGCAGCATGTGACCCAGCCTCTATTTAAGCTGGAGTCACGTAGCGCCGCACGTCACTCTGCTATGATCAGTGTAGGGAGAGGTTGCAGCTGCGACGTTAGGGCGAGATTAGGCAGATTAACTCCTCCAAAAGACTTCATTCTGTGATCGATCTGCAGCTGTGGATCATTGAAGTGCTATTATTGACTTGCTCACTTTTTTGAGGCTGCCTAGAGCGTTTTTAGATCACTTTTTTTCTGGGGTGATCGGCGGCCATTTTGTGACTTGTGGTGCGCCAGCACAAGCTATCACCAAGTGTATTTAACCATCGATAGTGTGGTTATTTTGTGCAATATCCTACATCAGCTGCAGGCTGAGCCTGTGTCACCGAAGTGCATTTAACCATCAACAGTCTAAATATTTTTTGGCCATATACTACATCAGCTGCAGGCTGAGCCTGTGTCACCCAAGTGCATTTAACCATCAACAGTCTGATTATTTTTTGGCCATATACTACATCTGGTGCAGGCTGAGCCTGTGTCACCCAAGTGCATTTAACCATCAACAGTGTGGTTATTTTTTGGCCATATATTACATCAGGGGCAAGTTGAGCCTGTCACCCAGCGCCTAAAAAATAGACCTGACATTTCTATTCAACCAAATCTGTACTGTTTTAGCTGGTCAAGTTATTTGTAGTGACCGTAAAAGCACACTTTTTTTTCTGGGTTGAAAAACTATTCCCAAATTTGCCATTCTCAAAATAACTAGTTTCTGGTATTTGAGGCCTACTTGAAATCTATCCCAAAAAGGATATCTTACATTGAAGGTGCTGATAGTGTCATTCAGAAAAACCTAAGACACACGCTAGCGTGCAGATAGAAGTCTGATTCTGTGATTAAACCTATACCTGTCACACAGCGCAAAAAAAAACAGGCCTCACATCTCTATTTAACCAAATCTGTACTGTTTTAGCTGGTCAAGTTATTTGTAGTGACCGTAAAAGCACACTTTTTTCTCTGGGTTGAAAAACCATTCCCAAATTTGCCATTCTCAAAATAACTAGTTTCTGGTATTTGAGGCCTACTTGAAATCTATCCCAAAAAGAATATCTTACATTGAAGGTACTGATAGTGTCATTCAGAAAAACCTAAGACACACGCTACCGTGCAGATAGAAGTCTGATTCTGTGATTAAACCTATACCTGTCACACAGCGCAAAAAAAAACAGGCGTCACATCTCTATTTAACCAAATCTGTACTGTTTTAGCTGGTCAAGTTATTTGTAGTGACCGTAAAAGCACACTTTTTTTTCTGGGTTGAAAAACCATTCCCAAATTTGCCATTCTCAAAATAACTAGTTTCTGGTATTTGAGGCCTACTTGAAATCTATCCCAAAAAGAATATCTTACATTGATGGTACTGATAGTGTCATTCAGAAAAACCTAAGACACACGCTAGCGTGCTGATAGAAGTCTGATTCTGTGATTAAACCTATACCTGTCACACAGCGCAAAAAAAAACAGGCCTCACATCTCTATTTAACCAAATCTGTACTGTTTTAGCTGGTCAAGTTATTTGTAGTGACCGTAAAAGCACATTTTTTGTTCTGGGTTGAAAAACCATTCCCAAATTTGCCATTCTCAAAATAACTAGTTTCTGGTATTTGAGGCCTACTTGAAATCTATCCCAAAAAGAATATCTTACATTGAAGGTACTGATAGTGTCATTCAGAAAAACCTAAGACACACGCTACCGTGCAGATAGAAGTCTGATTCTGTGATTAAACCTAAACCTGTCACACAGCGCAAAAAAAACAGGCCTCACATCTCTATTTAACCAAATCTGTACTGTTTTAGCTGGTCAAGTTATTTGTAGTGACCGTAAAAGCACATTTTTTGTTCTGGGTTGAAAAACCATTCCCAAATTTGCCATTCTCAAAATAACTAGTTTCTGGTATTTGAGGCCTACTTGAAATCTATCCCAAAAAGAATATCTTACATTGAAGGTACTGATAGTGTCATTCAGAAAAACCTAAGACACACGCTAGCGTGCTGATAGAAGTCTGATTCTGTGATTAAACCTATACCTGTCACACAGCGCAAAAAAAAACAGGCCTCACATCTCTATTTAACCAAATCTGTACTGTTTTAGCTGGTCAAGTTATTTGTAGTGACCGTAAAAGCACATTTTTTGTTCTGGGTTGAAAAACCATTCCCAAATTTGCCATTCTCAAAATAACTAGTTTCTGGTATTTGAGGCCTACTTGAAATCTATCCCAAAAAGAATATCTTACATTGAAGGTACTGATAGTGTCATTCAGAAAAACCTAAGACACACGCTACCGTGAAGATAGAAGTCTGATTCTGTGATTAAACCTATACCTGTCACACAGCGCAAAAAAAAACAGGCCTCACATCTCTATTCAATGGTCTGCCGGGTCTTCACTCCAAGGTCATGGAAGTCACGCCTGCGGCCACCCCGTTCTCCGAGGGATATGTCCTGAAATCCAGCTGAAAGCTGCAGAACATCAGTCGGAGGTCTCTCCACTACTGGCGGGCCTCTCTGGCGCCCTCTTCCCACAAGCAAAGGCTCGGCTGGTGGCTGCTGGGGTCTTTCAATGCGTCTAGGTTCTTGAGCCTCTTGCTTCTGTCCAGGCTGTCCTTGGCTGGGCTGCCCCCTGGCACGTGCTCTTCCGCGGGCTCTGGCTCGTCCACTTATCTGCCGCCTAGCAGCTCCACCATGGCACAATCACCTCAGAACTCGCACACTGGTGACTTTAGGTATCTTCACTGGTCACTTTGAGCAGAATGATGACATCCGAGTCACGGCACCAAATGTAACCCTCTTTTCCTTGCACCATCCTCGACACCTCCAGCTTTCACACTCACTCGGTCACCAGCTCCTCCAGGCATAAACTCTAAGTGGACTCTAAGGGACGACACTCAGGTCTTCTGTGGTTTAAAGCTTTATTGAGGTGGAGTGCACTTGGCTGGAGCCTGTAATACAACAGGGAAACACTGCCACTATGTGGTATACAGCCAGGTCACCAGCCCACCTCCTTCACAGTAAATGTCTGCACTCTAAATATATTATAAAACAGTGATCGTATAGTGGATTTTACATTGAACAAGTATATGAAGATAACAGCAACATACCTGTAATACAACAGGGAAACACTGCCACTATGTGGTATACAGCCAGGTCACCAGCCCACCTATATCATAACAGGCAGTCATTATATTACATTCCCACATACATGTTACAGGATATAACAAAGCATACAGAAAAATGAACAAGAGAAAATCATTTACAAAGATATTGCAGCAGGGTGACCTGGAATACAGCATGTCTTGCAGCCATTTTAGGAAGAACACATGGCTCTCTAACTGTACATCATCTACTCAGCCTAGCATGTGCTGCAGGGTTTAAAGGCTGCTAAAAAATATACAGTCACAGTGGGCAAAATCAGAACACCCGCCGCCAAGACACTCCGCCTGCTACTGACCGCCGCCATCTGGGACAGAGCACCCCAAAGGCAGCTTCAAGGAGTTCCCTGGCATGGCACTTCTTCAAACAATGTGCTGACGACAAGACCCAAGTGGTTTGCACGCTGTGCCATCAGAGCCTGAAGCGAGGCATTAACGTTCTGAACCTTAGCACAACCTGCATGACCAGGCACCTGCATGCAAAGCATGAACTGCAGTGGAGTAAACACCTTAAAAACAAGGAAGTCACTCAGGCTCCCCCTGCTGCCTCTTCTGCTGCTGCCGCCTCGGCCTCTTCTGCTGCTGCCGCCGCCTCGGCCTCTTCTGCTGCTGCTGCTGCCGCTGCCTCGGCCTTTGCCTCTGCCTCTGGAGGAACGTTGGCACCTGCCGCCCAGCAAACATGGGATGTACCACCAACACCACCACCTGCGTCACCAAGCATCTCAACCATGTCACACGGCAGCGTTCAGCTCTCCATCTCACAAACATTTGAGAGAAAGCGTAAATTCCCACCTAGCCACCCTCGATCCCTGGCCCTGAATGCCAGCATTTCTAAACTACTGGCCTATGAAATGCTGTCATTTAGGCTGGTGGACACACACAGCTTCAAACAGCTCATGTCGCTTGCTGTCCCACAGTATGTTGTTCCCAGCCGGCAATACTTCTCCAAGAGAGCCGTGCCTTCCCTGCACAACCAAGTGTCCGATAAAATCAAGTGTGCACTGCGCAACGCCATCTGTGGCAAGGTCCACCTAACCACAGATACGTGGACCAGTAAGCACGGCCAGGGACGCTATATCTCCCTAACTGCACACTGGGTAAATGTAGTGGCGGCTGGGCCCCAGGCGGAGAGCTTTTTGGCGCACATCCTTCCGCCGCCAAGGATCGCAGGGCAACATTCTTTGCCTCCTGTCTCCTCTTCCTCCTACTCAGCTTCCTCCTCCTCTTCTTCCACCTGCTCATCCAGTCAGCCACACACCTTCACCACCAACTTCAGCACAGCACGGGGTAAACGTCAGCAGGCCATTCTGAAACTCATATGTTTGGGGGACAGGCCCCACACCGCACAGGAGTTTTGGCGGGGTATAGAACAACAGACCGACGAGTGGTTGTTGCCGGTGAGCCTCAAGCCCGGCCTGATGGTGTGCGATAATGGGCGAAATCTCGTTGCAGCTCTGGGACTAGCCGGTTTGACGCACATCCCTTGCCTGGCTCATGTGCTGAATTTGGTGGTGCAGAAGTTCATTCGCAACTATCCCGACATGTCAGAGCTGCTGCATAAAGTGCGGGCCGTCTGTTCGCGCTTCCGGCGTTCACACCCTGCCGCCGCTCGCCTGTCTGCGCTACAGCGTAACTTCGGCCTTCCCGCTCACCGCCACATATGCGACGTACCCACCAGGTGGAACTCCACCTTGCATATGCTGGACAGACTGTGCGAGCAGCAGCAGGCCTAGTGGAGTTTCAGCTGCAGCACGCACGGGTCAGTCGCACTGCGGATCAGACACACTTCACCACCAATGACTGGGCCTCCATGCGAGACCTGTGTGCCCTGTTTCGCTGTTTCGAGTACTCCACCAACATGGCCAGTGACTCAGAGGGAGGTTTTTTGCAACACCAGAGGCCAGGTACAAATGTGGCCAGACAGGGCCCACTACTGGAGGACGAGGAGGACGAGGATGAGGAGGACGAGGATGAGGAGGAGATGGAGGAGGATGAGGATGAAGCATGTTCACAGCGGGGTGGCACCCAAAGCAGCTCGGGCCCATCACTGGTGCGTGGCTGGGGGGAAACACAGGACGATGACGATACGCCTCCCACAGAGGACAGCTTGTCCTTACCTCTGGGCAGCCTGGCACACATGAGCGACTACATGCTGCAGTGCCTGCGCAATGACAGCAGAGTTGCCCACATTTTAACGTGTGCGGACTACTGGGTTGCCACCCTGCTGGATCCCCGGTACAAAGACAATGTGCTTACCTTACGTCCGACACTGGAGCGTGATAGGAAGATGCGCGACTACAAGCGCACGTTGGTAGACGCGCTACTGAGAGCATTCCCAAATGTCACAGGGGAACCAGTGGAAGCCCAAGGCGAAGGCAGAGGAGGAGCAAGAGGTCGCCAATGCAGCTGTGTCACGGCCAGCTCCTCTGAGGGCAGGGTTAGCATGGCAGAGATGTGGAAAAGTTTTGTCACCACGCCACAGCTAACTGCACCACCACCTGATACGGAACGTGTTAGCAGGAGGCAACATTTCACTAACATGGTGGAACAGTACCTGTGCACACCCCTCCACGTACTGACTGATGGTTCGGCCCCATTCAACTTCTGGGTCTCCAAATTGTCCACGTGGCCAGAGCTAGCCTTTTATGCATTGGAGGTGCTGGCCTGCCCGGCGGCCAGCGTTTTGTCTGAACGTGTATTCAGCACGGCAGGGGGCGTCATTACAGACAAACGCAGCCGCCTGTCTACAGCCAATGTGGACAAGCTGACGTTCATAAAAATGAACCAGGCATGGATCCCACAGGACCTGTCCATCCCTTGTGCAGATTAGATATTAACTACCTCCCCTTAACAATATATTATTCTACTCCAGGGCACTTCCTCATTCAATACTATTTTTAATTTCATTTTACCATTATATTGCGGGGCAACCCAAAGTTGAATGAACCTCTCCTCTGTCTGGGTGCCGGGGCCTAAATGTGTGACAGTGGCCTGTTCCAGTGGTGGGTGACGTGAAGCCTGATTCTCTGCTATGACATGAAGACAGATTCTGCGCTGACATAAGGCCAGATTCTCTGTTACGGGACCTCTCTCCTCTGCCTGGGTGCCTGGGCCTAAATGTGTGACAGTGGCCTGTTCCAGTGGTGGGTGACGTGAAGCCTGATTCTCTGCTATGACATGAAGACAGATTCTGCGCTGACATAAGGCCAGATTCTCTGTTACGGGACCTCTCTCCTCTGCCTGGGTGCCTGGGCCTAAATGTTTGACAGTGGCCTGTTCCAGTGGTGGGTGACGGGAAGCCTGATTCTCTGCTATGACATGAAGACAGATTCTGCGCTGACATAAGGCCAGATTCTCTGTTACGGGACCGCTCTCCTCTGTCTGGGTGCCGGGGCCTAAATGTGTGACAGTGGCCTGTTCCAGTGGTGGGTGACGTGAAGCCTGATTCTCTGCTATGACATGAAGACAGATTCTGCGCTGACATAAGGCCAGATTCTCTGTTACGGGACCGCTCTCCTCTGTCTGGGTGCCGGGGCCTAAATGTGTGACAGTGGCCTGTTCCAGTGGTGGGTGACGTGAAGCCTGATTCTCTGCTATGACATGAATACAGATTCTGCGCTGACATAAGGCCAGATTCTCTGTTACGGGACCTCTCTCCTCTGCCTGGGTGCCTGGGCCTAAATGTGTGACAGTGGCCTGTTCCAGTGGTGGGTGACGTGAAGCCTGATTCTCTGCTATGACATGAAGACAGATTCTGCGCTGACATAAGGCCAGATTCTCTGTTACGGGACCGCTCTCCTCTGTCTGGGTGCCGGGGCCTAAATGTGTGACAGTGGCCTGTTCCAGTGGTGGGTGACGTGAAGCCTGATTCTCTGCTATGACATGAAGACAGATTCTGCGCTGACATAAGGCCAGATTCTCTGTTACGGGACCGCTCTCCTCTGTCTGGGTGCCAGGGCCTAAATGTGTGACAGTGGCCTGTTCCAGTGGTGGATGACGTGAAGCCTGATTCTCTGCTATGACATGAAGACAGATTCTGCGCTGACATAAGGCCAGATTCTCTGTTACGGGACCTCTCTCCTCTGCCTGGGTGCCTGGGCCTAAATGTGTGACAGTGGCCTGTTCCAGTGGTGGGTGACGTGAAGCCTGATTCTCTGCTATGACATGAAGACAGATTCTGCGCTGACATAAGGCCAGATTCTCTGTTACGGGACCGCTCTCCTCTGTCTGGGTGCCGGGGCCAAAATGTGTGACAGTGGCCTGTTCCAGTGGTGGGTGACGTGAAGCCTGATTCTCTGCTATGACATGAAGACTGATTCTGCGCTGACATGAAGCCAGATTCTCTGCTATGGCATGAAGAGACTGATTCTCTGCTGACATGAAGCCAGATTCTTTGCTATGGCATGAAGAGACTGATTCTCTGCTGACGTGAAGCCAGATTCTCTGCTATGGGACCTCTGTCCAATTGATATTGGTTCATTTTTATTTTTTTTTATTTTTATTTTAATTCATTTCCCTATCCACATTTGTTTGCAGGGGATTTACCTACATGTTGCTGCCTTTTGCAGCCCTCTAGCTCTTTCCTGGGCTGTTTTACAGCCTTTTTAGTGCCCAAAAGTTCGGGTCCCCATTGACTTCAATGGGGTTCGGGTTCGGGACGAAGTTCTGATCGGGTTCGGATTCCGAACCCGAACATTTCCGGGAAGTTCGGCCGAACTTCTCGAACCCGAACATCCAGGTGTTCGCTCAACTCTACCTAGGAGCAGTTCAGCCCTATTGAAGTGAATGGGACTGAGCTAAGACTCCAAGCATAGCTGCTATGCAATGAACGGCCCTGTGTTCAGTAAGCTGTGAGAAGGCAGCGGCACTCACAGGAACCTTCTCAAACAGTTGATCAGCAAGGCTCTGTGTGTTGGACCCCCACTGATCAGATACTAATGATTTAACCAGAGCTAAAAAACTTCCAAAAAACCCCTTTAATAAACGATAATCAATAACTTGTAAATTCCCCTAAATGGTGCCATTGAAACTACACCTGGTCCCATAAAAAAGAAGCCTTCACAGAGCTATACCGACAGAAAGATAAAAAATTTGTAGCGCTTGAATGCCATTTTTAAAATGAACTTGAAAGAGGCACTCCCAATTTTTTTTTATTTTCTGACCCGTTAAACAGGTACATGATATAAACTGTATTGGTGAGTTATAACCTCCCTTCTGATCTGATCTGTATCATCTCCAACTGACACAGAACAGGAAGTTTCAGTAGTTGTTTCTCTATTACTATGAGACTGACATTGAGGCTCCCTTAGAAATACATAGAAACTGGCTTCCTGTCCACACATAAGATGCTGTATTATTTGGAAAGTCAGTGTGCGGATAACATTTTTACTTTTTTTGTTATTAATCGAAATTTTAACGATTTTTTTGCAAAAAAATGATTTTTCACTTTCAGTTGCAAAATTTTGCAAAAAAAACGACATCCATATATAAATTTTTCTCTAAATTTATTGTTCTACATGTCTTTGATAAAAAAAAAATGTTTGAGTAAAAAAAAAAATGGTTTGGGTAAAAGTTATAGCGTTTACAAACTATGGTACAAAAATGTCAATTTCCGCTTTTTGAAGCAGCTCTGGCTTTCTGAGCACCTGTCATGTTTCCTGAGGTCCTACAATGCCCAGACAGTACAAACATCCCACAAATGACCCCATTTCGGAAAGTAGACACCCTAAGGTATTCGCTGATGGGCAGAATGAGTTCGTAGAACTTTTTATTTTTTGTCACAAGTTAGTGGAAAATGATGATTTATTTTATTTATTTATTTTTCTTACAAAGTCTCATATTCCACTAACTTGTGACAAAAAATAAAAACTTCTATGAACTCACTATGCCCATCAGCGAATACCTTGGGGTGTCTTCTTTCCAAAATGGGGTCACTTGTGGGGTAGTTATACTGCCCTGGCATTCTAGGGGCCCAAATGTGTGGTAAGTAGTTTGAAATCAAAATGTGTAAAAAATGACCGGTGAAATCCGAAAGGTGCTCTTTGGAATGTGGGCCCCTTTGCCCACCTAGGCTGCAAAAAAGTGCCACACATGTGGTATCGCCGTACTCAGGAGAAGTTGGGGAATGTGTTTTGGGGTGTCATTTTACATATACCCATGCTGGGTGAGAGAAATATCTTGGTCAAATGCCAACTTTGTATAAAAAAAAAATGGGAAAAGTTGTCTTTTGTAAAGAAAGGTAAAGTTTAGGGCGAGCACTCAACACTTGGACCAATAGAATGGGAATAAAACATTTATTAAATCACAATTTATAACACGTGTACATTTCAATAAGATAAAAGGATAAAATACATAATAACAAATGCCACATATAGGGATAAAAGAATTGTGACGGTCGCTAGTCAGGAAACTTATTGAATACTGTATGAAATCTAACACTTGTAATAGAGCAACTGGTGATGATCAGCCAATACAATTAAATGCAGCCAAAGGCATATATCCCATGCGCAGATGAATTGGTCAATCAATAGTACTGGCTTGTATCCGCGGCTCCAGTATTGGTGACGTAGTGGAGCAGCTGAACACAACAATTGTTCCTATAATGTGAACACAGGTGACAATGTCCTTCAATAGCGATAGTAAATAGTGCTGGCTTATGTATGCGGCTCCAGTAGTAATGACGTAGTGGAGCAGCTGGGTTCGACAATTGCTACTAATAAATGGACACAAGTATCAATGTCCTTCAATGGCAATAGTTCAGTGTAGTAGCCGTACACATTCGATAGTATGCCTGGTCGCATACAAACTGCAACAGTAATGTTCCTACCTTCCTCTTTGATCAATAGCGAGGACGTCTCTGTGGACGTGTGCGGTGGATAAGCAGCAGGTGGATCGTTCCGGCGTCTGGATGGTGACTGCTGTAGTTCGCTGTCTCCAGATCTCGCGGGATTACGGAAGCAGTGAGTATCCTGGACGGCCCAAAGCGCTATTTGGCAGATTGTATGCTTGGCGCTAGAAATCCATATTCCTCCGATTTAGATTGATGTTTGCATGGCCATGCATAGGGTGCGGAGGTGCTTCTGTTACAGGTGTGCGGTCCAGACGCGTTTTGGGAACTCCTTCCCTTCGTCAGTGACTCCTTCCCTTCACGCTTTAGGGCCCCTAGAATGCCAGGGCAGTATAAATACCCCACATGTGACCCCATTTTGGAAAGAAGACACCCCAAGGTATTCAATGAGGGGCATGGCGAGTTCATAGAAATATTTTTTTTTTGGCACAAGTTAGCGGAAATTGATTTTATTTATTTTTTTCTCACAAAGTCTCCCTTTCCGCTAACTTGGGACAAAAATTACAATCTTTCATGGACTCAATATGCCCCTCACGGAATACCTGGGGGTGTCTTCTTTCCGAAATGGGGTCACATGTGGGGTATTTATACTGCCCTGGCATTCTAGGGGCCCTAAAGCGTAAGAAGAAGTCTGAAATATAAATGTCTAAAAAATTTTACGCATTTGGATTCCGTGAGGGGTATGGTGAGTTCATGTGAGATTAAATTTTTTGACACAAGTTAGTGGAATATGAGACTTTGTAAGAAAAAAAAAATAATTTCCGCTAACTTGGGCCAAAAAAATGTCTGAATGGACAGAGGGGTGAAAATGTAAGGACAGACGGGTGATCAATGACAGGGGGGTGATCAATGACAGGGGGGTGATCAATGACAGGGGGGTGATCAGGGAGTCTATATGGGGTGATCACCCCCCTGTCATTGATCACCCCCCCTATAAGGCTCCATTCAGATGTCCGTATGTGTTTTGCGGATCCGATCCATGTATCCGTGGATCCGTAAAAATCATACGGACATCTGAATGCAGCCTGACAGGGGGGGTGATCAATGACAGGGGGGTGATCAGGGAGTCTATATGGGGTGATCACCCCCCCTGGAAGGCTCCAGGGAGACGCCTGTATGTGTTTTGCGGATCCGATCCATCTATCAGTGGATCCGTAAAAATCATGCGGACGTCTGAATGGAGCTTTACAGGGGGGTGATCAATGACAGGGGGGTGATCAGGGAGTCTATATAGGGTGATCACCACAGTCATTGATCACGCCCCTGTAAAGCTCCATTCAGACGTCCGTATGCGTTTTGCGGATCCGATCCATCTATCAGTGGATCCGTAAAAATCATGCGGACATCTGAATGGAGCTTTACAGGGGGGTGATCAATGACAGGGGGGTGATCAGGGAGTCTATATGGGGTGATCACCACAGTCATTGATCATGTCCCTGTAAGGCTCCATTCAGACGACCGTATGCGTTTTGCGGATCCGATCCATCTATCAGTGGATCCGTAAAAATCATGCGGACATCTGAATGGAGCTTTACAGGGGGGTGATCAATGACAGGGGGGTAATCAATGACAGGGGGGTGATCAGGGAGTCTATATGGGGTGATCAGGGGTGATCAAGGGTGAATAAGGGGTTAATAAGTGACAGGGGGGGGTGTAGTGTAGTGGTGCTTGGTGCAACATATTACTGAGCTACCTGTGTCCTCTGGTGGTCGATCCAAACAAAAGGGACCACCAGAGGACCAGGTAGCAGGTATATTAGACGCTGTTATCAAAATAGCGTCTAATATACCTGTTAGGGGTTAAAAAAAACACATCTCCAGCCTGCCAGCGAACGATCGCCGCTGGCAGGCTGGAGATCCACTCTCTTACCTTCCGTTCCTGTGAGTGCGCGCGCCTGTGTGCGCGCGTTCACAGGAAATCTCGTCTCACGCGAGATGACGCCAATCGGCGTTAGCGTAGCCTGGGGGAGCCGCCGCGATGACGCCTTTTGGCGTTACAGTTGCGGCAAGTGGTTAAATGACCAAAATACACATGTCTGCATATACCAGACAAAACTCAAGGGGAGGTGTGGCGCTGCTTTTGGAAAATGAATCTGACACAAAATAGGACAGATAGAACATTGAGTTTATCAATGGATGTTTTCTCTTATTTTTATTTTTATTGTATGAATGATCCTGTTATGCATATGCATTTTCTTCATTTTAATTTTAATAAAAATATAGAGGGTTCAAAACCATGTATATGACTTTGAGCTTCCGTGAGAAAGTCACAGATTGCAAAGAAAATACTGAACTTTGCTTCTTGTTTCTAGTTTTCATAATGATATTGTTCGTATCTCAAAATTGTCTTTTTTCCACAGATGTCTGTGTGGGATCTCATCATTTCACAGTTTTTAATAAAAACATAGCAGGTTGTAAATAATAAAAACTTGATATTTGAGATTACTTTCAATTTAAAGAAATCATAGAAAGGAAAAAAGAATGGCAAATTGTATTTATGTTTGTATAATATTTTTGTCCCTTGCCTATGCTGGAACTAAACAAAGAAGTTTTGCTATGTATCCCAAATGGCAAGCATGGCAAAAAAACTGAATTGTCATCAGAAATTGGACCATGCACCATGATGGACCTCAATGCTGTAATATTTCTTTATTAATGTTCTTTCATGGTGGTGTGTCAGGATTTGAGGAGGAGTCTGAGTGGGAGAAGCAGAAAGTGAGGTTGATGATGTGAAAGACACCATACTGCGTGTGGATGCAGCCTGGCTGCCGCAAAGGAGATCGGCAGAAAGGAGGAATCTCTTGTTGCAGTAGCTGGCTGCCACCTCTGTTTGCCCACAGGATAAGGCGATGCCACTTCATCTGGTTCAATCTGTGATGCTATGTTTGACTGCCCACAACTTATTTTACTCTTGTAGAGCTAGCACAGGGCAATGTGTCTGTCTTCTGGCAGCGTGGAAAAAAAACTGGCAGACTAGAGAATCTTGCACAGAACTAGAGGCAGCCGAGCTTGGCTAAGCTCTGGCACTGTTTTGGCCTAATACACCCACAGTGTTAGCGACATCACTCGTTCCTGAAGTAAATTTGGTCCTGGCAGTTCTTTGGGAGGTTCTGACAATATGTCACCTCTGCTCTTTATTACTGATGCTGCCACGACCATCCCGGCCACTTTTATCAGACTGTGATATACCATGGTTGGCTCCTTGGCCCCTTCCAAATTCCCTGTTCTATATTGCCCCAACTGCCGCTGTTCCATAGCCAATACCATGGCTACAGATGCCACTATTACCACAACAACACAGCTATACATGGGTGCCCTGCCTCTTTCTTAAACTCCTCCTTAGGGCAGGCCAAATGCTGACTGCTCTGAAACAAGTCAAAACTACCTGTCATAGGGCTTGTTGTTGTTTTTTTGCCTCTTCTTAGGAAAAAAGACGGCACCACACTAGGAAGGGGCAAGAAAGAAAGAGCTGATGGCAATGAAAGGCTTCTCTGGGGCTGTAAGGAGTAGGAGCAGAAGGAATGCTGTGACCCCTGGCTCCAATTCACACTGTCAGATTTAGAAGTCACCTCCACATCATACTACAGTGAATGAGAGGAAGAGTGAGCCATCCAATCCATAAGCTCATCCTCTTTCTCTTCATTGATACTGTTGTACCTTTTGAAACACAGGGAGAACCGTGGCCTACTACTAGAAATGAGCAAAGTTTTCAAAAATTCGATTCAGTTGCTTCTCCGAATTTCTCAAGAAAATTTGCTTTGTTACTATTTAATTTGTCATTAAGTGTGTTAAATCAGGTCTATCCTGGCATGTAGTTAAACTCTAGGGAGAATGTATCTCGGTGTACATCACTGTGCATTGCAGCAACATGCAAAGCTAGTCCTTTCTGGTGGCGAAACAGTTATTGTGTGTCAGAATGACAGACAGGTTATACAGTCAGGTCCATAAATATTGGGATATCTACACAATTCTAACATGTTTGGCTCTATACACCACCACAATGGATTTGAAATGAAACGAACAAGATGTGCTTTAACTGCAGACTGTCAGCTTTAATTTGAGGGTATTTACATCCAAATCAGGTGAACGGTGTAGGAATTACAACAGTTTGCATATGTGCCTCCCACGTGTTAAGGAATCAAAAGTAATGGGACAGAATAATAATCATAAATCAAACTTTCACTTTTTAATACTTGGTTGCAAATCCTTTGCATTCAATTACATCTTGAAGTCTGGTACACATAGATATCACCAGACGCTAGGGTTCATCCCTGGTGATGCTCTCCCAGGCCTGTACTGCAACTGTCTTCAGTTCCTGTTTGTTCTTGGGGCATTTTCCCTTCAGTTTTGTCTTCAGCAAGTGAAATGCATGCTCAATCGGATTCAGGTCAGGTAATTGACTTGGCCATTGCATAACATTCCACTTCTTTCCCTTAAAAAACTCTTTGGTTGCTTTTGCAGTGTGCTTTGGGTCATTGTCCATCTGCACTGTGAAGCGCCGTCCAATGAGTTCTGAAGCATTTGGCTGAATTTGAGCAGATAATATTGCCCGAAACACTTCAGAATTCATCCTGATGCTTTTGTCAGCAGTCACATCATCAATAAATACAAGAGAACCAGTTCCATTGGCAGCCATACATGCCCACGCCATGACACTACCACCACCATGCTTCACTGATGAGGTGGTATGCTTAGGATCCTGAGCAGTTCCTTTCCTTCTCCATACTCTTCTCTTCCCATCACTCTGGTACAAGTTGATCTTGGTCTCAACTGTCCATAGGATGTTGTTCCAGAACTGTGAAGGCTTTTTTAGATGTTGTTTGGCAAACTCTAATTTGGCCTTCCTGTTTTTGAGGCTCACCAATGGTTTACATCTTCACTCTGATGAAGTATTCTCTTGATTGTTGGCTTTGACACACATACACCTACCTCCTGGAGAGTGTTCTTGATCTGGCCAACTGTTGTGAAGGGTGTTTTCTTCACCAGGGAAAGAATTCTTCGTCATCCACCACAGTTGTTTTCCGTGGTCTTCCGGGTCTTTTGGTGTTGCTGAGCTCACTGATGCGTTCCTTCTTTTTAAGAATGTTCCAAACAGTTGTTTTGGCCATGCCTAATGTTTTTGCTATCTCTCTGATGTTTTTTTTTTTTTTTTTTTTTTTTCAGCCTAATGATGGCTTGCTTCACTGATAGTGACAGCTCTTTGGATCTCATCTTGAGAGTTGACAGCAACAGATTCCAAATGCAAATAGCACACTTGAAATGAACTCTGGACCTTTTATCTGCTCATTGTAATTGGGATAATGAGGGAATAACACACACCTGGCCATGGAACAGCTGAGAAGCCAATTGTCCCATTACTTTTGGTTCCTTAACAAGTGGGAGGCACATATGCAAACTATTGTAATTACTACATCGTTCACCTGATTTGGATGTAAAAAGCTGACAGTCTGCAGTTAAAGCACATCTTGTTCATTTCATTTCAAATCCATTGTGGTGGTGTATAGAGTCAAAAATGTTACAATTGTATCGATGTCCCAATATTTATGGACCTGACTGTATATATAGATGTGTGCATCATCGTGCAGGCCACCAACATTCCTCGCTAACCCCTAACTAATCCAATAGAAAAGCTTACAGCAGGCTTCAGTAAAGCAAAAAAAAACAAAAAAACACTGTGCACCCCTGCAGGTGTCCCAATGACTCTTTAGTGGAAGAAAATAAGGACATGGAGTCTGCACCAATAAAGTAGTGGAGGAAAAAAAAGTTATTTTAATCGATGCTATGGCAGTGCTAATACTTGCGTTTGAATCCCTTCTGTTAGCTGCAGAATAACTGTACGTCACTATTAGGCTTAGTTCACACTTCACTTATTTGGTCTGCTATTTTTATCAGTTATTGTCAGCCCAAAGTGAAGTGTGTACTCAATATTACAGGTCAATGGTAGCGCCAGGTCTAATTTATCAGTGTGGACTTAACCATACAGTGACCAAGATTCAAGTAGTGTCCACATAACAGTGGTAAGGGTGTCAGCAGTAGGTTGTGTTTATTTTTCCCTTCTTTTGATCCAGTAGAACAGCCCAAAAAAGCGGATCCTGTATTTTAAGCATTTGGCTTCAAACAGTCAATATTTGGTCAGCATTTGATCAGAATTTGTAAGTCAACAACAGGAGTGGATCCAAAACAGAGATACTATGTGGTGGAAATATTTGCATGTTTTCTGTGTTTTGGACCCACTCCTGCTTTTGGCTTCCAAATCATAATCGAATCCTGATGTAAAATACTGACCGTGTGATAAAGGCTTTATGCTCAATTTACATGAGTAACTACTACAGCAGTAACTACCCGTAAGTTTCCCCCGCGTGTGCCAGCTGCCGGCCGGAGCTGCACAATCGCTGAGGGTTAAAGCAGAGAACCCCAAGGAGAAACATTGTTATCGGAGAGGATACGAAAAGCAACATTGGGGAAAAAAAACAACATTGAAGAAAAAAGAAAGAAAGAAAAAACAGCACTGGAGAAACATCTACACGCTTTCTACATACATGTAGGTATGGACATTGAAATGCTTTTTTGCTTACTTTCGTAGCACGCTAATTACCGTTGTTTTCATCTATCCAGCGCGGAAAGCTCTTTTTGTTTCAAACAAGTGTCAATTTACATTAGTTTTGGGCATTCGCCTGAAATCAGTTTTATTCAGATAGAAAATAAGTCCTGCATAAATGACTTTAATGGCCTACAGTCATGTGAAAAAATTAGGACACCCTTTGAAAGCATGTGGTTTTTTGTAACATTTTTAATAAATGGTTATTTCATCTCCGTTTCAACAATACAGAGAGATTAAAGTAATCCGACTAAACAAAGAAAACTGAAGAAAAGTCTTTTCAAGATCTTCTGTAAATGTCATTCTACAAAAATGCCTATTCTAACTGAGGAAAAAGATAGGACACCCTTGCCCCTAATAGCGAGTGTTACCTCCTTTGGCTGAAATAACTGCAGTGAGACGGTTCTTGTAGCCATCTACCAGTCTTCGACATCGGTCTGAGGAAATTTTACCCCACTCCTCAATGCAGAACTTTTTCAGCTGTGAGATGTTTGAGGGGTTTCTTGCACGTACAGCCCTTTTCAAGTCACCCCACAGCATCTCAATGGGATTCAAATCTGGACTTTGACTTGGCCATTCCAGGACTCTCCATTTCTTCTTTTTCAGCCAATCTTTGGTTGATTTACTAGTATGTTTTGGGTCATTGTCATGTTGCATGGTCCAGTTCCGCTTCAGCTTTAATTTTCTAACTGATGGTCTCACATGTTCTTCAAGCACCTTCTGATACACAGTAGAATTCATCGTGGATTCTATGATGGTGAGCTGACCAGGTCCTGCTGCAGCAAAGCAGCCCCAAACCATGACACTTCCACCTCCATGCTTCACAGTTGGTATGAGGTTCTTTTCTTGGAATGCTGTGTTTGGTTTACGCCAAACATGTCCTCTGCTGTTGTGTCCAAATAATTCAATTTTGGACTCATCTGTCCAAAGAACATTATTCCAGAAGTCCTGGTCTTTGTCAACTTTATCGCTGGCAAATGTCAGTCTGGCCTCGATGTTTCTCTTGGAAAGCAAAGGTTTCCTCCTTGCACACCTCCCATGCAAGTTAAACTTGTACAGTCTCTTTCTGATTGTAGAGGCATGTACTTCTACATCAACAGTAGCCAGAGCCTGCTGTAGTTCTCGAGATGACACTTTAGGGTTTTTGGATACCTCCTCTTTTAGCATCTTGCGGTCTGCTCTTGGGGTGAACTTGCTGGGGCGACCAGTCCTGGGCATGTTGGCAGTTGTTTTGAAAGCCCTCCACTTGTAGACTATCTTCCGGACAGTGGAATGGCTGATTTCAAAATCTTTTGAGATCTTTTTAAATCCCTTCCCAGACTTATAGGCTGCTACAATCTTTTTTCTGAAGTCCTCTGACAGCTCTTTTGCTCTCACCATGGTGCTCACTCTCACTTCAACAGTCAGGAGCACACCAAACTAAATGTCTGAGGTTTAAATAGGGCAAGCCTCATTCAACATGCAGAGTAACGATCTACTAATTATGTGCACCTGGTGTGATATACCTGTGTGAGATCTGAGCCAATTTAAGAGGGAATACATGTGAGGGTGTCCTATCTTTTTCCTCAGTTAGAATAGGCATTTTTGTAGAATGACATTTACAGAAGATCTTGAAAAGACTTTTCTTCAGTTTTCTTTGTTTAGTTGGATTACTTTAATCTCTCTGTATTGTTGAAACGGAGATGAAATAACCATTTATTAAAAATGTTACAAAAAACCACATGCTTTCAAAGGGTGTCCTAATTTTTTCACATGACTGTATATCACACGTCAGTATTTGGCCAGTTTCTTGCATCAGTATTTGATCAGTATTAGAAAGGCAAAACAGGAGTATGTCCAAAACAAAGATAACACGTGATGGAAATATTTGAATACCTCCTGTGTTTTGGACCCACTCCTACGATTGGCTTTAAAGCCATTAACAAATCCTGATGCAAAATACTGATTGTGTTATACAGTAGAGGCCTTATGGATGCTGAAACGACAGGACCTTTTTTTTTGTTTTTTTTTCTGTTCTTCTGATGGATCAGAAGAACGGAAAAATATACAGTGATATCATCAAGGCCAAACAGGGTCACTAGTGTCCCTGTAACAGACTAGTGAGGGTGGCAACAGCATAAAGAGTCAAAATAGTGGCCCCAAAACAGAGTGGGGAGGGGGTGAGCAAAAACAGCAGTGACAGTAACAGCACAAGATGGTTGCAGATGAAAGTAGGGGCAGATGGCAGTAGAGGCAGCAGGCATAAGGCATCAGGCTGGTGGCAGCATTAAAGTAGTGACAGCAGAATTTCTCGATTGTAGTTGAGTTTTTCATCCCTCTCAGAAGGTGTAAAAAAAGGTCCCCATTTTGGTGCGGTAGCGAGGGTCTAACATTGTGGAGAGACAGTGGCCATCCCACTGCTGAATGGTGATAATGCAGCTGTCACTACGCAAGCAACTCAGCTTGCATCTGGTCAATTGCGCAAGGGACTCGGAGGGACTCTCTGCCTCCATCTCCACAGCATTCTGCCACAGTCTGTCGGGGTCATCTGTGTCTTCTCTCTCTAGCTGCTCATGCTCCTCCTGCTGCTCTCCTGTCACTTGGGCAGATAAACCACCTAGTTCTATATATAATTCCTGGGCGTTTATGTCGTCCTCCTCATCCTCCTCCTGTGCCAGTAAAGTCTCCACAGAGCATGGGTGACAACCAGATTGAAGACATGCACCATGCAGGGCACATGGGTCAGCCCTCGCTGACACAGCACCGACAGAATGTCCTACCTGTTATCAGTGACCATGGATCCTATCTCCAGGAAGACAGCCAGGATTTGATTTCTTGGTTGATGATGGGGAGCAGTTTTTCCCTGGTGTGACTCAGTTCGCCCAGGCTGACCAGGTGCAGAACTGCGTGACAATGCCATGCTTTAGCATAGGTGGCATGCTGGAGGACAAATCTGAACTGTGCCTACAGTGGAGGCTGAGGACAAGGTGGAGGTTGAGGAGGCAGAGGAGGACTTTGGCGCAGAAATCCCCCGATTACAACACGGAGGCAGCATTGCTATTTCCTGGCCAAGTCCCTGTTGTGCCAGGGTCGGAACCACATTTAGCCAGTGGGCTGTAAAGGATATATATTGTACTTGATAATAGTTACAGTGTCACATGTTAGCACTGGTCTGAACTCTGCCAGATGCTGACAGGCTCAAGGACTAGCCCACCTTCTTCTCAACATACGACTGCAGGGCTGGTACAGCTTTTTTAGAGAAGTAGTGATGGCTTGGGATTCACCACCTTGGGTTGGCACACGCCATCAGTTCTCTGAAATGTTCAGAGTCCACAATATGGAAAGGGAGGGGCTGTAGTACCAGCAACTAGGCTAGTTGCACGTTCAGCTTCTGCGCCGTTGGATGAGTGCACTTATACTGTTGTCACTATGCAATAACCTCGGTGATCGATTGCTGGTAGACCACGTAACTAGGACTAGGAGGAGCATCATGAGCAATTGAAGATGGGAAGGAATGACAGCTTCATTCTGCTGAGGTTGAGGAGCCCTGACTGCTGGAGAAGGCATGCTGGCCGCTGGGAGATGCAGTGGTTGCTGCAGTAGGCTTTACCACTACATTAGTACCACAGTTTTCCCAGGCTATTCTATGGTGATGCTCCATGTGCTGACGCAGGGCTGTGGTGCCAACATTAGCACCCTGACTGCACTTCACCATCTGCCCACATATCCTGCATATCGCCACACTAACATCCTCCGACTTGATAAAAAATTCCCACACTGCCAATTATGGCATTTTCCCCTACTCCATGCTGACTGACTGCTGCTGCTGCCTTTATGAACCCATGCACTGCTATTTATTTCCTGATAGGTAGGCTTCTGAGTAGCAGTCAGTCTACCCCAGACACATTTGGCTCCAGATCTCCCACTGCTTCCACCCTGCTGCTATCTCATGGGCCTGCTGCCTCTGTCACTACCTGATGATGATGCCCCTTCTTCACCTAGCTGTCACATGCGATCGGCTACATCAATATCCACTATTGTCTGTTTGTCACTTATGTCATTCTCACCAGTCTCATGGCCACCTCCATGACCTCTCATAACATGTGCTCCCACCTGACTGTCATCATCGCTAGCTGCTCATCTAAGGGAGGATGCAGCGGGCATCTCCTCCAAGTCTGTGCTGGCCTGTAGCTGCTGAGTGTCCTCACTAATCTCCTCCTAGCTAAAAAGCATAGCCAGCAGCATACATTAGTTCCCGAGTAAGGAGCAGCAAAAAAGGAGGAATTTGCTGGATAGGTCAGGGCACAGAAGTTGTACCTGGGCTATGCCAACTAAGTGTGGTGTCAAAGGAACCCACCAATATCTGTCTGTGTGTATCTTGTGTCACCTGAGATGTTGTTGAAGAGCGAATCAACCATTCCAGTACACCTGGATTGTTGGTCAAAACATGAACACTGGAGAACAGTGGCATCTCTGGCCTGTTGCTGCGTCTGCTTCTACCACTGCCCCTTGTGCTCCCTTGCTGCTACTTTTTACGGCTACAGCAACATTTTGCCACTGCCCGTTCCTTTTGAGGGCCCAGGCAAGTGTACAATAATTTAATCAGTAATGTAACTGTGTAACCAAGTATGAATGGCACAGCAGGTGAACTAGCTTAACTCACCTATATATTACACAGCCTGTTAAGGCTGAGTCTGATGCACAGTAAGTATATGTATCACAAAACAGATTAAGTATAAATGGCACAGCGATGAAGAAGATAAACATGTCTATATTAAACCGCCTGTTGACAATTAGTCTGATGCACAGTAAGTCTATGTATAGCAGAACAGAATAAGTATAAATGACACAGCAGATGAGTTAGATAAACGTGTCTATATATTAGACCGCCGATTGACAATGAGTCTGCTGCATAGTAAGTCTGTATAACAGAACAGATTAAGTTTTAATGGCACAACAATTGTACTAGATAAACGTGCCTGTATATTAGACCGCCTGTTGACAATTAGTCCGATGCACAGGAAGTGTATGTATAGCAGAACAGAATAAGTATAAATGACACAGCAGATGAGTTAGATAAACGTGTCTATATATTAGACCGCCGATTGACAATGAGTCTGCTGCATAGTAAGTCTGTATAACAGAACAGATTAAGTATTAATGGCACAACAATTGTACTAGATAAACGTGCCTATATATTAGACCGCCTGTTGACAATGATTCGATGAACAGTAAGTTAATGTATAACAGAACTGATGAATTATTAATGGCTTTGTAGGTGAACTATGTAAAGGCACCTATAGTTTAGACCACCTGTTGTACTAGATAAACCCACCTATATACTAGAATGCCTTTTGACGCTGAGTCTGATCCACAGTAAGTCTATATAACAGAAAATTTTAAGTATTTATGGCACAGCAAGTGTAATAGATAAACACGCCTATATAGTAGACCGCCTGTTGACAATGAGTCTGATGCACAGTAAGTCTATGTGTAGCAGAACTGATTAAGAATCAATGGTGCAGTAGTTGATGCACAAGGCGATTACACTGAGACTGCACTGTCCGTGCACTGTTTCTGCAGCCTCCCTATGCTCTCCTTACAGTGTTTAAAAACTCTCCCTACAATCTCTTTACACTGTCCCTATCTAATATTCTACAATTAAAAGCTTTCTAAAACACTGTCCCTAGCACTTGCCATGTCTCTCCCTATGCTTAGTTCACAGTGAAATGGGATGAGGCTTTTATAGGGCTGTGACATTACAGGGGATGGCTATCTGCTAATTGGCTGACTGCACGGCATTATGGGTTATATTGCTTTCCCGGGCTTCTTACTTTCACTTTGTAACACGTGTAGCCATTCAGATTTGTGGTGAATCTAATTTTTTCAGAAATTCAGGCCAAAGTAAATTTATTTCGCTTTGATTCACTCAATGCTTTTCTACAAACACACTGAAGACACTGCTACTGACAAGTTACTTTTAGAATAATGCAATGTTAGCACCACAAAAAGTTTTGGGCCTAATGTCTTATTTCTGTTCTAATAAGCAGATTCAGAAAAAAGCTCCTCTAGTTTAAAACACAAGTTGTCAACCTACTATGAAATTATCCCCTTCCCCACCAAAACTTGATCTGTCTGGAGATGTCTTAGCACGTATTTCTGTTATTTTTACAAACCACACCAACACTTGAACTGTCTGCAGGTGCCCTGTTCCAGATTTTGGGATACAATTTCAGCTGTTTTTACTGAGATTTAAAATGCTACCTTTACCCTCTGGATTATAAAACATATGTTGGACAATTGTATTGTTATTTTCACACACACAAAAATAAAAAACTCTTGAAGATTCTGGAGATCCTGTGTCCCATATTTCGGACTACAATTCATGTGTCATTACTAAGATTTAAAACAATACCCTCTGGATTGTAAACCACACATTGTACAGTTGTATTGAATTTACAGGTGAAACTCGAAAAATTAGAATATTGTTCATTTATTTCAGTAATGCCACTTAAAAGGTGAAACTAACATATGAGATAGACTCATTACATGCAAAGCGATATATTTCAAGCCTTTATATGTTATAATTTGGATGATTATGGCTTACAGCTTATGAAACCCCAAAGTCTCAATTTTCAGGTACCCTTTGCTCAGGGGGTATGGATTAATTAGCTGACTAGAGTGTCACACTTTGAGCCCATAATATTGAACTTTTTCACAATATTCAAATTTTAAGCTGCATTAATGCAATTCCTTTTAATTTGCATTACTGAAATAAATGGACTTGTGCACGATATTCTCATTTTTTGAGTTTCACCTGTATTTCTCCCATACCAAACGCTTGTTTGGAAGAAAAAAAGCTGTATTTTTGTTAAAAAAAAAAAGAAATGTTCTTGCAGTTAGCTGCTTTTGAGGTTCTGCAGCAGCTTCAACTGGGGTTGGGTGTGCTGGGCAGTAACTGCATCTAGATGGCACTGCCTAACACATCCAGCCTCTGCTCCTCACTCCTAACTCCATGGCTGAAAGCTTCCCCTGCCCTTTGGTATTATACACAATTATTCTTGTTTAACAATATTTCCCTATACTGACACCAGAATAGAAGCTTGATTGTGACTGTATACTTTCTGTAAGATTCTGTAAGATTTTCTGACAAAGACTGGTACACCCATCCAATCTTATTCATAGCCCAACACAGAATAACGTTCTTTTTGTTCTGCAAGGGAACGTCCCTGCCTACTGCCCCACTGATAGGCTCATCCGGGTTGTCTATTAGCCTGTGAGCAGGGGAGCACCCAGGAATTTTGTTTAGGGGGGGTCCGAAAGGCAAAAAAAATGTGGCATGTGTAGTGCGCTGTGCTAATAGAATTTTTCAAAGCCCCCTTTATATTTAAAAATGCAGGGAAAGGGTGTAGTGTGTTGTGCTGATTCTTTTACTTGGCGATTCTAAAAGCCCTGCAGGAAAATAACAGCCCCTCCTACATATAATAGGCCACTCCCAACACACACTGTACAGCTGACATTCTATAGTTGAGGCCTGTCTACACATCATACGGAGAGGGGGGGGTCTGTCCTGGCTGCACTGCCTGCTTATATAACAAGCTACAGCCAGGAAGCTCCTTCGCTCTCCTCCCTCCCCTGATCCTGCTCAAGGCCTGTGGTTCCCCCCACCATCTGCCACCCGCCCGTGGCCTGCTGCCCCCCTTGACCGTCCTCACCCAGCTCTGAATCCTCCTTCTGCAAATGGCAGGGGGAGGAGCCGGAGCATCTCCTCTCCTACATAGCGCCACATACCACTTACATCCAGTGATGTCACCTTTGTTGTAGACGTTCTCTTTCCTCATCTTCTCCATTCAGACCAGGCCGCCATGATGATTTTTCAGCCATCTCCCATCTCTGCAGAGATTAACAAACAGACATTAGTTTCCCACATTTCCATCATCTTCACATCTTCTGAACACCCTTTCCTGCCACCCCCAATACTGTGCCTGCTGTGCCCCCAATACTATACTGCAGAAACAGTCCCCCTGGAAATACTACTACCACACAGATAGTGCCCCCCTCAACAATTATTGGCACACAGTGCTCTAAAAAAATAACTGCGCCCAGACACTAATAGTATAAAGATAATGTCCCCCAAAAATTATTGTGCTAAGCTGATACTGTGGCAGGGTGCCCCCCAAAATAACAGGGCTCCCCAAAATAGAAATAATTCTCTGCCAGAGCACACTTAGTAGTAATAACGCCCCTATAGTGCCCATACTAGTAATCATGTTCCTCATAGCCCCCCAGTATTAGCAAAGCTCCGCATAATACCTCCTAGTACTAATAATTCTCCCTACAATATGACAGTACATGAAATACCCCCGCTTAGTGCCCACTGTTGAGCTAATGTCCCCATAATGTATGCCAGTATAAAATACCCCTATATAGTGCCCCAGTAAATGCCCTCATAGTGCTCCTCTCCCCCTTCCCCATAGTGTCCCCCATAATATGCCAGTAAAAAATGCCCCTTCTAAGTGCCACCATATGCCCCAATAGTGCTCCACTCCCCCATAGTGCCGCTCTCCCCTATAGTGCCTTACATAATGTGCCAGTAAAAAAATGCCCCCTTAGTGACACCAGATGCCATAATGCCCCCATAATGTGCCAATAAGAATAAAGGCCCCTTTAGAGCCCCCAAATAATGCCCCTATAGTGCCACCAGATGCCCCATAGTGCCATTCTCCCCTATAGTGCCCCCATAATATGTCAATAAAAAAAAGCCCCTTTAGACCCCCAGATGCCCCCATAGTGCTCCTCTCCCCCATGGTGCCGCCCCATAAAGTTCCACCATATGCCCCAATAGTGCTCCACTCCTCCATAGTGCCGCCCTCCCCTATAGTGCCTCCCATAATGTGCCAGTAAAAAATGCCCCCTTAGTGCCACCAGATGCCATAATGCCCCCATGTGCCAATAAGAAAAAAAGGCCCCTTTAGTACCCCCACTTCCCCATAGTGCCCCCAAATAATGCCCCTATAGTGCCACCAGATGCCCCATAGTGCCGTTCTCCCCTATAGTGCCCCCCATAATGTGTTAAAAAAAATCCCCTTTAGAGCCCCCATAGTGCTCCTCTCCCCCATGGTGCCCCCCAAATAATGCCCCTATAGTGCCACCAGATGCCCCCTAGTGCCGTTCTCCCCTATAGTGTCCCCCATAATGTGTAAAAAAAAAAGCCCCTTTAGAGCCCCCATAGTGCTCCTCTCCCCCATGGTCCCCCCCCCCATAATATGCCAGTAAGAAGTGCCACCTAAAAAAAAAAAGTACCACCAGATGCCCCATAGTGCCGTTCTCCCCTTTAGTGCCCCCATAGTGCCAGCTCCCCCCCTCCAAAAAAAACAAAACAACAAAAATAAAATAAAAAATACACTGATACTTACCTCCATCAGCAGCGATGCGATGCAGGCTCTTCCGGCCTGTGTCCCTGCTGTGTGCTGCCCGGCTCAGGCGCGTGATGATGACGTCATCGCGCTGCCTGAGCCGGCCTCTGATAGGCTGCAGGCATTAGTGCCTGCGGCCTATCAGAAGAACAGGGGAGGGACACGCCTCTCCCTCCCCTGCCGCAGCACAGCACAGGCATCTGTATCGCTGTCCTAAGGACGGCGATACAGATGCATTAGATATGGAGATGAGCGCTTCCACAATGGAAGCGCTCATCTCCTAGTACTCCCACTGCCCCCCCGGCCCCACCACCGCCGCCGCCGAAATTACATCCAGGGCCGTGCGGCCCTGAAGGATTAAAAAAAAAAAAAATTCGGTTGGTTGTTCTAGGGGGGGTCCAGACCCACTGGATCCCCCCTGTAGGTGCGCCCCTGCCTGTGAGCCAATCAGGGCACCCCCTCCCCCTCAACTTCCTCTCATGGTCATGTGAGCATCTGTCTTCTTTCTCTTTTGCGTTTTTCCACATATCCACAGCGGGATGTCGACACAGCAGTCATACAGATGACCAATCTGCAGCAGATGTGTCTGGGGTTGGAAAGCCTTTATTCAACTGAACACAAGGGCTGTAGACTCTATAAACTTTCAGCGATGCAATTCACCTACAGAGCTGTTTTTTTTTTTATATATATATATATATATATGTCTCTATTCTTTCTTTTATTCATCTGATCTGCTTCAATTGATGTTTCCTTTTGTTGTTTCTGGCCTCCCACTGCCTGGTACCTTAGTTGAGGGGTGGCTATTCTGCTAGCAACACACATGTGCTTCCTACTCCTAGCCCTACCTAGGCTAGACTACTCAAGAAGGTTCTAAACCTTCTCCCTTATGGGGAAATGGAACATCTCCACCTGGTGTCTGGTGGTGGATGCTAAAGCCTATTCAATACCATTTACACACTATATACAATAAATATATGTTTTACACAAAAATACATTCTTTTGCACTTTGCAGCCCACCAGAACTCTGGAGCAGGATTCTGCATATCCATTTTTCACAGAACTGTTTTTTTTTATTTTATTTTTATCGAACATGTACATGAAGGGAGCTTGAATTGTAGCCTGATCTCTGCCAATTGACCAGTGATCCTTAATAACTCACATACTACACACACAGTAGGGAAAGAGATCTCAGCTCCCCAAAAATCAGTCTTCACTGAGTAAGGGCTCGTTCACACGACCATGGTTTTAGTTTGCATCAGAGCCGCATTTTTTGCGGCTCGGGTGTGGACCTATTCACTTCTATGGGGACGCAAAAGATGTGGACAGCACTCCATGTGCTGTCCACATCCATTGCTCCGTTTCTTGGCCCTGCAAAAGTTATGAGTCATGTCCTATTCTTGTCCATTTTTCAGACCAGAATAGGCATTTCTTTAAAGGGCCATCTGTTCCGCAAATTGTGGAAGGCACACGGGCGGCATCCGTGTTTTGCGGATCCGCAATTTGTGGACCGCAAAACACGGCAGGGTCGTGTGAACAAGCCCTAAGGGTGCATTCACATGCCTGTATGCAGTCTGGATGCTGAGCAAAAATATGGTTGTGTATGGGGCCAGGAAAAGGAATACAGAGACGATGGCAAGGATGTGAGTAGATGCAGTTTCTCTCTCTCTCTGTCTGAGACTGCACGCAAGGGGAGGGGGAAGTAGAGCAGAAGTGGGGAGACATCTGATTGCTACAGAATACTGATCATAGCACTAAAGTCACACCAGAAGTCTACCAACTTGGCAGGTATGTGGAGAAAAAAAAGTATATATTTTTAAAAGCATGCAGCGAGATGGAAAAGAGCCTAAAAACACAGGTAATACACAAAATGTATTGCTGATCAACATGTAAAAGTTGTATTCACTTTTGCAATCAATTTACCATTACAGCTTCAGTAAATTTATGTAAAATGATAAATGGAGCAACTTACAAGGAATTTCCTATGGTTTTTGTGTATACAGCTCTAATGAAGACTGATGTGCCTCTGTGATTACTGATTGCAAACAATCTCTGTGTTGTCTGATCCTGCAACCATCCTCTCGCCTGCTGCCTGCTTCTTGCCATCCTCCTATATGTATGCTAGCAAGATGTAGGGGCTATGAGTGCTCTTGAACAAAAGCAGTTTTAGGGCTTGTGCACACGACCTTATGTATTTTGGTCCGCAAAATACGGATCCACAAAAAATACGGATGATGCCAATGTGACATCCGTATTGCATGCTTTTTTTTGCGGATCCCGCAAAATGGACAAGAATAGGACATGTTCTATTTGTTTTGCGGAACGGCCCTGCGGATATACGGAAACAAAATGCACACAGAGTCATTTCTGTTTATTTTGCGGACTCAATGGTTCCGCATACGGACAGCAAAAAAAAAAAAAACGGACATGAAAAAAAATACATTTGTGTGCATGAGCCCTTATCTAATATTTTATTGACTAAACTAAATTAGTTTTATAACTGAGCCCTTTGAAATAGATTTATTGCCAATTTACACAAGGACTATACTGTTAAGTGATGCCATAAAAAAGGTTTAAAAATCAGACATTTTAAGGCTTTAGATAAATTATTTTCCAGGCACGAGAATATGGAGGAGTGGCGCACAGCTCTGCTTTTATTTAATCTCTGTCTCCTTTTGCTCAAACATGGTCACAACTGTCCCATCTGCCTTTCCACACAGGTAAACCATTTGTTATAAGCAGTGCTCAGATTTGTCTGCGTCTGTCTCTGAACTCAGCTGCGAGCCTTTGATTCCAGTCCCGGTGCTTGTAATCTGTCGCTCCATATCAGGGACTCGTTGTTATGTAAAGCTGCACACGCAATGGCCACAGGTTCTTAACAGGAAAGATGAAATGTTCTATAAAATAAAGAGAGCAGAGAGATCAGAATACAAAGCTTCCTACGGAGGACCGGCTTAAGTTCCCTGCTTAATTAAACGAGGGTACAGGATGATGAGGACAGGGCAACAGACGTATTGAAATAGGAGGTTATAATAGCAACAGGGATCGGGGCAAAGGGACGAAGCTACAAAGAAGACCTCCGAAAATTACGATTGGGTTACGTTACATATTCAAATGTGGCAAGAATATTTTCCACATTGTGATTTTCAGAACAAAAAATAAGGAAATCCCCTGCTGTTTTATTCGTATCAACGTGCCATTAAATTCTTTAACCCAGTGGATGTAAAAAAATATATATCTTGATGTCTGGAAAAAGAAATTTGATATATTATGGTACTTAATGAGGTTCTCCGGGAATTATTTAAAATGATGACCATCAACTTGTCCTAGAATGTCAGCAGGACTGGTTGCCTCCACTTGCAATGATGTCTAGGTTGTGGAGATGATAGGGCCTCATTACACACTACACTCTGGCACTTCCATATACTACATATTGGTGTGTTCCTGTCAGGCCACTCAGCTATGGAGGCATATAGTAGGCAGGATTGCATCATTACCATCTATTAGGCCCCCTGCACATGAACGTGTGCTCCCCGTGGTCGCTGACCCATTCACTTTGCCGTTCCGCAAAAAGACATGTTCTATCTTTTTGCGGAATGGAAGTACGGGACGAAACCCCACGGAAGCACTCCGCAGTGCTTCCGTAGGGTTCGGTTCCGTGCTTCCGTTCCGTACCATTCCGCATTTCCGGATTTGCGGACCCATTTAAGTGAATGGGTCCGCATCCGTGATGCGGAATGCCCACGGAACGGCACCTGTGTATTGTGGATCCGCAAATGCGGTCTGCAATACGGCAACGGGAAGCACACGTTCGTGTGCAGGGGGCCTTATAGAGTAGTGTAGTGAGGATCCGCCCCCTAACCCCCTTAGGCATCTCTGCAAGTGGTGTCAACCAGTCATTCTCACATTCTAGGACAGGTTGATGGCAGCCATTTTAAATCATTCCGGGAAAACCCTTTTAAGAAGACATTTATTTACAACCATACTATCTTGTTTTTAACTCTGCTTTTATTTGTACACTAAGGGAATGTTCACACAGCGTCTTTTGCAGATAGAATTTGGTGTGGATTTTGTAATAAAAAGCCAACAGGCTACCTTGCAGAATCCAACCTTTCATTGATTTCTCCCATTGCCTTTCTCGACACAGTCACTACAAAAAAATGCAGTCACATGAACAATAGGGAAGCCTCCCATTGAAAAAAATGACGAGCAGTTGCCACATTGTCATCCAGCAGTTTTTGGAGCAGAATCTGCACCAAATTACTTTGTCAAAAACATGGTGTGAACTCAAAGAAACTTGATTAACCCCTTCTACCCTGGGCCAGTTTTCGCCCTTCTGTCCAGGTCATTTTTTGCAAATCTGACATGTGTCACTTTATGTGACAATAACTTTGGAACACTTTTACTTATCCAAGCCTTTCTGAGATTGTTTTCTCGTGGCACATTGTACTTCATGATAGTCATAAATGTGAGTCAATATATTTTACTTTTATTTATGAAAAAATCCCAAAATTTCCCAAAATTTTGAAAAATTCTCATTTTTCAAAATGTCTATTTCTCTGCTTTTAAAACAGAAAGTGATACCTCATAAAATATTTATTACTTAACATTTCCCATATGTCTACTTTATGTTGGCATCATTTTTGAAATGTCATTTTTTTTTTTTAGAACGTTAGAAGGCTTAGAAGTTTAGAAGCAAATATTTTTAAGAAAATTTCCAAAAACCACTTTTTAAGGACCATTTAAGGTCTGAATTAACTTCGTGGGGCTTACATAGTAGAAAGCCTCCATAAATGACCCTATTGTAGAAACTACACTCCTCAAGTTACTCAAAATTGATTTTACAAACTTTGTTAACACTTTAGGTGTTCCACAAGAATTAAAAGAAAATGGAGATGAAATTTCACCATTTCACTTTTTTAGCAGATTTTCCATTTTAATCCATTTTTCTCTTTAACACATCAAGGGTTAACAGACAAAAAAACCTAAATATTTATTACCCTGATTCTGCGGTTTACAGAAACACCCCACATGTGCTCGTAAACTGATGTAAGGGCACACGGCATGGCGCAGAAGAAAAGGAGCGCCATATGGTTTTTGGAAGGCAGATTTTGCTGGACTGGTTTTTAGATGCCATGTCCCATTTGAAGCCCCCCTGATGCACCCTTACAGTAGAAATTCCCAAAAAGTGACCCCATTATGGAAACTAGGGGATAAGGTGGCAGTTTTATTGGTACCATTTTTGGGTACATATGATTTTTTTGATAATTCATTATTACCCTTTATTTTTTTAAAATTTTGGCACAGTTTTTATTTATTTATTCTTACAGCGTTCACCTGAGGGGTTAGGTCATGTGATATTTTTATAGAGCAAATCATTACGGACATGGCAATACCTAATATGTATACTTTTTCTTATTTATTTAAGTTTTACACAATAATAGCATTTTTGAAACCCAAAAATGTTTTAGTGTCTCCATAGTCTGAGAGCCATAGCTTTTTTTATTTTTTTTACCGATTGTCTCATTTTTTGTGGGATGAGGGGAAAGTTTGATTGGTACTATTTTGGGGGCAAATGCCTTTTTGATCGCTTGGTGTTGCAATTTTTGTGATGTAAGGTGACAGAAAATGGCTTTTTTGGCACTGTTTTTGTTTTTTGTCTTTTACTGTGTTCATCTGAGGGGTTAGGTAATGTGATATTTTCATAGAGCAGGTTGTTACTGATGCAGAAATACCTAATATGTCTACTTTATTTTGTTTTTTCACTTTAGCACAATAATAGCAGTTTTGAAGCAAACAAAAAGTCATATTTTAGTGTCTCCATATTTTTTTATTTTTTTTATTAATTGTCTCAGGTAGAGTCTCATTTTTTGCGGGATGAGATGATGGTTTTATTTGTACCATTTTGTTCGACATACGCCTTTTTGATCGCTTGGTGTTGCACTTTTTGTGATGCAAGGTGACAAAAATGGCTTTTTTTGACACAGTTTTTATTTTTTTTATTTTTTATGCTGTTAACCTGAGGGGTTAGGTCATGTGATATTTTTCTGGAGCTGGTTTTTACGGACGCGGCGATACCTAATATTTATACTTTTCTTTATTTATTTCACTTTAACACAATAATAGCATATTTGAAACAAAATAATGATGTTTTAGTGTCTCCATTTTCTGAGAGCTATAGTTTTTGTTTTTTTTGAGCGATTTTATTATGTAGGGTCTCATGAGGTTACGGTTTTATTGGTACCATTTTGTTTAGCATAAACCTTTTTGATCATTTGGTGTTGCACTTTTTGTTATGTAAGGTGACAAAAATGGCTTTTTTTGACACAGTTTTTATTATTATTTTTTTTATGGTGTTTATCGGACAGGGTGGATAATGTGATATATTTATAGAGCCGGTCGTTACGAACGTGGCGATACCTAATATGTGTGTTATTCCTTTTTTTCTATTTTTTATTATGAAATCTGGGAAAAGGGGCATTTTTTCTTTTTTTTTACTTGAAATTTTCTTTTTTCTTATTAAAAAGACTTTGTTTTACTTTTATTTTTTACACTTTATTTCTGTCCCACTCTGGGACTTCAACTTTTGGGGGTCTGATCCCCTCTACAATGCTTTACAATACATCTGTTAGTGTATGACACTGAGCATGGGTGGACATACCGCCTGTGCAGCTGGTTGCGCTGCACAGGGGCCCAGCAAGGGGGCCCATCCCAGTGCCAGCAGAGGCGTTTATTTTTTTATCTTATCATATTTTTCATTCCCTACCTCTGCCAACAGGGTAACCTTGGCACCTTGGTGTGGAGGTTGGGAGGGGGCAGAGTTTTTTTTGGGGGGAATCTGCTGCCCGTTTGCGTCTACACTCCATAGCTGAAGGACCTTCAGTGACATCATAGTCATGTGATCTTTTCAGCAGTGGAAGTGGAGGTAGGACCTGTGATAAAGTCACCGTCATGTGACCAGTGCAGAAAGAGGCAGCGCTCAGCAGTGGTGAACTGTGATTCCATAGAATGAATGTAAGTGTCAGATAAATGCCGGGAGATGTGGTTCTCCCCATTATACATCCTCCCTGCTTAGCGGGACGGAAATATGTTATTTAACTAGGACTGCGTGTTAAAGGGGCTGAAGGGAGTGGAGGGGTGTCAGTTACATAGGACTGTATGTTATAGAAGACTATAAGAAATATACTTTTTTTTACATGGGACTATATGATTGGAGAGAGAAGACTGGTGTTATTTACATGGAACTGGATATTTTAGAAGACTGAAGGGTAAGGAGTGATATTATTTATATGGGACTATGTGTTGGAGGGGGGTGAAGGAGGGGATTTAAGTTATTTACATGAGACTGTATGTTATAGAGAACTGTAAGTAAGAGAAGTTATTTACATGGGACTGAAGGGAGAGGACTAGTGCTATTTACATGGGACTGCATGTTATAGAAGACTGAAGGGAGAGGAGTTAAGTTATTTACATGGGACTGCATGGTATTGAAGACTGTAATGAAGATAGGTTATTTACATGGGACTGTATCATATAGAAGACTGGTGGGAGACGACATGGGACTGCATGGTATAGAAGACTATAGGAATAGGACGAGCATTATAATTTATGGGGGCACTACAGAGATGATTATAACTCCGGGGGCACGGCAGGAGGTATTATAATTACATTGCATGGCATTGCAGGGAACATTATAAATACTGTGGGCAGTGGTGGAGGGCATTACTACTACTGAGGGCTCTATTGAACTACCTTATAGATTATAAGAGGTGCCCTATAGGGAGGCCTTATTAGTAGAGTTGAGCGGACACCTGGATGTTCGGGTTCGGCAGGTTCGGAACGTTTGGCCACTAAAATGGCTCTAAAATAGTCCTGGAAAGGGCTAGAGGGCTGCAAAAGGCATCAAAATGTGCTTAAGAGCATGGCAATTGTTCTGCAAACAAATGTGGATAGGGAAATGTGACTTAAAATAACATAAAATAAAGAAAAATTAAAAATAAATATCTGGATCTAGGAGTAGGAGGTTGAGGAGGCAGTGGATGGGTGGATGTGGCGGTGTAGGTTGACGTGGTAAACACACGTTCACACTATACACTGGCTGCAGGGCAGGTCAGCACCTCCAAGGCTGACAAAGCTTTTCCACATTTGGGCCATGCTAACCCTGCCTTCTCAGGTGCTGGCGGTTCCCCAGCTGCGTTGGCGACCTCTTCCTCCTCCACTGCCTTCGCCTTGTGCTTCCACTGTGCCCCCGCTGTCAGGTGGGAATGCCATCAGCAGCGTGCGCTTGTAGTTGCGCATCTTCCGATCAGTAACAGATGTTTTCACTAAATTTACTTCCCTGTCAGCAATGCAGAGCAGGGGTTCATTCACGGCAGAAGGGGGCTCATGTCACCCAGCAATAGAACAGAGGATTTTGAGAGAACGAGGCCCATGTCACCCAGGCACAGCAGGGGTTCATTCATGGCAAAAGGTAGTTCATGTCACCCAGCAATAGAACAGAGGATTTTGAAAGATTTAGGCCCATGTCAACCAGGCACAGCAGGGGTTAATTTACGGCAAAAGGGGGTTCATGTCACCCAGCAATAGAACAGACGATTTTGAGAGATTTAGGCCCCTGTCACTTAGGCACAGCAGGGGTTCATTCACGGCAAAAGGGGGTTCATGTCACCCAGCAATAGAACAGACGATTTTGAGAGATTTAGGCCCCTGTCACCCAGGCACAGTAGGGGTTCATTCACGGCAAAATGGGGTTCATGTCACCCAGCAATAGAACAGAGGATTTTGAGAGATTTAGGCCCCTGTCACCCAGGCACAGCAGGGGTTCATTCACGGCAAAAGGGGGTACATGTCACCCAGCAATAGAACAGAGGATTTTGAGAGATTTAGGCCCCTGTCACCCAGGCACAGCAGGGGTTCATTCATGGCAAAATGGGGTTCATGTCACCCAGCAATAGAACAGACAATTTTGAGAGATTTAGGCCCCTGTCACCCAGGCACAGCAGGGGTTCATTCACGGCAAAAGAGGGTTCATGTCACCCAGCAATAGAACAGATGATTTTGAGAGATTTAGGCCCCTGTCACCCAGGCACAGCAGGGGTTCATTCACGGCAAAAGAGGGTTCATGTCACCCAGCAATAGAACAGATGATTTTGAGAGATTTAGGCCCCTGTCACCCAGGCACAGCAGGGGTTCATTCACGGCAAAAGAGGGTTCATGTCACCCAGCAATAGAACAGAGGATTTTGAGAGATTTAGGCCCCTGTCACCCAGGCACAGCAGGGGTTTGTATATGGCAAAAGGGGGTTCTTGTCACCCAGCAATAGAACAGAGGATTTGGAGAGATTTAGGCCCCTGTCAGCAATGCAGAGCAGGGGTTCATTCACGGCAAAAGGGGTATCTTGTCACCCAGCAATAGAACTGAGGATTGTGAGAGATTTAGGCCCCTGTCACCCAGGCACAGCAGGGGTTTGTATATGGCAAAAGGGGGTTATTGTCACCCAGCAATAGAACAGAGGATTTGGAGAGATTTAGGCCCCTGTCAGCAATGCAGAGCAGGGGTTCATTCACGGCAAAAGGGGGCTCATGTCACCCAGCAATAGAACAGAGGATTTGGAGAGAACGAGGCCCATGTCACCCAGGCACAGCAGGGGTTCATTCATGGCAAAAGGGGGTTCATGTCACCCAGCAATAGAACAGAGGATTTTGAAAGATTTAGGCCCATGTCAACCAGGCACAGCAGGGGTTAATTTACGGCAAAAGGGGGTTCATGTCACCCAGCAATAGAACAGACGATTTTGAGAGATTTAGGCCCCTGTCACTTAGGCACAGCAGGGGTTCATTCACGGCAAAAGGGGGTTCATGTCACCCAGCAATAGAACAGACGATTTTGAGAGATTTAGGCCCCTGTCACCCAGGCACAGTAGGGGTTCATTCACGGCAAAATGGGGTTCATGTCATCCAGCAATAGAACAGAGGATTTCGAGAGATTTAGGCCCCTGTCACCCAGGCACAGCAGGGGTTCATTCACGGCAAAAGGGGGTACATGTCACCCAGCAATAGAACAGAGGATTTTGAGAGATTTAGGCCCCTGTCACCCAGGCAAAGCAGGGGTTCATTCATGGCAAAATGGGGTTCATGTCACCCAGCAATAGAACACACAATTTTGAGAGATTTAGGCCCCTGTCACCCAGGCACAGCAGGGGTTCATTCACGGCAAAATGGGGTTCATGTCACCCAGCAATAGAACAGAAAATTTTGAGAGATTTAGGCCCCTGTCACCCAGGCACAGTAGGGGTTCATTCACGGCAAAATGGGGTTCATGTCATCCAGCAATAGAACAGAGGATTTCGAGAGATTTAGGCCCCTGTCAGCAATGCAGAGCAGGGGTTCATTCACGGCAAAAGGGGGCTCATGTCACCCAGCAATAGAACAGAGGATTTGGAGAGAACGAGGCCCATGTCACCCAGGCACAGCAGGGGTTCATTCATGGCAAAAGGGGGTTCATGTCACCCAGCAATAGAACAGAGGATTTTGAAAGATTTAGGCCCATGTCAACCAGGCACAGCAGGGGTTAATTTACGGCAAAAGGGGGTTCATGTCACCCAGCAATAGAACAGACGATTTTGAGAGATTTAGGCCCCTGTCACTTAGGCACAGCAGGGGTTCATTCACGGCAAAAGGGGGTTCATGTCACCCAGCAATAGAACAGACGATTTTGAGAGATTTAGGCCCCTGTTACCCAGGCACAGTAGGGGTTCATTCACGGCAAAATGGGGTTCATGTCATCCAGCAATAGAACAGAGGATTTCGAGAGATTTAGGCCCCTGTCACCCAGGCACAGCAGGGGTTCATTCACGGCAAAAGGGGGTACATGTCACCCAGCAATAGAACAGAGGATTTTGAGAGATTTAGGCCCCTGTCACCCAGGCACAGCAGGGGTTCATTCATGGCAAAATGGGGTTCATGTCACCCAGCAATAGAACACACAATTTTGAGAGATTTAGGCCCCTGTCACCCAGGCACAGCAGGGGTTCATTCACGGCAAAATGGGGTTCATGTCACCCAGCAATAGAACAGAAAATTTTGAGAGATTTAGGCCCCTGTCACCCAGGCACAGCAGGGGTTCATTCACGGCAAAAGAGGGTTCATGTCACCCAGCAATAGAACAGATGATTTTGAGAGATTTAGGCCCCTGTCACCCAGGCACAGCAGGGGTTCATTCACGGCAAAAGAGGGTTCATGTCACCCAGCAATAGAACAGAGGATTTTGAGAGATTTAGGCCCCTGTCAGCAATGCAGAGCAGGGGTTCATTCACGGCAAAAGGGGTATCTTGTCACCCAGCAATAGAACTGAGGATTGTGAGAGATTTAGGCCCCTGTCACCCAGCCACAGCATGGGTTTGTATACGCCAACAATGGTAAAATGTCACCCGACAATTGAAAATAATAATTTTTTCAATTTAGGGCACTAAAATTGGCACTTTTTTTGCATTAAAATGGCTCTAAAAAAGTCCTTGAAAAGGCTAAAGGGATGTAAAAGGCAGTAAAATGTGCTTAAGAGCATGGCAACTGCTCTGCAAACAAATGTGGATAGGGAAATAACTTAAAATAAAATAACTAAAAATTACAAATTATTAACCTGCAACTCAGAAAAGGAGGTGGATATGGAGTCGGAGGTTGAGGAGGCCGTGAATGTGGTGTTGTAGGTGGAGGCAGCAATGGAGGAGGAGGAGGTAGCCAACAATATATATATTTTTTTTTATTGGGGTAGGTAGCCCCCAAAATATTGGGACAAATTAAAAAAAAAGAAAACAAAGAATCATTGCTCTTTACTTGAGTACAAGAATGTATGTTTGATGGTGGTATAAATGTCTATTCTGCACAAGGTACAGACAAGTCTTGTGGGATCCAAGCCTGGTTCATTTTAATGAACGTGAGCTTGTCCACGTTGGCTGTGGACAGGCGGCTGCGTCTGTCTGTAATGACGCCTCCTGCCATGCTAAATACACATTCAGAGAGTACACTGGCTGCAGGGCAGGCCAGCACCTCCAAGGCATACAGGTCAAGCTCTTTTCACCACAGTATCCTAAAAGCCTTATTTGTGGGCAAAATGTGACAGTCACCTATGCACGTGTAATCACAGATGTGCAGTATATGAAAAAAGTTTTTTTTTCACCACAGTATCCTAATAGCCGTATTTGTGGCCTAAATGTGACAGTACCTATGCACGTGTAATCCCAGATGTGTAGTATATCAGAGGGATTTTTCACCACAGTATCCTAAAACTCTTATTTGTGGCCTAAATGTGACAGTCACCTAAGCAAGTGTAATCACAGATGTGCACTATATGAAAAAAAATTTTTTTTTAAGCACAGTAAGCAAAACGCTGTATTTCTGGACTTGCAGACATGCAGATAGATAGTGCTGGTGCACTATCGTTGCATAAAATGGCTGCCGATTATGTATTGATATTGACAAACTGAAGTAAAAAAAAAGTTTGTTTTCAGCAGTAGTTGGCTCAGTGAAGGCTTAAAAAAATTGTGCACTGCACCCACAAAACACATTTGATGTAGATCGCTGAGTAAAAAGGCAGTTCTTGATAAGATTTCTCCCTGATCTCTCCCTCACAGCAGCTGCAGCCTCTCCCTACACTAATCCGAGCAGAGTGACGGGCGGCGCTACGTGACTCCAGCTTAAATAGAGGCTGGGTATCATGCTGCATTTGGCCAATCACAGCCATGCCAATAGTAGGCATGGCTGTGATGGCCTCTTGGGGCAAATAGTATGACGCTTGTTGATTGGCTGCTGTGCAGCCTTTCAAAAAGCACCAAGAAAGCGCCGAACACCGAACCCAAACCCGAACTTTTACGGAAATGTTCGTGTCCGGGGTCCAAAAATCCAAAAGTTCTGTAGTAACTTGCCCTGCTGAGTGATTAGGACAGGTTCTGTGTGTACTAATAGGGCAGCGGCCATTTAACTTCTCCTAATGATTGCTCCCCAGAGAAAACAAGTCAATATAACTAATGAAAGTTATTTTGGAAAATGTTTATAATAAAGTAATATTTACGTATTTTCATTTTCTTAATTCCTGGAAAACCCCTTTAAAGATTTGTAACTACCTTTGATGACTTGTAGTATCCAGCCTTTCCCATAGTGGGGAAAATTCATAAGTGCTGCTTTTGAGGTGCCTAGTATATTTTATTTATTTATAATATATTACTAATTTACTGTTATTTACTGTATATTGTATTATCATATTTGTAACACTACATCTTTCCCACCCAATCCCATTCTATTCTATAGAATAATTTGACCATTGAATAGAGTTAGAGTAATAATGGTGTTTTACCAGTGAAATACCAAGTGAAACATCTGATTTTGGCTTTATTCACATATCCGTGGAACACGGTCCGTAAAATACCGGACTAGCATCCTGCTTAGTGCAGGAGCGCATGGCATCATTGGTTGCTATGACGCTGTGCTCTCTGTGCCGCCGCCGCAGTGCAGTAATACACTTGTATAATCTATACAAGTGTATTACTGTACTGCGGCGCAGCACAAAGCTTCTACACTAAGCAGGATGCCAGTCCGGTATCTCAAGGACCATGTTCCACGGATGTGTGAATTCAGCCTTTGAGTTATAATGAACTGGAAAAAAAAACACTTTAACTTGTTAAGCCTCTTTCACATGGGCGTCACGTGTGAGGGCCGGATAGGATGCGGGTGTGTCGAGGGAAAATGCACGATTTTTCCACATGAGTGCAAAGCGTTTCAATGCGTTTTGCACGCGTGTGAGCATAATCGGCATGTTTGGTACCCAGACCCGAACCCGGACTTCTTTACAGAAGTTCGGGTTTGGGTTAGGTGTTGTGTAGATTTTATTATTTTCCCTTATAAAAAGGTTATAAGGGAAAATAATAGCATTCTTACTATAGAATGCTTAGTAAAATAGGGATGGAGGGGTTGAAAAAAATAAAAAAAATAATTAAACTCACCTCATCCACTTGTTTGCGCTGCCCGGCTCGTCTTCTTTCTTCTTCTTTGATGACCTGGGAGGAAAAGGACCTTTGGTGACGTCACTGCACTCATCACATGGTCCGTCACATGGTCCATCACCATGGTTATGGACCATGTGATGAGCGCAGTGATGTCACCAAAGGTCCTTTTCTCCCAGGTCATCAAAGAAGAAGAAAGAAGACAAGCCGGGCAGCACAAACAAGTGGATGAGGTGAGTTTAATTTAATTTAATTTTTAACCCCTCCATCCCTATTTTACTTAGCATTCTGTATTAAGAATGCTATTATTTTCCCTTATAACCATGTTATCATCGGCTCCCCATCCCAATCGTCACCTAGAAACCATGCGTGAAAATCGCACCGCATCCGCACTTGCTTGCGGATGCTTGCGATTTTCACACAGCCCCATTCACTTCTATGGGGCCTGCGTTGCGTGAAAAATGCACAATATAGGGCTTGCTGCGATTTTTACGCAACGCACAAGTGATGCGTGAAAATCACCGCTCATGTGCACAGCCCCATTGAAGTGAATGGGTCGGGATTCCGTGCAGCTGCAATGCGTTTACCTCACGCATTGCACCCACGTGGAAAACTCGCCTGTGTGAAAGGGGCCTTAGAGTTACTGTGTTATACTGTAGCTTGTATTTGTAAGAACAGGTTATATATTTTCAAAAATTTGGGATGGTATGCATAGAAGAAAGTGTGAATAGTGAATATGTGAATAAAAATAATAAAGTACCTATTTTTCTGCCGCACTTACAAAGATGACTTGGTGCGCACACAACTGGAAATGAGATGTCTAAATACAGATTCAGGCAAAAAAGGCAAGCAGCCAAACTTAACCTGCTCACCACTGGGTCAATCACCGCTACACCTTAAAGTAGTTCCTTGATGCATCTGCTATAACTCTGTTTGCCAGAAGGTAAACTCAGACTCGAGGGAGAACAGCCAGTGACACAGGACAGATTCAGGCATTACAGTTTGTGAGTTTAACAAGTCTACCCCCTCCCTCTGCACATTCAGTTACATTTCAAAGCTGTAGCCTGTTAAAATGATGATCCTATTTTCTTGCTAAAGCTTTTTCTACTATTCTTACAAACAATGGCTGCTTCAGCATCTGTATTTATTCAGCTTATTTATATACATTCCGGACCTAGGGTACCAGGCGGTTTTGTGTCATAGTAAGTTATGGTGGTCATTGTTATGGTGGTGCACTTTTGGGCATAGACGATATTGGCCTCATAGCAAATGGGTCCTCCATTATGGTGGCAGGAATTTGATCCTTGGGCCAATTTGAAAGCTTTAAACCTTGTAACCATTTTCCCACTTGTTAGGTCTGGAACCTCCACTGTTTACTAGAGTGTGATATTGCAGTGAGAAGAAATTTGGGGTGGGGGTGGAGAAAAGAAATCCATTTCAAGTTATCATGGGGGATTCAGTAGTGGACCTCCCTTCCTCTCTTCCCAATCAGACATTTATCACCTATTCTGTGGATAGGAGATATATTTCCATCATTTTATGACCAACCACAACAAGGACATAGTTATTGCATAGCCAATGTGCACATCTACGCTATAATATTGTAATTAGGCAGCAATAATTAACGTTGAGCACGAATATTCGAAAATCTATTTTTCACCAGTATTGGCACTTCGATAATTTGTGAATATTTAGAACATAGTGCTATATATTCGTAATGACGAATATTGTTTTTTTGTTTTTTTAACACAGTACATTTCAGGTGATCATCCCTCCCTTCTTCTAGCTTGTGGGCCAATGAGAACACTTTGTCACAGCTTAGCAACATCACTAGCAACCAATAGAAAAGTTGCCTACCCCACGCCGATATTTCGCTCGCATTACGCGAATAATACATTGCCGATTTTCGCAATCAAGAATATAATCTTGAATTCGCAAATTCACGAATATATGACGAATAATTTACAAAATATTCGCGAAATATCGCAAATTCGAATATTGCCCTTGCCGCTCATCACTAGCAATAATATGATTATAATTAGATATGAGCGAATCGAAGCTAATGAAATTGAATTCGTTCCGAATTTCAGGAAAAATTCAATTCTGAATGAATGCGAATTTCCATACACTTCATGGTAACGAATCGCAATTTTTCCTAACATGGCAGCTAGCCGGCTATAATGGCGGCTAAAATGGCGGCAACACGTGTAAAGACATGGGGCAAGGAACTCTAGGAAGGCGAGATGACCCATAATGCCATGCATGCAGCCAATCAGCTGCTAGCCAGCCCAGTGATGTCATAGCCCTATAAATACAGCGGCCATATTAGAGTCTGCCATTCACTATCGTACTTTGTTCAGGGACAGACGTGTATGCAGGCGCTAGGGGAGTGGAAGAAAAACTAATTGCAAAAAAAAATAAAAAAATAAAGAAGCGATTTACTAGTGCAGAGAAAGGATAGTGAGAGGAATCATTTCATAGGCAGTGAGAGACGTGTGCAGATGTTAGGGAGAGTCACACGAAAATCTTCATTATGAAAAAAAAAAGATTTACAAGTGCAGGGAAACATTACTTGGGGATCTAGATAGTCTTATAATACAGCTCTGTCATTCCAGCAATTAGTTATTGGGGTGCAAGTGCTATGTTGAAAAGCCTTTAGTGGCTTTTATCTGTGGAAAAAGATAAATATATATAGGTCACTTTTGCTGTTAACTGCGCCGATATCATTTAGTGGCCTATTTCAATCCAATACGAGAAACATTTACGCAGGTCATTTTTGTTGTTATTTGGGCTAAAAGCGTTTATTGACATATTTCTAGAGAAAAAGAAAAAAATTGACTAAGTTCATACTTGCTGTTATTTACGCTAAAAGCGTTTCTTGTCATATTTCACTACAATACGAGAAAAATAGACACAGTTAACATTTGGTGTTATTTGCGCTAAAAGAGTTTATTGCCATATTTCTAGAGAAAAAGAGAAAAACAGACTTAGATCATATTTGGTGTTATTTGCGCTAAAAGTGTTTTTGTCATATTTTACTGCAATACGAGAAAAATAAACGCTGTTCACATTTGGTGTTATTTGCGCTAAAAGTGTTTATTGCCATATTTCTTGGGAAAAAGAGTAAAATAGACTAAGTTCATATTTGCTGTTATTTGCCCTTAAAGTGTTTCTTGTCATATTTCCCTGCAATACGAGAAAAATAAACAAAGTTCACATTTGGTGTTATTTGCACTAAAAGCGTTTATTGCCATATTTATAGAGAAAAAGAGAAAAATAGACTAAGTTCATGTTTGCTGTTATTTGCGCTAAAATGGTTTCTTGTCATATTTCACTCCAATACAAGAAAAATAGACGCAGTTCACATTTGGTGATATTTGCGCTAAAAGCGTTTATTGCCATATTTCTAGAGAAAAAGAGAAAAACAGACTAGGTTCATATTTGGTGTTATTTGTGCTAAAAGCATTTATTGCCATATTTCTAGAGAAAAAGAGAAATATATACTAAGTTCTGTAGGAAGACGCAAGGGTCCGTCGTTGACGGAAGGTATGTGTCACCGAAGTTCCTGGCCTCGGTGAAGTAAGAGCCGGTATTTTTATGTGTCAGTGGCAGCTAATGCTGATTGACACTTTGCTATTTTAGTATGGCTGTATAGCTGATCCGGGATTGCTTTTACTGGGAGTACTCAAAAGTGCTGGGTGGATCACTACTCCCCACATTCCAGGCCGGGTCTTGACTGTCCTAAAAAAAAAACAGCCGGCAATATCAGCTGAGAGTGATTACCTCTCTCTGACAGAGGAGCTCTGGCAATCGCTGTTGTGGGAACTGAGCTCTGTGCCGGGCTGAAAAGCTGAGATCTGTGTGTTGGGAGTGCAGCCCACCTAAAGCCTGCATTTGGACTGATGGAGGCATAACTGCCGACAAGGTGACGTTTTTGTTAAGCACGAACATTCAACTCGGTGTGAACAAACACCAACCTTGCAAAGAGTGTTTTTGTTTGACCTTATGTGTGAATAAACAAGGACATTTGAATTACGTACTTGTACTTTGCCTCTGTACTGCACCCGCTTATACCAACTACCAGAGCGAATCCCCAGAGTTCATATTTGGTGTTATTTGCGCTAAAAGAGTTTATTGTCATATTTATAGAGAAAAAGAGAAAAATAGACAGTTCATATTTAATGTTATTTGCGCTAAAAGCGTTTCTTGTCATATTTCACTACAATCCGAGAAAAATAAACACAGTGCACATTTGGGGTTATTTGCGCCAAAAGAGTTTATTGCCATATTTATAGAGAAAAATAGACTAAGTTCATATTTGGTGTTATTTGCGATAAAAGCGTTTCTTGTCGTATTTCACTCCAATACGAGAAAAATAGACGCAGTTCACATTTGGTGTTGTTTGCGCTAAAATCGTTTATTGCAATATTTCTAATAAAAAGGCAAAAAATAGACTAAGTTCATATTTGGTGTTATTTGCGCTAAAAGCATTTCTTGTCATATTTCACTACAATATGAGAAAAATAAGCGCAGTTCACAATTGGTGTTATTTGCGCTAAAAGCGTTTATTGCCATATTTATAGAGAAAAAGAGACAAATAGACTAATTTCATATTTGCTGTTATTTGCGCTAAAAGCATTTATTGCCATATTTATAGAGAAAAAGAGACAAATAGACTAATTTCATGTTTGCTGTTATTTGCGCTAAAAGCGTTTGTTGTCATATTTCACTACAATACAAGAAAAATAAACGCAGTTCACATTTGGTGTTATTTGCGCTAAAAGTGTTTATTACTATATTTCTAGAGAAAAAGAGAAAAATAGACTAAGTTCATATTTGCTGTTATTTGCGATAAAAGTGTTTCTTGTCGTATTTTACTACAATACGAGAAAAATAGACGCAATTCACATTTGGTGTTATTTGCACTAAAAGCATTTATTGTCATATTTCACTACAATACGAGAAAAAAAAACGCAGTTCACATTTGGTGTTATTTGCGCTAAAAGCGTTTATTGCCATATTTATAGAGAAAAATAGACAGTTTGTATTTGGTGTTATTTGCGCTAAAAGTGTTTCTTGTCATATTTCACTACAATCCGAAAAAAGTTAACTCAGTGCACATTTGGCGTTACTTGCGCTAAAAGTGTTTATTGTCATATTTATAAAGAAAAAGAGAAAAATAGACTAAGTTCATATTTGCTGTTATTTGCGCTAAAAGCGTTTCTTGTCATATTTCACTACAATACAAGAAAAATGGACGCAGGTCACATTTGGTGTCATTTGCGCTAAAAGCATTTATTGCCATTTTTCTAGAAAAAAATAGACAGTTCATATTTGGTATTATTTGCGCTAAAAGCATTTCTTGTCATATTTCACTACAATACAAAAGAATATTCGCAGTTCACTTTTTCTGTTATTTATGCTGAAATCGTTTAGTGCCCTATTTTAGTCTTATACGAGAAATATATACGCAGTTCGCTTTTGCTGTTATTTATGCTGAAATCGTTTTGTTGCCAATTTCAAATCCTTTAGTTGCCTATCTCAGTAAAAAGAGAAAAATATATTTGGCGCTTTTAGGGGTGTTTTTAATTTGCTTTTAATTTATTTAGTTCAGCTGAAAATATGTCAAACAGAGAAGTGCCAGGCCCTGCACAGGGGAGTCTCAGAGGCGTAAATGATTCTGGCGCAGGCACAGGTCGCAGAAGAGTAAAGCGGTATGGCAACAGGGGTTTCTTCCCGAGGCCTCAGGTCCACATGTCAGCTAGCGGTCGTGTCTTAACCAGCAACCCAATGGTTCTTGATTGGTTGACTAGATCTTCGACTTCATTGTAAGTGACAGCAGCACCAGCAGCCTGAGTCTAGAGTCGCTGATACTCCCCAGCATCAGCAGGTAGACCTGGAGCAGGACCTGAACCAGCAGGTGGTGGCATACTTTGACAGCATTCTGCCAGCCATCATAGAAGATCCGCTGGACTACTGGGCAGCCAAACTGGATTTGTGGCCGCAACTGGCCAAATTTACCCTGGAAAAGCTGTCCTGCCCGGCCAGTAGTGTGGTTTCAGAGCAGGTGTTTAGTGCCGCGGGGGCCATAGTTACCCCAAGAAGAACTCGCCTGTCCACTCAAAATGTATAGAGACTAGAGATGTCGCGAACATAAAATTTTCCGTTCGCGAACGGCGAACGCGAATTTCCGCAAGTGTTCACGAACGGGCGAACCGCCATAGACTTCAATAGGCAGGCGAATTTTAAAACCCACAGGGACTCTTTCTGGCCACAATAGTGATGGAAAAGTTGTTTCAAGGGGACTAACACCTGGACTGTGGCATGCCAGAGGGGGATCCATTGCAAAACTCCCATGGAAAATTACGTAGTTGACGCAGAGTCGGGTTTTAATCCATAAAGGGCATAAATCACCTAACATTCCTAAATTGTTAGTAATAACGTGTTTTAAAACATCAGGTATGATGTTGTATCGATCAGGTAGTGTAAGGGTTACGCCCGCTTCACAGTGACAGACCAAACTCTGACAGACCAAACTCCCCGTTTAACGCACCGCAAACAACCGCAAACAGTCCATTTGCACAACCGCAAACTCCCCATTTGCACAAGGTTGGATACCAAGCTAGCCATGTCCCGTTCCTTGTCCTCACTGACGTCATTGAAGGTGACAACAAGCCCCCTGGGACGCCTGCTGTGGTTGGTCTTCCACCTCCTCAAAGCCACCTTCCTCCTCTGACTCCTCTTCTTCAGACTCCTCTCTCTGCGTTGCCGCAGGTCCAGCAATCGATGACGACAAGGCTGTTTCTAGTGGTGATGGTGACCACAACTCTTCCTCTTCATGCTCATCTACGGCCTGACCCAGCACTCTTCGCAGGGCATGCTCCAGAAAAAAACACATATGGGATGAGGTCGATGATGTTGCCTCGGGTTTGACTGACCAGGTTTTTCACCTCCGCAAAAGGACGCATGAGCCTACAGCCATTGTGCATGAGCGTTCAGTAACGCGGCCAAAAAATATCCAGCTCCGCAGAGGCTGTCCTCTTTTTTTTTTTTTTTATTAAAAAATCTGTTCTTACCAGTTTAATCTCTGTTTTGTCCCCTATCAGGGGCTGGTGTATGGAATAGATTTTAGGAACTGGGAGATGGAAAAAGATGCTTGGTCGATCCTCTTACTTCCAATTTGGGGCACTGCGCGTGCGCCGTGCAATGTACTGTGCTACCCTATATGAGTGGTATGTTATGTAGTACTATTCCTATCAGTTTAATCTCTGTTTTGTCCCCTATCAGGGGCAGGTGTATGGAATAGATTTTAGGAACCGGGAGATGGAAAAAGATGCTTGGTCGGTCCTCTTACTTCCAATTTGGGGCACTACGCGTACGCCGTGCAATGTACTGTGCTACCTATATGAGTGGTATGTTATGTAGTACTATTCCTATTAGTTTAATCCCTGTTACGTCCCCTATCAGGGGCCGGTGTATGGAATAGATTTTAGGAACTGGGAGATGGAAAAAGATGCTTGGTCGGTCCTCTTACTTCCAATTTTGGGCACTGCGCGTGCGCCGTGCAATGTACTGTGCTACCCTATATGAGTGGTATGTTAAGTAGTACTATTCCTATCAGGGGCCGGTGTATGGAATAGATTTTAGGAACCGGGAGATGGAAAAAGATGCTTGGTTGGTCCTCTTACTTCCAATTTGGGGCACTGCGCGTGCACCGTGCAATGTACTGTGCCACCCTTTATGAGTGGAATGTTAAGTAGTACTATTCCTATCAGTTTAATCCCTGTTACGTCCCCTATCAGGGGACGTGTATCGAATAGAGTTTAGACAACCGCAAAGAGTTGTCAATAGTTGACACACTCATGACATAAATTTTATTCCTCTATGCGTCAATCTTGGTGTAGTGATGACTGTGCTCGTGCGCACGTTTGGGAGATTGCAGGCGATGGCGGTTTTTAAAAGCCTATGGTCGTGCTGAGGTTGTTCAGTGACAGTTAAGTGACCCATAAAACAATAATTCTGCAGTGTTTGCCCATTGTTGGCTTAGTAGGCTTTAATGATCACCTTAGATGATCACAAAGAAAATTAATGTTTTTTCTATGCAAAATTATCCAGCCGATCACTTTTGGTCTGTTCACAATGAAGCAACGACCTTATCATCTGGGGTGTGCCAACATTGCCATTGCCAACACACTCATAGAGGTGATCGCTTCATTGTGATACGCAAGCCCCTTCACCACAACAAGGTAACGATCACGAAGGGGAATTGCCACATGTATGTGCCTTTTTTTTTGTTTTGTTTTTGCAGCCACAATGCAGCACCAGAGGCCAGAAAAATGAGGCATGCACACATGCCTAAAAAATATGGTACTGTTGCAGCCGCTGCTGTAGCAGCGGCCGGAAAAATTTGTGTTTTTCCAGGCAGAAAGTGCACTAAAACCTTGCGGCTTGAACCATAGTTGGTGGTGGAGAAGTCACGCAAGTCATCCGGCATGCAGAGATTAAATACAGCAGCGTGTGGACCATTTTTAGCCCAAGGCATCTCATCAGGCCTTTTTTAGTCAAATGCATCCCCCACTGTCAGTCCCTTCGGGATCCATGCCTCATTCATCTTAATAAAGGTGAGGTAATCTAGACTTTTTTGACCTAGGCGACTTCTCTTCTCAGTGACAATACCTCCTGCTGCGCTGAAGGTCCTTTCTGATAGGACACTTGAAGCGAGGCAGGCCAGAAGTTCTATCGCAAATTGGGATAGCTCAGGCCACAGGTCAAGCCTGCACACCCAGTAGTCAAGGGGTTCATCGCTCCTCAGAGTGTCGATATCTGCAGTTAAGGCGAGGTAGTCTGCTACCTGTCGGTCGAGTCATTCTCTGAGGGTGGACCCCGAAGGGCTGTGGCGATGCATAGGACTTAATAGCGTGGCCACCCAGTACAGGTCGTTCTCCTTCAGCCTTTTTATACGAGGGTCCCTCAACAGGCATGACAGCATGAAAGACCCTATTCGCACAAGGTTGGATGCCGAGCTACTCATGTCCCGTTCCTCGTCCTCACTGAACTCATTGAAGGTCTGTTCTTCCCCCCAGCCACGTACAACACCACGGGTACCAGATAGGTGACAACCAGCACCCTGGGATGCCTGCTGTGGTTGGTCTTCCTCCTCCTCAAAGCCACATTCTTCCTCTGACTCCTCTTCCTCAGACTACTCTTCCAGCGTTGCCACAGGTCCAGCAAGCGATGCTGATAAGGCTGTTTCTGGTGGTGATGGTGACCACAACTCTTCCTCTTCGCGCTCATCTACGGCCTGATCCAGCACTCTTTGCAGGGCACGCTCCAGGAAGAAAACAAATGGGATGATGTCGCTGATGGTGCCTTTGGTGCGACTGACTAGGTTTGTCACCTCCTCAAAAGGACGCATGAGCCTACAGGCATTGCGCATGAGCGTCCAGTAACGTGGCAAAAAAATACCCAGCTCTGCAGAGGCTGTCCTAGCACCCCAGTCATACAAATACTCGTTGACTGCTTTTCTTGTTGGAGCAGGCGGTCGAACATTAGGAGTGTTGAATTCCAACGTGTCGGGCTGTTGCAAATCAAGCGCATCACTGGCATGTTGTTTCGCCGCTGAATATCGGAAAAGTGCGCCATGGCCGTGTAGGAACGCCTAAAATGGCCACACACCTTCCTTGCCTGCTTGAGGACGTCCTGTAAGCCTGGGTACTTATGCACAAAGCGTTGTAGGGTCAGATTCAACACATGTGCCATGCACGGCACATGTGTCAACTTGCCCAATTCAATGCCGCCAACAAATTGCTTCCGTTGTCACACACCACTTTGCCGATCTCCAGTTGGTGCGGGGTCAGCCACTGATCCACCTGTGCGTTCAGGGAGGACAGGAGTGCTCGTCCGGTGTGACTCTCTGCTTTCAGGCAAGTCAACCCCAAGACAGCGTGACACTGTCATATCCGGGATGTGGAATAGCCCCTGGGGAGCATGGGGGGTGCAGTTGATGTGGAGCAAGACGCAGCAGCAGAAGAGGACTCAGCCGAGGTTAGCGAAGAGGATGGAGTAGGAGGAGTAGAGGAGGTGGCAGCAGGCTTGCCTGCAAGTCGTGGCGGTGTCACCAACTCCTCTGCAGAGCCACGCATTCCATGCTTGGCAGCCGTCAGCAGGTTTACCAAATGCGCAGTGTACGTGAAATACCTGCCCTGACTGTGCTTTGCAGACCAGGTATCAGTGGTCAGATGGACCCTTGCCCCAACACTGTGTCCCAGACATGCCATGACTTCCTTTTCCACAATAGAATACAGGTTGGGCATTGCCTTTTCTGAAAAAAAAATTAAATTCGGCCGGGTACCTTCCACTGCGATGTCTCAATAGCTACACATTTTTTGAAGGCCTCGGACTCCACCAGCTTGTATGGTAAAAGCTGGCGGGCTAAGAGTTCCGACAAGCCAGCTGTCAGACGCCGGGCAAGGGGGTGACTCGGTGACATTGGCTTCTTACGCTCAAACATTTCCTTGACAGACACCTGACTGTGGGCAGATGAGCAGGAACTGATGAAGGTGAGAGGCGGGGTGGCGGATGGTTTAGAGGGGGCAAGGAAGACAGCAGTGGTTGACGTGGCTGAAGATGCTGGACCAGGAGGAGGATGGTGGCGTTGAGTTTGTGTGCTGCTTGTACTCATCATGTGTTGATCCCATAGGCGTTTGTGATGTGAGATCATGTGCCTTCGCAAAGGAGTTGTATCTAGGTGGGTGTTGGACTTCCCACGACTCAGTTTCTTTTGGCACAGTTTGCAAATGGCATCGCTGTTATCAGAGGCAGACACACCAAAAAGAATGCCACACTGCTGAGCTTTGCAATGACGGCATTCTGGTGGTGGCAACAGCATGCGTTGATTGGCGTGCTGTCTGGCTGACCCCGGGTGCAGATACATGCTGTCTGACTGTGCCACTAGCTCCTTGCGACGACCTCCCCCTGCTTCCAACTCGTTTCCTCCTCCTCTCTGTCTCCCTATCTGAACTTTCCCCCTGTTCTTCTTCTCTTCGAGCGGGCACCCACGTGACATCCACGGACACATCGTTATCATCAACCGATTCACTTGTATCTGACAACTCAGCAAAGGAAGCAGCAGCGGGTACAACATCATCATCATCATCATCACACCGTACGTCCATGTGTGTAATGCTGCCTGACTGAGACATATCCCTGTTATCTACATCCTCTGGCAATAATGGTTGCGCATCACTCATTTCTTCCAACTGATGTGTAAAATAACTCCTCTGACAGATCAAGTGAAGCGGCTGTGGTGCTAGTGTTGGTGGTGGCGGCAGGCGGGCGAGTGGTAACTTGAGAGGTGCCCGAAGCTGAGCTGGAGGAGGATGGTGCGTCAAGGTTCTGAGCGGAAGCTGTAGAAGATTGGGTGTCCTGTGTTAGCCAGTCAACTATGTCCTTAGAACTTTTCGAGTTCAGGGTACGTGGCCTCTGAACACTGGGCATTATTCTAGGGCCAAAGGAAATCACAGCACCATGACCACGACGGCCCCTGCGGAGTGGCCAGCCTCTGCCTGTCATTTTTTTTTTTAGATTAGTGGTACTATGCGTGCAAGCTACTGTGACACCAGATATGAGTGGTGGGCACTGGCAGTAGTGGGCACAGTACACACTGTGGGCTTGACACACGCTGGCAGGCAACTGCAATTATATTACAGAGAAGAAATTGTTTTACTGTTTTAAATGCAAGCTACTGTGACACCAGATATGAGTGGTGGGCACTGGCAGTAGTGGGCACAGTACACGCTGTGGGCCTGACACACGCTGGCAGGCAACTGCAATTATATTACAGAGAAAAAATTGTTTTACTGTTTTAAATGCAAGCTACTGTGACACCAGATATGAGTGGTGGGCACTGGCAGTAGTGGGCACTGGCAGTGGGCACAGTACAGTCTGTGGGCCTGACACACGCTGGCAAGCAACTGCAATTATATTACAGAGAAAAAAAAGAAAAAAAAAGCAGACTGATGTACTAGCCTGAAAAAGGGCTTTTTGGGGTGCTGTCAGGATGCTGTCCTTACAGCAGATCAGATGAGTCTTTGAGGACTGGAGTGGACACAGAACACTGGCCTAGCTAACGATTTCCCTATTAAATCAGCAGCAGCAGCACTCTCCCTGCTCTCACTAACACTGCAGCTTCAGAATGAATCTAAGATGGATGCTGTCCTTGCTTTTTGATAGGAGGTGGGAGGGTCTGGGAGGGAGGGTATGCTGCTGATTGGCTGGAATGTGTCTGCTGACTGTGAGGTACAGGGTCAAAGTTTGCTCATTGATGACGTATAGGGGCGGACCGAACATTGCATATGTTCGCCCGTCGCGGCGAACGCGAACAAGTGATGTTCGCCGGCGAATAGTTCGGGACATCTCTAGTAGATACTTACTTTTATCAAGATGAATCAGTGGATCAAATCAATGCCTGGTGCATCAGATTAGATCATTCATCTCCACACTATGTCACCGTGCCACTCTGTGGTATCATGCTGCTGCTGCTGCTGTTGCTGCCATCTCCACACTATGTCACCATGCCACTTTGTGGCCTCCTGTTGCTGCCATCTCCACACTATGTTACCTTGCCACTTTGTGGCCTCCTGATGCTGCCATGTCCACACTATGTCACCTTGCCACTCTGTGGTATCATGCTACTTCTGTTGCTGCCATCTCCACACTATGTCACCTTGCCACTCTGTGGACTCCTGATGCTGCCATGTCCACATTATGTCACCTTGCCACTCTGTGGTATCATGCTGCTGCTGCTGCCATCTCCACAGTATGTCACCTTGCCAGTTTGTGGCCTCCTGGTGCTGTCATGTTCACACTATGTCACCTTGCCACTCTGTGGTATCATGCTGCTGCTGCTGTTGCCATCTCCACATTATGTCACCGTGCCATTTTGTGGCCTCCTGATGCTGCCATTTGCATACTATGACACCTTGCCACTCTGTGGTATCATGCTGCTGCTGTTGCTGCCATCTCCACACTATGTCACCTTGCCACTCTGTTGCCTCCTGATGCTGCCATGTCCACACTATGTCACCTTGCCAGTCTGTGGTATCACGCTGCTGCTGCTGTTGCTGCTATCTCCACACTATGTCACTGTGACACTTTGTGGCCTCCTGATGCTGCCATGTCCACACTATGTCACCTTGCTACTCTGTGGTATCATGCTGCTGCTGCTGTTGCTGCTATCTTCACACTATGTCACCTTGCCACTCTATGGCCTCCTGATGCTGTTATCTCCACACTATATCACCGTGCCACTCTGTGGCCTAATCATACTGCTGCTGTCGCCTCACCACTATGTCATAGGGCCACTCTGTGGACTTCTCATACTGTTACCACCCTCCCCACTGTATGACGGGTTTGCTATTGTTCTTGTTTGGCCTTCTTGAAATCACCATTTATTTGACCTTTCTTCTGATCGGTCAGAAAGAAGGAAAAATTAGACGCACATCGGATCCTGTCTGTATAGCAGCTGTAAGGCCTGTATGGTCGCATCAGAATTGGCTTATGATTTGGTAGCCAAAAGCAGGGGTGGGTACAAAACACAGAAGACATGTAAATATTACCTTCTTGTGTCAGCTCTGTTTTAGATCCACTCCTGTTTTTTTTTTTGCATTACCAATTACTGAGCAAATGCTGACTAAGTGAAGGTGTATGCTTCCCAGACAGGATCAGTTTTTGTGGGTTATTGTTCTGGCGGATCAGAGGAAGGGCATATTAATCAGTGACGTCAACACAAACTTACTGCTGACACCCTCTCCACTCTTTCGGGGGGCTCTACTTGTATAAGCGTTTAATAGAACAGCTTCTGTAGACATATATGTGGAATCAGCTGACAAAGGTGTAAAAGGAGTGCGATTCTTCTTGACACTAATATTGACCTGTAGGTCAGTTTTGGCGAATTTAAGTATACTTTTTTATCATTTTAATCAAGTTTTGGTTCAATTTAATATTAAATATTTAATGAATTTACTAATAAACATTACTTGTTGCCTAAGACAGGAGAGAATAGGCCAGTCTTCTGTTTATTCAACGACGTGGTGTTGCGATGGAGAAAGCATGCAAAGGAAACACTTCCTCTCCACCTGGAGACAAATCCTCTCAAGATTGCTGCAAGTGCGGTATTGGCTGCTCATCGACCAAGATACTTCTGGGGGCAACCTGCCTGGCATGAACAGGCCTCCAGTAGCTACAGACAATGAGAAGGCAAAGGTTCAAGGTAGCTTGGAGCCCGGAAGAGTCGCAAAGTTAGTCAAGATTCAAACCACCAACCAGGCCCCAGTTTCATCATCCGGTGAAAACATCACGGGTTCCCAGTCATCATGGAACTGAATAGGAGGGCATCCTTATTATATTTAATTCATGTAATAATAAAATATTTAATACATTTACTAATAAAATTAAAATTTTGTCTACAACAGGTGAGAATCGGCCAGTCTTCTGTTTATTCAATGACGCGGTGTTGCGATGGGGAAAGCATGCAAAGGAAACAATTCCTCTCCACCTGGAGACGAATCCTGTCAAGATTGCTGCAAGTGCGGTATTGGCTGCTCATCGACCAAGATACTTCTGGGGGAAACCTGCCTGGCATGAGCAGGTCTCCAGTAGATAGAGACAATGAGAATACAAAGCTTCAAGATAGCTTGGAGCCCAGTAGAGTCTCAAAGTTAGTGAAGATTCAAACCACCAAGTAGGCCCTGGTCTGATCGTCCGGTGAAAACATCACGGGTTCCCAGTCATCATGGAAATTAAAAGGAGGGCACATTATATTTTATTAATTTAATAATAAAATATTTAATAAATTTACTAATAAAATTTAAATTTGCCTACTACAGGAGAAAATCTGCCAGTCTTTTGTTTATTCAATGACAATGAGAAGACAAATCTTAAAGATAGCTTGGAACCCAGAAGAGTCAAAGTTACTTAAGATTCAAACCAACCGACCAGGCCCTGGTCTCTTCGTCTGGTGAAAACATCACAGGTTCCCAGTCATCATGGAAATCAAAAGGAGAGTATCCTGTGGTGCACGGAGATGGAGATGGTCTTCGTATTCCGCCTGCACTATACAGACGTCTCAGAAATGAACCGCTGCTCCCGACAGCTGCTCCTTGGAAGGTCATGGAGCGTCCCGGTCATATGGCATCTATTCACTAGTGATGAGCAGAAGGGGTCATATTCGAATTAGCGATATTTCGCGAATATTTTGTAGATTATTTGCCGAATATTCGTGAATTCGAATTATCGTTATATTCTCCGATTTTTTTTTTTTACTCGAAAAATCGACAAGGTAATGATCGCATAAGGTGCGAATTTTCGTAATGCTAATTTTTATCGCAAATTTTTCAATTGCGGAGCAAAAACATGATTCCTCCCTGCTTCTTGCTTCTGGGCCAATGAGTCATAGCACTATATCGAATATATATTCGTTTTTTTAAATATTCGTAATATTCTAAAACAAGAATATATAGCAATATAGTGAATATTCAAAAAAAATATGAATATAGACAAATTTAGCTAATGTAGTGCTATAATCTTTTTTTTCAATAGTAGAATTTTTTTTCCAATCTGAACTTCAGATGAGAAAACAATTACAACTATTAGACAAAGAAGATTCTAGCACTATATTAGCTAAATTGCTCTATATTCATTTTTTTTCGAATATTCGCTATATTGCTATATATTCTTGTTTTAGAATATTACTAATATTCGAAAAAACTAATATATTGTTTTTTTCGAATATTCGTAATATTCTAAAACAAGAACATATAGCAATATAGCGAATATTCAAAAAAAAAAGAATATAGAGCAATTTAGCTAATATAGTGCTATAGTCTTTTTTTTTCAATAGTAGAATTTTTTTTCCAATCTGAACGTAAGATGAGAAAAAAATTACAACTATTAGACAAAGGCCTCATGCACACGACAGTATTTTTTTGCGGTCCGCAAAAAGCTGTTCTGTTGTTCCGTGATCCGTTTCCGTTTTTGTTTCAAAGTGTCTTCCTTGATTTTTGGAGGATCACCAGACATGAAAAGTGAAAAAAAAATCTAAGTCAAGTTTGCCTTGCAAATGATAGGAAAAAAACGGACGCGGATGACAATCTTGTGTGCCTCAGTGTTTTTTCACGGACCCATTGACTTGAATGGGTCCGCGAACCGTTGTCCGTGAAAAAAATAGGACAGGTCATATTTTTTGGACGGACTGGAAACACGGATCACAGACGCGGATGACAAACGGTGCATTATCCGAGTTTTCAACGGATCCATTGAAAGTCAATGGGTCCGCAGAAAATCACGGAAAACGGAACAACGGACACGGAACACAACAAGGTCGTGTGCATGAGGCCAAAGAAGAATATAGCACTATATTAGCTAAATTTCTCTATATTCGTTTTTTTCGAATATTCGCTATATTGCTATATATTCTTGTTTTAGAATATTACGAATATTCGAAAAAACAAATATATTCGATATAGTGCTATATATTTGTTTTTTTAGAATATTCATAATTTTTCCCATTTAAAGTTATGATTCCTCCCTGCTTCTTGCTTGTGGGCCAATGAGTCATTGGCCCACAACTAAGAAGCAGGGAGGAATCATGTTTTTACTCGGCAATTGAAAAATTTGCGATAAAAATTTGCATTGCAAAAATTCGCAAAAAAAATTACGAATATATATCACTATATTCTAAATATTCGCAATAAAAATTCACAATTCGAATATTCGTGATCAACACTACTATTCATCAGGCTGAAGGATTATTTAGAAATTGTGTAGAAGCCGACACGGGGCCCCCACGCTGCAGATTTATCATGGAAACACCGGATTTTACAATATTAAATTAATATTTTGTGCATTAGCAATACTGATGGATTACTGAGCAAATGCTGACCGAGTGAAGGCGTATGATCCCCAGACAGGATCAGTTTTTTGTGGGTTATTGTTGTGACGTATTAGAGGAAGGGTAAAATAATCAGTGACTTCAACACAAACTTACTGCTGATACCCTCTCCACTCGGGGGGCTCTACTTGTATAAGCGTTTAATAGAACAGGTTCTGTAGACATCTATGTGGAATCAGCTGACAAGGGTGTAAAAGGAGTGCACTTCTTCTTGACGCTAACATGGACCTGTAAGGCTGAGTTAATACTTGAGTTAATTGGTCAGTTTTAGCCCTGTGACTGCCCAAATAAGGCCTCATGCATACGACCGTTGTGTGCATCCGTGGCCGTTGTGCCGTTTTCCTTTTTTTTTCGCGGACCCATTGACTTTCAATGGGTCCGTGGAAAAAATCTGAAAATGCACCATTTTGCAGCCGCATCCGTGATCCGTGTTTCCTGTCCGTCAAAAAAATAGGACCTGTCCTATTTTTTTGACGAACAATGGTTCACAGACCTATTCAAGTCAATGGGTCCGTGAAAAAACACGGATGCACACAAGATTGGCATCCGTGTCTGTGGTCCGTGGCCGTAGGCTACTTTCACACAGACGGATCCGCAGATCCGTCTGCATAAAAGCTTCGCGAAAACTCAGATCCGACAGTATATTCTAACACAGAGGCGTTCCCATAGTGATGGGGACGCTTCTAGTTAGAATATACTTTGAACTGTGTACATGACTGCCCCCTACTGCCTGGCAGCACCCGATCTCTTACAGGGGGCTGTGATCCGCACAATTAACCCCTCAGGTGCTGCACCTGAGGGGTTAATTGTGCGTATCATAGCCCCCTGTAAGAGATGATGTGCTGCCAGGAAGGAGGGGGCACACCCCCCTCCCTCCCCAGTTTTAAATTCATTGGTGGCCAGTGGCCCCCCCTCCCTCTCTTGTATTTAACACATTGGTGGCCAGTGTGGCCGGCCCCCCTCCCTCCCCTGTAGTTAACACATTGGTGGCCAGTGCGGCCGACCCCCCCTCCCTCCACTGTAGTACTGTAGATTCATTGGTGGCCAGTGGGCCCCCCCTCCCTCCCCCTCCTAATTAAAATCTCCCCCCCTATCATTGGTGGCAGCGGAGAGTACCGATCGGAGTCCCAGTTTAATCGCTGGGGCTCTGATCGGTAACCATGGCAACCAGGACGCTACTGCAGTCCTGGTTGCCATGGTTACTTAGCAATTTTTAGAAGCATTATACTTACCTGCAAGCTGCGATGTCTGTGACCGGCTGGGCGCTCCTCCTACTGGTAAGTGAAAGGTCTGTGCTATAAGCAACTGCAGTAGCGTCCTGGTTGCCATGGTTACCGATCGGAGCCCCAGCGATTAAACTGGGACTCCGATCGGTACTCTCCGCTGCCACCAATGATAGGGGGGAGATTTTAATTAGGAGGGGGAGGGAGGGGGGCCCACTGGCCACCAATGAATCTTCAGTACTACAGAGGAGGGAGGGGGGGGCCGGCCGCATTGGCCACCAATGTGTTAACTACAGCGGAGGGAGGGGGGCCGGCCGCACTGGCCACCAATGTGTTAACTACAGGGGAGGGAGGGAGGGGGGGGCGGCCGCACTGGCCACCAATGTGTTAACTACAGGGAGGGAGGGTGGGCCGGCCGCACTGGCCACCAATGTGTTAACTACAGGGGAGGGAGGGGGGGCCGGCCGCACTGGCCACCAATGTGTTAACTACAGGGGAGGGAGGGGGGGCCGGCCGCACTGGCCACCAATGTGTTAACTACAGGGGAGGGAGGGAGGGGGGGGGCGGCCGCACTGGCCACCAATGTGTTAACTACAGGGGAGGGAGGGGGGGCCGGCCGCACTGGCCACCAATGTGTTAACTACAGGGGAGGGAGGGGGGGCCGGCCGCACTGGCCACCAATGTGTTAACTACAGGGGAGGGAGGGGGGGCCGGCCGCACTGGCCACCAATGAGTTAAATACAGGGGGGGGGAGCGGGGGTCTGCCCCGCTGCCTGGCAGCACCTGCCAGGCAGCAGGAGGCAGTCATGTACACAGTTCTTTTAGTATATTCTAACCTGAAGCATCGCCATCACCATGGGAACGCCTCTGTGTTAGAATATACTGTCGGATCTGAGTTTCACGATCTAACTCAAATCCGATGGTATATTCTAACATAGAGGCGTTCCCATGGTGATGGGGACGCTTCAAGTTAAAATATACCATCGGCTTGGAGAAAACTCCGAACCGATGGTATAAAAGGGACTCCTGACTTTACATTGAAACGGATCCGTTTGCAATTGCACCATATTGTGTCAACGTCAAACGGATCCGTCCCCATTGACTTGCATTGTAATTCAGGACGGATCCGTTTGGCTCCGCACGGCCAGGCCGTGGATCCTCCAAAAATCAAGGAAGACCCACGGACGAAAAAATGGTCACGGATCACGGACCTACGGACCCCGTTTTTGCGGACCGCAAAAAAAAACGGTTGTGTGCATGAGGCCTAAGTGAAGTGTGCAGTGATTCTAATAGCGACGCTTGTCATCTGCATGTCATACTGTCTCACAGTATTATTTTACTACTCCAGCAGACTCCCTATGCATGTTACTGCAAAGCACAGTGTTCTACACCCATATAAAGGCTCTATGCAGCCCGGAAATAGCCGTTTTTTATCGCGATTCGTGGCAAATATATTTGGATCGAAGCTAATTTTTTCGGAAAATTCGGTGAACCGGCCGGATAGAATTTTTGCGAAATTCGCTCATCTCTAATTATATTATTATAATATGATTGTTCATTTCTGTACATTTTTATCCCTATTTCATTACCTTTTTCTCCTAACATGTGCTTGAACTTTTATTTACCCCAGTGACTACGATAAACTTTCCGATGTGTACCAAACTATTATATTAATGCAATAAAGGTGACATTTTTGGCTATAAAAATCAATCTGCTGAATGAAGTTTGCACTACGCTCCAATGAGCATTGCATCCCATTCATTGTTCACCAGGTACAACACTGTACACTTGACAGCCGATGAACCTTTAATCAGTTGATCAGTAGATGTCTAGGAATCAAAAACCCTCCAATATGATATTGATTAAAGGGGTTCTCCAGGAATAAAAAAAATGAAAATACTTAAATATTATTTTATAATAAATATATTCACAAATACCTTTCATTACTTAGAATGGCTTGTTTTCTCTAGGGAGCAATCATTAGGAGAAACAAAATGACCGCTGTCCTATCAGTACACGCAAAACTTGTCCTAATCACACAGGAGGATAAGTTACTTCACCACAATGAGCCATAGTGCTGTCTCATCCTCCTCTCTGCTCTACTTGTCAGGGGTCATGATCCTGAATACAGGTGAATCTCTGTGGGAATGGAGAAGATGAGGAGACATGAGAGGAAGGTAAGGTGAGGTGTGGCTAATGAGCAGCAGCACTTGTTTACAGTCTCCATTACCACAGCCTGTTCTGTCTGTCCTCTCTGTACTTCATGTCTCCTCATTAACTAAATTCCCCAGAGATTCAGCTATAGTTCTTATCATCTCTATTCAGGGTCATAATCCCTGACAAGCAGAGCAGAGAGGAGGATGAGGCAGCTCTTTACCTCAGTGTTGTAAAGTAACTTGTCCTCCTGTGTGATCAGGGCAGGTTTTGTGTGAACTAATGGACAGCAGCCATTTTGTTTCCCCTGATGATTGCTCCCCCCAAAAAATGAGCCATTATAAATAATGAAAGGTATTTAAGAATATATTTATAATGAAGTAATACTTAAGTATTTTAATTTTCTTAATTCCTGGAGAACCCCTTTAAGTACTGAATAGTTTGCTATCATACTTAGCTCTGGAGGTTATTACTGTATAGTTGTCAAAAATATTTTTCCTCTTATTCTGATACTTGAGTTCCCAACCAATACTGTAAGGGTCAAAACAATAATTTACAGAGCCCCATAGCAGAATAAGATGAGGACCCCAACACTTAATGTAAGAAAACAACAGCATACATAACAACAATTAAAGTTATGTATAATAGCACCATATATCAGAAAACCAAAATCATAGAAAAGAAAGCTACCATGTTGTTATTTCCCCCCAAAAAAATTCACTCTTCTTGCACCTGATTGGGCTCCCTTGACCTCTTCGCCCCCCCCATAGCAAGTGCTATGGCTGCTATATCTATAGTTACATCCATGATATATATATATATACTGTATATATATATATATATATATATATACACTGCTTAAAAAAATAAAGGGAACACGAAAATAACACATCCTAGATCTGAGTTAATTAAATATTCTTCTGAAATACTTTGTTCTTTACATAGTTGAATGTGCTGACAACAAAATCACATAAAAAAAAAAAAAATATGGAAATCTAATTTTTCAACCCATGGAGGTCTGGATTTGGAGTCCCACTCAAAATTAAAGTGGAAAAACACACTACAGGCTGATCCAACTTTGATGTAATGTCCTTAAAACAAGTCAAAATGAGGCTCAGTAGTGTGTGTGGCCTCCACGTGCCTGTATGACCTCCCTACAACGCCTGTGCATGCTCCTGATGAGGTGGCGGATGGTCTCCTGAGGGATCTCCTCCCAGACCTGGACTAAAGCATCTGCCAACTCCTGGACAGTCTGTGGTGCAACGTGACGTTGGTGGATAGAGCGAGACATGATGTCCCAGATGTGCTCAATTGGATTCAGGTCTGGGGAACGGGCGGGCCAGTCCATAGCATCAATGCCTTCGTCTTGCAGGAACTGCTGACACACTCCAGCCACATGAGGTCTAGCATTGTCTTGCATTAGGAGGAACCCAGGGCCAACCGCACCAGCATATGGTCTCACAAGGGGTCTGAGGATCTCATCTCGGTACCTAATTCCACCCCACACCATTACTGACCCAATGCCAAACTGGTCATGCTGGAGGATGTTGCAGGCAGCAGAACGTTCTCCACGGCGTCTCCAGACTCTGTCACGTCTGTCACATGTGCTCAGTGTGAACCTGCTTTTATCTGTGAAGAGCACAGGGTGCCAGTGGCGAATTTGCCAATCTTGGTGTTCTCTGGCAAATGCCAAACGTCCTGCACGGTGTTGGGCTGTAAGCACAACCCCCACCTGTGGACGTTGGGCCCTCATATCACCCTCATGGAGTCTGTTTCTGACCGTTTGAGCAGACACATGCACATTTGTGGCCTGCTGGAGGTCATTTTGAAGGGCACTGGCAGTGCTCCTCCTGTTCCTCCTTGCACAAAGGCAGAGGTAGCGGTCCTGCTGCTGGGTTGTTGCCCTCCTACGGCCTCCTCCACGTCTCCTGATGTACTGGCCTGTCTCCTGGTAGCGCCTCCATGCTCTGGACACTACGCTGACAGACACAGCAAACCTTCTTGCCACAGCTCGCATTGATGTGCCATCCTGGATAAGCTGCACTACCTGAGCCACTTGTGTGGGTTGTAGACTCCGTCTCATGCTACCACTAGAGTGAAAGCACCGCCAGCATTTAAAAGTGACCAAAACATCAGCCAGGAAGCATAGGAACTGAGAAGTGGTCTGTGGTCACCACCTGCAGACCCACTCCTTTATTGGGGGTGTCTTGCTAATTGCCTATAATTTCCACCTGTTGTCTATCCCATTTGCACAACAGCATGTGAAATTGATTGTCACTCAGTGTTGCTTCCTAAGTGGACAGTTTGATTTCACAGAAGTGTGATTGACTTGGAATTACATTGTGTTGTTTAAGTGTTCCCTTTATTTTTTTGAGCAGTGTATATACATATATAGTATAATAATCACAGGTCGGCACTGCTGTTTGAAGTCGCGGTGCACGAGTCTATGGGATGGCGTCCCAATGTAGAATTTGCAGAAAAGACCGGCACTCGCTGTAGATAAATCTTGTATTTATTCAGTCACATATACAGGCAATAAGTGACACGTTTCGGTGCTACCGCACCTTCATCAGGCTTATCATCATACAAGAAACATCTCATGTTTAAATAGAGCACCCAAACACAGGGAAATGACATCACACAGAAAACCACTCCCACCAATCAGTGTTAAATCAAGACATATGAACAAAATGAAAACACACTTTATAGTGACATTTCTCTGAATTCAATCTACAGGGTGGGCCATTTATATGGATACACCTTAATAAAATGGGAATGGTTGGTGATATTAACTTCCTGTTTGTGGCACATTAGTATATGTGAGGGGGGAAACTTTTCAAGATAGGTGGTGACCATGGCGGCCATTTTGAAGTCGGGCATTTTGAATCCAACTTTTTTTTTTTTCAATAGGAAGAGGGTCATGTGACACATCAAACTTATTGGGAATTTCACAAGAAAAACAATGGTGTGCTTGGTTTTAACGTAACTTTATTCTTTCATGAGTTATTTACAAGTTTCTGACCACTTATAAAATGTGTTCAATGTGCTGCCCATTGTATTGGATTGTCAATGCAACCCTCTTCTCCCACTCTTCACACACTGATAGCAACACCGCAGGAGAAATGCTAGCACAGGCTTCCAGTATCCGTAGTTTCAGGTGCTGCACATCTCGTATCTTCACAGCATAGACGATTGCCTTCAGATGATACGAGATGTGCAGCACCTGAAACTACGGATACTGGAAGCCTGTGCTAGCATTTCTGGTGATCGATCAAAGGAAGCTTTGTACATTATATTCATGGTTAAGTCCGCGGGGCTCAATCGTTTGTAATCGGTGTATCCAATAAGCCTCCCTTTGAAGCAATAATTTATTTCTATCTCCACCCCGGCGTGGAAGGGGTACACTTTCAATGATCTGATAACGTAACTGTGCCACTGTTTGTCTGTGTTCGTGAAAGTGAAATGGTACAGGAAATAATACATTTTGCTTTCTAATAGTGCATTTATGGTTCCTTAATCTGTCTTTCATCCGTGTGGAAGTTTCTCCCACGTACAATAGACCGCACGGGCACTTCAAGATGTATATTACGAAGCGGCTATCACATGTAAAAAAGCCTTTAATAGGTATGCGTTCACCCGATTGTGGGTGTGTGAAATGTGTACCCTTAATCACGCTGGAGCAGTGTAGGTAATTTAAACAGGGAAAAGTTCCCATTTCCAAGGTAGCCAATACTCTCTGTATGGGTCCAGTTCTATTGCTGCCAATATCTGCCCGTACTATCCTGTCACGTATATTGCTAGCTTTATTAAAACACATCATGGGTGGTTGTCTAAATTCCACCACTTGTGGGTAAGATCTTGATATCACATGCCAGTGTTTATTTATTATCCCTCTCAATCTCTGGGTCCATGGATGGTACTTAACTACAAGTGGGATCCGTGATTGTTTCAGAGGTTTGTCCTGCTGTGTTGCCTCAACTCTGTTCCTTTGTTCCTGTAATAGATGATCGGGATAGCCTCTCTCCCTAAATTTCTGAGTCATCTCATCCAGTCTAACCTTGCATAATTCAGTCTCGCCCTCTATACGTTGAACTTTTCCCTGTTTAAATTGCGTACACTGCTCCAGCGTGATTAAGGGTACACATTTCACACACCCACAATCGGGGGAACGCATACCTATTAAAGGCTTTACATGTGATAGCCGCTTCGTAATATATATCTTGAAGTGCCCGTGCGGTCTATTGTACGTGGGAGAAACTTCCACAAGGATGAAAGACAGATTAAGGAACCATAAATCCACTATTAGAAAGCAAAATTTATTATTTCCTGTACCATTTCACTTTCACGAACATAGACACACAGTGGCACAGTTCCGTTATCAGATCATTGAAAGTGTACCCCTTCCACGCCGGGGTGGAGATAGAAATAAATTATTGCTTCAAAGGGAGGCTTATTGGATACACCGATTACAAACGATTGAGCCCCGCGGACTTAACCGTGAATATAATGTACAAAGCTTCCTTTGATCGATCACCTTACTAAAAATACTAATAAAATATAATTTTTTCTTGGTAAAAAATTCCCAAAATTTCTCTTTTTGGAAAAAAAAATAACAACAACCTTTATAAATAGTATAATCGTGTAACTGAAAAAAAAATATAGAATTTTTCTTTTTTTTGAAAAACAAAAAAAATAATTTTTTGAAAAGAGAAATAAAATAGATCTTTTTTCTTATAAATTTTTTACAGCAGACCTAAGCAAAGAAGAACACAATAAGGAAGGAATAATATAGATTGACTTTAGAGAAATGTCACTATAAAGTGTGTTTTCATTTTGTTTATATGTCTTGATTTAACACTGATTGGTGCGAGTGGTTTTCTGTGTGATGTAATTTCCCTGTGTTTGGGCGCTCTATTTAAACATGAGATGTTTCTTGTATGATGATAAGTCTGCGAAGCGCGTCACTTATTGCCTGTATATGTGACTGAATAAATACAAGATTTATCTACAGCGAGTGCCGGTCTTTTCTGCAAAATATATACTTATATATATATATATATATAATTAACTCCAACGTCACATTTATTTTGTAATTTTTTTTTCTCTCTTTCTTTTTTGAAAAAGTATACTTTCCTTTTTGTTTTAGTGACAACAGCAGTAAGATATAACAATGCCTGCTAATGCATTCTGCTCTGACATCCATTAGTGATAACAGATTTTGTCTTGGTGACATAAATAAGGCACGGTCAGGTGATCCAGTATAATGTTTACAGCATTACAAGTGTGGCAGCACTTACATCAGACTCCATATAAGTTAAGAGCCACAGGTCACTTGTGCTTTTACGCCTTCTTCTCTGCATCCATATTCTGTAGTTTATTAGTTCATGTTATTTCTTATTTATAGAATTTTCCATTAACCATTTCAAGACCATTTCTTCTGGATTCTTTTTTTTTCTTTATTATAAGTGATCTATTATCATCAGACCATTTGCATTACCACTTTTTTGATTAGCACTCTTATTTTATTTTTCATAATCCACCAATGTCATATGTAATCAAATTGTGAATACTTTTTAAGTTCTTTTTTTTATTATAACATAGATTTGCAATGGATAATCAGTGGCGTAACTAGAGTGTTATGGGCCCCAGTGTAAACTTTAGATTGGGCCCCCCCCATTTTTACAAAGAGGCGGCAGATTTTCTTTACACTAAGCGCTCTTTCACTCGAGCGGATGCCCAACTTTGTTCCTGTCACAGTAGTTATGCCCACATATGTGCCCCCTCACAGTAGTTATTCCAGATTAGGTGCCCCCTCACAGTAGTTATTCCAGATTAATTGAAGAAGGAAACAGATCAACTCAGCACTTCACCTTTTGATTGCACGCTGCACGGGAGAGGAGCAACCTCCAACGGATAATGAAGTAATGAATCCCAGCAGCTGTGTCTTCTGTAAATAGGTTTCTTTTTATTTCATCAAAAGAAAAGTCCTATAACCAGGATAATGTTTAATATACTTCTTATGTATCCCTTTTAGACTTCTGCCTTGTGATGAAAAGGATGTTTAGATTCTTCAACAAGGTAGAAATAATCTCTGCCATATGTCGCTTTGTTTCATTTTTCTCATTTTTCTCATTTTTCTGTTTTATTATCTGATTGATAATTGTTTAAATACCACCCACTAAAAAGGGTGGGGACGTCCTTGTGGGCGGTACTAGACCTATATATAGTTTGATATCTTTTGTTGGATGTACCTGTTGAGAAAGGCTTGCATGCCGAAACACGTCCTGGTTATAGGACTTTTCTTTTGATGAAATAAAAAGAAACCTATTTACAGAAGACACAGCTGCTGGGATTCATTACTTCGTTATTCCAGATTAGGCTGTCCCCTCACTAAATATGCCCACTTTTGTGCCCCCTCGATCTAGTTGTTGCCCCCCTTTTGCCTCCAGTCTGCAGCTTTATGGGGAAATTTTTTTTTACTTACCCTCTTCCCTGATGACGCTGTGATGTGCTGAAGGCCTATTTCTGGCCTTTCAGTGCACCCCCAAAGCCAGCAGCACAATGTGCGGCCAGAAGGGGGAGCGCCTGAGCTCAGAAGAACAGTGAAGCAGGGAGCGGAGAGGTCACCCTGCTTCACTCTGAAAACGAACAGACCGGCAGTGACAAGAACTGCGGGGTGAGTGTGCCCCCCCCCCCTACCTTGCCTCTGCGCTCCCCCTGCCTCCTGTGCCCCCTTATGTTTAAAGAGCGCTCTGACGGGGCCCGGCATTCTCACTGTACTTCATGTCGGTCCCGTCAGAGCGCTCCCATTACATGGTTAGGCCCCTGCTGGTTGCATAGCCACTATCTCACCCACAATCTTATGGGGACCTCAAATGAAGACTCCATCTTAGGTCTGAACATCACATTCATTTTGGGCCAAGTCAAGGGTAGGTCAGGTATATCGCCATTTTATTTTATATTTTATCCAGAAAAAACACAGTTTTGAAAAAAATTAAAACCTTTTGGAAACAGATCTAGTAAAATACATATAGAAGTAACACAGACTGTAGGCACATAAAGAGGTTATTGCTTAAATACTGTATGTACGTATACATAAATGGACAAGGGAGGAAACATAGGGGCTCTTCTGTTCCTTATGGTTTGACAAAGTATTCAGCATATTGGAGCACAATGGCGTACATAGAGAAGTAAGGACCCCATAGCAAGAATCAAACCAGGCCCCCCACACAGGACAGAAGGGTTTCTGCCTATACCCCTTTCAATGACCCTTGGGCTATTTTCCACTGCCTCATTTGCTGAAAGGTGCTCCTTTAGAGGGTAGAGTCCTGATTAAGTTATCCCCTCCAGTAGAAGAGGAGATAATCCCAACTAAGACTGGGCCTCTTCTTGCCCTGGGCCCCATAGCAGTCGCATGGTCTGCCACTACGGTAGTTATGCCACTGTTGGAGCACTACTGCTTGATTACTATCATGGGGAAGGCAGGAGAATTTGTCTTCCCTTGGGGGCTACAAAAGAACAAATGAGGGCTGCATGTGGACTCGATGATACAACCTGGGTTTCAGGTTGTATGCATAGGAATCAGTGAAATGTGTTGATTATCTGGCTAGAGGGTGAACATGCTGTAGACACCAATAGTACTGTCTACCTGACCATTTCTTGGTCAGTTATCTGATTTATCTTCTGGCTTTTTCAAGGATCATCAGGAGCTATGTTATGTGTCCTAAGAATAGTAGCCCACCAAAAAGAGGTGATACCATTATTGTTGATGTAACAATACCAGGACACATGTAACAAAAATTGCATAAAAGTGCAGGATGATGCAGGAACCACATATACCAAATGTGGCAGATTAAAAGTGGCAGTCACGTGGCTAGGCCACCAGATCAATTTATCCCAAGAAAGAGGTAAACAAGATAGACTCATTTAAACCCTTGGGGCGTAACGTTTGCAATCTGAACGTCTATTGCGTCTCCTTCTGAAGGAGTTTTGTGTAGATGTCGCCACCACATATATGTTCATGCCATCAACTCCTAAAAGTTACACAATACATTACTGTAGATGTACTCCAAAATGGTGCTATAAAAATACAACTCATCCCACAAAAAAGAAAGCCCTCTTACCTTGTTGATAAAAAAATGTCCTGACCTGCAGAATAACTGAACTCCAGAATAGGCTGCATCCCTAAAGGAGTTGTTCAGGATTTTGATATTGATGGCCTATCCTCATGATCGGCGGGGTCTAACACCCCGACTGATCAGCCTTTTAGTTGTTGCTGTTGCACCGGAAGTAGACACTGAAACTACACAGCTCCATTCATTGCGTAATGAACAGAACTGTACTGCTCCTATTTTGACTTCAATGCAGGCGTGACAACTAACAGTTTATTGATGTGAGTATGGGATGCCCCCAACTGATCTGGTATTGATTGTCTGTCCTTAGGACAACCCCTTTAACTTATTAATCCGTGGTCTTTAAAATAAAAATAATTCTATATGGTGTTTGTGTGTATATATGTGTGTATATATATATATATATATATATATATATATATATATATGTGCTTTTTGGAACAAATTAGCTGCATGGCATAAGAGTTGCTTCATTTTGTGCAGAGAATCTGCTGTCTCTAGATATTTGCATATATACATATGTAAACATGGTAGCTGGGAGCAAGCATATAGGGAATAAAATGTATGAAGAATGCCAAGCAGAATTGTACTCCCGCTGCAAATCATGTAGCAGTAATTATAAATATCTTAAGTTCTGTCAAAGTATGGGAGGTGTTTGACATGTAAATGTTACCGAGTGCATATTAATGTAAAAGGATTTGGGATTTTGATATTTTTGGGGGAATTATATAGCACAGTGGATTCTAACCTATGGCTCTCCAGATGTTAGGAAGCTAAAACTTTTAGCACATGCCAGCACCCACAAGTGTTACGTGCGTTTGCAATCAAATGTTTGCGAACCGCGCATTCGTGGCGGACCCCATTGACTTTAATGGCAGATGAACCTGAAAAACTTTCAGGTCATATTTGCAGCCACCAAATACTTATTAGAAATGCACAAATAGTCCCACAACATGGACAGTGACATAGCAGAGGGGGTTCATTGGCAAAAAATCCCACAAAAAATATGTATTTTAATCAGGGGCCATTTTTATGCGTCTTAAAGGGAAACTCTCAAAAATGTGCGATGCTGGAGCCCAGAAAATTTTTATTTTACGCCACGGGAGAACAGGCCCCAAAAATTAAGCATTCATCTGACAGAAAATAACTTGTGATTATGTGGCTGGAGGTATATTAGGCGGTCACTGGATAAAAATTTTACTGTAGGCTTACTGGAGTACAAGCCATAAAAATTAGGCATTCATCTGACAGAAAAGAACTTGTGATTATGTGGCTGGAGGTACATTAGGCGGTCACTGGCTACAAATTTTACTGTAGGACAGTACAGGTCTCAAAAATTAGGCAATCACCTGACAGAAAAGAACTTGTGATGATGTGGCTGGAGGTACATTAGGCGGTCACTGGATAAAAGTTTTACTGTAGGCCACTGGAGTACAGGCCCCAAAAATTAGGCATTCACCTGACAGAAAATAACTTTTAATTATGTGGCTGGAGGCAGGCTCGGACTGGCCCACAGGGGTACAGGTGAATCCCCTGGTGGGCCCCTAGTCTCCCACATAACACAGTAGACTGACTGCACTACATACATGTGTTCAATGTACAGCACCTCCTCCAGCCGATGTACATAGAAAAAATATTTTTTAGCATATAAAAAACATGTTATATTATTTATTATATTTCAAGGTATCCGTACGGTGGGCCCCCATAATAAATTTTACTGGTGGGCCCTAGGTACCCCAGTCCGACACTGGCTGGAGGTACATTAGGCGGTCACTGGCTAAAGAATTTACTGTAGGCCAGTACAGGCACCAAAAATTAAGCATTCAACTGGCAGAAAAGAACTTCTGATGATGTGGCTGGAGGTACATTAGGCGGTCACTGGATAACATTTTTACTGTAGGCCATTGGAGTAGAGGCCTAAAAAAGCCTTTTATGCCGCTGAATATACATAAGACAAGGACCATTCTATGTTCTGTGTGGTGGCGAATATGTGTGGGCTGGCATGGGGAAACTCAATTGCACGTGGTTGTCACAAGTGTTGAATTCCTCCGAGATCCATACCTCATTCATTTTTAGAAATGTGAGGTAGTCCACACTGTCATGAGCTAGGTGAGTGTGCTTATCGGTCACGATCTTCCCTGCTGCGCTGAACATCCTTTCGGACAGGACACTCGACAATGGGCAAGCAAAGCAAGCAAAATTGTGCCAGCTCTGGCCATAGGTCAAGCCTGCACACCCAGTAGTCCAGGGGTTCCTCGCTTCTCAGAGAGTCCACATCGGCCGTTAACCCGATGTAGTCAGACACCTGACGGTCTATGCGTTCCCTGGGGCTGAAGTCTGCATGCTTTGCGCATGAGCAGCCGCTGGCACGGTGAAAAGAAACCAAGCTCCCCAGAACCTGTCCTGCTGCAGAGTTCGTACCGGTAGTCGTTAATGGCTCGTTGCTGCTGGAGCAGCCTATCAAGCATATACAAGGTGGAGTTCCAGCGCGTCGGGCTGTCACAAATCAGACGTCTGACGGGCAAGTGGTCAGCAAGGCGAGCCATGGCCGTGTAATATCTTCTAAAATGGCCAGAGATTTTCCTAGCAGCTGCAAGACGTCCTGGACCCCGGGTATTTGGTAACGAATCGCTGCACGACTAAGTTCAGGACGTGTGCCATGCACGGCATGTCATTTTGCTTGTTTCAGTGCGCTCAGCAGATTGCCACCATTGTCGCACACCACTTTACCAACTGTCAAGTTGAGCAGGGTTAGCCACTGATCGGCCTGAGACCGGTGTGGCTCTTGGCTTCCAGGCACAACAGCCGCAGCACAGCATGGCAACATCTCACCTGGGATGTCGAATAGGTTTTGGGGAGCTCTGGGGGGGCAGCGGAATAGGCGGTAGCAGTGGAAAAGGAGGAGTCAGCCGAGTAGGAGATGGAGGATGGAGCAGGAGGAGGAGAAGAAGAGGCAGGCCTGCATGCAATCCTTGGCGGTAACACCAAATCCACACGGGAGCCACAGATTACATGCTTGACGGCTGTCAGAAGATTCACCAAGTGGCCATATAGCTCTGGGATGCCTTTCTGGGGACCTTTCATTGCGGTGTGCCAATGGCCACTAATTTTCTAAAGGCCTCCGAGTCCACCAGTTTATATGGCAGTAGTTGGCGGGCTGGCAGTTCTTACAAGCCAGCGGTCAGCCAAGAGGGTTATCCGGCGTCATCAACTTTTTACGCTCAAACATTTGGGCCACAAAATCCTGCCTTGTGCCAGATGAACGTGACGACGACACGGTGGAAGGTGGAGTGGAGGAAAAATGGAAGGAGAGAGGAGAAGGAGAAGAGGCAGGACGTGGAGCGCCGGGAGTGTGGCTTTGTGGGTTTTGACGGCGTTGCTCCCCCCAGGCTCGGTGATAGGAGGCCAGGTGCCTTCTTAAGGCAGTCGTCCCTAGGTGAGTGTTGGGCTTACCGCGACTTATGCGTTGACAGCACAGGCTGGATAAGGCAACACTATTGTCAGCAGCTGACACGTTAAAAAAAGACCACACTGCGGAGCCATGTGCCGGTGTCCTGGGAGCGCCAGAAGTGACCGTGCATAGTGGATGGCTCGCTCCAGATACATTTGCAGTCTGCTTTTTGCCTCCTGTGCCTGCGAGCTCTGCCTGCTTCTCCTCCTTCTCCTCCCTCTCTGCTGCTCCGTCTCTCCCTCTGAACTTCCCTCTTCTTTCTCTCTTGTGGGCACCCACGTGACGTCCATAGACACGTCATCATCATCACATTCAGCACCACTGACACTAGAGATCTCGGAGTAGGCAGCGGGGACCACCCTCCTTGGGCTTAATCTGCTACTGTGTCAGACCGCTGGGTGGCAGCTGTTGATACCTCCTCTTCCTCATCCGATGTCAGGAATGGCTGCACATCGGATGAGGTCTGGGAATGGGTAGGAAAATGATTCCTCTGACTCGAGTGGATTGGCTATGGTGGTGGTGTATTTGGGGGTGGACACAGCAGAGAGTGAGGAGGGTGCAGATAAAGAGGATGAGGAGGGTGCAGAAGCGGAAGGGTAAGTGAGCCACTCAACCAAGTCTGGTGCTTCTTTTGAAGTAATCGCAGGCGCCTTCTCCAACTTCCCACTTAGGCTCCGGCCTGGTGCACCTGCCCGGCCCCTACCACCCCTGCCTCTTCCTCTCCCTGTCATTTTCAAAATGAACCTGTGCCTAAATCCCTAGAGAAGAGCAGTATTTGTGGAAGCAGGTATATCGCAGGCCTCATTTAATATTTGGTGGAAATAGGTATATTGAATCCCTTAATCAGTATTTTGTGGAAGCAGGTATATCGCAGCCCTCAATCAATATTTGGTGGAAATAGGTATATCGAACCCCTTAATCAGTATTTTGTGGAAACAGGCATATCTAACCCCTTAATCAGTATTGTGTGGAAGCAGGTATCTTGCAGGCCCCAATCAATATTTGGTGGAAGCAGGTATATCAAACTCCTTAATCAGAATTTTGTGGAAACAGTTATATTGCAGGCCTCAATGAATATTTTGTGGAAGCAGGTATATCAAACCCCTTAATAAGTATTTTGTGGAAGCAGCTATATCACAGCCCTCAATCAGTATTTTGTGGAAATGGGCATATCAAACCCCTTAATCAGTATTTTGTGGAAGCAGGTATCACTCAGGCCTCAATCAATATTTGGTGGAAACAGGTATATCAAACCCCCTTAATCAGTATTTTGAGGAAGCAGGTATATCACACCGCTCGATTATTCCAAGTACATCACTGGGCACAGTACAGTGTTGGTGATATACATCTGATGTGCCAGGATATAGCACATGACCACTGCACCAATCACTATCCTCAGCTGTTACTTGTCTATGCAGTCTAGTGACCTACCAGACTGGGGGTCTACTACTGTACGTAGTCTGTCCAGGCACGTCACTGCCTCTGTATGTCAACAATCTTTAAGCTATTCTAGAATAATTCAGAATTTTCTTGAAACCGCCTTTAAAGGGCATCTGTCAGAAGATTTGCACCTATGAGACTGGATGACCTTTTAGATGTGGACTTGGTAGCTGAAGGCATCTGTGCTGGTCTTATTGCTGATGAAAACAATGTTTTAATATTTTCAAATGAGCCTCTAGGAGCAACTGGGTGTTGCCATTACACCTAGAGGCTCTGCTCTCTCTTCAACTACCGCTCCCTCTGCAGTTTGACTTTAGAAGAAGTCAGGGCTAGGTGTGATTACGCCTGCCTGACCCTGTCAATAAAAGTGCAGAGGGCGCAGCAGTTGCATAGAGAGTGGAGCCTCGACGTGCAACAGCAGCTTCCTCATTGCTCATAGAGGTTCATTAAATGTATTTTATCAGCAATGCGGGCGCATATGAACATAGGACCAACACATGCAACAGGTCAACCAGTTTCATAGGTACAAATCTTCTGACAGATGCCCTTTAAGTATAGGCGTGTTTTTAGATGTAAAATCCTATGCATCATGGGTATAGTGGCTAGTAAAGAGCACATGACCTTTAATGCCCAGGGACCCAAGATCACTCTCAGTTCCCCAAAGTATACACTATTCTATGCTGGAGATTGTTCACTGGCATCTTCATACAAACACCTGCAGCCTCATGCAAACAGAAGATTTGCGAAGGGTTAAAAAGTCGCTCCAGGTGCAGGCATAAGGACAGCATAAAAATTTGTGTAGCTTGTTTAAAGCCCATAAAATCCATAAAGCTCAGAATTTTATTGCATTTATACCCTACACATCAGATTCCCTTTCTCATTCATGCAGACATATTCTTTGAATGAGCGAATTACTGTGTTAATCTGGGTTTATTGTTAACTTCTGTTGAAGCCGTGGCTTAAGGATTTTGTGCGAGGGGTCTCTAATGAAACTTGCTTTAGCATTGAGATGGCTTTCTGCCCACTCTGTTTAATACCCCCTAAATTATTTCTGGAGTTCCAGGTGTTGTAAAGATTAAAAGTACAGCAGTGGTGCCATCTACTGGCCATCTAGGGTAAACCTTAGTATTTAGTGAAAGAGCAGATATTATTCAAATTAACCTTTCCCCTTATTCTCAGCTGCATGAAATTGCTAGCTGACCACTTGTATTTCCAATTACTAAAAATTGGTTTCATACACTAGGAGATTTCCATTGTCATAAACTAAAAATCAGAACAAATGCAGCAGCTCTCACTGGCCTGACACAAAGTCAAGAAGACTACCCTGCTTTAATTTTCTCCATTACCCTATTGATTCTGAATACCAACAGTTTTATTCACTTATTAATATTCTCTTCCATCGACGTATGCCTGGCTGTGTATATGTATTAAAGGAAAGATGGCCCTTGGCGTATAAAGTATGGAGTCTATTTGTGTGTGACTGCTCCGGAGACATGGGTGGTATTCCGTGGAAGGGAGTCTTGCACAGTCATTGAACACACAGTAAATTTACTATGCCTCCTGGGAAAATACTTGAGTGTCCAACAGAGAGAGTATAATTTCTAAGGCTTGTTTATGAGCAGAGATGATAAAACTGGATGAATATTAAATAGAGAAATCAGATTTATATTACAAAGGAACTGTATTAATATATTGTTATTGGTCTAGTAATCTGGATAAATGCATGGAGAATGGCGTTATGGCGGACTTCACATCCATAATTCCTTCCCTTCCACCCATGTATATATAATGCAAATGGAATTCTTTCATATTTGAGCGTCTGTATAAAAACTTCAATCGTATCAATTACAAGTAATAGTGGGATATGTCAGAGGAACCCATCTAAGGTAAGATGAACAAGCACAAGGGGTTGAGTTACGGAAGTCAAAGTGCCCATAACTCCATAAGTCCTGCTTTCAAGTCATTACATGAGAACTAATTTGTTATTTTGCTATTAGGTTTTGATGTGAGTCTTTAGTCATTGAGCTTTGACTTTAAAATATGTACAGTAGTGAGACAGAAAATGATGTATTTGTCCCAAACAAGAAGTCATCTCTATGTTTGATTTTCATAATTTCACATATTAAGTTAGTAATACACATGCAACTGTAGGTCAAACCCATAGACTGAACTGGCCAACCATCAAACATGCCTGGCAGCAGCTTTTTCCTCCGCTGCTTTCAAAAAACATGAAAGCTATGCATATCAGTATATGGTAGGGTTGGTAGAGATAGCGCTTGACCAAACAAGTGTCTGACTGAAAGCTACTTGTGTATGTACACATTGAAGTAACTTGAAACTTCTAGACCCTGATGAAAAATTGAAAACATGGCTCCTAAGTTATCACTAGTCATTTATAGTACTGGTATCTGGGGCAAAGAGACTTTTTGGGGTCCCCTCATGGTCCAGGGGCTGGGTTTGCTTGCAACATCTGGACCTCTTAATTTTAAGCTCCTGGTTTCACAGATGTTAGATTCCTATGATGAAGTTTGTCCAGGCCAGGATTTCCACCTATAAAATGGGCACAGATATGGACCAGTATGACATTTGCATGAAGTCGGCCTAAACTCATTTGTGTACAGACCCCTATTCTTCATCAGACTTCAGATCAGACCCCAAAATCAGACCCTAAGCTCCATCAACCTCAGATCAGACCACCTTAGCTTCCATCAGCCTCCCACCAGACCTCCCAGCCTCCATCAGCCTCAGACCATACCCCTTACCTTCCATTAGCCTCAGATCAGCCCCCCATCAGACACTTCAGCCGCCATCAGCCTCAGATCACAACGTCAATCAATAATAGTAAAAGTCCAGCTCACCTGCATCAGCAGTTTCAAGAGTGCACGGATGGGATGAGACCCAAACAAATGAACTTGAAGGAAAAGAAAATCCAGCACCTTGTTTTTTTTGCTTGACGGTATTTATTCCACAAACCAAGTGTACAGCGGTAACGGAACCCTCAATGTATAAGCCCCAATGCGGTCTACATGTTTCGAACCAGATGGTTCTTAATCATGGGAGGTCATGATTAAGAACCATCTGGTTCAAAACATGTAGACCGCATTGGGGCTTATACATTGAGGGTTCCGTTACCGCTGTACACTTGGTTTGTGGAATAAACACCGTCAAGCAAAAAAAACAAGGTGCTGGATATTCTTTTCCTTCAAGTTCACAACGTCAATCAGCCTCAGATCGCACTCCCAGCCTCAATTAGCCTCAGGTGGGATCCCACAGCCCCTATCAGCCTCAGATCAGACCCCCCAGCCTGCATCAGACTCAGATCAGACCCTCAAAGAGACCCTATCAGCCTCTGATCACACTCCCCATCAGATGTTTCAAAAAACTTCCCTTGCTTGCTCCGGACGGCGCTGCATATGTAGAACTCAAAGTGTCCAGCAGTATTGATCCCTTTAAAACATAACTTTTACTTTTTATATTATAAAATAATACCACCGGGGTGGTTCACCAGTGAAAAATAGTGAGACAAACAACAATAAAGAAAGATGAAAAAATGTTCCTGGAAGCCTACCATAGATACAATAGTTAGGTGGTGAGTAAACACAAGGCAGCTATGGGGAGAAGTAGGTATAACTATACTGTCCCTACCCTCACCCTGACTGATTCCTCAGCCCAGGGACGTCCCCTGAAGGTGGAGACTCCCTGTCCTTGTACCTGGGCTGACTGCCCTGCGTTTACCCTCCTCTCCAACAATAAATGGTTTACCAAAAAAGGCTCCCCAAGAGCTGACGGATGATACTCTGCGTCCCAGGGAAAAAATTACCCACATGGACACCAATAGATAAGATCAGACTAGATTATGTTTATAGATAGGTGAACGGGATACGTGTCACCTATGAACATAGAAGAGCCAAGCACAAGGGCATCAAACGGTGCGTTCCCAGGCTGGTTCACATGGGGTTTATGTGAACCAGCCTGGGAACGCACCGTTTGATGCCCTTGTGCTTGGCTCTTCTATGTTCATAGGTGACACATATCCCGTTCACCTATCTATAAACATAATCTGGTCTGATCTTATCTATTGGTGTCCATGTGGGTAATTTTTTCCCTGGGACGCAGAGTATCATCCGTCAGCTCTTGGGGAGCCTTTTTTGGTAAACCATTTATTGTTGGAGAGGAGGGTAAACGCAGGGCAGTCAGCCCAGGTACAAGGACGGGGAGTCTCCACCTTCAGGGGACATCCCTGGGCTGAGGATTCAGTCAGGGTGAGGGTAGGGACAGTATAGTTATACCTACTGCTCCCCATAGCTGCCTTGTGTTTACTCACCACCTAACTATTGTATCTATGGTAGGCTTCCAGGAGCATTTTTTCATCTTTCTTTATTGTTGTTTGTCTCACTATTTTTCACTGGTGAACCACCACGGTGGTATTATTTTATAATATAAAAAGTAAAAGTTATGTTTTAAAGGGATCAATACTGCTGGACACGTTTTGACTCTATGATCCTTCTTCATTAATTGACATTGATTTAGCTGGACATTTATATGTAGAACTCACCTCTCCATCGTTTCTTCCAGGTCCAGCTATGTACTGTGACCTGAGGGGGCACAGTGTCAGGCAGGGGCAATGCTAGGGTCTTAAAGTCGACTCCCCCCTCCCCCACACACCACATTTGGCTGTACTTGCTATACTGCAGCACATACCTGTCACATCCAGGGCCTCACAGGTGACGTCTCCTCCGATGTAGATCTTCTCTGTCATCATCTTCTCCATTTGGTCCGGACAACTTCTTTCGGTCGCCTTGTCTCTGCAGAGTGTGACACACAGACATCTTAGCTTCCTTACATTTCTATCATCATCCCCCAACCTGGAGTCCCCACAGTGTTATCCTGATGCTCGCTGTGGCCCTAATATCTCCAAATACTATCCTGAAGAAAAATAAGTGCCCCCCATAGTAATAGTGCTCCTCATAGTCCCACCAATAGTAATTCCCTTCTAGAATGTCCTCATTAGTAATACCTCCCCCTACAATGCCCCAACCGTGGGAATGCTCCCCAAGAGTGCCCTTATTAGTAGAAGAGCCCTCCAGTATTAATAATACCCTGACAGAGCCCCCAGTAGAAATAAGGCCCCTTATTGTTCCCCCAGTGGTAATAAAGCTCTCTACAGACCCCTCAGTAGTAATAAGGCCCCCATAGTGCTCTTAGTAGAAATAATGCGGATCTATAAGTCCCTCCTATAGAGATCCCAGTAGTAATAAGAATACCTATAATGTCCCCTGGATCTGCAGTGCCCCCTGTAGTTATATTCCTCCCTCCACCATACAGTCGCATGTAAATAACATCACACCATCTCTCCTGCCCCCTCCAAAATACAGTCCTATGTAAATAACATTACTACCCTCCCTTTAGCCCCTCCAACATGCATTCCTATGTAAATAACATTATTTCCCTCCCTCCACCATAGAGTTCCATGTAAATAGCATCACATCATCTCTACAGACCCCTCCAAAATACAGTCTCATTTAAATAACATCACTGCCTCCCCCAGCCTCCTCCGACATACAGTCCCATGTAAATAACATCACTCCCTCCCACAGCCGCATTCAACATACAGTCCCATGTAAATACCATCACCTCCTCCCCAGCCGCCTTCAACATACAGTTCCATGTAAATAACATAATTGCCTCCCCTAGCCCCCTCCGACATACAGGTCTCATGTAAATAACATCATTCCCTCTCACAGCCGCCTCCAACATACAGTACCATGCAAATAACATAACCCCTCCCACAGCTGCCTTCAACATACAATCCCATGTAAATAACATCACTCTCTCTCACAGCCACCATCAACATACAATCCCATATAAAAAAACATCACCCTGCCCCAGCCCCCTCCAACATTCAGTCCCATGTAAGTAGCATCACTCCCTCCCACAGCCGCCATCAATACAGTCCCATGTAAATAACATCACTCTCTCCCCAGCCCCCTCCAACATACAGTCCAATGTAAATAACGTCACTCCCTCCTACAGCTACCATCATACAGTCCCATGTAAATAACATGACCCCCTCCCCAGCCACCTCCAACATACAGTTCTATGTAATTAACATCCCTCCCTTCAGCCCTAACATACAGTCCCAGTTAAATAACCACAACTCCCAGCATTGCTCTGCCTCTCCTTTCACTTACCTCTCCTCATGTAGCAGACATTACCACAGGTTCTTCGCCCAGGATTTCTCTTCTTCACTGCCGTCCTCTCCTGAACTGGTCACATGATGGTGACATCATCGCAGGTCCTTCTCAATCACTGCCTGTTTTACTGGTCACATGACCTGTGATGTCACCACAGGTCCTTCAGCATTTCCAGTGCATTAGATAAAATTTGATTGCCATCCTGAGGAGGGCAATACAGTTGTATCTAGGTGGCAGGCAGGACATTTGGGGCCTGGAACAAAACATCAGGCGCCCAGGCCACAAATGTTTTAACCTAGCAGGTCATAGTGCGCGCCTAAATGCGCTACATCCTGCCCTATGTGCAGTCAGGACACCACAGAGAGACCCGGAAGAAGACCAGGGGAGATGAGTACAGCCAGCGCTGCCCTCACCTACTAGTGCCTCCCACATGCTAATTACCGCTTCCATAATGGACTACAAGACGTACAGCCATTTTTCCTGCATTTTGTTTTGCGGTATGTTTTATTAACTCCATACAACCTCTACAATGTCCAATCACAAGATTTATTATACAACCCCCTGTTCTCCTTTTATCCATTGAATTATCTAATTTATTCATAAATTCTTGCAGGAATAATAAGGAAATAGCACAACATAGAGTCATAAGTAGTGTTGAGTGAATCAAAGCATCCAAAGTGGAATTCAATGCAAAGTTTAGGAAAAATTATATTCGCAACAAAATCTAATTTCTTGGCGCTTCGTAGTAATCAATTAATTTTTTCCTAAAAAGGAGGCTACATGTATATGTAAAATAAGTTATTCAATGTCAATCAATGACACCTAAAAACTGTAATATTAGACAGCTTATTCACCCCAATTTGAGAATTAAGGCTTAATAGATCTGCATATATATTAAACAAGGTGGGCACCCCAATGACAGTTATATTACAATACTTATTCATCCCAATTTGAGATTCAAGGTATAAAAGAAAGGGTGCTCCCCTCCCACCACTGTACTTGGTAACGCCTGAGTGAAGACCGCTATCCATCTATCTATCTGCAGTGACGTCGGGCGCACGGCAAGGGGTTCCTAAGAGTACATGTTTTTCATGATGCCAGTTGCAATGAAGAAACAAGGGCACAGGGCCCTTTTTTTTGTGATATAGTAGATGGTAGTAGGGTGGGAATGCCAGAGTGGTGTAGGGTGGCCTAAATGTGCCTTTAAGTGTTGTGCATGTATCACGGTGCTCCTACCTGGATACGCTGGAACCCCAGGCATGGCCTTCCGAAAAAAAGGGGTAGTAGTAGTAGGGAATGAATAATAAATTGAGTCCAGACCTTGTGATGAAGTTGATAACAGCTTTACTTGAATAAACTTTTCTCCAAATAATTTACAGGCTTTGTCTTGGTTTCCAGCAGGCTTTGGCATGAACTGTGGCTGGCAAACTCCTCTTTGCTATGTCTGTTGCTCTCTGGATCTGCTGTGCTAACAAGCTGGCTATGGAACTCAGCTTCCTTTTCATGCTGTCCTTCGCTTTGTAATCTGGTCTGTCTCTAGCTTTGTCCAGGGAAAACTTTCTTCTCCTGGCTTCTGAGGCTTCAGGTTTCTGCCTCCATGTCCATCAGAGCTGAATGTGCTCTAGCTGGTTCATACAGGGCTTGTCCAACAGAGACAGGCTCCTGCTTCCTTCCCCTAGCAGGGCATACTCTCCACACTGATTTCTAACTAGAACAAGAAATGAAGTTATCAGCCACAGGAAGGGGCACCATCTACTGATGGTTACTAAATATCAATATAAGAGAGCAGAAAAAAGCATAAGTAAAAGTATAAATAATCATAAGGTAGAAAAGTAAAAGTTGGGCAAGGATAAATGCCCACTTAAAATGATGATAATAATAATATCCACGATAATACCAATTGATAAAAAATAATAAAAAAAAAACTGCAATTGTGAATAAATAACTCACTTCACCAGGGAGGTAGTCTGTGGGATAAAGCTCAAGACACCCACAAACACAATCTCCCTCGCCTGGATCGCTTGTAATATCTTAGGAAGAACGTCAGTCCCACAGATGGTACTTCTGGTAAATTCCTTCCTTTATTGGTATCACAGGTCAGCTTATACTTTTACTTATGCTTTTTTATGCTCTCTTACATTGATATTTAGTAACCACCAGTAGATGGCGCCCCTTCCTGTGGCTGATAACTTTATTTCTTTTTTTTTACTATATATACATATACAGCCACTAACGGCAGCCGCCTACTACTCCTTCTTTTTAGCAAATAACTCTTTCCTATTGGCACCCTGCCGTTACTCTAAGAACTTTTGGACCTGCATCCAAACAGCTCTTTGATTAACAGTCTCCTTTTTTATTTTTGCTCTGTACCCTTCTAACTAGAACTCCACCCTCCCTGCAGCAAGTGGGACACGCCCACCACACCACAGAGGGGGGTTAGAATAGAATAGAAAAGCTCCATTCTCTGTACCTGTGGCTCTGCCATGTTTGCTGCCACCTGTTGGTGAACTAGGCACATTACATCTAAACATAACAGTTACATGGAAAGATATATGCACATTATATAGGACCTGGAGATAAATACATAAATGACATTAGGTTACGCATAGGAGATAGTGGCAGGGTGCAAAGGTGGTAATGCACCTCTGGGGCGTTACATATCTACTGTATCTATTTCCAGTGCGAGTTACAGGAGAGTAAGTCATATTTACAAAAGTGGTATTGCACAGTTTGCACATTTTTCCATTTAAGCCTGCAATGTTAGCCAAGCTCAAAGTATCCTAATGTAATTTGCATGTTGAATATATTAAGGCCCTTTTTTTTTTATAGCTAGTATGCTATTGAAATCCAATATTTTTTTTAGCAATATCACAGTTTGTCCAGTCTATCACACAGTGTTATGGTCCTAACATGGCTGCTGATTGTGAGTGACTGTAACGCACCTAGTTGATCAGTTAGGATCTCAACTGCGGAAGCAATGGACATGCACTATTATCCCACTGCCCTTGTTCTTGGCTGTGGGATTCGCGGTTACTCAGTATGTACCCCAGGCGTCTCTCTCAGTCTTGGGCGGAGAGTTTGGGGTAACAAAATCATTTACCGCTATCCATCTATTTAGTATTACTGCTGGAGAGGAAGGTCTCCCAGTATTACAGGAGTCACAAGTTAGTATAAGCTTGTGCACAGTTCAGAGTTAGTATCTAGTATGCAATAGGTTCAGGGTTAGTATATAGCATGTCCTCAGTTTAGTATATTGTATGCCATAGGTTCAGAGCATGTCCACAGTTTAGTATATAGTATGCAGTAGGTTCAGAGTTAGTATAGCATGTCCACAGTTTAGTATATAGTATGCAGTAGGTTCAGAGCATGTCCACAGTTTAGTATATAGTATGCAGTAGGTTCAGAGTTGGTTTGGGAGTATCGTCTCACACCAGTCAGGAACCACCCCACTCAGAGTTCCAGGACATTAATCAGAGGAGGTAACAGGCATATACTTGCAGTTAGTTGGTCCTGGCTAGGAAGCCAGCAGTGGGGAAGCCAGTGGCAAGAAGGTAGACAGTCCTTCACGCTAATGTTAGGGATCCAGGTCTGGATATGTGGACAGAGTCCTCAGATGCAGTGGAGCTAGCAGGGTGCGCACTCCATTAGTGGAACACCCTGCTTAGCACCTGTCTTCTATTTAAGGGCCGGACGGTAAGTGGGCGGAGTCACAGGAGGGCCCAGCAGCCACTGCGTTCCACGCTGGAGCGCAAGCCAGCGTAACAACACAGGCGGTCGCTGCGTTCCGTATCATCGCAGACGGCCGGTGCGTTCCACGCTGGAGCGCAAGTCAGCGTATCGTCACAGGGAGCCGCTGTGATCCAGACTGTACTGTTACAGTACCCCCCCCTTAAGGGACCCCTCCGGGGTACCCCACTAGGAGAGGGTCGGTTGGGAAATCTTCTATGGAACAATCTTTGGAGTCTGGGAGCATGAACGTTTTGCACATCTTCCCAAGAGTCATCCTGGGGACCATACCCCTTCCATCTAATGAGATACTGGATCTTCCCCCGTCTTCTTCTGGAATCAATGAGCTGCTCAACTTCAAATTCTTCTTCTCCTTGGACCTCTATCGGAGGCAAGGGTCGAGGATCACTTGATGGGAATGGCCTAGATCTAAACGGCTTCAGTAGTGACACGTGGAATGTGGGATGTACCTGTAATCACGGAGGAAGGGTAAGTCTCACCGTGTTGGGGTTAATAATCCTTTCTATCGTAAAAGGACCCAGGAATTGTCTTCCCAATTTCTTGGAAGGTACCCCCAACCGAAGGTTTTTTGTTGATAACCAAACCGAGTCCCCGACCTGGTAGGGAGGACTTTCTCTCCTACGACGGTCGTAGTAACACTTCTGTCTTTCTTTTGCCCGTTGAAGGTTGTCTTTTAGCGTCTTAAGGGTAGTTTGCAAAGTGGTCAGATAATCGTCTGTGGCTGGAACGTTTGTGGGAAGGCTGGTTTGAGGAAGAGACCTAGGGTGAATTAGCAAAGAATGGAGTATGTAATGTGGAGGAATTCGTAGAATTATTATAGGCGAATTCAGCGAGAGGAAGTAGGCCCTCCCAGTCATCCTGGAGAAAAGAGCAGTGACATCTGAGATACTGTTCCAGACACTGATTCACCCTTTCAGTCTGCCCATTAGTTTGGGGGTGATAGGCGGTAGACATTCTGTGGTCGATTTGAAGTCTGGAACAAAGTGCTCTCCAGAATTTGGATACGAATTGCGAACCCCTGTCTGATATGACCTGGCTAGGAATTCCATGTAACTTAATAATATTAGACAGGAATACCACGGCCGTTTCCTTGGAGGAGGGTAACTTCTTGAGGGGCACGAAGTGTGCCATCTTAGTCAGCAAATCCACTACCATTATGATGGTGTTGTTTCCTCTGGAAAGGGGAAGTTCAACTATGAAATCCATCGAGACCCATTCCCAGGGTCTGTTGGCGATGGGAAGACTCATTAGGAGACCATAAGGTCGGTTTCTGTGAGTTTTACATGAGGCACAGGTCTCGCACGTGAAAACGTATTCCTCAATTTGTTTGGTCATCTTTGGCCACCAGAAGTTCCTGCGTATCAGGGTTGTGGTTTTAGCAATGCCGGGATGTCCCGCGAGGGGTAAATCATGGCAAAGTTTGATCACCTGATTGGTGAGGGAGGGTGGTATGTACAGTTGGCTGTCCTTGTAAAGGAGACCCTGTTGGTTCTGCGAAAGACCAGGGGGGGTATTAGCATGGTCATTAATTAGAGCATCCTTGAGCTGGGTTTCCAACGTTATGGTGGCAAGGACGAGTTTCTTCGGTGGAATGATCCATGTGGGGGCCGTGTCTGAGGTGCGAATTTCAGCCAGTCGTGACAAGGCGTCGGCCTTCCCATTTTTTGAGCCTGGTCGGTATGTAATTTGGAAGTTAAACCTGTCAAAAAAAAAAACTCCACCGTACTTGACGGCCTGATAATGTTTTATTGGTTTTCAGGTATTGTAGATTACGGTGATCCGTATAAATTGTGATGGGGTGTATTGATCCTTCAAGTAAATGCCTCCAATTTTCCAGGGAGCACTTTATGGTGAGGAGTTCCTTTTCGCCTATGGGGTAATTGAATTCGGCGGTATTTAGTGTCCGGGAGTAGAACCCGATAGGATGTAACGGAGTTGAAAAAGAGCTTCGCTGGGACAGAACAGCTCCTATGGCTGCCTGGGATGCGTCTACTTCCAGCACGTAGTGATGGTTTGGATTTAGGAGAGTCAGTATCGGTGCCGTAGTGAACCTGTTCTTTAATAACTCAAACGCTGATTGGGCGTCCTTGGACCAAACGAACTTTGTGTTGACACTAGTTAAGCGGGTTAGTGGTTTAGTGGTAGCAGAGAAATCTTTAATGAATTTCCTATAGAAGTTTGAGAACCCCAGGAACCGTTGAAGAGCTTTCCTGGAATCCGGAATCGGCCAATTTTGGATGCAAGTGATTTTTGAGGGATCCTTCTGGATACCTTTGGGTGAAATTATGTATCCGAGGAAGGGAAGAGAGGTAGTCTCGAATACACATTTTTCCTGTTTGACGTATAAGCGATGAACACTTAACCGTGCGAGAACCCAACGGACATGTTTCCTATGATCGTGTAAGTTATCGGAATACACTAGTATATCATCAAGATAGATGATTACACATACGTCCAGTAGATCCCTAAAGATGTCGTTAATAAAATTTTGGAATGTGGCAGGGGCGTTGCACAACCCGAAGGGCATCACTGTATACTCGAAGAGACCATACCGAGTGCGAAAAGCTGTCTTCCATTCATCACCTTTTATGATCCTAATTAAGTTGTATGCGCCTCTCAAATCCAGCTTGGTGTAGATTGTTGCTGTTTGTAATCTTTCTATGAGTTCGGATATTAGTGGCAAGGGGTACCGATTTTTGATTGTTACTTTGTTCAAGGCTCTGTAATCTATAATGGGCCTTAGGCTTGAGTCTTTGTTTCTCACAAAGAACATCCCTGCTGCTGCCGGGGAGGTTGAAGGCTGAATAAAACCTTTTCGTAAGTTCTCTTCTAGGTTCTGTTTGAGGTGAACAAGTTCTGGTTGTGCCAATGGATAAATTCTACCCGTGGGTATCTCACTACCCGGCAGCAAGTCTATGGGGCAATCGTAAGATCTATGGGGCGGAAGAGATTCCGCCTTCTTTGCGCTGAATACCTCAGCAAAGTCTGCGTATTGGCTGGGGACCTGGTTCACTCCCACGTGCATGAGAGATTTGAGAGGAAAGCAGGTCTCCATACAATAAGGTGACGTAAACTGAACTCTCCCCTGTTTCCATAGGAGGGTTGGCTGGTGTATTTGCAACCATGGCAACCCAAGAATCACGGGAAACAATGGAGAGTGTATGATATCAAAGGATAAGAATTCTGTGTGGTTATTTTCACATGTCACCATGAGGGGTTGAGTCTGACTGTGGATAGGACTAGAAGTGGTACCGTCAATGAAACTCACGGATATCGGAACGTTTTTTCTCATGTGGGGAATTTTATTTCGCTCAACCAAATGCATATCGATAAAATTCCCCGAAGCTCCCGTGTCCACCATGGCTTCAACGATAATCCGGTTTTGGTCCCACTGTAAGGTGAGAGAAGTGTATATGTAACCACCAGTACTATTTTTTGTGATGCCTAAGGTACAAGACGTGCCGCTCTTACCTTCGCACTTCTTACGTATCGCGGGGCATCCGTCAACGGTATGGTCAGCAGACGCACAATATAAACAGAGGTTGAGGTTACGTCTCCTGGCTTTCTCTCTCTCGGTCAGAGGACCTCGGATCGCCCCAATCTCCATCATCTCTACAGCAGGACCCTGGCTGGACGGTCTTGGGTTGGGTGTGAAGCCTGAGACTCTCTCGGCTCTGCGTTCCCTCAGCCGTCTGTCAATGGTGGTGGCATTCTGCATCAAGGCATTAAGTGTAAGTGGTAATTCTCCTCGGGCTAATTCGTCCTTCAGGGCCTCGGAAAGACCTAGGCGAAACTGATTCCTAAGGGTGAGGTCATTCCATTCAGTCTCCCGAGCCCAGCGAGTGTATTCCGCAATAAAGTCCTCTACAGGTCGTCTCCCTTGTTTAAGGCTGCGTATAGCAGTCTTAGCGGTCAGCTGTTTACTATGGTCCTCGTAGAGAAGGGCCATTTTTTCAAGGAACAGAGGGAAGGATTCCAGGACTGGGTCTTCTTTTTCAAAATAAGTATTGGCCCATGCTCTGGGCTCCCCCCTGAGGTATGAGATCATGGTAAGTACTTTTGTTCTGTCAGTTGGGTAAGTCCGGTGCTGCAGCTCAAACATTAGTTTGCACGCGTTCAGGAAATCCCTGAACTGCCTTCGGTCACCCGCGAATATCTCAGGTGGGCTGACCTTGGGTTCTGGTCCATCACGGGGGTGTCCTGGCCCCTGAGTGACAAGTTGCCGTATTGCCTGGTTTTCTAGCTGGAGATGTTGTATAGTCACATTGAGGGTCTCCACCCTCTTAGTGAGGGTGACGAGGTGACCTGCAACCTCCGCTTGATCCATGTGCGTTCCACTAATATGTAACGCACCTAGTTGATCAGTTAGGATCTCAACTGCGGAAGCAATGGACATGCACTATTATCCCACTGCCCTTGTTCTTGGCTGTGGGATTCGCGGTTACTCAGTATGTACCCCAGGCGTCTCTCTCAGTCTTGGGCGGAGAGTTTGGGGTAACAAAATCATTTACCGCTATCCATCTATTTAGTATTACTGCTGGAGAGGAAGGTCTCCCAGTATTACAGGAGTCACAAGTTAGTATAAGCTTGTGCACAGTTCAGAGTTAGTATCTAGTATGCAATAGGTTCAGGGTTAGTATATAGCATGTCCTCAGTTTAGTATATTGTATGCCATAGGTTCAGAGCATGTCCACAGTTTAGTATATAGTATGCAGTAGGTTCAGAGTTAGTATAGCATGTCCACAGTTTAGTATATAGTATGCAGTAGGTTCAGAGTTGGTTTGGGAGTATCGTCTCACACCAGTCAGGAACCACCCCACTCAGAGTTCCAGGACATTAATCAGAGCAGGTAACAGGCATATACTTGCAGTTAGTTGGTCCTGGCTAGGAAGCCAGCAGTAGGGAAGCCAGTGGCAAGAAGGTAGACAGTCCTTCACGCTGTTGTTAGGGATCCAGGTCTGGATATGTGGACAGAGTCCTCAGATGCAGTGGAGCTAGCAGGGTGCGCACTCCATTAGTGGAACACCCTGCTTAGCACCTGTCTTCTATTTAAGGGCCGGACGGTAAGTGGGCGGGGTCACAGGAGGGCCCAGCAGCCACTGCGTTCCACGCTGGAGCGCAAGCCAGCGTAACAACACAGGCGGTCGCTGCGTTCCACGCTGGAACGCAAGCCAGCGTATCATCGCAGACGGCCGGTGCGTTCCACGCTGGAGCGCAAGTCAGCGTATCGTCACAGGGAGCCGCTGTGATCCAGGCTGTACTGTTACAGTGACCAGACCTGTTTATCAGTGAATTTCATTGACTAAAATAGCATATGAGCAGTGCTAGTGGCGTATTTCATTACAAAAATATATATATATATATACAGTGGGGGAAATAATTATTTGACCCCTCACTGATTTTGTAAGTTTGTCTAATGACAAAGAAATGAAAAGTCTCAGAACAGTATCATTTCAATGGTAGGTTTATTGTAACAGTGGCAGATAGCACATCAAAAGGAAAATCGAAAAAATAACTTTAAATAAAAGATAGCAACTGATTTGCATTTCATTGAGTGAAATAAGTATTTGAACCCTCTAACAAAAAAAGACTTAATACTTGGTGGAAAAACCCTTGTTTGCAAGCACAGAGGTCAAACGTTTCTTGTAATTGATGACCAAGTTTGCGCACATTTTAGGAGGAATGTTGGTCCACTCCTCTTTGCAGATCATCTCTAAATCCCTAAGGTTTCGAGGCTGTCTCTGTGCAACTCTGAGCTTGAGCTCCCTCCATAGGTTTTCGATTGGATTAAGGTCCGGAGACTGACTAGGCCACTCCATGACCTTAATGTGCTTCTTCTTGAGCCACTCCTTTGTTGCCTTTGCTGTATGTTTTGGGTCATTGTCGTGCTGGAACACCCATCCACGACCCATTTTCAGTTTCCTGGCAGAGGGAAGGAGGTTGTCGCTCAGGATTTCACGATACATGGCTCCGTCCATTTTCCCGTTTATGCGAATAAGTTGTCCTGTGCCCTTAGCAGAAAAACACCCCCAAAGCAAAATGTTTCCACCCCCATGCTTGACGGTGGGGACGGTGTTTTGGGGGTCATAGGCAGCATTTTTCTTCCTCCAAACACAGCGAGTTGAGTTAATGCCAAAGAGCTCTATTTTGGTCTCATCAGACCACAGCACCTTCTCCCAGTCACTCTCTGAATCATTCAGGTGTTCATTGGCAAACTTCAGACGGGCCTGCACATGTGCCTTCCTGAGCAGGGGGACCTTGCGAGCCCTGCAGGATTTTAACCCATTGCGGTGTAATGTGTTTCCAATGGTTTTCTTGGTGACTGTGGTCCCTGCTAATTTGAGGTCATTAACTAACTCCTCCCGTGTAGTTCTAGGATGCTTTTTCACCTTTCTCAGAACCATTGACACCCCACGAGGTGAGATCTTGCGTGGAGCCCCAGAGCGAGGTCGATTGATGTTCATTTTGTGCTCCTTCCATTTTCGAACAATCGCACCAACAGTTGTCACCTTCTCTCCCAGCTTCTTGCTAATGGTTTTGTAGCCCATTCCAGCCTTGTGCAGGTCTACAATTTTGTCTCTGACATCCTTGGACAGCTCTTTGGTCTTTCCCATGTTGGAGAGTTTGGAGTCTGCTTGATTGATTGATTCTGTGGACAGGTGTCTTTTATACAGGTGACTAGTTAAGACAGGTGTCCTTAATGAGGGTGACTAATTGAGTAGAAGTGTCTAACCACTCTGTGGGAGCCAGAACTCTTAATGGTTGGTAGGGGTTCAAATACTTATTTCACTCAATGAAATGCAAATCAGTTGCTATCTTTTATTTAAAGTTATTTTTTCGATTTTCCTTTTGATGTGCTATCTGCCACTGTTACAATAAACCTACCATTGAAATGATACTGTTCTGAGACTTTTCATTTCTTTGTCATTGGACAAACTTACAAAATCAGTGAGGGGTCAAATAATTATTTCCCCCACTGTACGCAGTTCACTTCGGCAGTTATATGTGGTGAAAGCGTTTAGTGACGTATTTCAGTACAAAAAGAAAAATATATACGCAGTTCACTATTGCAGTTATTTGCAGTAAAAGCATTTAGTGACGTATTTCAGTACTAAAAGAAAAATATATACGCAGTTCACTGTTACAGTTATTTACGGTAAAAGCGTTTAGTGTCCTGTTTCAGTACAAAAAGAAAAATATATTCTCGGTTCACTTCTGCAGTTATATGTGGTAAAAGCGTTTATTGGCGTATTTCAGTACAAGAAGAAAAATATATTCTCAATTCACTTCTGCAGTTATATGTGGTAAAAGCGTTTAGTGGCCTGCTTTAGTACCAGAAAAAAAAAATATTCTCAGTTCACTTCTGCAGTTATATGCGGTGAAAGCGTTTAGTGGTGTATTTCAGTACAAAAAAAATATATATATGTATACGCAGTTCACTTCTGCAGCTATATGTGTTGAAAGCGTTTAGTGGCGTATTTCAGTACAAAAAATATATACATATATATGCAGTTCACTTCTGCAGCTATATGTGGTTAAAGCATTTAGTGGCGTATTTCAGTACAATAAAAACATATATATATATATATATATATATATATATATATACGCAGTTCACTTCTGCAGCTATATGTGATGAAAGCGTTTTGTTGCTTATTTCATTACAGAAAGAAAAATATATATGCAGTTCACTTCTGCAGTTATATGTGGTGAAAGCATTTAGTGACGTATTTCAGTACAAAAAGAAATATATACGCAGTTTACTGTTGCAGTAATTTGTGTTAAAAGCATTTAGTCATGTATTTCAGTACTAAAAGAAAAATATATACGCAGTTCACTTCTGCAACTATATGTGTTGAAAGCGTTTAGTGGCCTATTTCATTAGAAAAAGAAAAATATATTCTAAATTCACTTCTGCAGTTATATGTGGTAAAAGCGTTTAGTTGCCTATTTCAGTACAAGAAGAAAATTATATTCTCAGTTCACTTCTGCAGTTTTATGTGGTGAAAGCGTTTAGTGGCCTATTTCACTACAAAAAGAAAAATATATTCTCAGTTCACTTCTGCAGTTATATGGGGTAAAAGCGTTTAGTAGCCTATTTCAGTATAAGAAAAAATATATATATTATCAATTCACTTCTGCAGTTATATGTGGTAAAAGCGTTTAGTGGCCTGCTTTAGTACCAGAAAAAAAAAATATTCTCAGTTCACTTCTGCAGTTATATGCGGTGAAAGCGTTTAGTGGTGTATTTCAGTACAAAAAAAATATATATATGTATACGCAGTTCACTTCTGCAGCTATATGTGTTGAAAGCGTTTAGTGGCGTATTTCAGTACAAAAAATATATACATATATATGCAGTTCACTTCTGCAGCTATATGTGGTTAAAGCATTTAGTGGCGTATTTCAGTACAATAAAAACATATATATATATATATATATATATATATATATACGCAGTTCACTTCTGCAGCTATATGTGATGAAAGCGTTTTGTTGCTTATTTCATTACAGAAAGAAAAATATATATGCAGTTCACTTCTGCAGTTATATGTGGTGAAAGCATTTAGTGACGTATTTCAGTACAAAAAGAAATATATACGCAGTTTACTGTTGCAGTAATTTGTGTAAAAGCATTTAGTCATGTATTTCAGTACTAAAAGAAAAATATATACGCAGTTCACTTCTGCAACTATATGTGTTGAAAGCGTTTAGTGGCCTATTTCATTAGAAAAAGAAAAATATATTCTAAATTCACTTCTGCAGTTATATGTGGTAAAAGCGTTTAGTTGCCTATTTCAGTACAAGAAGAAAATTATATTCTCAGTTCACTTCTGCAGTTTTATGTGGTGAAAGCGTTTAGTGGCCTATTTCACTACAAAAAGAAAAATATATTCTCAGTTCACTTCTGCAGTTATATGGGGTAAAAGCGTTTAGTAGCCTATTTCAGTATAAGAAAAAATATATATATTATCAATTCACTTCTGCAGTTATATGTGGTAAAAGCGTTTAGTGGCCTATTTCAGTACAAGAAGAAAAATATATTCAGCGCTTTTAGGGGTGTTTAAATTTCATTTTTATTTATTTAGTTCAGCTAACAGTCAGACAGAGATGTGCCAGGCACAGGGAAGTGGCAGAGGCCTAAATGTTTCTGTCGCAGGCACAGGTCGCAGCAGAGTAAGGGGGTGTGGCAGCAGGAGTCGCAGCGAGAGGCTTGAGCTTCCGGTGTGATCTAGCGGTCGTGTCTTGACCAGCAACCCAGCAGTTCTTGATTAGTTTAACGCGGTCATCCACTTCATCCCAAGTGACATCAGACAACCCCAGCCAAGAGTCGGTGGGTTCGTCAGACACAACCCTTAGTTGGCATGACCCGGGAGCAGGCCCTGTGACCTCACCTGTCCTTAACCTGCCTCTGTCCTTTTCTGTTCCCTCAGCCAGAGAAGTTATGTATGCTCTGGGCTCAGCTCCACTATACAGCGAGGACGAGCTACTAGAGGACAATTAGCAGCTATTGCCCATCCAAGATCTGGAGGAGACATCTGCTGCTTCCTCCGCTAGGCGGGCAAGTAGTGATGAGGAGAGTGGCGTGGGAACTGGTGTTGCGACCTGTCAGGCTTCTGACCCAGAGACTGTTAAGGAGGACATCAGTGACGTGCAGACAGTACTCGATGATGATGAAGCCGATCGCACTTGGGAACCAGGTGAAGAAGAGGCTTCGTCATCATCAGGATTAAAGGGTGGCAGCTTGCCCGTGAGGCTGCGGCTGAGACAGCAAGTCGCTAGCGTGGCCGGAAGTCAACAGGGTGGCAGCAGTGGGAGATCGGGAGCCAAACGGGCACGGGTAGACCACTCGCTTTGCAGCAGCCTACCTGCCCAGAAAGGAGTGGTGCACAGGTTCACGGAAGCAGCGGTGGTAGAACTCAGACAGTGTGCAGTGTTGGGGGTAAAATCAGCTACTCGGCGCTGTGGCAGTTTTTTGCAAAGCTATCGGAGGGGGTCAACATGGCCATATGTAGAATATGTGGGCAGGTGAAGCGTAGCCAGGGTGCCAATGTTGGCAGCATGGCCCTGCGTCAACATATGCAACATCACCCTAAAGTTGCCTGGGAGAACAGTGGCTCCGATGTGGTGGTCCATCTGCCGCAGCAACTGCTGCATCGCCCAGTGGCACGCCGCACTCGATTTCAGGCAGTCAAGGCTCAGCCTAAGGGAGCTGTCTGTCGTTCCCATCGTCTAATGGTCCTGCTCCTCCTACTCCTTGTCAGTCATTCCGGCAGCAATGGATCACCGAAGCGATTGCCAAGAGTCAACAGTATGCGTGCACATCCAACGGCGCAAAAGATGAACGTGCTCCTGTCCAAGTAGCTGGTGCTGCAGTCCTTCCATTTCCAAGTGGTAGACTCTGCACCTTTCATAAAACTGATGGCTCTTGCCGAGCCGAGGTGGAGAGTCCCAAGTCTTTGCCAAAAAGGTAGTACCAGACCTGCACAAACATGTAGAATAGAAGGTGTCCTTGAGCCTGTCGGTGTCTGCTAAAGTACACGGCAGCCCCGATGTGTGGAGCTTTAACTACAGTCAGGGACAATACATGTCGTTTACGGCTCACTGGGTGAATGTGGTTCCTGTACAGCCACACCATCAACTTGGCCAGGTGATGCCGCTTCCTCCTCCACATTCTCAAGCCGTTGGCCGAGTGACAATGTCCGCCTCTGCCTCCTCATCCTCCACCATGTCCTCAGCCTCCACTGCAGGGACAATTCACAGTGCCCCTCCAGCATACCACATGTAAAGGGCACAGCGATGTCACGCTGTTCTGCACCTGGTTTGCCTGGGCGAACGGTGTCACACAGGGGAGGAACTGCTCCGTGTGATTCATCAAGTAATCGAATCCTGGCATTCTCCACGACAACTGAAAATCGAAACCATAGTGACTGACAATGGGAAGAACATGGTGTCAGCGCTGCGCCAAGGAAGGCTAAGCCATGTGCCCTGCATGGCACACATGTTCAATCTGGTTGTCCAGCGGTTCCTTAAGTCTTCCACCCATCTGCAAGACATCCTAAAAACGGGCAGGAAACTTTGCTGCACTTCAGTCACTCATACACCGCAAAGCACACCCTCCTTGAGCTGCAGCGTCAGAACGGCATCCCTCAACTAAGGCTGATATGCAATGTTTTCACCCATTGGAATTCCACCCTTCATATGTTGGACAGACTATACAAACAGAGAAAGGCCATCAGCAATTTCTTGATGATGCAAGTGGATAGGAGTACTCCCCTGTGTAACTTCGATGTCAGCCATTGGCAGCTCATGCGTGACACCTGCCATTTGCTCAGGTCCTTTGAGGACTCCACATTATTTGTCAGTCGCCAGGACTACGGGATGAACAACGTCATTCCACTGCTTCATGTCCTGAAACAGATGCTGGTAAAAATGACTAGTCTGAGGACTGGAGACAGGGCACCTAAATCTCACGACCACAAGAGCCCTGTGGGGGCTGAACTGAAAAAGGAGGAGGAGGGTGAGAAGGACATTGGATATTACAATGGTGTATACCCAGCACACGTAGAGGCACTTATTATTATGTTTTACATTTAGTGGTTACACTACTGATTGCCTGCTCTTGACGTGCGCTTATTTTTGTTGTTATTTGGTGATTTTTATATAGTAAAAATTAACTTTTATTTTATCAGGTTTAATAAATAGTAAGAACTTATAACTAACCTACTTAAATCATAAATTTAAAACTCTCATCAGTGGGCCTTTGCGGTGCTGTACTACATATATTGGTTCACTGACAGCCGTTTGGCAATGGCAACTGTAGCTTGATTCAGCTAGCTATTTGCCTCTCTATATGCTGAGATGGATATTTGTATCCGTTATTATGTAACAGTTGTTTGCAACATTGTCAGCAGGCTGTTCAGTATGGCTGCCTATTGGCACTGTGTTGTGACGTTTGGTGGTAGTGCAGATGCTGCAGTGGCTGCCTGCTGCCTATCTAGTTACTTCAGTTCGATCAGTTATTATAATTACAGCACTGTCTCTTGCTGTGCTGCCTTCTGATGGCGGCGCAGTCACTTGCTGAACTACCAACTTGCTATTCAATAGCCAGCACTCCCTAAATTGGTCCACTGGGATCTAAAATCTTAAACGCTGCCCCCCGACATGTTTCGCCATGGGTATGGCGTCCTCAGGGGATCGGGCAGTCATGTGACCCCCCATATCGGCAATCGCCGCAAACCGCAGGTCAAATCAGCTGTGTGGGGGACCCGATGGCTGCCTTCCGGTGATGAGCCTGTGAGATATAACCCCCTGGATCTCACAGGACGGAAGCTGTATGAGTAATATACACAGTATTACTCATACAGCCAATGCATTCCAATACAGAAGTATTGGAATGCATTGTAATGGATGAACACCGTAAAAAAAAAAAAAAAAAAACTGTGCTAAATAAGCTATTTTTTGTCACCTTACATCACAAAAAGTGTAATAGCAAGCGGTCAAAAAGTCACACGCACCCCAAAATAGTGCCAATAGAACCGTCATCTCATCCCGCAAAAATCAAACCCTACCCAAGGTAATCGCCAAAAAACTGAAAAAATTATGCCTCTAAGACTATGGAAACACTAAAACATGATTTTTTTTGCTTCAAAAAAGAAATCATTGTGTAAAATTTACATAAATAAAAAAAAGTATACATATTAGGTATCGCCGCATCCGAGACAACCTCGTCTATAAAAATATCAAATCAGATGAATGTTGTAAATAACAAAAAATAAAAACGGTCCCAAAACAGCTATTTCTTGTTATCTTGCTTCACAAAAAGTGTAATATTGAGCAACCAAAAATCATATGTACCCTAAACTAGTACCAACAATACTGCCACCCTATCCCGTAGTTTCTAAAATAGGGCCACTTTTTTGGAGTTTCGACTCTAGGGTTGCATCAGGGGGGCTTCAAATGGGACATGGTGTCAAAAAAAAACAGTCCAGCAAAATATGCCTTCCAAAAACCGTATGGCATTCCTTTCCTTCTGCGCCCTGCCGTGTGCCCGTACAGTAGTTTACGACCACATATGGGGTGTTTCTGTAAACTACAGAATCAGGGCCATAAATATTGAGTTTTGTTTGGCTGTTAACCCTTGCTTTGTTACTGGGAAAAATGGATTAAAATGGAAAATTTGGCAAAAAATTGAAATTCTGAAATTTCAACTCCATTTGCCAATAACTCTTTTGGAACACCTAAATAGTTAATGACATTTTTAAAATCTGTTTTGAATACCTTGAGGGGTTTAGTTTCTTAGATGGGGTCACTTTTATGGAGTTTCTACTCTAGGGTTGCATCAGGGGGGCTTCAAATGGGACATGGTGTCAAAAAAAACAGTCCAGCAAAATCTGCCTTCCAAAAACCGTATGGCATTCCTTTCCTTCTGCGCCCTGCTGTGTGCCCGTACAGTAGTTTTCGACCACATATGGGGTGTTTCTGTAAACTACAGAATCAGGGCCATAAATATTGAGTTTTGTTTGGCTGTTAAGCCTTGTTTTGTAACTGGCAAAAAAATTATTAAAATGGAAAATCTGCCAAAAAAGTGAAATTTTGAAATTTTATCTCTATTTTCCATTCATTCTTGTGGAACACCTAAAAGGTTAACAACGTTTGTAATATCAGTTTTGAATACCTTGATGGGTGTAGTTTCTTAGATGGGGTCACTTTTATGGAGTTTCTACTCTAGGGTTGCATCAGGGGGGCTTCAAATGGGACATGGTGTCAAAAAAAACAGTCCAGCAAAATCTGCCTTCCAAAAACCGTATGACATTCATTTCCTTCTGCGCCCTGCCGTGTGCCCGTACAGTAGTTTACGACCACATATGGGGTGTTTCTGTAAATGACAGAATCAAGGCCATAAATATTGAGTTTTGTTTGGCTGTTAACCCTTGCTTTGTAACTGGAAAACAATTATTAAAATGGAAAATCTGCCAAAAAAGTGAAATTTTGAAATTGTATCTCTATTTTCCATTAATTCTTGTGGAACATTTAAAGGGTTAACAAAGTTTGTAAAATCAGTTTTGAATACCTTGAGGGGGGTAGTTTATAGAATGGGGTCATTTTTGGGTGGTTTCTATTATGTAAGCCTCGCAAAGTGACTTCAGACCTGAACTGGTCCCTAAAAATTGGGTTTTTGAAAATTTCTGAAAAATTTCAAGATTTGCTTCTAAACTTCTAAGCCTTGTAACATCCCCCAAAAAAAAAAAAATATCATTCCCAAAATGATCCAAACATGAAGTAGACATACAGGGAATGTAAAGTAATAACTATTTTTGGTGGTATTCCTATGTATTATAGAAGTAGAGAAATTGAAACTTGGACATTTGCTATTTTTTACAAATTTTGGGTAAATTTGGTATTTTTTTTATAAATAAAAATTAATGTTTTTGACTTTATTTTACCAGTGTCATGAAATACAATATGTGACGAAAAAACAATCTCACAATGGCCTGGATAAGTCAAAGCGTTTTAAAGTTATCAGCACTTAACCGCTTGCCGTCACACTAACGCCGAAAGGCGTGAGTGCGGCGGCTCTCTCAGGTCTCGATGACGCCAATAGGCGTCATCTCGTGAGACCCGAGATTTCCTGTGAACGCGCTCTCACAGGAGCGCACGTTCACAGGATCGCGCAGTTCAGAAGTTCAACTACAGCCTGCCGGCAGCGATCATTGGCTGGCAGGCTGTAGATTTTTAAAAGATCCAATCAAAGAGGTGTGTCAGACGCTATTTTGCAAATAGCGTCTGATATACCTGCTAACTGGTCCTCTGGTGGTCCCTTTTGCTTGGATCGACCACCAGAGGACACAGGCAGCTCTGTAAGTAGCACCAAACACCACACATACACTACACCCCCCCTGTCACTTATTAACCCCTTATTAACCCCTGATCACCCCATATAAACTCCCTGATCACCCCCCTGTCACCCCCCTGTCATTGATCACCCCCCTGTAAGGGTGCCTCATCACCGCCAGGTAGTTAGCTACTTGTTAGGTAGTTAGCACCCAGCCCACCTCACCGCAGTCACTGATTAGTCTCTGATTAGCGTCATCGCTGTCGCTAATCAGCACTAGAACTATATAGTATCTGTAAGTGATTAAGACTGATCGCAATCAGATCTATATAAGTACATTAGAGTCACCTTATGCTTTACAAAAAACGCAGTGTTCGCCCGATCAGGCCTGATCTTGTGCCCACACTTGTGTTCAGTCCGCCCCACCGCAGTGTCAGAATTTTTATTTTCTGATCACTGCAAAAACACAGTAAAATCGCTGCGCCGCTATAAAGATCACTTTTGAGCTTTTTGGATCTTTATTAGAAATCGCAGCTTTACTTCGCAAGCACTCCTTTTTACTAGGCAGGTTTGCTCTTTTTCCTGGGTAGTCTCAGAGGAATACCCCCTAAATTTAGTTAGTCCAAAATGTCAAACAAGGGGTATTCCGCTGAAGAGGCCTACAGGATTCTGGCCGTGATGGATGAAAGCGATGGGGACGCCTCACCCGCTGAATCCAGTGGTTCAGAATATGAACCTGTAGACAGCAGTCGCACTCTAACTGCTAGCGATGATGACAAGGTTGAGGTCCCTGCTACAGTCAGGCGTACCCGATCCCATGTCAGTGTTCTGGATAGCCCGCATGATGAGCCTCATTTGCAGCAGAGTGGGCTAGCGCTGATCTTTTTTATGGTGCGGCATACACCAGCAGCGCAGCACATCCTGGACCTTCTACCAGCACTGCCCTATTCCCTGGTGAAGTGGCGAGCACCAGAAGGGCAGTTCAAGCTGGTACGGTGGCACGTGCAGTAACTCCCCTATCGCAGCCACCACGTTCACAGGCCAGTAGAGCCCTTAGTCTCCCAGAGGTGCTGGCAAACCCTAATTGGCACTCCCCTGCTTCCGCCGCACCCGTATTGCCCCCTTTCACCGCCCAGTCTGGAGTTCGCATGGAGACAGCTCATTTAGGATCGGCCCTTGAGTTTTTGGAGCTGTTCTTCACCGCGGATCTCTATGACCCAATACATTACATGCCCATGTTCTCTGCTGCAATGTCATCCAGATTTGCAGATGCGTATACCCCCAATCAGAACATCTGTACAGTATAGATGAGTCCCTAGTACATTTTACCGGGCGCCTTGGCATCAAACAGTACATCCCCAGCAAGCGCGCCCGGTATGGGGTCAAACTGTATAAGCTCTGTGAAAGGGCCACAGGCTATACATAACGTTTTAGGGTCTATGAGGGAAAAGACTCAAAACTGGAGCCGGTCGGATGTCCTGACTACCTGGGGAGCAGTGGCAAGATTGTCTGGGACTTAGTGTCACCCTTACTCCACAAGGGGTACCACTTATACATGGACAATTTTTACTCAAGCGTGGCCCTCTTTCGACACTTACATCTAGTAAGAGTGCTGTGGCACCGCGCGACCTAGTCGCTGGGGCTTCCCCCAACGGCTCGTTAATACCCGACTTGCACGGGGGAGAGGGCTGCCTTGTGTGACCAAGAACTGCTCGCGGTAAAGTGGAGGGACAAGAGGGACGTTTACCTTCTGTCCACCATTCACGCAGACACGACTGTCCAAATTGAAAGGGCAACTAGAGTCATTGAGAAACCCCTCTCTGTCCACGACTATAACCTTCACATGGGAGGGGTGGACTTCAATGACTCCCTATTTAGTGTCCACCGCACCAGACGCTGGTATAAGAAGGTGTCTGTTTATTTAATTCAAATGGCTGTCTATAATAGTTTTGTTCTCTACAGTAAGGCTGGGAGAACAGGATCCTTCCTAAAATTCCTAAAATTCCAGAATTCGGAAATCCTGTATCCAGGACAGGCACACAGGGGTCTTAGGGCCCTTTCACACAGAGCTGCCACAAACCTCTCCTTTCACCTGGGACAAAGTGCATAATGTACTTCGCCACATCTCTGGGCGATTTGCGCTTTGCACATTGTCCCATCACTATTAGTGTAGGGATTGCGTGACACAGGACAGGCACACAGGGGTCTTAGGGCCCTTTCACACAGAGCTGCCACAAACCTCTCCTTTCACCTGGGACAAAGTGCATAATGTACTTCGCCACATCTCTGGGCGCTTTGCACATTGTCCCATGGGGAAGGAGAGGTTTATCCTCTAAAGGTAAAAAAAAAAAAAAAAAAATCACAGGTAAGCAAAAAAGTTAATGTTCTGTTTTAAATGTTCAACAAAGTTTATAAAAGTTAATGTTCTGTTTCAAATGTTATATAAAGTTAATGTTAATAAATTAATTGCGTTGCGGCCTGTTTATTTTTTTTTTTTACCTTCTAGGTGGACCAAGCGATCAACCAGCTGCAGCACTGATGTGCATTCTGACAGAAGCATTGCGCTGCTGTCAGATTACACAAAAGTCGGTGTATGCGGCGCTGCAAGACGAGATTTCTCCTCTGCAGTAAAAAAGATACATTTGCCGAGGCTTATGAGCTGAGGGGCGGTGTTCATATGCTTTGGCAAACACTTTGTATAAAAATAAAAAATAAAAAAAATTCTGGCAATGATTTATTCATCCACATCGATTGATGTGAATGGAGAAATCGGGTTTGCCAGGGCATACGAGCTGAGTGGGTTTGGATGTTGGGCGGAGCTCCTATGTCCTGGCAAACGCCTTACCCCTCCTTTTTTTTTTTGCACATTTTTTGGCAGAGATTTTTTCATCCACATTGATCGATGTGAATGAAGAAATCTGTACCGTTCATTTTTTCTTTCAGCCCAGAGGCTGAATGGAAAAAAAAATCTCATTACCCATATGCTCAATATAAGGAGAATAGCAGAAACTCCTAATGCTGGCCATACATGTATTGATTGTGGAGACCCTCAAATGCCGGGGCAGTACAAACACCCCACAAATGACCCCATTTTGGAAAAAAGACACCCCAAGGTATTCGCTGAGGGGCATATTGAGTCCATGAAAGATTGAACTTTTTGTCCCAAGTTAGCGGAAAGGGAGACTTTGTGAGAAAAAGCAAAAAAATAATAATTTCCGCTAACTTGAGCCAAAAAAAAAAAATCTTCTATGAACTCGCCATGCCCCTCACGGGTGTCTTTCCAAAATGAGGTCACATGTGGGGTATTTATACCGCCCTGGCATTTTAGGGGCCCTAAAGCGTGAAAAGAAGTCTGGAATCCAAATCGCTGTACTCAGGAGAAGTAGGGCAATGTGTTTTGGGATGTATTTTTACATATACCCATGCTAGGTGAGAGAAATATCTCGGTAAATTGAGAACTTTGTATAAAAAAAGGGAAAAGTTGTCATTTACAGAGATATTTCTCACACACAGTATGGGTATATGTAAAAAATACACCCCAAAACACATTGCCCTACTTCTTCTGAGTACGGCGATACCACATGTGTGACACTTTTTTGCAGCCTAGGTGCGGAAAGGGGCCCAAATTCCAATGAGTACCTTTAGGATTTCACAGGGCATTTTTTACGCATTTGGATTCCAAACTACTTCTTACGCTTTAGGTCCCCTAAAATGCCAGGGCAGTATAAATACCCCACAAGTGACCCAATTTTGGAAAGAAGACACCCCAAGGTATTTCGTGAGGGGCATGGCGAGTTCATGTAAAATTTTATTTTTTGTCACAAGTTAGTGGAATATGAGACTTTCTAAGAAAAAAATAAAAAATGAAAAATCATTTCCGCTAACTTGTGCCAAAAAAAAAAAAATATTCTAGGAACTCGCCATGCCCCTCACGGAATTTACAGAGATATTTCTCTCACCCAGCATGGGTATATGTAAAAATACCCCCCAAAACACATTGCCCTACTTCTTCTGAGTACGGCGATACCACATGTGTGACACTTTTTTGCAGCCTAGGTGCGCAAAGGGGCCCAAATTCCAATGAGTACCTTTAGGATTTCACAGGGCATTTTTTATGCATTTGGATTCCAAACTACTTCTCACGCTTTAGGGTCCCTAAAATGCCAGGGCAGTATAAATATCCCACAAGTGACCCCATTTTGGAAAGAAGACACCCAAAGGTATTTCGTTAGGGGCATGGCGAGTTCATGTAAAAAAAAAATTTTTGTCACAAGTTAGTGGAATATGAGACTTTGTAAGAGAAAAAAAAAAAACATTTTCCGCTAACTTGTGCAAAAAAAAATAATATTCTAGGAACTCGCCATGCCTCTCAAGGAATACCTTGGGGTGTCTTCTTTCCAAAATGGGGTCACTTGTGGGGTATTTATACTGCCCTGGTATTTTAGGGGCCCTAAAGCGTGAGAAGTAGTTTGGAATCCAAATGCGTAAAAAATGCCCTGTGAAATCCTAAAGGTACTCATTGGAATTTGGGCCCCTTTGTTAAACTAGGCTGCAAAAAAGTGTCACACATGTGGTATCGCCGTACTCAGAAGAAGTAGGGCAATGTGTTTTGGGGTTTATTTTTACATATACCCATACTGTGTGTGAGAAATATCTCTGTAAATGACAACTTTTTAAAGTTTTTATACAAAGTTGTCAATTTACAAAGATATTTCTCTCACCCAGCATGGGTATATGTAAAAATAAACCCCAAAACACATTGCCCTACTTCTTCTGAGTACGGCGATACCACATGTGTGACACTTTTTTGCAGCCTAGGTGCATAAAGGGGCCGAAAGTCCAACGAGTACCTTTAGGCTTTACAGGGTTGCTCACAATTTAGCCCCGCTCAAAATGCCAGAACAGTAAACACACCCCACAAATGACCCCATTTCGGAAAGTAGACACCCCAACGTATTCACTGAGGGGCATAGTGAGTCCGTGGGAGATTTTTTATTTTTTTGCCAGAAGTTAGCAGAAATGGAAACTTTATTTTATTATTTTTTCTCAGAAAGTGTCATTTTCCGCTAACTTGTGAAAAAAAATTAAATCATACATGAACTCACCATGCCCCTCCGCGAATACTTTTGGGTGTCTTCTTTCTAAAATGGGGTCATTTGGGGGGTATTGATACTATCCTGGCATTCTAGCACCTCAAGAAACATGACAGGTGCTCAGAAAGTCAGAGCTGTTTCAAAATGCGGAAATTCACATTTTTGTACCATAGTTTGTAAACGCTATAACTTTTTCGCAAACCAATAAATATACACTTATTGGATTTTTTTTATCAAAGACATGTAACACAATAAATTCTGACACAAACTTGTATAGAAATGTAATTATATTTGAACAATTTAACCAGAGAAAGTAAAAAATACACTTTTTTTTTGAAAATTGCGGCCTATTTTGATTAATATCGGAAAAAAACGAAAAATCTCAGCAGCAATCAAATACCACCAAAATAAAGCTGTATTTGTGAGAAGAAAAGGAGGTAAAATTCATTTGGGTGCCAAGTTGCATGACCGAGCAATAAACCGTTAAAGTTGTGAAGTGACGATTTGTAAAAAAGGGCCTGGTCACTAGGGGGGTATAAACCTGTGGTCCTTAAGTGGTTAAAGTGACACTGGTCAGATTTGCAAAAAATGGCCAAGTCCGTAAGATGAAATAGGGCCGAGTCCTTAAGGGGTTAAAGGGTTTCTACCTCTAGATTTTCACCTATTTAGCTGTCTGACACAAGCGATCTGCTAGTGTCTGCTGTACCTAACCATGTTAATGTATTACCTTTGTCTGAAGCGTTTAAGCTTAAAAATGTAGTTTTATTGATATGCAAATGAGCCTCTAGGTGCTATGGGGCGTCTTTTCAGCACCTAGAGGCTATTTCTGCCGCCCAGCGCGATCCAGCCCGCCCCTCTCCTCTAGATTGACAGCCTACTTTTCTCCATCTCGGCCGAATTCTCGCACCTGCGCTGTGTGCTTCTGTATTCGGCGCAGGCGCAGTGACTGTCGGACCGCTCCCTGCGCCGTAATCGGCGGAGGTGCAGTTAAGATGCCGGCGCAGGAAGCGGTCACTGCACCTGCGCCGAATACAGAAGCACATGGCGCAGGCGCGAGAATTCTGCCGAGATGGAGAGAAGTAGGCTGTCAGTCTAGAGGAGAGGGGTGGGCTGGAGGGGCGCGCTGGGCGGCAGAAATAGTGAGTAGACGGAGCCTCTAGGTGCTGAAAAGACGCCCCCATAGCACCTAGAGGCTCATTTGCATATCAATAAAACTATGTTTTTAAGCTTAACCGCTCCAGACAAAGGTAATACATTAACATGGTTAGGTACAGCAGACACTAGCAGATCGCTAGTGTCAGACAGCTAAATAGGTGAAAATCTGGTGGTAGAAACCCTTTAAGTTGCTTGTGGGCCTATGACTCATTGACCCACAAGAAAGAAGAAGGGAGGAATCATGTTTTCAGATGTAAAAAAAATTATGAATATTCAATATAGCAAATATATAGCACTATATTCGTAATATTCGCGAATTAGCGAAGTTGCGATATTCGCAATTAATATTCGCTATTCGACTATTCACGCTCAACACTACAGGAGAGGAGGAGCAGGAGCAGCCAGAGGAACTACATGGGGATGAGGAAGACAAGACAGAGGACCAAGACACACTGTGGCAGTAGGCAGTTGAGATCGAGGCAGGGAGTCCCTCGGAGTCACTTGCACAAATGACACGATCCATGCTCACTTGCTTGTGTAATGACAGCCGAATTGTCAGCATTCGGCAGACGGATGACTTCTGGCTCTCCACCTTGTTGGACCCTCACTACCAGTCCATGGGGGCCTTTTTTACACCCACTGAGAGGGAGGACAAACTGAACTACTACAGAGACATCCTATGTAGTCAGTTGGCCGCTGTCTATCTGCCCCATCGTCCATCCTCTCGCAGGTCTGACCGGGGGGGCCCTCTGCGCTCACGTTCCACTGCCATGGCTGCTGTGCTGGGGTGGGGAGGTAGGAGCAGTACCAGCTCCATCAGCAGCAACTTGAGTCTACAGTCGCTGATGAGTAGCTTTCTTCACCCACATAGTGAAGAAACTACTCACCAGCAGCAGCAAGTAGACCTGGAGCAGGACCTGAACTAGCAGGTGGTGGCATACTTGGACAGCACCCTGCCAACCCACATTGAAGATCCGCTGGACTACTGGGCAGCCAAAATGGATTTGTGGCCGCAAGTAGCAGAGTTTGCCCTGGAAAAGCTGGGGAGCCATAGGTACCCCAAGGAGAACTCGCCAGTCCACCCAAAATGTGGAGAGACTGACCTTTGTCAAGAAGAATCAGGCGTGGATCAGCCAGGATTTCCACCCAACAATGCCTGATGCATCTGATTAGATTATCCATGCTGCCTCACCCAATACTTGAATAAGGAGACCTGCTACCTGCCTCAGCTACTACTCTGATGCTGCCACCCGCCTGATGCCACATATCTGATGCCAAGTGCTCCTTCTTTCACCCACCTTCGTTAGCGGGTACTGGTATTGCCACCCACTGCCCCACTTTGTCACCGTGTCACTTTGTGGTCTCCATATGTTGCTGCTGTCATCTCCACACTATGTCACCTTTACACTCTGTGGTCTCCTGATGCTGCAGCTGCCATCTGCACACTATGTCACCTTGCGGTATCCTGATGCTGCTGCTGCTACCATCTCCACACTATGTCACCTTGCCAGTCTGTGGTGTCCTGATGCTGCTGCCATATCCACACTATGTCACCATGCCACTCTGTGATATTTTGATGCTGCTGCTGCCATCTCCACACTATGTCACCTTGCCACTCTGTGGTATCCTCCTGATGCTGCTGCTGTTGCCACCTCCAGACTCGGTCATTGAGCCAATCTGTGGCCTCCTCCTGATGCTGCTGCCACCACCTCCACACTCTCATTGGGGCACTCTGTGGTCTCTTCATGCTGCTGCCACTTCTAGACTCTGTCATTGTGCCGCTCTGTGGTCTCCTCATGCTGCCTCCACCTTCAGACTCGGTCATTATGCCACTCTGTGGCCTACTCATGCTGCTGCCTCCTCCACATTCTGTCATTGTGCCACTCTGTGGCCTACTCCTGATACTGCTGCTGCCTCCACCTCCAGACTCGGTCATTGTGCCACTCTGTGGCCTCCTGATTCTGCTGCAACCTCCACACTCTGTCATTGGGCCACTCTGTGGTCTCCTCATGCTGCTGCTGCCACCTCCAGACTAAGTCATTGTGCCACTCTGTGGCCTCCTCCTGATGTTTCTGCTGCTGCCACCTCTAGACTCTGTCATTGTGCCGCTCTGTGGTCTTCTCATACTGCTGCCACCTCCAGACTCGGTCATTGTGCCACTCAGTGGCCTCCTCATACTGCTGCAACCTCAAGAGTCTGTCATTGTGCTACTTGGTGGCCTTCTCCTGATGCTGCTGCTGTTTCCACCACCTCCAGACTCTGACATTGTGCCACTCGGTGGCCTTCTCATACTGCAACCACCTCCAGACTCTGTCATTGTGCCACTCGGTGGCCTTTTCCTGATCCTGCCGACTCCAGACTGTGTCATTGTGCCACTCGTGGCCTTCTCATACTTCTGCCACCACCAGACTCTGTCATTGTGCCACTTGGTGGCCTCCTCATACTGCTTCCACCTCCAGACCCTGTCATTGGGCCACTCTGTGGTCTCCTCATGCTGTTTCCACCTCACCACTATGTCATAGGTCAACTCTGTGGACTTCTCATGCTGTTCGTACCCTCCCCCACTTCATGACTGGGCCACTATTTTGGCTTTTGGCCTGGCTGACCTCATCATTTATTTGACCCTTCTGATCTTTTAGAAGGAAGGAAAAATTAGACGCACAACGGATCCTGTCTGTGTAGCAGCTGTAAGGCCTGTATGGTCCCATCAGAATTGGCTTATGATTTGGTAGCTAAAAGCAGGGGGGTACAAAACACAGAATACATGCAAATATTCCATTCACGTGTCATCTCTGTTTTAGATCCACTCCTGTTTTTTTGGGCATTAGCAATACTAATGGATTATTGAGCAAATGCTGACCAAGTGAAGGAGTATGCTCCACAGACAGGATCCGTTTTTGTGGGTTATTGTTCTGACGGAACAGAGGAAGGGCAAATTAATCAGTGACGTCAACACAAACTTACTGCTGACACCCTCTCCACTCTGTCAGGGGGGCTCTACTTGTATAAGTGTTTCATAGAACAGGTTTCTGTAGACATCTATGTGGAATCAGCTGACGAGGGTGTAAAACGACTGCACTTCTTCTTGACGCTAAAATCGACCTGTAAGGCCTCATGCACACGACCATTTTTTTTTGCGGTCCGCAAAAACGGCGTCCGTAGGTCCGTGATCCGTGTCCGTTTTTTCTTCCATGGTTCTTCCTTGATTTTTGGAGGATCCACGGACATGAAGGAAAAAGTCGTTTTGGTGTCCGCCTGGCCGTGCGGAGCCAAACGGATCCGTCCTGACTTACAATGCAAGTCAATGGGGACGGAACCGTTTGACGTTGACACAATATGGTGCAATTGCAAACGGATCCGTCCCCCATTGACTTTCAATGTAAAGTCAGGAGTCCCTATTATACCATCGGATCAGAGTTTTCTCCAATCCGATGGTATATTTTAACTTGAAGCGTCCCCATCACCATGGGAACGCCTCTATGTTAGAATATTCCATCGGATTTGAGTTAGATCGTGAAAACTCATATCTGACAGTATATTCTAACACAGAGGCGTTCCTATAGTGATGGGGACGCTTCAAGTTAGAATATACTACGAACTGTGTACATGAATGCCCCCTGCTGCCTGGCAGCACCCGATCTCTTACAGGGGGCTGTGATCCGCACAATTAACCCCTAAGGTGCCGCACCTGAGGGGTTAATTGTGCGTATCATAGCCCCCTGTAAGAGATCAGGTGCTGCCAGGCAGCAGGGGCCAGACCCACCTCCCTCCCCAGTTTTAAATTCATTGGTGGCCAGTGCGGCCCCCCTCCCTCCCCTGTATTACTGTACATTCATTGGTGGCCAGTGCGGCCTCCCCTGTATTACTGTACATTCATTGGTGGCCAGTGGGCCCCCCTTCCTCCCCTGTATTACTGTACATTCATTGGTGGATAGTGGGCCCTCCTCCCTCCCCTGTATTACTGTACATTTATTGGTGGCCAGTGGGCCCCCCCTCCCTCCCCTGTATTACTGTACATTCATTGGTGGCCAGTGGGCCCCCCCTCCCTCCCCTGTATTACTGTACATTCATTGGTGACCAGTGGGCCCCCCTCCCTCCCCTGTATTACTGTACATTCATTGGTGGCAGCGAAGAGTTCCGATCGGAGTCCCAGTTTAATCGCTGGGGCTCCGATCGGTAACCATGGCAACCAGGACGCTACTGCAGTCCTGGTTGCCATGGTTACTTAGCAATTTTGGAAGCATTATACTTACCTTTGCTGTGTGTGACCGGCCGGGCGCTCCTCCTACTGGTAAGTGAAAGGTCTGTGCGGCGCATTGCTTATAGCACAGACCTGTCACTTACCAGTAGGCGGAGCGCCCGGCCGGTCACAGACATCGCAGGTAAGTATAATGCTTCTAAAAATTGCTAAGTAACCATGGCAACCAGGACTGCAGTAGCGTCCTGGTTGCCATGGTTACCGATCGGAGCCCCAGTGATTAAACTGGGACTCCAATCGGAACTCTCCGCTGCCACCAATGATGGGGGGGATTTTAATTAGGAGGGGGAGGCCGCACTGGCCACCAATGAATGTACAGTAATACAGGGGAGGGAGGGGGGGCACACTGGCCACCAATGAATTTAAAACTGGGGAGGGAGGGGGGTGTGCCCCCTCCTGCCTGGCAGCACCTGATCTCTTACAGGGGGCTATGATACGCACAATTAACCCCTCAGGTGCGGCACCTGAGGGGTTAATTGTGCGGATCACAGCCCCCTGTAAGAGATCGGGTGCTGCCAGGCAGCAGGGGGCAGTAATGTGCACAGTTCTTAGTATATTCTAACTTGAACGTCACTATGGGAACGCCTCTGTGTTAGAATATACTGTCTTGAAAACTCAGCTCTGAAAAAGCTTTTATGCAGACGGATCTGCGATCCGTCTGTGTGAAAGTCGCCTACGGCCACGGATCACGGACGCGGATGCCAATCTTGTGTGCATCCGTGTTTTTTCACGGACCCATTGACTTGAATGGGTCCGTGAACCGTTGTCCGTCAAAAAAATAGGACAGGTCATATTTTTTTGACGGACAGGAAACACGGATCACGGCCGCGGATGAACAACGGTGCATTTTCTGAGTTTTTAACTGACCCATTGAAAGTCAATGGGTCCGCAGAAAATCACGGAAAACGGAACAACGGCCACGGATGCACAAAACGGTCGTGTGCATGAGGCCTAAGGCTGAGTTGATACTTCAGTTATTTGGTCAGTTTTGGCCCTGTGACTGTCCAAATAAGTGAAGTGTGCAGTGATTCTAAGAGCGACCCCTGTCATCTGCATGTCATACTGACTCACAGTATTATTTCACTACCAGAGCAGGCTCCCTATGCGTGTTACTGAAAGGCACAATGTTCAACACCCCTATAAAGGCTTTCTGCAGCCTGGAAATAGCAGTTTTTTTACGTAATTCGCCGCGAATAAATTCGGATCAAAACAAATCTTTTTGAAAAATTCAGCGAACCGGCCGAATCGAACTCTTGAGAAATTCGCTCATCTCTAATGATATTCAATAGAGGCCACTAATGTGTAGGTCTGGTCATTTGCTTTTACACTGCGTGCAGAATTATTAGGCAAATTAGTATTTTGACCACATCATCCTCTTTATGCATGTTGTCTTACTCCAAGCTGTATAGGCTCGAAAGCCTACTACCAATTAAGCATATTAGGTGATGTGCATCTCTGTAATGAGAAGGGGTGTGGTCTAATGACATCAACACCCTATATTAGGTGTGCATAATTATTAGGCAACTTCCTTTCCTTTGCCAAAATGGGTCAAAAGAAGGACTTGACAGGCTCAGAAAAGTTAAAAATAGTGAGATATCTTGCAGAGGGATGCAGCACTCTTAAAATTGCAAAGCTTCTGAAGCGTGATCATCGAACAATCAAGCGTTTTATTCAAAATAGTCAACAGGGTCGCAAGAAGCGTGTGGAAAAACCAAGGCGCAAAATAACTGCCCATGAAATGAGAAAAGTCAAGCGTGCAGCTGCCAAGATGCCACTTGCCACCAGTTTGGCCATATTTCAGAGCTGCAACATCACTGGAGTGCCCAAAAGCACAAGGTGTGCAATACTCAGAGACATGGCCAAGGTAAGAAAGGCTGAAAGACGACCACCACTGAACAAGACACACAAGCTGAAACGTCAAGACTGATTTTTCTAAGGTTTTATGGACTGATGAAATGAGAGTGAGTCTTGATGGGCCAGATGGATGGGCCCGTGGCTGGATTGGTAAAGGGCAGAGAGCTCCAGTCCGACTCAGACGCCAGCAAGGTGGAGGTGGAGTACTGGTTTGGGCTGGTATCATCAAAGATGAGCTTGTGGGGCCTTTTCGGGTTGAGGATGGAGTCAAGCTCAACTCCCAGTCCTACTGCCAGTTTCTGGAAGACACCTTGTTCAAGCAGTGGTACAGGAAGAAGTCTGCATCCTTCAAGAAAAACATGATTTTCATGCAGGACAATGCTCCCTCACACGCGTCCAAGTATTCCACAGCGTGGCTGGCAAGAAAGGGTATAAAAGAAGAAAATCTAATGACATGGACTCCTTGTTCACCTGATCTGAACCCCATTGAGAACCTGTGGTCCATAATCAAATGTGAGATTTACAAGGAGGGAAAACAGTACACCTCTCTGAACAGTGTCTGGGAGGCTGTGGTTGCTGCTGCACGCAATGTTGATGGTGTACAGATCAAAACACTGACAGAATCCATGGATGGCAGGCTTTTGAGTGTCCTTGCAAAGAAAGGTGGCTATATTGGTCACTGATTTGTTTTTGTTTTGTTTTTGAATGTCATAAATGTATATTTGTGAATGTTGAGATGTTATATTGGTTTCACTGGTAAAAATAAATAATTGAAATGGGTATATATTTGTTTTTTGTTAAGTTGCCTAATAATTATGCACAGTAATAGTCACCTGCACACATATAGCTAAAACTAAAAACAAACTAAAAACTACTTCCAAAAATATTCAGCTTTGATATTAATGAATTTTTTGGGTTCATTGAGAACATGGTTGTTGTTCAATAATAAAATTAATCCTCAAAAATACAACTTGCCTAATAATTCTGCACTCCCTGTATATCAGCAGCAATGTTGTGACCACAGCAATGTACTGTGTGTTGGACTGTACTACATGTGGGGTCTGAATCGATCCTACTTGAATCCAAAATTCGTATATGACACTCTGAGGTCTCCAAATATATTTTTCTCTCTATTTTTTTTCTTTCTCCCTCGTTTTAAGCTCTTTAACCCCTTCATGCATATTCACGTACATGTACGTGAGGGAATGAGGCTTCTCGCCGCATCGTCACATGCATGTATGTGATATGATCAGGCAGATGCAGGAGCTGCACCCGCCAGATCAGCAGCAATGGCCCCTGCGCTGACCGCGACATATGCTGGGTTTGCAGAGGGAGGGATCTCTCTCTGACTCCATCAGCTCCTGTGCTGCTGTGACAGGGGGCCAATGGTTGCCATGGCAGCTCCAATGCGTTACACAGGCATCGGGGCCTGCCAGCTACAGAAGCCCAGGATATACAGCCTGCAGACTGGGTCTCCTAGGCAACTGTCAGCGTCTTACTGTGTAAGACGCTGACAGTTCAATTCAGTACAATACAGAATGTATTGTGCTGAATTGAAACAAGGATCAAACCCTGAAAAGGTGAAGTCCCACAGTGGGAGAAATATAAAAAGTAAAAAAAAAAAAAATTTTCAAGTAAAAAAAAAAAAAAAGGACCCCTTACCATAAAATCGTGTTTAAAAAAAACCCAGAAAAAAACACTGACATATTAGGTATCGCTGCGTCCGTAACGACGTACAGTATAAAAATGTCACATGATCTACCCCCTCAGATGAACGCTGTAAAAAAATAAAAATAAAAGTGTGCCAAAAATGCCATTTTGTTGGTCACCTTCATCACAAAAAGTGTCATTCCAAGTGATCAAAAAGTCACACACACACCAAAATGGTACAAATCAAACCATCTCTTCCCACAAAAAATGAGCCCTACATAAGACAATCGCCTAAAAGGTAAAAAAAAATATCGCTTTCAGAAAATGGAGACACTAAAACATGATTTTTTTTTTCTTCAAAAATGCTTGTATAGTGTAAAACTGAAATAATTTTAAAAAAAGTAGACATATTAGGTATTGCCACGTCCATAAGGACCTGCTCTATAAAAATATCACATGTCCTAACCACTCAGGTAAACACCGTAAAAAAAAAAAAATGCTATTTCTTGACACAAAAAGTGTAATTCCAAGCTATAAAAAAGACATATGTACCCCAATCTAGTACCAATCAAACAGTCATCCCACAAAAAATGAGCCCCTACATAAGACAATCGCCCAGACAATAAAAAATATGGCTTTTATAAAATGAAGACACTAAAACATGATTTTTTTCCTTCAAAAATGCTTTTATAGTGTAAAACTGAAATAAATTTAAAAAAAGTTGACATATTAGATATTGTCCGTAACAACCAGCTCTATAGAAATATCACATGACCTAACCAATCAGGTGAATGCCATTTTTTGACACTTACATCACAAAAAGTGTAATTCCAATACTGTGGCGTACTTTCAGAGGCATGCGGGGCGGCCTGCCCCGGGTCCCAGCTCTCAGGGGGGCTCAAGAAGCAATAAGCGGTACAGATAGAAGAGCTCATTGCTGGAGCGCTGGAGCTGCGGTCCTGTCACTTACCGCTCAGCTCCCAGTGCTCTTCCCCTCCATCAGGCCGGCGGTGCACAGAATGGTCAAGCAGGAAGACTTCTCCCCACTCCACCATTCAACCTGCAAACACACATTGCGTTGCCAGCCTGTGTGGGCGGAGGCTGTAGACCAGAAATCTGCAGAAGCTCCACCCATACCGTGCTGCAGAGCGATCTGTGCCTGCAGGGAATAGAGGCATATTAGCTTCAGGTACGGGACAAGGTGAGTAGTTACTGTGTTTTTTTTTTTTTGTTTTTTTTTATATAGAGGAGGTTAAAATGGCTTTATTACTATGCAGGGGGCACAAAGGACTTTATTACTATGGAGGGGGCACAGAGGACTTTAATACTATGGAGGGGGCATAGAGAGCATTACTGCTATGGAGGGGGCACAGAGGGCATTACTAATGTGAAGGGGGCACCATGGGCATGTCTACTATGGAGGGGGCACAGAGCCAGAGGGCATTACTACAATGAAGGAGGCACAGAGGGCATCATCACTGTGAAGGGGCACAGTGGACATTATTATAGTGAAGGGGGCACAGAGGGCATTATTATTGTGAAGGGGGCACAGAGGGCATTATTACTGTAAAAGGGCACAATGGAAATTTCTACTATGGAGGGGGCACAGAGGGCATTACTAGCACAGTGGGCATTACTTTTATTAAGGGGACACAATGGGCATTATTACTGTAAAGGGGGCACAGTGGGCATTATTACTATGAAGGGGGCACAATGGGGATTATTACTATGAAGGGGACACAATGCAGATTATTTCTATGAAGGGGGCACAGTGGACATTATTACTATAAAGGGGGCACAATGGGGATTATTACTATGAAGGGGCACAATGGGGATTATTACTATGAATGAGGCACAATGGGGATTATTACTGTAAAGGGGGCACAATGGAGATTATTACTATGAAGGGGGCACAATGGGGATTATTACAATGAAGGGGACACAATGGGGATTATTACTATGAAGGGGACACAATGGGGATTATTACTATAAAGGGGGCATAATGGGGATTATTACTATGAAGGGGCCACAATGGGGATAATAACTATGAAGGAGGCACAATGGGGATTATTACTATGAAGAAGACACAATGGGGATTATTACTGTGAAGGGTCACAATGGGGATTTTTACTGTAAGGGGGGTACAATGGGGATTATTACTGTGAAGGGGACACAAATAGGGCATTACAACTTTGAAAGGGGCACAGAGAGGGCATAACTACTGTGAGAGGGCACAATGTGAGCATAACTACTTCCAGAGGGCGCAATGTGGGCATAACTACTGTGAGGGTGGACACATCTGTACATAACCACTGTGAAGGTTGTACAATTATGGAAATACTACTAAGTATTGGGGAGGGGGGGGGGGCTAGAGAAAGGACCCACCCCGGGTGACAAACACCCTAGGCACACCACTTTTCCAAGAGATTAAAAAGACATATGTACCGGGGGCGGAGCTAGTGCCTGAACAGCATGGACGCTTGAGGCTGCAGCTCCGTTACTGAGATCACCACCGAAGCCTTTTTCACATACGCTGGCGTACCGATCATGGTAAAAATCGGAGGCCCTAGGTCCGGAGACCAAGCCGCACAAGACAGGAGGATTCCTACCACCGGAGAGATGGACAAATTCATAAAGAAAGCAGCGACACTTCATGCATCCAGAGAGCCCAAGATAGCACCGACTCAATCTCGCGCCCCGCGCTCTAATCACACAGAGCTACTGGATCAAGCTACAGGTGGCGAGGAGGACACTGACGACCTCCCTATCTCACGCACCTTTCTGAAGGAACTTTTATCCTCTTCCCTGGCATCAGCCCTAGAACCTCTGAGCTCCGATCTAGCGGCTATCAAGCAGGAAATATTGCAGGTGGGTGGCCGGGTGGAAATGCTTGAATGTACACAAGAAGCCATCATACGGCACCAGACTGAAGTGTCCCAGCGATTCCAGACCATTCAACAAAAGATGAACAGCCTCTGCAACTCCCTGGAAGACCAGGAAAATAGAGGTAGGTGAAACAACCTACGTTTCCGCGGTGTTCCAGAATCTGTGGACACAGGAGACATTCCAAGCACTGTGGTGCAAATATGCATGTCACTTCTTGGCCCAGAAACAGCCCATTAAGTTATTCTAGAGAGGGCCCATCGAGCCCTAAGGCCTAAGCCTGTTGCCACTGCCCCACCAAGGGACATTATATGCAAATTTCTCAGCTTCCCGGTTAAAGAGGCTGTCATCCATAAAGCCCGACAATCTGGCAAAGTGACCTGGGATGGCCATGATATACAAATCTTCCAGGATCTAGCCCAATCCACCCTGGATAAAAGAAGGGCTCTAGGACCGCTGACAAGATGGCTCAGGGATCATAAGATCCCCTACAGATGGACTTTTCCATTTGGTCTATCATTTATGTATTAAGGTCGCAGACTATCTGTTTCCAATTATGCAGATCTGAACTCAATTTTTGACCATTTCCAGGTAGATCCCTTTGAGATAGAAAACTGGGACCCTATTCAGGACTTATCCAACCTCCCTGACATTCCACACCCAGGAATATGGGAACGCTAGCGCACCCCCAAACGTCAAAAAAGCCCTAAGAATTCCAGAAGAACCACGTCCAGAAGACTGCCTATGGACAACTGATCATTTTCTCTCAAGACCTCCCATATCCACCAGATCTTTAACAAATTGGTGATTTCTAACATGTTTTTCTTCCCCCCCCAACTCCATCTTAGGCTATACCATGCCTATTACTCAGCTAGTCATACTAGTTCTGTTATTTTCTAGTTATTTTGTTATCCCTTTTGTTTTAGGATGTAAAATGATCTGCGGTCCCTTTAATATTTTGCAGGAAGAAATAATGCTATGTGTTTATCCGTGCTACCCTACAGGTATAAGACGTATGCCCCCTGGGGTGAAGGGTGGCGGGGCAGTCCCACTCTTTTTATAAAACATTATGGCAGATATACAAATTACCTCTTATAATGTAAAAGGTTTAAACGCCCCTTCCAAACGCTGCCAAATCCTTTCTGAATTAAAGAAGATGGGCTGCTCCGTGTTCCTCCTCCAGGAGACACATTTCAGAATTAACCATTTCCGAACCTATCCCACTCTCTCTTCCCAACTTGGTACCACTGTGGTACTAAATCTTCCGCCTCTAGAGGAGTTAGTGTGGGCTTTAGTAAAAACATTCCTTTCACCTACTTGGATCATATCCTGGACCCTGAGGGCAGATTTATTACCTTAAAAGGTAACATAGCAAATCAGACATACACATTTATTAATGTGTACGCTCCAAATGTCAACCAGGTTACATGGCTACGTAAAATTCAACAAATGATTGACCATTTCAGAGAAGGAGTGACCATCATGGGAGGTGACCTCAATCTTACTTTGGTCCCTCCAGTGGACTCTTCCTCCCAAAAATCTGCTATCTCAAATAAAGCCTCAAGCAAACTGAGGAAATCTCTCCATGAACGGCGCCTGGGCCTGGTTGACATCTGGAGAACCCTAAACCCTAGCGTTAAGGACTATACATTTTATTCCAATCCGCATAGTTCATACCAACACTTGGACTATTTACTGGTCTCATCCGAGCACATTCAATTATGCTCCAAGGCCCAGATTGGTTCCATTAGCATATCCGACCATGCCCCTATATGGATTAACATTCTTACCCCCGACAGACCCATTAGTCCATTCAGATGGAAACTCAACGAGCTATTGATACAAACCCCAGAAAACAAGGAAAAGGTCCTCAAATGGCTGAGAGATTTTTTCTCATCCAATAATACCCCAGGTATCCACCCCTATACCCTATGGGACACCCATAAAGCTTATATCCGGGGTCAACTCATAAGTTTAGGCTCCTACACAAAAAAGATTAGACTTGCCCGCATTGATTCCCTCCTGAAAAACATCAGAGATATCGAGATCCTTCATAAAAGATCCCTGTTAGACTCCCACTTAACTAAACTAGCGCTCCTCAGAGCAGACCTAAAAAACCTTCTAAACACTCAAACAGCCAAGTATTTCCTTCATACACAATATAAATATTTTGCCCACGGCGACAAGGTGTCCAAATTCATGATGTCCAGAATAAAAAAAAGAAAGGCCCAAAACTTCATCTGCAAAATTTGCAATAATGAAGGCAATATGCTTTCTAATACTCAGGACATAGCCCGGAGGTTTTCTGAGTTCGATCGCTCCCTTTATAACCTTCCTGTCCAGGATAGTGCTACCCCGGACATCACACATTATGACTCAATAAAACTTTTTCTCTGATCTGTCAACACACCCCGAATGACTGAAACCCATATTAAAACCCTAAGTTCCCCATTTACTAACGAGGAACTTCTTCTAGCAATAAAACAACTCCCAAAAGGTAAGGCCCCCGGCCCTGACGGGTTTCCAGCTCTCTATTTCCGCTCGTTTCAATCCGTCCTACTGCCACACCTACTTAATGTTTGTAATCAAACCTTACGGGGAGACCCTTTCTCCCACGAGATTAGTAATAATAATATTACCATCATCCCCAAAGAAGGGAAAGACCCCACTGAATGTGGCAATTATCACCCTATTTCTTTATTAAATTTTGACTTAAAACTATTAGCTAAACTATTAGCAAACCGACTAGCCCCCATCCTCCCCCAACTTATCCACAGAGATCAAACAGGCTTCATCAAGGGTAGGGAAGGGAAAGACAATACAGCTAGAGTTCTAAATGTATTGTTACATGCCTCAAAGTACCACCTTCCTCTAGTCTTGGTCAGCACCGACGCCGAAAAAGCTTTTGACCGAGTACATTGGAACTATATGTACCACACCATAGAACAATTTGGAATTCCTGCTGCCTTTATAAGCTCTGTCCAAGCCATGTATACCAATGCCTCGGTGTCAGTGCTGATCAACAACACTATCTCCCATCCTTTCCCCATAAAAAATGGGACTAGACAGGGGTGCCCTCTGTCCCCCTTGATCTTCGTCTTGATACTTGAACCCCTTCTTACTCTCATACGCTCTGAAAACGCCATTAAAGGTATAAAACTAGGTGACCAGGAACATAAAATTGCAGCTTTCGCTGATGACCTCTTAATTATGTCCTCCAACCCCGACACCTCTCTACAATATATCTATTCCATCTTGGAAAAATATGAAAAAAAATCCCACATTCTCAGTGTAGGGCTTAATCATAAACACAGATCCAAACTAATCCTCTCATCCCCTTTTAATTGGGATTCACCCCATATATCATATCTAGGAGTAAAGATCCATCCTGATATAACATCACTATATAAACTAAATTATATTCCCCTACTTAACTCTATCAAATGCCAACTAGAAGCTTTAAACCCCCCTCTACTTTCGTGGTTTGGACGTAAGAACATGGTCATGTCTCTTGTCCTGCCTAGACTTAATTATCTCCTCCAGGTCCTCCCCATCCCTATACCCAACTCCTTTTTCATTCATTGGAGAAATACATACGCTCCTTCATTTGGAATGGTAAAAAGGCTAGGATTAGCATTAGCACCCTTCAAAGACCCAGAACTCAAGGTGGCATAGGCCTCCCCAACCCCCTTTTATACAAAAAAGCTATACTTTTATCCAAAGCTCTGGATTGGTTTAGAAACCCTGACCATAAGTCCTGGATTGGCATGGAAACACCTGCTTATCTCCCGACCTTAAGGGCCTGCTAGTAGACCCTTACCATAATCTATAATTTGCCCTTAAACACAATTTATTGGCGTCGGCTACTCTGGAGGCTTGGAGATGGTTCCAAAACTCGAACTGGGGTTTCCCCTCTCCCTCTCCCCTTGCCCAAATCAGAGATGTGATCGGCTTAGCCCCTTTAAAACTTAAGCAAAGTGTCCCTAAAAGCCTACGCTCCTCTGATGTACCTATACTCTCCATATTATTAAAGAATGAGAGGGGACCGTTAAATCAAGAAGCCCTTCTCTCATCCTTACCCAAGATCAAATCCCATCCGCACATGCTCTCTTTTCTGTTAACATATATTAACAAACACATTTCATTGAACTCCCTTATCAGACTTCTCACATGGTTTAAGAGCCTAATTCACATCCTCTCTCCCCCGAGGAAACCTATATCTCTACTATATAAATATCTTAGCACGACGATCCTGCCTCCCAAACCTTGCTTCATAAACCAATGGGAAAGGGATTTGAATATCCATTTTTCATCTGAGGAGCAACTCCTTCTTTTTAAAATACCACATATATCCTCAAGATGCATCAGAATCCAGGAGAATGGATATAAAGTGTTAACTAGATGGTACAAAACACCTGACGTTACCTGCCATTTCAGCAATAATGGTTCCGACATCTGCTGGAGATGTGGAGAAGGATGGGGAACAATGTTCCATATCTGGTGGACTTGTCCTCTGATCCTTGACTGGTGGAATAATATTTTAAAAAAATGCAACGAAATTTGCAACTCAAATGTCGCCCCATCACCGGTTTTGGCTCTACTGGGTCTGCTACATGATTATAAGATAAATCTTCCCCCTTTCTTCAAGATCTTAATTATAGCCGCCCGACTCTTAATCCCAACACATTGGTTATCAGCAAATACCCTCCCCTAGATCATTGGTTCAACAAAGTCGACTCTATATATAGATTCGAAGAGATAGCAGCTTGGGAAAACAGATCCCACCACAAATTTACAACTCTCTGGGAAAACTGGAGATCCTTTAGAGGCTTCCATTGACATAACCATCTAAACTACCCTGCTTTATAGAAATATCTGTACCTAAGGCACCTCTCTAATTTACGGATAAAGACTTTATATAACATAGCTCTGTTTTTTTACATCCTTATTGTTGTTATGTTGCTTCTTGCTTACTAATTGTTACTAAACAATTTTTGTATAACGGGAGCTCATTCCTCCCCTTTTCATTAAATTGACTCAACTGTAACTGATATTTATTTTTCAATAAAGCTTTTGAAAAAATAAAATAAAAAAATAATAAAAAAAGACATATGTACCCAATAAAATACCAATCAAACCGTCATCTTTCCCCGCAATAAATGAGCCCCAACATAAGACAATCACCCAAACGATAAAAAAAATATGGCTTTCAGAAAATGGAGACACTAAAACATGATTTTTTTTTCTTCAAAATGCTTTTATAGTGTAAAACTTAATTACGGTAAATAAAAATAAAAAATAGACATATTAGGTATCTCCACATCCATAATGACCTGCTCTATAAAAATATTTTATGACTTAGGCTTCTTTCACACTAGTGTGAAAAGGGCTCCCAATGTATTCTGAATGGATAGAAATTCGTTCAGTTTGCATCAGTATGCCTTCCGTTCAGCCACTGTCAGGCGTTTCGGCCGGACATAATACCGCAGCATTCCCAATCATTCGCCGGCATTAATTCCCATTGACTTGCATGACAAGCGGAGAGACGGATCCATCTACAAATGCTGTCAGTTGTCACACTGATCGGCGGATCCGGCAGGCAGCTCCAACGACGGAACTGCCTGCCGGATCACATTAACGTTAGTGTGAAAATAGCCTTACCCCCTAAGGTGGACACCATAAAAAAAATATGAAAACTGCAAAAAATTCTATTTTTTGTCACCTTTCATCACAAAAAGTGTAATACCAAGCGATCAAAAAGCTATATAAAACCCAAAATAGTAACAATCAAACCGTCATCTCTTCCTGCAAAAAATGAGCCCCTACATAAGACAATCGTCCCAAAAATAAAAAATATGGCTTTCAGAAAATAGTACCAATAAAACTGTCACCTCATCCCGTAGTTTACAAAATGGGGTCACGTTTTGGGAGTTTCTACTCTAGGGGTGCATCAGGGGGTCTTCAAAAATAACATGGCAAAATTATCCGAGCGACATCCGCGCTCCAAAATTCATACGGCGCTGCTTTCCCTCTGCACCCTGCCATGTGCCCATACAGCAGTTTATGACTACATATGGCGTGCTTCTGTAAACTGCACAATCAGCGTAATAAATATTGAGTTTCTTTGGCTGTTAACCTTTGTTGTGTTACAGGGAAAAATTTATAAAAATGGAAAATCTGCAAAAAAAATTGAAATTTAGAAATTTCATCTCCATTTTCCTTTCATTCTTGTGGAGCTCCTAAAAGGTTAACGAAGTTTGTAAAATCAGTTTTGAATAACTTGAAGGGTGTAGTATCTAAAATGGTGTCATTTATGGGTGGTTTCTACTATGTAAGCCCCACAAAGTGACTTTATAACTGAATCGGTACTTAAAAAGTGGATTTTGGAAATTTTCGTAAAAATTTTAAGAATTGCTTCTAAAATTCTAAGTCTTCTAACTGCCTGAAAAATAAAATGACAATTTCAAAATGATGCCAACATGAAGTAGACATCTGGGAAATGTACAGTAACAACTATTTTATGAGGTATCACAATCTGCTTTAAAAACAGAGACATTAAAATTTCATAAATTGTGAATTTTTTTCCAAATTTTCGCTAAATTTTTTGATTTTTATTTATAAATAAATGTGAAACATATTGACTCAAATTTACCACTAACATGAAGTACAATATGTCGAAGGTTTCTTCAATGTGTCAGGAGAAAACTGTCTCAGAATCGCCTCTATAAGTAAAAGTGTTCAGGAGTTATTACCACATAAAGTGAAACATGTCAGATTAGCAAAATGTGGCTTGGTCCTTATGGTGAAAACTGGCTTGGTCTTGAAGGGGTTAATGCAATGACAGGTGTCAGAGTGACACTGAAATATACAGTTATGGGTAAACGCATGGTTGAGGGTGTTAACAAACCCTTCAGTAGAAATAAAATCCAGCAGTAAAAACTGACATACAGTCCATGTCTACGCGTTTCGGATCAAATAGTATCAATCCTTACTCATGACGCCGCTTTCCGTGCTTCCTTTGCTATTGCAGCCAGGTGAACGCAGCTACTCCTTTTATAACAAACCCTTCAGTAACGAGCCACTTTTTCACCTTCAGCCCTAGGTCAATTTTTGGACCCCGAACCCGAACATTTCTGTAAAAGTTTGGGTTCGGTGTTCGTCGATTTCTTAGCGCTTTTTGAAAGGCTGCAGAGCAGCCAATAAACAAGCGTTTAACTTGTGTGCCCTTAGAAGTCATCACAGCCATGCCTACTAATGGCATGGCTGCGATTGCCCACTGCAGGATGTGACCCAGCCTCTATATAAGCTGGAGTCACGTAGCGCTGCATGTCACTCTGCTGTGCTTAGTGTAGGGAGAGGATGCTGCTGCTGTGAGGGAGAGAATAGGACAGAATCTTTAATCAGAACTCCAATTGAACTCAGCGATCTACATTGATTTAGTTGTGTGGGTGCAGTGCACAATCTTTTTACCCTGCCCTGAGCCCAGTTACAGAGAAAAATAACTTTTATCCGTCTGTTAGTTAGGTGGGCAGTGGCGGCCATTTTGTGCAAGCTCAGTGCACCAGCACAGCATATGTGCTTTTGTGACATTCAAATCCAAGCTTGAAATACTGCAATAATAATCTGGTTTTAAAAAAACACCCTTTTTTAGCAATATCCTACATCTGGTGCCTTTGCAGCATTAGTCAGTGTGCAATTTAGGCTAGAAATACAGCTATAATTTTCTGGGTTATAAAAAACAACCTTTTTGGGCAAAATACACAATTTTACAGCCCTTGCAGCATCTCCACGTGTGAAATTCAAGCGTTATATACAGCTGTCATATTCTGTTAGTAAAAAAACACCCTTTTTCGGAAAAATACTTAATATTGCAGCCCTTGCTGCATCTGTGATTGTTAAAAACAAGTTTGAAATACTTCAATAATTTTCTGGCTTTGAAAAAACACCCATTTTTGGCAATAACCTTCATCTTGGGCCTCTGGCGCATTAGTCATTGTGCAATTTAAGCTAGAAATACAGCTATAATTTTCTGGGTTTTACAAAAACACCCTTTTTGGGCAAAATACACAATTTTACAACCCTTGCAGCATCTGCACGTGTAAAATTCAAGCGTTATATACAGCTGTCATATTCTGTTAGTAAAAAAACACCCTTTTTGCGAAAAATACTTAATATTGCAGCCCTTGCTGCCTCTGTGATTGTTAAAAACAAGTTTGAAATACTTCTATAATTTTCTGGCTTTGAAAAAACACCAATTTTTGGCAATAACCTTCATCTTGGGCCTCTGCCGCATTAGTCAGTGTGCAATTTAAGCTAGAAATACAGCTATAATTTGTTGGGTTTTGAAAAACACCCTTTTTGGGCAAATTACACAATTTTACAGCCCTTGCTGCATCTGCACGTGTGAAATTCAAGCGTTATATACAGTTGTCATATTCTGTTAGTAAAAAAAACTGCCTTTTTGGGCAAAATACTTAATATTACAGCCCTTGCTGCATCTGTAATTGTTAAAAACAAGTTTGAAATACTTCAATAATTTTCTGGCTTTGAAAAAACACCCCTTTTGGCAATAACCTTCATCTCGGGCCTCTGCCGCATTAGTCATTGTCACTGTCACTGTACTCCAGCCCCGCTGCTCACTCACTGCTTTATTGGTTAAACATTTTATAATAATAGTTTAATTGACGTTCCGATCCGATCCCCAGCCCCATCTGTACTACCGTACTTACTAAATGTCCTGTAGCAGGCAGAAAAAAGTAGGCGGCGCAGGCACGTCACGTGACATCAGTGAGTCCTGGCCGCCCGCCCGCCGGCCGGAACTCACTGACGTTACGTGCTTGCGCCGTACACTTCATTCATAAAGTAGGCGGCGCAGGCACGTCACGTGACATCAGTGAGTTCCGGCCGCCCGCCCTGCTCTGTCTGCTACAGGACATTTAGTAAGTACGGTAGTACAGATGGGGCTGGGGATCGAAACGTCAATTTAAGCTATTATTATAAAATGTTTAGGCATTAAGGAAGTGAGTGACACCGGCCCCTCCTCCCTCCCCCCTCCCACAGGTTTAGCTATGATATATTAGGGCATCTGTGGATGCCACTATTATGGGGTGGGGGATATGTGGATGACACTGTTATAGGGTGGGGGATCTGTGGGTGACACATATATAGCAGTGCCATCCACCAATCTCACCCCCCATAACAGTGCCATCCACAGATCACCCCCCCATAACAGTGCCATCCACAGATCCCCCCATAACAGTGCCATCCACAGATCCCCCTTCATAACAGTGCCATCCACAGATCCCCCTTCATAACAGTGCCATCCACAGATCACCCCCCCCATAACAGTGGCATCCACAGATCCCCCAATAACAGTGCCATCCACAGATCCCCCATAACAGTGCCATCCACAGATCCCCCATAACAGTGCCATCCACAGATCCCCCATAACAGTGCCATCCACAGATCCACCCCCCATAACAGTGTCATCCACAGATCCACCCCCCATAACAGTGCCATCTACAGATCCCCCGATAACAGTGCCATCCTCAGATCCCCTCCATAACAGTGCGTCATCCACAGATCCCCCATAACAGTGTCATGCACAGACCACCATTAGTTCAAAACCCACCAAAAGCACACCTTTTGGTAAAAAAAAATTTTTTTCTTATTTTCCTCCTCAAAAACCTAGGTGCTAATGGGCCGGTGCATCATATAGGGCGAAAAATACGGTAATTTTTTATTGCTTAATATTACGCCTTTAGTTGTGGCACAGTTTTTATTTTTTGTTTTTTTACAGGGTTCAACTGATGGGATAGGTGTTGTGTTATTTTTATAGAGCAGGTCCTTACAGATGCAACAATAGCAAATATGTGTATATTAATTTTTATTGCTTCAGTTTTACATAATAAAGCATTCTTGAAAGGAAATCCATATTTTATTTTAGTAAGGTGACCAAAAATGGCTGTTTTTGCACAGTTATTATTTATTTTACGACATTCACTTGAGGGGGTAGATCATATTACATTTTTATAGAGACGGTCGTTAGGCAATACCCATTATGTCTTTTTTTTTCTTTTTTTTAAGCATCTCTATATGTCTTTACTATGGGAAAGAGGCGTTTTTTTTTTTTTGTTTTTTTTTTACTTTTCTTTTTTTATTATGAAAAACACCTTTTTTTTACATTTTATTTTTGTCCCACTGTGGGATTTCAAATTTTGGGGGTTTAAGCCCCTCTGCAATGCATTAAAATCCATCCTGTTTTGTAATGTATTGCCTGTCAGCTTTTACACTGACAGAGTGCCTATGAGATTCAGCCGGGGGCTGGATCTCATAGTCTTCCGTAGAAGACTGCAAGACATCGGGCTGTCTTCTCAGCCATTGGGTCCCCATTACTGCAGCACGGGGACCCAATGGAGATGGGGAGGGAGCCCGTACCCTCCACAAGCACTGTGTATGCCACTGTCAATGCTGACCACGGCATACACAGGGGTTAATATGCCGGCATCTGTGTATTCACGGATACCGGCGTATACAGCAGGGGCTAGGCTGTCAGTGACAGCCAGGCCGCTGATCGGGTGGGCACAGTTCCCGCATCCGCCCGATCAGGGCACCATACATGTACAGGACACAAGTCCCCTCCTGCACCTCTGTATAGGTACGGTGCTGATATCCTATGGGTTAAATATACACTTCTCTGTGGGATTGTTATGCATTTTAAAAATAAACATTCTATCAGTGGCCTGGTATTGGGGACAGATGCCTACCAGTGTTTATACATGCACACAGTAGTACTTTACTGGGGAGCAGCAACATCAGTTCAGTGTAGAACTTAACAGACAAGGCAGGAGATATGCAGCCATTTAGCTGTAGTAGTAGTGGTGGTAGCAGGTGAAGCAGCAGCTGCAGTACAGTAAGGAACACGGTGAATAGGCAGACATTAGCAGATGGCTAGAAGTACTACTGCCAGAGCATAGGATAAAATGTGTGTGAAGGCACTAAACTGTGCTACATTAGGAGAATGACTATTCAAGTTTTATGAAGCACTGGACAGAAGAACTTCTGCCATAGAACAGAACAAAATGAGGGTGAATGCGGTGTTGCACAACAGTTACCACAACTAAGTGGTAAGGCAGCAACTGCATCGCTAGCAACCTGGTTAGGTGAGAGTTCTTCTTGCACACAAGCTAATTAATGGTCATGAGTAGTTTTCTCATGGCCACATATTCTGTTATGGATGTACCCTGATAGAGCGGAGGAAAAGGAGAATAATTAGCTGATGATAATGTTGAACGCATTGAAATATCAGAAGTGGCGTCGTTCACAAGTTAACCATAAACAGATATTACCCTGGCATTTTTTATTTTTTTATTTTATCCGTACAGTGCCTCTGCTCTTTATTGCCACAGTAGCCACCACCCACCTCCTTTGATTTCACCTTCTCTTCAGCACCCCAGTTTGGCTCCCAGGTCTTTTCCATCGCACAATTATTGTCATAGTACTCAGCCTCCCTGACACTGTTATCAGACTGTGAAGACTCCTTGGTCCCTTCTTTATTCCCTCCTCTGTATTTTCCCCAAGTGCCAATGTGACCACGGCTAGCACTGACCCTACCACCAACATTACTGTGGCTACAAGTCCCACAACTACTACTTCCGTTACCAACAACAACACAGATATACATCAGATTCCCCGCCTCTGTCTGAAACTCCTCCTTATGGCAGTCCAAATTCTGACACATGCTTCTCACACAACTCCACTAGAACTCTATCTTCCATAGCACATGTATTGTTGCCTCTTCTTAGTAAAAAAGAAGGCGCCCCACTAGAAGAGGACCGTGAAGACAGAGATGATGCAAGTGAAAGGCTTTTCTGGAGCTGCAAAGAGAAGGAGCAGGAAGAATGTGTTAAGACCCGGTTTAGAGGTGATGTTGACAGCATCCTGCTGTGACTGGGAGGATGAGTTAGCCATTCAATCCACAATGTCATCTTCTTTGTCCTCAATAATAATCTGTAGCCTGAGGGAACTGTGGCCTGCTGTTACTACTAGCGCTGGCCGGATGTGTGGTTCTGACTGCTTTTACTGCTATTTGCACTACTACACATTCTCTCAGGAGCGGACGCCAACTTAAAAGACCTGACATCTGCCGTACATGTACAGCGTATGTTGTGAAGGGGATAATTATAAACAGTAGCAAAAGTGTGACTGTTCTTCTGTAATTAACAGCTGGATAAGTAAACGTCCCTTTCTATGAACACACTAGTATTGATGCACAGAAATGTGCTGAACTATGCAGTTATAGATGGTAGTAAAATTGAAACTGTAATTAACAGAGGCACAACTAAATGTCCACTTCTACAAACACACTGATATTGAATCAGTGGAAAGTGGTGAACTGAGCAATTATAAATGGAAGCAAAATTGAAACTGGCTTTTAGTAAGAAATATGGACAATTTTGCAGCATTTCCAGCTAATTGTATGCTGCTAGATGTGCTGGAAATAAGCCTATAAAACACTTACTGTACAAGCTTGAGTTTTTTTTTTTTTCAAAGGCTGGTTATTTATGAACAGAAAAAAAATAAAATGTTTGTGCAAGCACTGCAGGATTTTGGTAATTGCAGTGCATTACATGACACTTTCCACTTGGCAGCAGCTGTTCTTCCATCACTGTAAAACCCTTACACATAATTCTGACACTATGCTTTCCCTCTCTGATAAAGTCCTGCCTTTTTACCTATTAATTCAATCTACCTAAACACTCCCTGCAACATCCTAATATAAAAAAACAGGGATAGCATAGAATCTCAATCTCAAAAGAAGTCCAAATAAGTGCTTGTGAAATGGACCAGATACTGAACACAATTAAAACAATAAAGCCTGGACCTGGAACAGTTTTCTTTGATTAAATAACACCGTAGATTTGTTTTCAGTTTAAAAGGGTTATTCTGACAAAGTCCAGATCAGTCAGTCTGGAGCTGTGTGGCCCTAATATGGCTAGCTTGTGTCTGTAATTTTTGTGAACTTCATAACAAATCCAATTAATTTACAATGAATTCACTTGTCTCTAGTCAGGATGCATAGTATATATTAACATACTGTAGTTTAGTAGGCTGAAAACATTTATTTCCAGTTCAGCCTGCAATGTTGATCCAGAGGAAGGCCCAAAAAAAAAAAAATATATGTAAAAGCCATGAAAAAACTGAGAATCCTATTACCTTGTTGCCATTTGTATCTATAGTTATTGTTAAAAATGTGACTAAATAATATTCTCAAGAAGAAATAGCAGGCACACCACCTTCTGGAATGATAGTGGAACACTAGAAATGCTATATTGAAGTTTATTCAATTCATACAAGATATCACATGATAAAAAAAGGCCCAATATACATAAAAACACTCAATGAAATAAAATAAAAATCATAAAATATTCATAAAAGAAAGGTCAGACCGCACTCTATGATAAAATTTCCTGAAATAGGTAGTCCTATACTGGAATATGGCACAAAGTCCACCTGTCAATGGTTGCCAAATACAGTTGTCTCTATGAGACTCTTACCACTCGATGATATGTGGTATACTTGCACGGAGCGGTGAAAGGATGTAGTCACCAAGGTGCTGGACACTGGACGCTGGGTAGATGAAAGCGCACTGCTTGGAAGACGTGCTCTCGGTAGATAATCACACAGCGGTGAGGGGTATAGTCACCAGGACACTGGACGCTGCACGCTAGACGCTGAAATGATAAAAGCGCTCAGCCTAGGAGGCGTGTTTTCAGTCAGGTGATCCTGTGTAGACGAGTCAGATGATCAGGTCAGCTGATGCAAACGTCCGATCACGTGATGCACAGGTCCTTAGACTATAGTACACTTTGGCACAGCAGAAATCCAGGTCCTATACTGCAACAAAGACTATGTTGACAGTTATCTTTTTCAAAGAATAATTATCTTTGTCCACGGAATCTTCTGTACTTAGGGTCCGGACCAGTACTGGATGTAGGAGTTGCGTAGTCTGCTAGACGCGTTTCGAGGCTACCTGCCTCTTCCTCAGTAGCTATCAGACTGCGCTCTTCCAAACCTTTTATAGGATACACACTTAAAATCATTGATAAAACATGGGATCAAATTAAAGATACTAATAAACCATGAAATGGATTTTTTTAAAAAACTTGAAATGGATCTTAAAAATGGAGACATACATATAAGCCATAAACAACTATCAGGATATCGAATGTTATTGTTTGTCACACAAAACATATATAAATCTTCCGTGTGTCTTTCTCTCAGTATGTTTATAAAAATAATGAAAAAATAGAAATAGCACAATAGATGTTCACATATTTCATTCGTAATAGCAACACAATAGGTCTCAGTACACATATGCGTTTCCTATGCGTTTTATCGCTCTTATGTCTCATAGCGGAAAAAAGGCCACATGCCTATTCAGTTATTATCTATATACATATTTATAAGGATCTTTATTACTAAAAGTGTGGTTCCCCAACTTGAAATACACGATTAGCATAGTTAAATAGCAGACAGTATTCATATACTATTTAAACAGGAACCTCTCAAATCTTCTCTTTTATATAGTTTCATATATTTATTATATATCTTTCTTTATATGTTGATTTGGTTGAATGTAGATATAGTATTGCCTGGGAGCAAGGGGAGATCAGGGTGCTGGACAAAAGACAGCTAACCCTGATGTCACATCGGTCCCAGGCAACCTATAGAAAACCGAATACTTCTAATTCTGCGTTGAGACCTTTCGGGACCAACGAGCCAAATTCAAAAATCCTTCTTGATTCTACACGGGACATATGCATAATGTGGTTCCCTCCCCTCCAGTTAGGTTGTATTCTCTCTAGGGCAACATATCGTAGTGTACTTGGATCTTGATTATGATGAGTTTTAAAATGCCTGGAGACCGTATGTTTCTCATATCCCTTACGTATATTGGCAATGTGTTCTGAAACTCTCTTTTTTAGAGTCCTTTTTGTTCTCCCAATGTATTGCTTATCACATGTGCATTGGAGCAAATAAATAACGTCTGTAGTGCTACATGTTAAAAATTCTCTAATTGTCCATCTATAATTATTACTTGTTGATATCACTAGTTCTGTTTTTTTATTCTGATTTTTAGTGGCCTTACAATTAGAGCAACTTCCGCACCGGAAAAACCCATGCAAGCCTACCCATTTGGCAATAGTATCAGTTTGAGTAAAATTCTTATTTTTAATGGTTGGGGCAATTTTTAATGCCAACGAGGGGACTTTTGTATATGTAATATCAGGCACAACTGGTAAGAGATGTCCAATGACTTTATCTTCACGAAGAAGGTGCCAATGTGTTTTAATTATTTTCTCAATCTTTCTATACTGAGAGTTGAAGGGAAGAATAAGTCTTATCTTATTTTCTTCCACCTCTAACTTTTGTTCTATATTAGATTTTTCTTTGAAAAAGGTGGTTCTATCCATCGCTCTTACCCTGTTCAAAGAACTTTGCAAAAGAGATGGTGGATACTGTTTGACGTCAAAATTTTTCTTCATTATTTCAGCCTCTTCTTCAAAGTTTTTCTCAGATGTACAGTTGCGTTTTAAACGCCTAAATTGGTTTATTGGTATGTTTGCCAACCAACGAGGGAGGTGGCAACTCGTGTGCAAGATATAGCTATTACGAGTCACTGGTTTGTAGTATGTAGTGCAAACCAGTCTTTGTGCTTCTACAGAAATACATAAATCTAAAAATTCGACTTGTTTTTGGCTGATATTAGCAGTAAAAATTAAATTTTGGTCATTCCGATTCAATTCCAAAATAAACTCGCTCAGGTCATCCTCTTTCCCATTCCAAATGAAGAGAATGTCATCAATATATCGCCGCCAGAGGACCAAGCTCGTCCCCAGCCGCGATCCAATCACCCTGTGCTCAAATTGTGCTACAAAGAGATTGGCGTAGCTGGGGGCGAACCTGGTCCCCATGGCGGTACCCCTGGATTGTAAATAAAAATCGGAACCATACCAAAAATAATTTTTTGATAATATATGTTGGATCCCCTCAACTGTAAAATTAATTTGGCCTTCTTCCAAATTACTTTCTCTCCTTAGCACTGTTTGTATTGCCTCCAAACCTTGTTTATGCTCAATGGAGGTATACAGAGAGCTGACATCTAGTGTCACTAAAAACCATTCAGGGTCATAAATTAAGGTTTCAACAGTTTTAATGATCTCTGTTGTGTCCTTAATATACGAGGGCGTTTTTTTAACAAAAGGCTGTAAGATTTGGTCTATATAATGCGATAGATTGCATGTAATAGACCCTATCCCCGAAATGATGGGACGTCCTGGGGGATTTTTACTGTTTTTATGCACTTTTGGCAGGCAATAGAAAACAGGGATTCTTTGTTCTGTATCTAATATGTATTTATATTCATTTTCATATAAGAGTCCCTGTTCTTTACCTCTTTTGCATAAATCAGTTAAGGATCTATAAAATTCCTGTGTAGGATCTCTGTCTAACTTAATATATGTATCCTGATCCATCAATTGTTTACGACATTCTTTGTCGTAATCCTCTGTGTTTTGGATCACGATTGCACCTCCTTTATCAGCCGGACGTATCGTAATACTATCTAATTTTTGTAGTTGTTTCAAGGCTTCACATTCACATTTGGTTAAATTATTATAGTGTCTCTTTTGTATGGATGTGTTAATCTTCCTGATGTCTGTCTCCATATTTTTTCTAAAAGTTGATATCTCATATCCTATTTCCTGTTGGGGATATTTTCTAGATTTCGGTTTCAAATCAGTATGTAGATATTTGGATTGATTAAATAGAATATGTTCATAGGGATTTTTAATAAAAATGCTTTTTAAGGCACAATTTCCTCACAAATTTTTCTATATTAATGTAGGTCTCAAATTTGTTCAAGAGGGCTGTGGGGGCAAATTTCAAACCCTTATTTAGTAAAGTGCTCTGTGCTTTAGTGAGTATATGTGAACTTAAATTGATAATGGGACTTTCTTCTTCTAATTTAGTGTTTATCTCCTTGTGTTTCTGTTTCCTGTTTCCCCTGCGGGTCTTCCTCCCTGATCGTGAGTCCGAGTGACTTGTGTGCGTTGTGGTCTCTGTGGGTTGTGATGTTGTATTGGGGGCGATCGTGAACGCCGTCTCTCTCTCGGTGGGGTTCGTTCTCTCCTTTGTGCATGTGCTTTTGGACTGAAGTCCCTGTGTCTTAGATTGTAGTTGTGTGGTTGTGTCGGTGTCTGGTAGTGATCTTGTCTGGGGGTTATTTTCTCCATGGGCCGGTGTATTCGTGTTTTGTGATGAGGGGGTGTTCTGTCTAAAAAATGTGATTCAGATAAACTTTCATATTGGTTCGTGATAGGTATATTATAAGTGATTTTTGGGTCTCCCTGTGCAGCTCCTATATCTCTTTGTACTTTCCTCTGAGTCTCCATATTATGTGAGTTGTGTGCTCTATAGGTGTTCCTAGATGAATCATTAGAATGGTATTCTTGATTCTGAGGGTTTTGTACCCTATCTGTGTTATACATTTTATCATTTCCCCTATTGAAGATCTTTTTAGTTTTTCTATAAATAATGTCTTGTTCTAAGGAGTCTAAACTTTTACAAATGCGTGACTGCCATAAATCATATTCTTCATTATGGGAAAATTTCTCAATCATAGATTTACTGATTTCAATTTGTTGATTAATATCATTCAGCATTTGAGTTCTACGGGTTATAATCAATTGTATTAGGGCCATAGATTGTGTTTTCAACAGAGATTCCCATTCCCTGTTGAAATCTTCACAATATAGGTCCTGTGCTGGTTGCTTAATAATGCTTAATCCTTTCGGAATTTTCTCATTGGAAATATAATAATTCAATGTTTTGATTTCCCATCGTTGTCTTAACTGCTTATGCAGTAATGACTCCAAATTCCGAAAAGATTCAGACACCGTTTTATCTTCCGTCTGTCTCCTATTGTCATTTATAAATATAAATTCCTCTACTTTTTTCCGTTTATCTTCCACACAATTCCAGATATCCGTCATCTCGGTGGAGCACACCCCTTTGAGTGAAAAGAAATTACAAAAAAATTAACAGAATAGGGAGGCTCAACACTCTGATGGGCGGATAGCGGTGGGTTCGCTGCTTACTGGGTCACTCACCCAGTTGAGAGTAGAAATATATATCAAGAAGAAATAGCAGGCACACCACCTTCTGGAATGAGTGACCCAGTAAGCAGCGAACCCACCGCTATCCGCCCATCAGAGTGTTGAGCCTCCCTATTCTGTTAATTTTTTTGTAATTTCTTTTCACTCAAAGGGGTGTGCTCCACCGAGATGACGGATATCTGGAATTGTGTGGAAGATAAACGGAAAAAAGTAGAGGAATTTATATTTATAAATGACAATAGGAGACAGACGGAAGATAAAACGGTGTCTGAATCTTTTCGGAATTTGGAGTCATTACTGCATAAGCAGTTAAGACAACGATGGGAAATCAAAACATTGAATTATTATATTTCCAATGAGAAAATTCCGAAAGGATTAAGCATTATTAAGCAACCAGCACAGGACCTATATTGTGAAGATTTCAACAGGGAATGGGAATCTCTGTTGAAAACACAATCTATGGCCCTAATACAATTGATTATAACCCGTAGAACTCAAATGCTGAATGATATTAATCAACAAATTGAAATCAGTAAATCTATGATTGAGAAATTTTCCCATAATGAAGAATATGATTTATGGCAGTCACGCATTTGTAAAAGTTTAGACTCCTTAGAACAAGACATTATTTATAGAAAAACTAAAAAGATCTTCAATAGGGGAAATGATAAAATGTATAACACAGATAGGGTACAAAACCCTCAGAATCAAGAATACCATTCTAATGATTCATCTAGGAACACCTATAGAGCACACAACTCACATAATATGGAGACTCAGAGGAAAGTACAAAGAGATATAGGAGCTGCACAGGGAGACCCAAAAATCACTTATAATATACCTATCACGAACCAATATGAAAGTTTATCTGAATCACATTTTTTAGACAGAACACCCCCTCATCACAAAACACGAATACACCGGCCCATGGAGAAAATAACCCCCAGACAAGATCACTACCAGACACCGACACAACCACACAACTACAATCTAAGACACAGGGACTTCAGTCCAAAAGCACATGCACAAAGGAGAGAACGAACCCCACCGAGAGAGAGACGGCGTTCACGATCGCCCCCAATACAACATCACAACCCACAGAGACCACAACGCACACAAGTCACTCGGACTCACGATCAGGGAGGAAGACCCGCAGGGGAAACAGGAAACAGAAACACAAGGAGATAAACACTAAATTAGAAGAAGAAAGTCCCATTATCAATTTAAGTTCACATATACTCACTAAAGCACAGAGCACTTTACTAAATAAGGGTTTGAAATTTGCCCCCACAGCCCTCTTGAACAAATTTGAGACCTACATTAATATAGAAAAATTTGTGAGGAAATTGTGCCTTAAAAAGCATTTTATTAAAAATCCCTATGAACATATTCTATTTAATCAATCCAAATATCTACATACTGATTTGAAACCGAAATCTAGAAAATATCCCCAACAGGAAATAGGATATGAGATATCAACTTTTAGAAAAAATATGGAGACAGACATCAGGAAGATTAACACATCCATACAAAAGAGACACTATAATAATTTAACCAAATGTGAATGTGAAGCCTTGAAACAACTACAAAAATTAGATAGTATTACGATACGTCCGGCTGATAAAGGAGGTGCAATCATGATCCAAAACACAGAGGATTACGACAAAGAATGTCGTAAACAATTGATGGATCAGGATACATATATTAAGTTAGACAGAGATCCTACACAGGAATTTTATAGATCCTTAACTGATTTATGCAAAAGAGGTAAAGAACAGGGACTCTTATATGAAAATGAATATAAATACATATTAGATACAGAACAAAGAATCCCTGTTTTCTATTGCCTGCCAAAAGTGCATAAAAACAGTAAAAATCCCCCAGGACGTCCCATCATTTCGGGGATAGGGTCTATTACATGCAATCTATCGCATTATATAGACCAAATCTTACAGCCTTTTGTTAAAAAAACGCCCTCGTATATTAAGGACACAACAGAGATCATTAAAACTGTTGAAACCTTAATTTATGACCCTGAATGGTTTTTAGTGACACTAGATGTCAGCTCTCTGTATACCTCCATTGAGCATAAACAAGGTTTGGAGGCAATACAAACAGTGCTAAGGAGAGAAAGTAATTTGGAAGAAGGCCAAATTAATTTTACAGTTGAGGGGATCCAACATATATTATCAAAAAATTATTTTTGGTATGGTTCCGATTTTTATTTACAATCCAGGGGTACCGCCATGGGGACCAGGTTCGCCCCCAGCTACGCCAATCTCTTTGTAGCACAATTTGAGCACAGGGTGATTGGATCGCGGCTGGGGACGAGCTTGGTCCTCTGGCGGCGATATATTGATGACATTCTCTTCATTTGGAATGGGAAAGAGGATGACCTGAGCGAGTTTATTTTGGAATTGAATCGGAATGACCAAAATTTAATTTTTACTGCTAATATCAGCCAAAAACAAGTCGAATTTTTAGATTTATGTATTTCTGTAGAAGCACAAAGACTGGTTTGCACTACATACTACAAACCAGTGACTCGTAATAGCTATATCTTGCACACGAGTTGCCACCTCCCTCGTTGGTTGGCAAACATACCAATAAACCAATTTAGGCGTTTAAAACGCAACTGTACATCTGAGAAAAACTTTGAAGAAGAGGCTGAAATAATGAAGAAAAATTTTGACGTCAAACAGTATCCACCATCTCTTTTGCAAAGTTCTTTGAACAGGGTAAGAGCGATGGATAGAACCACCTTTTTCAAAGAAAAATCTAATATAGAACAAAAGTTAGAGGTGGAAGAAAATAAGATAAGACTTATTCTTCCCTTCAACTCTCAGTATAGAAAGATTGAGAAAATAATTAAAACACATTGGCACCTTCTTCGTGAAGATAAAGTCATTGGACATCTCTTACCAGTTGTGCCTGATATTACATATACAAAAGTCCCCTCGTTGGCATTAAAAATTGCCCCAACCATTAAAAATAAGAATTTTACTCAAACTGATACTATTGCCAAATGGGTAGGCTTGCATGGGTTTTTCCGGTGCGGAAGTTGCTCTAATTGTAAGGCCACTAAAAATCAGAATAAAAAAACAGAACTAGTGATATCAACAAGTAATAATTATAGATGGACAATTAGAGAATTTTTAACATGTAGCACTACAGACGTTATTTATTTGCTCCAATGCACATGTGATAAGCAATACATTGGGAGAACAAAAAGGACTCTAAAAAAGAGAGTTTCAGAACACATTGCCAATATACGTAAGGGATATGAGAAACATACGGTCTCCAGGCATTTTAAAACTCATCATAATCAAGATCCAAGTACACTACGATATGTTGCCCTAGAGAGAATACAACCTAACTGGAGGGGAGGGAACCACATTATGCATATGTCCCGTGTAGAATCAAGAAGGATTTTTGAATTTGGCTCGTTGGTCCCGAAAGGTCTCAACGCAGAATTAGAAGTATTCGGTTTTCTATAGGTTGCCTGGGACCGATGTGACATCAGGGTTAGCTGTCTTTTGTCCAGCACCCTGATCTCCCCTTGCTCCCAGGCAATACTATATCTACATTCAACCAAATCAACATATAAAGAAAGATATATAATAAATATATGAAACTATATAAAAGAGAAGATTTGAGAGGTTCCTGTTTAAATAGTATATGAATACTGTCTGCTATTTAACTATGCTAATCGTGTATTTCAAGTTGGGGAACCACACTTTTAGTAATAAAGATCCTTATAAATATGTATATAGATAATAACTGAATAGGCATGTGGCCTTTTTTCCGCTATGAGACATAAGAGCGATAAAACGCATAGGAAACGCATATGTGTACTGAGACCTATTGTGTTGCTATTACGAATGAAATATGTGAACATCTATTGTGCTATTTCTATTTTTTCATTATTTTTATAAACATACTGAGAGAAAGACACACGGAAGATTTATATATGTTTTGTGTGACAAACAATAACATTCGATATCCTGATAGTTGTTTATGGCTTATATGTATGTCTCCATTTTTAAGATCCATTTCAAGTTTTTAAAAAAAATCCATTTCATGGTTTATTAGTATCTTTAATTTGATCCCATGTTTTATCAATGATTTTAAGTGTGTATCCTATAAAAGGTTTGGAAGAGCGCAGTCTGATAGCTACTGAGGAAGAGGCAGGTAGCCTCGAAACGCGTCTAGCAGACTACGCAACTCCTACATCCAGTACTGGTCCGGACCCTAAGTACAGAAGATTCCGTGGACAAAGATAATTATTCTTTGAAAAAGATAACTGTCAACATAGTCTTTGTTGCAGTATAGGACCTGGATTTCTGCTGTGCCAAAGTGTACTATAGTCTAAGGACCTGTGCATCACGTGATCGGACGTTTGCATCAGCTGACCTGATCATCTGACTCGTCTACACAGGATCACCTGACTGAAAACACGCCTCCTAGGCTGAGCGCTTTTATCATTTCAGCGTCTAGCGTGCAGCGTCCAGTGTCCTGGTGACTATACCCCTCACCGCTGTGTGATTATCTACCGAGAGCACGTCTTCCAAGCAGTGCGCTTTCATCTACCCAGCGTCCAGTGTCCAGCACCTTGGTGACTACATCCTTTCACCGCTCCGTGCAAGTATACCACATATCATCGAGTGGTAAGAGTCTCATAGAGACAACTGTATTTGGCAATCATTGACAGGTGGACTTTGTGCCATATTCCAGTATAGGACTACCTATTTCAGGAAATTTTATCATAGAGTGCGGTCTGACCTTTCTTTTATGAATATTTTATGATTTTTATTTTATTTCATTGAGTGTTTTTATGTATATTGGGCCTTTTTTTATCATGTGATATCTTGTATGAATTGAATAAACTTCAATATAGCATTTCTAGTGTTCCACTATCATTCCAGAAGGTGGTGTGCCTGCTATTTCTTCTTGATATATATTTCTACTCTCAACTGGGTGAGTGACCCAGTAAGCAGCGAACCCACCGCTATCCGCCCATCAGAGTGTTGAGCCTCCCTATTCTGTTAATTTTTTTAAATAATATTCTCCACACTTTTTATCTTCACTTTTTTGCCTATATGTGTAAATTGAAATAATACCAGATTTTAGAGTAGACTTGCCTAAAGGAAATTTACCTCCTATTCTCTTTCTATCTTCAGCTCATCTCCCTCCTCCTTGCTAAACCAATATCTTTTACATCACAGCAGCAATTATATTACTTATGGTTTTTATTATGCAGATAAGCAAGCAGCTGTGGTGTGATACAATAATAAAAGAAAACACAAACTCTTACAGTGTGTCTTCTATGTGAAGAGCTGATCAATAAAGCCATATGGAAACCATATGCAAACTGGCTTAAAACTGGCTTAAGTGAACTGCAAGCTCTTAATATCTATAGTACATGTGCAATGAGAAGGAACAGGGTTCGCTGACGCCAAATTATGCAGTGGGTCAGGATATGGATTGTTTAAATGTTCTGTATTTGTCCTGACAAAAAATTGCAGCGTGCGCAGGGTACAATCACAGGGCCCTCTGAAGATGTTAGAACTCACGCCCCAGGTTAAGAATGCCAGAGTGGTGAAATGTCTCTGTATGGTGGTGATAATGGTGTCAACGGTGTCTCCTACCTGGGTGCGGCTGGACTCCTGGCTCCTGGCTCACTAGCAATAAATTGAGTGCAGTGCTAGTAGGAATAATAGAGGGATTTTGCAGCAGTAATTGAGATCCAGACCCGTGGTAAAGTTCAAACTTGACTTTACTGATTGTAACTTTCATCCAAGCAAGATACAGCTTTAGTCTTTGGTCCCAGCAGGTATTGGCAATGTTTGGCAGGAATGTATCTTCTGCTTTATCAACCTGGAGCTTGCAGGAAAGGACGTCTGCTTTGTAGCTCTATACTGTGGCAGGAATTTGGCTTCTGCACTCTCTATCTTCTGCTGTATGGGGACTGACTAACTGAGGAGGAATATGGCTTCTCCTGGGTCTCTGGAACTTGACTCACAGTTATCTTCTCAGGGATGCTTTCTTCCTGGAACTGGAGTTTGTCTGTTTGCTTCATCCAGCTGAGGCTGCAGGGCTCAGGTTGGGGATTTGATCAATGTCTTAGCCGAGACAAGATCCTGGCTTGGTTCCCTATATCTGGGAGCTCCTAATATGCACACCCTACCCCTATCAGGGGGTGGGCTACACTACCTATAACTTCCCTTTCTCCCCATGCTGAAGGATATGGGCACAGCCCACTCTGCTCACAGAGGGGGAGCTAAGCTGGAACGAACTATTCAAGCTTAGATATACTAAACTGAACCTAAGTCCTTGCTAACACATTGCTGTCACCTGCTGGTGAACATGCAAAATGACAACAATCATTAGATTTAACAAGATTTATGCACATCTGTGAAGATATAATGTAAAATTACATCAGATGATAAAGTTAATGCTCTTAGGAGATTGTAGCGGGGTAGAAGAGTTTCGTAACACAACTCTGGGGTGTTACACATGTAGCTCTGAAGCAGTCGGTGACTTGACTAAAAAGGAAAATCTTATGTTTCATTAATTATATGTAAAGCCCCAATAAGTCTGAACGATTTTCAGACCAATTATAGGGAATAAGTATTCATAGGAACTAGATTCTGATAATTAGCCCATATAATCGAGCAGCCGATCAGCCAATAAACAGGCTTGTTTGTCGGATGAGGGGTATTTTTTTATCAAAATAAAAGGTTCATGATTATTGGCGGTAGATTTCCCTGTGTAATCAGATATAAGCTGTCAATAAGCAACAGAACTGAATGAGAAATTAACAACTGTGGTAGCAAGCGTTCCTCCCACATTGACTTTGCACCGGACTATGTAATAGTGCAGCCTGCCTAGGACAGGAGAGCGGAGGAGAGGATAGAAGTGATAATAGCAAGAATAGGGGTCATAGTTAATACTCACTATGATGCTCCCTTGGGTCGTGCAGTGATGGGAAGGGCACACTTTTCTTCCCTTCAGGGCACACCCTGGTTCTGGGGATTCTCCTGCCTAATGGTGGTCCTAATTTTGGAGGAGGCAATGATGAGGCAGTTTTGCAGTAGAACAATTCTCTTTACTGAAGAATGAAGTTCAGCCAAATCAACTGCAGTTCTCAACATGCATACATGCATAGACTGGCAGTTCTTACACAAGATGCAATTTCACAGATCTTACAGGTTACACGGCTGCACATGTGGTTAATACGCCAGGATGTTTCTTTAAAGCACATGTTCCTCACACTGCACTTCTATGTCTCACACTAATGTGAAATGGGGTGCAATACTTTTCCTTGTATGATGCAATCACAGGGTGGACCCCAATGCTAGAATATGATCTGCACCTTTTGTACAGGTTGCCATATTCACCCTTAACCCCTGGTTTCCTAGTTGTGATGCAGTGTGGTGGGCATATCTGGATTCTTCTTTTTGTAAGTTTCTCCAGGGCCGGAAGCCTTTACACTTCTGGACAATGTTGCTATAGAGCAGGAGTACACAACCTTTTCTGGTCGGGGGCCACATTGTCACCCTGAACCAATTCCAAGGACCAAAAATAAAAGAGGTATTACCAACTGAAATACTATACTTATTGCATATTGAACATACAGTATATATCATAAACAGAGATGATCGAATTTCTCAAAAATTCTATTTGGTCGGTTTGCTGAATTTTCCTAAAAGATTTGATTTGATCCAAATTTATTTTTGGCAAATTGCGTTAAAAAACAGCTATTTCCTGGCTGCAAAGAGCCTGTATAGTGGTGTAGAACACTATGCCTTCCAGAAGCACGCATAGGAAGTTTGCTGTGGTAGTAAAACAATACTGTGAGTCAGTATGACATGCACATGACAGGCATCGCTCTTAGAATCACTGCACACTTTACTTATTTGGGCAATTACGGTGAAAAAACTGACCAAATAACTCAAGTTTGAACTCAGCCTTATAGGTCGACGTTAGCGTTCAGAAGAAGCGCACTCCTTTTACACCGTCGTCAGCTGATTCCACATAGATGCAATTAGTGGTAGGTTAATTAACAAACACTCTCAACATTTGAAGTTGCATTAAAATGTCAGATATTTTAATGGTAAAAAATAAATAAAAATAACATTTGTATAAGGATGGTCCAATAGGAATCAAACAAGAGGACACCATCAATGTATTGTCCCCAATATTTCATCAAATTATACCACTCTCATTCAGTTATCAACATAACGCCACATAATTTCATATAAAACTTGATAAAACAATTAAAACTAAATTTAATTCCCTGATTATATCTGTTAGCTCATGATAATGGAATAAAAGACGTGCTAACTATATGATTTTTTTGTAAATCCACAATAATAATTTATAGGTCCAAAATAAATCCAAAATAAGTCCAGAATGTTACGCAACGTCTATTACATCCAAAGAGTATAAAGTCCAACAGTGTAAGAGATATCAAAAATCTAAAAATACAAAAATATAGAAATCTGTATATAGTCCAAAATTCATATATTTGTGATCCACAAAAAAAATAAAAAAATAAAAATAATGTTTTTCCCAAAGCAATCCAAACGGTGTAGGTGAGTACGTATGAAATAACGTGAAACAGAAAAAATAGGATGTGACTTTATAGGTAATATTTCAATAGATAACAGGTCGGCACTACTACTTTATTAGAGTTGTGGTGCACGTGTCAGTGGATTGGCGTCCAGTGAAACAATGTAGCAAAAAGACCGGCACTTCGCAGGATTTCAATCAGGAATTCGGTTTATTGGTCACATATTATTCTTTCATAGTGACGCGTTTCAGCACCAGTGTGCTTTCTTAAGACTATGCACAAACATCTCAGATAGAATCTTTTAAATAGACAAATGGAACTGACATCATCAGCAAAACTCCTCCCCCTCATTGACGACAATCAGCAGTGCCGTGGGACCGCGATGGGATCGAACGTCGCACCGCCATACGGACTATTGTTAATAAACATTGGCACATCTTATCTAAATCCTACCCACAGATAGGCGAGTTCCAGAGACCACCTATGATGTGTTATAAACGTGCCAACAACATTAGAGATAAAATAGTTCGGGCTGATGTGGGTAGCAACAGAACAGAAATAAGACAAAGTACTTTGTCTTCCCCTAGACAAGGTACATTTCCCTGTCTCAACTGTGTAAATTGCTCTAGTGTTATCAAGGGTTCATGTTTTTCCCATCCACATTCAGGTGAAAAGATTCCAATAAGGGGCACATTTACATGTGATAGTAGATTTGTGATTTACATTCTCAAGTGTCAATGTGGATTATTATATGTGGGGGTAAATCCAATGAGAATGAAGGACAGATTGAGTAAACACAAGTCTACTATCAGAAAAGGTAATTTATTACTTCCAGTACCCCTTAATTTTCACAAAAAAAAAGCATAACATTGCACAACTACGGTATCAAATTATTAAGGGTGGCTCATTACCCCGTCGTGGGGGTGGCAAAAAAATTAATTGTTACTAAAGAGAGAGGCCTACTGGATCCATTGTTTACAAACAATGGAACCCAGGGGCCTCAATCGTGAATACAATGTGTCTTGTTTTCTTTGATGTATCCTGTCTTTTTTAATAATCAAGTATGTAGTTTATAAATGTATTTTCTTTTTCTCTAGCGGAATTGATTACCAAACGAATTGGATAACACCCCACTATATACTTTTCATTTCATTATATTGCCTATTGTCGTCAATGAGGGGGAGGAGTTTTGCTGATGATGTCAGTTCTTCTGTATTTAATTTGTCTATTTAAAAGATTCTATGTGAGATGTTTGTGCATAGTCTGAAGAAAGCACAAAGGTGCTGAAACGCATCACTATGATATAATATGTGACCAATAAATCTAATTCCTGATTGAAATCCTGTGAAGTGCCGGTCTTTTTGCTACATTGATAGGTAATAGTCTCTAATTGTCTTTGTTAGTTCATAGTATATATGATCAATCAATTCTATCTATATACATATGAATTAGCATGATACTTTTTGATTGTATGTGGTCAATTGTTAAAGTGTGCCTTTAAACGGATTCTATATTGTAACTTCTTTGTTTAGCATGTGCACTTCATGTATCAAATAATTAGTTCCAGTTCAAACATGAGTTACCATAAATGTTGCTACTATGTAGCTACGTTTCCACTTGGCTGTAGCTGGAGTAGTTTGTGCTGGAGAGGCTTCTCTGTATCGAGCACAGAGCTTGTGGAGGCTGTTCCCCCAGACTTGGCGTTCCACGTGCACAGAGATTTTGAGTGAAGCTTCATAAAACAATGCATCTTAATTCCAGCTGTTTAATAGGTGAGCCACCATAAGTATGATTCCACATAGATGTCTGCAGAACCTGTTCTATTAAACACTTATACAAGTAGAGCCCCCGACAGAGTGGAAAGGGTGTCAGCAGTAAGTTTCCATCAGAACAATAACCCCCAAAAAACGAATCTTGTCTGTTGAGCATCCGCCTTCACTCGGTCAGCATTTTGTCAGCAATCCATCAGTATTGCTAAAGCCCAAAAAAATAATAATAGTGGATCCATGACACGTGAATAGAATGCATGTCTCCTGTGTTTTGTACCCACTTCTGCTTTTGGCTACTAAATGATAAGCCAATTATGATGGGACCATACAGGCCTTACAGTTGCAACATAGACAGGACCCATTGTGTGTCTCATTTTTCCTTCCTTCTGAACGATCAGAAGAAGGGTCAAAGAAACGATAATGTCAACCCGGCCAAAAAGTCTAAATAGTGGCCCAATCATGAAGTGGGGAGGGTGGTAACAGCATGAGAAGTCCACAGAGTGGCCCAATGACAAAGTGGTGATGTGGAAGCAGCATGAGGAGACCACAGAGTGGCCCAATGACATAGTGGTGATGTGGCAGCAGCATGAAGAGACCACAGAGTGGTGATGTGGCAGCAGCATAAGGAGACCACAGAGTTGTGAAGTGACAGCAGCATCATGAGGAGACCACAGAGTGGCTCAGAGACATAGTGTTGAGGTGGCAGCAGCATGCAGAGACCACAGAGCAGTGATGTTGCAGCAACATGAGGAAACCACAGAGTGGTGAAGTGGTAGCAGCATGAGGAGATAACAGAGTGGCCCAGTGACATAGTGGTGATGTGGCAGCAGCATGCGGAGACCACAGAGTGGTGATGTGGCAGCAGCATGAGGAGACCACAGAGTGGCCCAGTGACATAGTGGTGATGTGGCAGCAGCATGAGGAGACCACAGAATAGTGATATGGCAGTAGCATGAGGAAACCACAGAGTGGCCCAGTGACATAGTGGTGATGTGGCAGCAGCATGACGAGACCACAGAGTAGTGAGGTGGCAGCAGTATGAGGAGACCACAGAATGGCCCAGTGACAGTGGGTAGGTGGGGGGTAATACCAGTACCAGCTGAAGATGGTGGCTGACATTAGGAGCACCTCGCAGCAGGTGTGGCATCAAGCGGGTGGCAGTATCAGAATTCTAGCTGAAGCAGGTAGCCAGAAGAAACAGGTCTCTTTTGTCAAAGTGTTGGTGTGGCACCATGGATGATCTAGTCTGATGCATCAAACATTGGTGTTTGGAAATCCTGGCTGATCCACGCCTGATTCATTTTCACAAAGGTCGGTTTTCTACATTTTGGGTGGACAAGTGAGTCCTTCTTGGGGTATTTATGGCCCCCGCCACACTAATCACCCGCTCTGATGCCACACTGCTGGCCGAGCAGGAAAGCTTGTCCAAGGCAAACTTGGTCACTTGCAGCCACTAATCAAGTTGCTGGTGAGTAGTTTCTTCAGTAGGCGGTTGAAGAAAACTGCTCATCAGCGACTCTAGACTTAAGTTGCAGCTAAGGTAGATGGTACTGCTGCTGCCCCCCCTCCCAGCAGCCAGGGCAGTGGAAGGTGAGCACAGAGGGCCCCCCTGGTCAGACCTGCGTGAGGATGGACGATGGCACACATAGGCAGCGGCCAACTGACTACATAGGATGTCTCGATAGTAGTTCATTTTTTCTCTTATCTCAGTGGGTGTGAAAAAGACCTTAATTTTGGACCAGTACCGAGGGTCTAACATGATGGAGAGCCAGTAGTCACCCCTCTGGCGAATGGCGACAATTTGTCTCTACGCAAGCAACTGAGCATGCATCGGACCATTTGCGCAAGTGACTCGGAGGGACTCCCTGTCTCCATCTACACTGCATACTGCCACAGTATGTCTGGGTCTTCTGCCTTGTCTTCTAATCACCCTGTAGCTCCTCTGGCTGCTCCTGCTCCTCCTCTCCTGTCACCTGTGTAAAAAAACACCCATTTCTCTATACATTGCTTGTGCTCAAATGTCCCCCTCTTTTATTTCAGCCCCCACAGAGCTCATGTGCTCGTGAGATGTAGTTGCCACGTCTCCTGTCCCCTGGCCAGACAGATTTAACAGCATCTATTCCAGGACATGAATCAGTGGAATGACGTTGTTCATCCAGTATTCCCGATGACTGACAAATAAATATCCTCCTCAAAAGCAAATGGCAGGTGTCACGCATGATCTGCCACTGGCTAACATCGAAGTTACACAGGAGAGTACCTCTCTCCGCCTGAATCCTCAAGAAATTGTTTATGGCCTTTCTCTGTTCATAAAGTTAGTCTAACATATGTAGGGTGGAATTCCAATGGATGGATCGCATATCAGTCTATGTTAGGGCATGCCATTCTGCTGTTGCAGTTCAAGGAGGGTGTGCTTTCCGGTGTACGAGTGGCTGAAGTAGATGCAAAGTTTCCTGGCCATTTTCAGGATGTCTTGCAGATTGACAGAAGACTTCAGGAATCACTTTGCAATCAGATTGAACAATTGCGCCATGCAGGGCACATAGCTCAGCACTCCTTGACGCAGCACCGACACCATGTTCTTCCCGTTGTTGGCCACCATGGTTCCCATTTTGAGTTTTCAAGGAGAAAGCCAGGATTCGATTTCTTGATGAAGGAGGTGGAGCAGTTCCTCCCCTGAGTGACTCCATTTGCCAAGGCAAACTAGGTGCAGAACAGCGTGACACCGCCGTGCCCTGGTATGCTGGAGGAACACTGTGAATTGTCCCTGCAGTGGAGGCTGAAGACACGGTGGAGGATGAGGATGAGAAGGCAGAAGCGGAAATTGTTGCAGGACCAACAGCGTGAGAACTTGGAGCTGGAAACGGCGTCACCTGGCAAAGTTGCTTGTTTGGCTGGGCAGGAACCACATTTAGCCAGTGGGCTGTAATGGACATACTGTATATTGTCCTTGACCAAAGTTACAGCTCCACACGTCGGTGCTGCTGTGCACTTTGGCAGACACCGACAAGCTGAAGGACTGGCCAACCTTCTGTTCTACATATGTGTGCTGGGCTGTTACTGCCTTTTTGACAAAGAAATGACAGCTTGGGACTTTCCACCTTGGCTCGGCATAAGCCATCAGTTCTCTGAAAGGTGCAGAGTCCACAACTTGGAAAGGGAGGGACTGCAGCACCAGCAACTTGGCCAGGTGCACATTTCGCTTGTTGGATGAGTGCACACATACTGTTGTCTCTTGGCATTCACTTTGGTGATCGATTGCTGATGGAATGACTGATGAGGAGTAGGAGAAGTCGGAGCAGGAGCATCAGGACCAGCAGATAATGGGAAAGACAGACAGCTCCTTTCGGCTGAGGTGGTGGAGCCTTGACTGCATGAAATTAGGTGCATGCCACTGGGTGAAGCAGCGGTTGCAGTGGCAGGCAGGACACCCACATTGAAGCCACGGTTCTCCCAGGCCATTTTATTGTGACGGTGCATGTGTTGACACAGGGCAGTTGTGCAAACATTGGCACCCTGCCCACGCTTCACCTTTTGCCCACAAATCCGGCAAAGGGCCATGTTCACCTCCTCCGGTGGCCTAACAAAAAATTGCCACACTGCCTAGTATGGCATTTTCCTACCAACACTTTGCGCTGACTGCCTGCTACCACTGCCTCTGTGAACTCCTGCACAGCTACTTTCTGGGCCGGTAGGCTCCTGCAAAGAGGGTGGTCAACCCCGGGCACATTTGGCTCCCGACCTCCCACTGCTGCCACCCTGCTGACTTACAGCCACACTGCCACCCTGCTGGCTCTGCCACTGCCTCACACACAAACTGCCACCCTCTTCCCCTGATGATGATGATGATGATGATGATGAAGCCCCTTCTTCACCCAGCTCCCAAGTGCGATCGGCTACATCATCATCTGCTATTGTTTGCAGAGTTCCAGGAGTCTAACCGCTTGCAACACCTGCCTCCATGCGACTCTCATCACTACTCGCCCACCTACTGGAGGAAGCGGAAGCGGCAGATGTCTCCTCCAGATCTTGGCTGGGCAGTAGATGCTGACTTTCCTCTAGTAACTCGTCCTTGCTGAAAATTGGAGCCGGGCCTACGGCATATAATACTCACGCTGAGGGAACTGAAAATGACAGAAGAAGGTTCAGGACAGGTGGGGCACAGGGCCTGCTCCCGGGCCATGCCAACTAAGTGTTGCGTTAGAGGAACCCACCAACTCTTGGCTAAGGGTGTCTGATATCTCTTGCGACGAACTCGAAGACCGAGTCAACCATTCAAGCACCGCTGGGTTGCAGGTCAAGACATGACTGCTAGATGACATCAGGAGCTCAGGCTTCTCACTGCGACTCCTGCTGCCACCCCCCTTCTTCTGCTGCCTGCGACAGAAACAATTTGCCCACTGTCCGTTCCCTTTGAAAGGGTCTGTCACCTGTCTGTCTGACATACTGTATGATAAAAGAATTAAATTAAAATTAAAATAATACCTTTCAAAAAAGGCTGTAGTTCAATATTACTTCACCGCTGAACGGCAATTAAGACATATATACAGTATATTTTTTTGTGATTAATAAACTCCCCCCCAAACAAAAGAAAGAACATAATTCACCGCAGAACGGCATTTAAGAACATAATTCACCGCAGAACGGCATTTAAGACATATTCTTTTTCCTATTTCTACACCCCAAAAAAAGATTTTTTTTTAATCTTTGTTGGGTGTCCATATTGGATTCATTACTATACTGTATTATATTACCTGTCCAGTTATAAACAGTGGAACTGGGGGTCAATTGGCAGAGAAATGTCATAAGTTATTAAAATGTCCAAGAAGTGATGAGTATAGTCTCATCACTAAAAGAACAAGGAGTGACAAGGGAGATACATACAAAGCTGCATCTCTGTATATAGTGTATAATGATATTATCTTGCCTCAGGGGGGGACACTTACAGGCCCATGTGCAGGATTTCACTCTTACTTATACAATTTGTATGGATGGGGCCTTCACTATCTGTAAAGATGTGGTGCCAGTAGAGGACTCTTAGTCTTCAGTCACATCAACTTCTATAGAAATTCAAGGCACTCAATCAGATATGCTCATTGATGTCAACTTTTATTTATATGCAGAAAATATATCCAGGTATATTCCAGGTTAGTTAGACAAAGAATAATGTAAATATAGCCTCATAGAATAAGCCAAACATTTCAGGCCAACCCAGACCTTTCTCAATAGTGGGTCTGTGCACTATTGGAAAAAATTAAGCTTGTTTCCTACTAATCTCCTCCTGCTAAGCCCGGTTTGGTTTGCCATGTTTGAAAAGTGGCCAGGTGCAAAAGTGGGATAAAAACCTGTTACTTCTGTGTCCTTTTTCAATTCTAATTTGATTCTTCACTTATCCGTGACAATCCAAACTCCCATTGAGCAATTCAACCACTGATTATAGGGAGAAGTTCAAGATAACACATGGAAAGAATCATATGCCAACACTTGAGTGAATAGCTTTGCAGTAGCAGATGAGTATAATGGGAAGTAGATGACAAATATTTTCCTATAGCAACCATCTCTATGGAAGCAGAGTTAACAAAGGTTGGAAACTCACTTTTTCAGAACTCTATTATCAGTTACTAGGGCCTACAGAGATGATTGTATAGACGTTAGTGTTAGTAAAATACTCTTGGATTTTTTATTGTTTTTCCACTAAATTATTCAACAGTCAGTATTTGAATATGACATCCAAATGGCATCATACAATACAAATATGACATAAAAAACAAGTGTTAATGCATATGAAGATGTGAAGAGATTCTATTGCACAGCTTACTAAATATTAGAACCTCTAGGACTGCAACTGGTTTGTTGCTCACTAATTAAGCAGTGGATTAGGACCATCCCATTTGCATCTACTACCCCCTAATGGACTTTTACAGTTAGATCCCAGATCTCTTCTGGTGTTATAATATAGATGTGTAGGTTAGAATAGCTAAGGGTCAGTACAAGGAAAATGGTCAAAGTTAGCTAGAAGGAACTTGGAAGATCCAAGTCATAACCAGAAGACAAACCCAAGGTCAATATCTGTAAGCTCAGCAAGGAAGGTACCTGGAGTAAATCCAAGGGAGTGAAGCAGAAGTGTTTGGGGAAATGTAGCAAAGTTCATGACCAGAATAAGGAAGGTAAAATACTGCAAGTAGACAGGAAACACCTGAGGATCCGAAAAAGCTTGGAGAGACAGAGAGAAATCTAAGCTGTTGTCCTATCTGGGATATTTATGCATATACAGTGGGATGCGAAAGTTTGGGCAACCTTGTTAATCGTCATGATTTTCCTGTATAAATCGTTGGTTGTTACGATAAAAAATGTCAGTTAAATATATAATAGAGGAGACACACACAGTGATATTTCAGAAGTGAAATGAAGTTTATTGGATTTACAGAAAGTGTGCTATAATTGTTTAAACAAAATTAGACAGGTGCATAAATTTGGGCACCACAAAAAAGAAATGAAATCAATATTCAGTAGATCCTCCTTTTGCAGAAATTACAGCCTCTAAACGCTTCATGTAGGTTCCAATGAGAGTCTGGGTTCTGGTTGAAGGTATTTTGGACCATTCCTCTTTACAAAACATCTTTAGTTCATTCAGGTTTGATGGCTTCCGAGCATGGACCGCTCTCTTTAAGTCACACCACAGATTTTCAATTATATTCAGGTCTGGGGACTGAGATGGCCATTCCAGAACATTGTACTTGTTCCTCTGCATAAATGCCTTAGTGGATTTTGAGCAGTGTTTAGGGTCGTTGTCTTGTTGAAAGATCCAGCCCCGGTGCAGCTTCAGCTTTGTCACTGATTCCTGGACATTGGTCTCCAGAATCTGCTGATACTGAGTGGAATCCATGCGTCCATCAACTTTGACAAGATTCCCAGTCCCTGCACTGGCCCCACAGCCCCACAGCATGATGGAACCACCACCATATTTTACTGTAGGTAGCAGGTGTTTTTCTTGGAATGCTGTGTTCTTTTTCCTCCATGCATAACGCCCCTTGTTATGGCCAAATAACGAAATTTTAGTTTCATCAGTCCACAGCACCTTATTCCAAAATGAAGCTGTCTTGTCCAAATGTGCTTTAGCCCACCTCAAGCAGAGAAAAGGCTCCCTTTGCATCACTCTCGCATACAGCATCTCCTTGTGTAAAGTGCGCCGAATGGTTGAACGATGCACAGTGACTCCATCTGCAGCAAGATGATGTTGTAGGTCTTTGGTGCTGGTCTGTGGGTTGACTCTGACTGTTCTTACTATTCGTCGCTTCTGTCTATCCAAGATTTTTCTTGGTCTGCCACTTCGAGCCTTAACTTGAACTGAGCCTGTAGTCTTCCATTTCCTCAATATGTTCCTAACTGTGGAAACAGACAGTTGAAATCTCTGAGACAGCTTTCTGTATCCTTCCCCTAAACCATGATGGTGAACAATCTTTGTCTTCAGGTCATTTGAGAGTTGTTTTGAGACCCCCATGTTGCTACTCTTCAGAGAAAATTAAAAGAGGAGGGAAACTTACAATTGAACCCCTTAAATACTATTTCTCATAATTGGATTCACCTGTGTATGTAGGTCAGGGGTCACTGAGCTTACCAAGCCAATTTGAGTTCCAATAATTAGTTCTAAAGGTTTTGGAATCAATAAAATGACAACAGTGCCCAAATTTATGCACCTGCCTAATTTTGTTTAAACAATTATAGAACACTTTCTGTAAATCCAATAAACTTCATTTCACTTCTCAAATATCACTGTGTGTGTCTCCTATATGATATATTTAACTGACATTTTTTATCGTAACAACCAACGATTTATACAGGAAAATCATGACGATTAGCAAGGTTGCCCAAACTTTCGCATCCCACTGTACATAGGATATACCATAAACATCTGATAGGTGTTGTCCCACCTCTGGGATCTGCTCCTATTTTAAGAATGTGGCCCTGTCATGAACAAAAAGCACACTGTAAATATGTAGCACCCTCTCTGTTCACTACTGTGAAAATATCTTAGCACAGTGAATGGAGAGTAAGCAGGGCATGCATGGCTACCCCCTTATTCACTGCTTTAGGACCTCTGAAAATATATTAATATTTTTTTTTAGGAGTCCCCTAGTGGTAATGGAAAGTGGCCGAGCATGAGCGGCTTGCTCTCCATTCAATTCAAGACCCCATTCTTGAGATAGGAGCAGGTCTCAGAGGTAGAACCTGCACCTATCAGACATTTTTTGCATATCTTACCAATATGCCATAAATGTTGTAGATGGGAATACCTCTTTAAATCGGGGTGTGTTGATGTTAGTAGGCTGTGCTGGTTCTCTTGGCTGGAAATAGATTGCAGAAGATTCCGATGGAGACCTAGATAATCATAGCAACCAAATCATTAATCTCATCTTCATTCTCTTCTTAATAAGAAGACGCCAGTGCCATAAATAACACATATTAGGCCTTTCATAGAGTTTGCTTTGTTGCCCATGAGTTTAAAGTTGCCTCTGTTATTGCTACCAATACTGGCCTTTTCATGATTTTTATTTTATTTTATTCCAACATTCACAACTACAACAAACTAAATCAACTTTCTAGATATTTTATGATAGATCTTTCATTTGTCAGCTTTTGCATTGTCACTAGGTCTGCCCTTGTCTTATGCCACGTTTTCAGTGTAGTAGATTTATTTGCCATAGCAGCAACCCTGAACTGTAAATATACATTTAATTTTAGCATTTTATGGATAGTAGTAAAGTGCCAATCATTTAAAATGACAGATGATGCTTCTTCACTGTCCTCATCTCATCATATATCATTTCCTTTTCAGACAAGCCAACATGACCTATTTGTATGTTATGATATTTCCTACCTACCTGTTGATGGAATGTGCAATAGTAAATGAGGAATACAAGACCAGACTTAGGTCACTTTAGCTTGTGTTTCAAATCCCAAATTTCCTTAATGCATCACTTCATCTTGATGAGTTCCTATTCATTAATGTTGTACTGTTCTTTATCTTCAATATACATGCAGTTTGCATGACGGATGTGGCCTATTATGGGGTAATTTAAATCACAGTTGCTCTTTTAGAGCCACTTTAAAGGCAATGTTAGGTAAATGCATACATAGAAAGTCCCTTATGTACTTTTATCAGGAGCTCCCTTAACAAATAGTAGCATTTTGAAAGCAGGCAAGTGTTTTAAGAAGGGTCCTCATAGAATAAACTGATAATAGTAACATACATAGTAACATAGTTTATAAGGTTAAAAAAGACATATGTCCATCCAGTTCAGCCTGTTATCCTGCAAGTTGATCCAGAGGAAGGCAAAAAAAAACTAAAAAAAACCCTGTGAGGTAGAAGCCAACTTGTCCCACTTTAAGGAAAAAAATCCTTCCCGACTCCAATCAGGCAATCAGAATAACTCCCTGGATCAGCGACCCCTCTCTAGTAGCTATAGCCTGTAATATTATTACGCTCCAGAAACACATCCAGGCCCTTCTTGAATTATTTTATTGTACTCACCATCACCACCTCCTCAGGCAGAGAGTTCCATAGTCTCACTGCTCTTACCGTAAAAAATCCTCTTCTATGTTTGTGTACAAACCTTCTTTCCTCCAGACGCAGAGGATGTCCCCTCGTCACAGTCACAGTCCTGGGGATAAATAGATGATGGGATAGATCTCTGTACTGACCCCTGATATATTTATACATAGTAATTAGATCTCCCCTCAGTCATATTTTTTCTAAAGTGAATAACCCTAATGTTGATAATCTTTCAGGGTACTGTAGTCCCCCATTCCAGTTATTACTTTAGTTGCCCTTCTCTGAACCCTCTCCAGCTCTGCTATTTCTGCCTTGTTGACAGGAGCCCAGAACTGTACACAGTACTCCATGTGTGGTCTGACTAGTGATTTGTAAAGTGGTAGGGACATGTTCTCATCACGGGCATCTATGCCCCTTTTGATGCAACCCATTATCTTATTGGCCTTGGCAGCAGCTGCCTGACACTGGTTTTTACTGCTTAGTATTCTGTTCACTAAAATTCCTTTTCCATCTCAGTGTTACCCAGTGTTTTACCATTTAGTATGTACGGGTGACTTGCATTATTCCTTCCCATGTACATAACCTTACATTTGTCAGTGTTAAACCTCTTCTTCCACTTTTCTGCCTAATATTCCAATTTATTCAGATCCCTCTGTAGTAGTATACTGTCCTCTTCTGTATTAATTACTTTACACAGTTTAGTGTCATCTGCAAAAATTTACATTTTACTGTGCAAGCCTTTAGAATATTTTACTGCTTCTACAACTATCAGATGTGATATGCCAATGAACCAGCAGCAAGTGTTCATTGCCCCTACGGCCCTACCAATAAATATAACCCTTTCTGGACACAATCTAATTTTATTTTTGTATGTTCATTTTGATTTCTTCATCTTCTAAGAGCCATTCATTTTTTTCCTTTTCTGTTCACACATCCATAAAGAGCTTGTTTTTGTGAGATAAGTTATATTTTTTAAGGGATTGCTGGTTATTTTACAATAGCTTGTTTTGGAAAACAGGAACAATTCTTTGTACGATGAAATTTTAAAAAAATGGCAATTCAGCCAAGGCTTTTTGAGTTTTGTTTCTATGCTGTTCCCGATTTTTTTCAAAAAATGACATGATATCCTTGTTCTGTGGGTCAGTATTAGGGATGAGCGAATTTCATATTTTGAATTTCGTGTGCGGGTTCGTGTTGTGGTAGTTACTGAATTGCATTATGGATTTCGTTACCATGGACCATAACGCAATTCCATGACGGAATGCATAACAGAATGCCTTTAGAGGCATTACGTTATTCATTCCGTCATAATAGAATTCTATGGCCAGCATAACGGATCCGTCCAGTTTACGTTATGCAGTAAAGGACTCCAGCATAATGTAAACCGGACGGATCCGTTATGCAGGCAATAGACTTCTATTATGACGGAATGAATAACAGAATGCCTCTAAAGGGATTCCGTTATGCATTCCGTCATGGAATTGAGCTATGGTCGGTGGTAACGGAATCCATAACGCAATTCAGTAAATACCACAACACGAACTCGGACATGAACTTCAAAATATTAAATTTGATCATCTCTAGTCACTATAATTACTACAACAATACCAAATGTATTTTTTATTATGTTTTACTACTTTTAAAAAATAAAAACCTTTGAATAAACTTTTTTCTTTGCATCATCACATTCTGCCATAACTTTTATTATAATTTCTGTCTACAGAACTGTATAAGGGCTTGTTTTTAATGGTGCTGTTTTGGGGTACATTTCACTTTTTAATCACTTTTTATTTTTATTTTTTGGAGGGGATAAGGTGAACATAGTATGGTGAATTGTGCATATATTTTTTTTCCCGTTAATGCATACATCACGCAGGAAATTTTTATTTTTTATTTTAAGAGTCCAGACATGGTGATACCTGTTTATTTATTTTTAAAGCTTGAATACTGCAGCTGGGTACAAAAGCCCATGTATCCTGTCTCCACTGTTAACTCTCATAGGCCACATACCACTTGGCCTTGAGGCACTACTAAGGGCACTACTGTGGAAATTAGAACTAAGAGGGTCAGGACTGCCATCAGGAATATTAGGGCCCAGACAAACTGTGTGAGCCCCATCTGGGCCCATAACCTTTAATTAAAAAAATGTTCAGGTTGTATGCACTGGGAATTAAATTTCAGGCCTTCTGAATACGAAGAAGCAGCCTTACCCATACTGTATAGTAGTACTCGGTTATTATAGAATTTTCTGTCTAGTTGCTACAAAATATTAATATTATTTAATTAATATTATGGCTGTGAAGACAGTAGTTATACTATTTAAGCTGAGAAAATCTTAAATTTACTACAGAGGCCTTCTATACATAGACGATCTGAGGTTTGATTCCCAGTACATATCTATGGGGAAAAAAAAATTTAAACTTAGAGTAGAAAAATGAAACTTTTATTTTTAGAAAATATTTTATCAAACATAATGTTATTTTAAAAATAACAGAGCAAAAACCATTAAAATATATGCATTTTTGTAACATACTTACTATTGAGTATCACAAAACAGTATTATATTATTTGTAATTATAATAATCTGTAAAATATAGTGAACACATTATTTATGGTGATCAGTAAACTGCATAAATGGAAATAGCACATTTTTGTCCCTTTATTTCAGTAATACACAATTTATTTAGTATTATACCTATAAATCCTTTCTCAGCCCAGTGTCAGGTCCATATTGTAATGGTAATTCTGCAGCTTGTGATACAGAAATCCAGAGGTTCAAATCCCCATAGAGCCCTTAAAATGTGTTTCTTTAGTAAAAAATCCATGTGTGGTGGAAGATCCCCCTCTCAACTAATATGGAGCAAGAGACACAGCTTCATTAATATTCACCACACTGAAGTGAATATCAATAAAGGGACTTTATTACCACTGAAGGCACTGTGAATGGGCTTTATTACTCCTTGTGACACTTCGGGGAGGACATTATCTCTACTAGGGGCACTATAAGTGTATTATTACTACTGGGGTACTGTGGGCGGCATCATTATTAATGGGCACAATATGGAGGGCACTAATACTAATGGTAGCACTCAGAGATTTATCACTATTGGTGGGACTTTTGGGGACACTGTTGGGGAGACTATCTGTTTGGCACTTATTTCCTCAGTATAGTATTTGGGGGCATTAGGGAACACTAGGGGCACAGTATCAGCAGGCTGACACTGTTATGATATCAAGAATGGGGGGATGATGGGAAATTGAGGAAACTATTATGTGCAAACACATTAGAGATGAGACAAGGTTTAACGATGTAATCATGGCGGTCTGCTTCCAATTGAGAAGATGGGGAAAGAGAACCTCTATATTGGAGGAGACATCACTAGATGTAATGGGTATGTGGTGCTGTATTTTTCTGTATATGTGATAGTGTAGAATGTCATGTTTATCTAAATATGTCTTAGCCCTCGGGTTGGGGTAAGGGTATACAGTGCAGTATACTTTTTATTTTACTTGTGGGGCCAAAGGGAATAGTCTGGGGTCATTGGACTGCTTAACACCACTGCTTAACCCACATTTGACTGCTTAAACCACACCAATCAGATACTGATACCTATCCTGAGGATAGGTCATCAGTATTAAACCCTTGGACAACCCCATTAGGACACTTTTCATTATGTCAAATAGATGGGCTACCTTTGTAAACTCAATTTTATAATACAGTGATTGAAATTCGGGTTTCTAAATTAAACAACCCCTTTAACAACTATAAATGGTGCACTAGCTATATACCTAACATTAGTTACTTGTAAAATATCAATAATATTACGATGCAACTAGATTTCTAAGTAATCTTCTATTAAATGTCCCTAGAATGGTAATGTGCTTCTAAGTTTTTTTTATGGGCCTCCCAATTGTTTAATATTTTATAAATGTTATATTTTACATGAGATGTGTAATTTAACTTATATGCATGCAGGCACATCTGTGGCGTTTGGTAAATTAGATTTTTATGTATTAACAAACCTTTCATATATTTAGGCCTGTTAATAATTAGCAAAAAAAAAAAGAGATAGTTGGCACATCTGCATCTGTTGTATAGACCCGCTACCTGCCTGCGCTATTTACACCTTTGTGAAGCCTTCATCAGAGCTGAAGTGCAGTAAAGCATTATGAGAAGCAATATCTAGATGACCTTGTTTGTTGTATTTCCATTAATAAGTTTCACAAAGCCTTTTTGTCTGGAAAGCTGTTCTCTTTATCACTGTTCCAATTGTCTAATGCAAATAAAAGTGGGTGGTATTAATTAAGGTAAATCAGTTGTTCTTTACATTCTGGATACTGGATATGGTCCTTTTTGCTGCCATTTTCAGGCAACTACAGCTTGCCTATGGACCTACAACATGGCTATCAGCAAATTACATGTTATAACTAAATATTAGACAATTCTTTGAGGGATGTACATAAGATAATGAATCTTAAAAAGACATTATAACATTAATAAAATTGGATGGTTGAAGCAATAACCCAATTTCAGGACATATATATATATTGATAAAGATATTAGGTTCAAATCGTTAGTGGTCCTACTGTGTGTCCATGTGCAACATACAATATCTCAAGTCTTCCATAGCTCAAATACTTGGGGACACCTTGTATACTCGTATAATTCCCTTGCTTTCCTGGAAATGTTGATGTCTTAATGTTCTAAAATTTTACTAATCCTAAAACATGATCCCATTTTGCTTCAATTGGTTATGGGAAATAGAAAAGCATAAAAAAACTATTAAAATTATTGACAAAAAGTTATATAGAGGGCCTGTGGCTCCATGCTGTCACCCAAGTAAAATAGGAGTGACAACAGACAAAAAACTGTCAAATAATACCAAATACATAAAATTCTAGTAGTCATGATTCTAGGGAAAAAGATAAGCATTGTCATGCAAAAATAATCCTTCACTTATCCAAAGACAAATATATAACTTGCCATTGATACAATACTGGAATTTACATGTAAGCTCCACTTTTCTACATGTGTGCTTTTCTGATATTGACCTATTATAATAATGCTAGCAATAATGGCTAGAGGTTAAGGTCCTACCCTATTTTCACTTCATTACCAACCAACATCACTTTTACAACACAATTACCATATGGGCTTGTGAAAGGAAGCATTGTACTGACTAAGTGGATGTATTGATCCATGCTTCATGGTTTTGTTATATTTAGAGGTCAATAGGTCTAGATAGATGTTCACACTAGCAGTAAATAAAATAAAATGCAATAATGGTTAATAGAAACTATTATGTCCCAAGATTTTCTGAAGTATTTAATATTTTATTGAAGACAAATTCTGCATTTTTCCAAGTTCTAATTCACTAGTGGACAAGAGCACCTAAAATAGCAGCATATTTGTTTGGGTTGAAAAACATATAGACACAGATAGTACTGCCTGCCTGTCTCCTCCTGTAAACTGGTAGTGATACCTCCCTCCCCCTCTCTGTAAGCAGTGTAATGTGCTCCTTGTCTCTTCCTGTAGATTAGTAGGCATAGATCAGGGATCAGCAACCTTCGGCACTTCAGCTGCTGTTAAATTACAACTCCAAGCATGCAAACTTACTCAGCTGTTCTTGTAACTCCCATATAAGTAAAAGGAGAATTATGGGAGTTGTAGTTCTGGAACAGCTGCAATGCTAGAGGTTGCTGATCCCTGGCATAGATAATACTACCTCGCTCTCTCTTTTTGTAAATAGTGTAGGCACAATTTGTAATGCCTCACTGTTTCTCATTGTAAATAATGAAGGTACTGTACATTTTTATTTTACTCACTTGTATAACGCTGACACATTCTGCAGCATATTACAGACATTATCATTGTTTGCTGTCCCCAACAGAGCTCACAATCTGTTCCCTTTCAGTATATCTTTAGAACTGCCTCCCTTTCTCTTTCTCTATATTTTGTAGGTACAGATAATACTACATTCATGTCTCTTGCAACACGTTATCTCAACATATATAGTGCTATCTCATAGGTTAATATATCAGGGCAGGGATGCTCAACCTGCGGCCCTCCAGCTGTTGTAAAACTACAACTCCCACTATGCCCTTCTGTAGGCTGATATCTGTAGGCTGTTCGGGAATGATTGGAGTTGTAGTTTTGCAAAAGCTGGAGGGCCGCAGTTTGAGCAATTACTGCATTAAGGGGATTGATTTGCATTCCAAAGCTATGGCCTGGGCCAGTTAGGCTGGGTTCACACGAGCGTGTCCGGATTAGGTCCGGATGCGTCCCGGTGTGTTGCGGCAAACCCGCGCAAGAAGGAATGCAATTGCAGTCAGTTTTGACTGCGATTGCGTTCCGATATTCAGTTTTTATCGCGCGGGTGCAATGTTTTTTGCACGCGCGTGATAAAAAACCGACTGTGGTACCCAGACCCGAACTTCTTCACAGAAGTTCGGGCTTGGGATTGGTGTTCTGTAGATTGTATTATTTTCCCTTATAACATGGTTAGAAGGGAAAATAATAGCATTCTGAATACAGAATGCATAGTAGGTGATCAATTGAGGTGATGGAGCATGTGATCTGACGTCACCAAAGGTCCTTTAGCCGACAGCTCATCAGAAGAGACTGGGAACTACGCGATCAAGAGGAGAAGGTGAGTTAATTTGTTTTGTTTTTTTTAACCCCTCCAGCGCTATTTTACTAAGGATTCTGTTTTCAGAATGCTATTATTTTCCCTTATAACCATGTTATAAGGGAAAATAATACAGTGAATAGACTGTCACCTAGCAACCATGCGTGAAAATCGCACCGCATCTGCACTTGCTTGCGGATGCTTGCGATTTTCACGCAACCCCATTCACTTCTATAGGGCCTGCGTTGCGTGAAAAACGCAGAATATAGAGCATGCTGCGATTTTCACGCAACGCACAAGTGATGCGTGAAAATCATCGCTCATCTGAACAGCCCCATAGAAATGAATGGGTCCGGATTCAGTGCGGGTGCAATACGTTCACCTACCGCATTGCACCCGCGTGGAAATCTCGCCCGTGTGAACGCAGCCTTAAAGACCTAGAAGGGGATTTGATTTGCTGTATTATGATGGTCATGCTTATGGTAGGAGCTAGAGATGAGCGAAGTTCTCATAAATTCGATTCCGCCGGTTCGCCGAATTTTCATAAAAGATTTGATTCGATCCAAATTTATGTGCAGCGAATCGCATTAAAAAACTGCTATTTCTTGGCAGCAGAGAGCCTGTAGAGTGGTGTAGAACACTGTGCCTTGCAGTAACATGCATAGGGAGTCTGCTGTGGTAGTGAAACAATACTGTGAGTCAGTATGACATGCACATGACAGGCGTCGCTCTTAGAATCACTGCGCACTTCACTTATTTGGGCAGTTATGGGGCAAAAAATGACCAAATAACTCAAGTGTGAACTCAGCCTTACAGGTCGATGTTAGCGCCAGTTAAAATAACCGTGCAGAGGCCCAAGATCCTACTGTAGCATGAAAGAATGCACTCCATTTACACCATCGTTAGCTGATTCCATATAGATGTCTACAGAACCTGTTCTATTAAACGCTTATACAAGTAGAGCCCCCCCCGACAGAGTGGAGAGGGTGTCAGCAGTAAGTTTGTATTGACGTCACTGATTATTTTGTCCTTCCTCTGATCCATCAGAACAATAACCTCCCAAAAACTGATCCTGTCTGTTGAGCATCCGCCTTCACTCAGTCAGCATTTGGTCAGTAATCCATCAGTATTGCAAAAGCCAAAAAAAACAGGAGTAGATCCAAAACGTAGATGACACGTGAATGAAATTTTGTAATTCTTCTGTGTTTTGTACCCACTCCTGCTTTTGGCTACCAAATCATAAGCCAATTCTGATGGGACCATACAGGCTTTACAGCTGCTACACAGACAGGATCCGTTGTGTGTCTAATTTTTCCTTCCTTCTGACAGATAAGAAGAAGGGTCAAATAAATGATGATGTCAAACAGGCCAAAAAGGCAAAATAGTGGCCCAGTCATGGAGTGGGGAGGGTTGGAGAACAGCTTGAGAAGTCTACAGAGTGGCTCAATGACATAGTGTTGAGGTAGCAGCAGCATGAGGAGACCACAGAGTGGCAAGGTGACTTAGTGTGGAGGTGGAAGCAGAAGCAGCATGAGGAGACCTGAGTGGTTAGGTGGCAGCAGCATCACTGACCTGGTGACAGAGTGGGGAGGTGGGTGGCAATAACAGTACCCGCTAACAATGATGGGTGCGAGAAGGAGAACTTGGCATCAGATTTGTGGCATCAGGTGAATTGCAGCATCGGAATAGTAGCTGAGGCAGGTAGCCAGAAGAAACCGGTCTCTTTTGTCAAGGTTTGGGTAAGGCAGCATGGATGATCTAATCTGATGCATCAGGCATTGGTGGGTGAAAATCCTGGCTGACCCGTGCCTGATTCATCTCGACAAAGGTCCATCTCTCCACATTTTGGGTGGACAGGCGAGTTCTCCTTTGGGTACCTATGGCCCCCACCGCACTAAACACCCACTCTGATGCCACACTATTGGCCGGGCAGGACTGCTTTTCAAGGGAAAACTCGGCCAGTTGTGGCCACAAATCCAGTTTGGCTGCCGAGTAGTCCAGCAGATATTTAATGTCGGCTGGCAGGGTTTAATCCAAGTATGCCACCACCTGCTGGTCCAGTTTCTGCTCCAGGTATAGCTGCTGCTACTGGTGAGTAGTTTCTTCACTAGGAAGGTTAAGGAAGCTGCTCATCATAAATTCTAGACTCAAACTGCTGCTGATGGAGCTGGTACTGCTCCTACACCCCCACCCCCCCACAGCAGCCATGGCAGTGGAACGAGAGTGCAGAGGGCCTCCCGGTCAGACCTGTGAGAGGATGAACGATGGTGCCGATAGGCAGCGGTCAACTGACTACATAGGATGTCTCTATAGTAGTTCAGTTTGTCCTCCCTATCAAGGGGTGTAAAAAAGGCCCCCCATTTTGAACCGGTAACGAGGGTCCAACAAGCAGAGCCAGAAGTCATCCCTCTGCCGAATGGTTATAATTCAGCTGTCACTACCCAAGCAAGTGAGCATGCAGCGGCTCTTTTCCGCAAGTGACTCGGAGGGATTCCCTGCCTCCATCTCCACTGCATACTGCAACAGTGTGCCTGGGTCATCTGCCTCGTCTTCGTCATCTCCCTCTTGCTCTTCCGGCTGCTCCTGCTTCTCGTCACCTGTGTAGAAAACCACCCATTTCGCTACACATTGCTTGTGCTCCAATGTCCTCTTCCTCCTCCAACCCCCACAGGGCTCATGTGGCCGTGAGATGTAGGCGCCACGTCTTCACTCTCCAGTCCCCTGACCAGCCAGATTTACCAGCATCTGTTCCAGGATATGAAGCAGTGTAATGACGCTGTTCATCCCGTAGTCCTGGCGACTGACAAATAACGGCATAATGGCTTCCTCAAAGGGCCTGAGCAAACAGCAGGTGTCACGCATGAGCTGCCACTGGCTGACATCGAAGTAACACAGGGCAGTACTCCTGTCCACTTGGATCATCAAGAAATAGTTTATGGCCTTTCTCTGTTCGTATAGTCGAACATATGGAGGGTGGAATTCCAACGTGTGAAAATGTTGCATATCAGCCAATGTTGGGGCATGCCATTCTGCCGCTGCAGCTCAAGGAGGTTGTGTTTGGCAGTGTGCGAGTGGCTGAAGTGCATGCAAAGTCTCCTGGCCATTTTAAGGATGTCTTGCAGATGGGTGGAAGACTTCAGGAACCGCTTGACAACCAGATTGAACATGTGTGCCATGTGCATGGCTTAGCGCTCCTTGATGCAGCGCCAGCACCATGTTCTTCCCGTTGTCGGTTACCATGGTTACTATTTTGAGTTGTCGCAGAGAAAGCCAGGATTCGATTTCTTGATGAAGGACACGGAGCAGTTCCTCCCCTGTGTGACTCTGTTCGCCCAGGCAAACGAGGTGTAGAACAGCGTGACACCGCCGTGCACTGCACATGTGGTATGCTGGAGGAGCACTGTGAATTTTCCCTGCAATGGAGGCTGAGGATACAGTGAAGGATGAGGAGGCAGAGACGGACATTGTTGCAGGACCAACGGCATGAGAACGTGGAGGCGTAAGTGGCGTCACCTGGCCAAGTTGCTGGTTGGCTGGGCAGGAACCACATTTACCCAATGGGCCATAAAGGACATATATTGTACTTGACCCTAATTAAATCTCTACACATCGGCGCTGCTGTGCACTTTGGCAGACACTGACAGGCTCAAGGACTGGCCCACTTTCTATTCTACATATTTGTGCAGGGCTGATACTGCTTTTTTGGAAAGAAATGACGGCTTGGGACTCTCCACCTCGGCTCGGCACATCAGTTCTCTGAAAGGTGCAGAGTCCACTATTTGGAAAGAGAGGGACTGCAGCACCAGCAACTTGGCCAGGAGCACGTTCAGCTTCTGCGCCGTTGGATGAGTGCATGCATATTGTTGGCAATCGCTTCAGTGATCGATTGCTGATGGAATGACTGATGAGAAGTAGGAGGGCGATGAGCAGAAGCAGGAGCATCAGGATCAGTAGATGATGGGAAGGACATACAGCTCCCTTCAGCTGAGGTGGTGGAACCTTGACTGTCTGAAATCGGGTGCATGCCACTCGGTGACGCAGCAGTTGCTGCGGAAGGCTGGACCACCATATTGGAGCCATTGTTCTACCAGGCCACTTTTTGGTGGCGCTGCATATGTTGATGCAGGGCCATGGTGCCAACATTGGCACCCTGGCCACACTTCACCTTCTACCCACAGATTCGGCAAATGGCCATTTTCACCTCCTCCGGCGCCTTAACAAAAATCTGCCACAGCGCAGAATAGGTGATTTTACACCCAGCACTCTGCACTGACTGACTGCTACTCCTACTGCTTCCATGGACCCCTGCACCACTACTTTCCAGGCAGGTAGGCTCTTGCAAAGTAGGTGGTCTATCCCGGGCACGTTTGGCTCCCGACCTCCCACTGCTGCCCCCTTGCTGACTCCCGGCCACACTACCGACTTGCTGGATCCGCCGCTGCCTCATGCGCAAGCTGACACCCTCTTCTCCCGATGAAGATGAAGCCCCTTTGTCACCCGGTTCTCAATTAATATCGGCTACCTCATCATCGATTACTGTCTGCACATCACTGATGTCCTCCTCAACGGTCTCTGAGCCAGGAGCCTGACCGCTCACAACACCAGCTGCCACTCCACTCTCCTCATCACTACTTGCCTGCTGTCACGCTTCAGTATGGGAGGGAAACACCACACCGAGCATAAGAGGGAAGGGGGGGACAAGGAATCTGGCCTGAGAACTGGGGAAGGAAGATGGACACGTCCTTGTAAAACCCTAACCAAAATCCTGACTGACTATCAGTATGAACAGACCCTAGAGGTAGGTATGTTCATACACAGGAATACCTAGAGTCCCATCTAGCCCTATAGGACCCTGGTACAAATGGCAGGGACGAGACTACCTGTTCCTCCAAAAGGAAGGACGAACAGGATTCTCCTTCAGGCCTAATACAAACAACTGGGAAATGAAACACACAGAACCCAAACAAAATACAAAAGGAAAAGGAAAGACATAACTTCAAAGAAGCAGTGGAAGCACAAGGAACTCCACCAAAATCCACACACCACGTAGCAACACCTGAGGCAAGGGGTGTGGCTATTACCAGAAACAACACAGACACCTATTGATCCACAAGGAAAACCTGTCAGATCAAACCATGTGTTGCCAGTCTCACCAATCTCCTGCCACCTGTCGCAGAAACATCCGTGACACCCACCTACCGGAGGAAGCGGCAGATGTCTCCTCCAGATCTTGGCTAGGCAGTAGCTGCTGACTGTTCTCTAGTAGCTCGTTTTTGCTGTATAGTGGAGCTGAGCCCACAGCATATAATACTTCTCGCGCTGAGGGAACAGAAAAGGATAGAGGCAAATTGAGGACACGTGAGGGCACAGGGCCTGCTCCTGGGCCATGCCAACTAATGGTTGTGTCTGATGAACCCACCGACTCTTGGCTGGGGGGGTCTGATGTCACTTGGGACGAAATGGATGACCGAGTCAACCATTCAAGCACTGCTGGATTGCTGGTCAAGTCACGACCGCTAGATGACATCAGGATCTCAGGCCTCTTGAAGTGACCCCTGCTGCCACGCCCCCTTACTCTGCTGCGACCTGTGCCTTTAGGCATTTAGGCCTCTGCCCCTCCCCTGTGTAGGGTTTGTCACTTCTCTGTCTGTCGAAGGGTACTTTCACACTAGCTTTAAAGTTTTCCAGTATTGAGTTCCGTCATAAGGGCTCAATACCGGAAAAAAACGCTTCAGTTTTGTCCCCATTTATCATCACTGGGGAAAAAACTAAACTGAACAGAAAGGAATGCTCCAAAATGCATTCCGTTCCGTTTAGTTGCATTCCCAGACTAGAGAGCAAACCGCAACATGTTGTATTTTGCTTTCCGTCCTGGGGATGCGGAGCAAAACGGATCCATCATTACCACAATACAAGTCAATGGGGACGGATCCGTTTTCTCTGGCACAATCTGCCACAATAGAAAACAGATCCATCCCTCATTGACTTTCAGTGAAGTTAATGACAGATCCGTTTTGGCAATGTTAAAAATATGTAAAAAAAAATACAACCGGATCCGTTCAAACGGATGCAGATGGTTGTATTATCAGTAACAGAAGCGTTTTTGCTGGACCCTGCCGCTAGTGTGAAAGTAGCCTTAATAAAAAGGAAATAATTACACCCCAAAAAAGGCTGTCATTTTCTCACTTGACCACACAATGGCTAATAAGCCCCTTTTTTCCACTAATACAATCCAAAAAAAGCTTTAGAACATATAACTGCACCGCTGAACTGCAAATAATACTTTTTGTTTTCCACTAATACACGACAAAAAAGGCTGTAATTTTCTCACTTCACAAGACAACGGCTAATTAATAATGTGAAAATTGCTTTTAAGCAGTGCCCACACACACGTAGTGGGACGCTCCAGTACTACTTGGACAACATTGTTCCCAGCAGCGACCTGGGAGTCCAAAATACATCCAGACATCCTCCCAATTCTATTCCCGAACCATTTCAGTGGTGTTTCCATAGATTTCTGACCTTTTCATGTGAACCAGACACCCTCCCCTCTTCAGAGCAGGGGGTGCCTGGTTTAATGCTTGGGTTCTCCCATTGATTTCCATTGTGCTCGGGCGCTCGGTAGAGCATCCGAGCATCCCAAGGTTTTCTACTCGAGCACCCGAGCACCCTAGCACTTTGGTGCTCGATCAACACTAATCTTTACCACTAAGATCACCACAGCTGCCAGTGACTTGCTGCAGTAGTTGCATGTCGGGCCAACACAACATTGCTAGAAATGGATGAATAGAGACCAGCAGGGGAACAAGGAAATGTAAACATTGGAGTGGCAGGGAATTGGTAGAGTGTTACTGCTTTTCTAATTTATACTATTGTCTGCTATTTTTGTAATAAAATTTGAATTGGAAACCCCTTTTAAAGGGATTCTGGACTATTATCTGCAGTCATACATGAGTAGTACTGTAGATAAAGAGTCCAAATCAACATTTTATATTTTCCTTCTTTGCTCCCCGTTCACGCACTGTCAGCACCAAAGCTGCTGTGAAATACAAAATCCAGACTGCTGTGCTAACGCAAAGAAGAGGATTGCCTGAGCATGCACAGCAATAATAGAGGTTGTAGTACTCCTTTTCTCGATCTCTCTAAAGTCTCTCAACAAAATCATAGACAGGCAGTGAGATATTTTTTAACTGTTTCTACAGTTCCTGGGCTGAGGAGAGCAGATTGCCCAAACCATTTCCAAGTGTGGAACAGTGTGTTAGCAATGTTCTCTCTCACAGCAAAGTATCTCTGCCATAAACATGCACAATACCTGCCTGACTCCAAAGCATGCCTTTGTAGATTATGCACCATCTGATTTCCTTTTCTTTGGAGCAATTTTGATGATAAATTAGCTTATATGGCTATAAAAGTCTACACTTACTAATCAGGGCAGAACATGCAGGATGAACCAATGTTTCAACCTTTAATTGTCCATACAATACTATATGAGGTACAAACCGGATTCCAAAAAAGTTGGGACACTATACAAATCGTGAATAAAAACTGAATGCAATGATGTGGAGGTGCCAACTTCTAATATTTTATTCAGAATAGAACATAAATCACGGAACAAAAGTTTAAACTGAGAAAATGTACCATTTTAAGGGAAAAATATGTTGAATCAGAATTTCATGGTGTCAACAAATCCCAAAAAAGTTGGGACAAGGCCATTTTCACCACTGTGTGGCATCTCCCCTTCTTCTTACAACACTCAACAGACGTCTGGGGACCGAGGAGACCAGTTTCTCAAGTTTAGAAATAGGAATGCTCTCCCATTCTTGTCTAATACAGGCCTTTAACTGTTCAATCGTCTTGGGCCTTCTTTGTTGCACCTTCCTCTTTATGATGCGCCAAATGTTCTCTATAGGTGAAAGATCTGGTCTGCAGACTGGCCATTTCAGTACCCGGATCCTTCTCCTACGCAGCCATGATGTTGTGATTGATGCAGAATGTGGTCTGGCATTATCTTGTTGAAAAATGCAGGGTCTTCCCTGAAAAGATGACGTCTGGATGGGAGCATATGTTGTTCTAGAACCTGAATATATTTTTCTGCATGGATGATGCCTTTCCAGACATGCAAGCTGCCCATGCCACACGCACTCATGCAACCCCATACCATCAGAGATGCAGGCTTCTGAACTGAGCGTTGATAACAACTTGGGTTCTCCTTGTCCTCTTTGGTCCGGTTGACATGGCGTCCCAGATTTCCAAAAAGAACTTCGAATCGTGACTCGTCTGACCACAGAACAGTCTTCCATTTTGCCACACTCCATTTTAAATGATCCCTGGCCCAGTGAAAACGCCTGAGCTTGTGAATCTTGCTTAGAAATGGCTTCTTCTTTGCACTGTAGAGTTTCAGCTGGCAACGGCGGATGGCACGGTGGATTGTGTTCACTGACAATGGTTTCTGGAAGTATTCCTGAGCCCATTCTGTGATTTCCTTTACAGTAGCATTCCTGTTTGTGGTGCAGTGTCGTTTAAGGGCCCGGAGATCACAGGCATCCAGTATGGTTTTACGGCCTTGACCCTTACGCACAGAGATTGTTCCAGATTCTCTGAATCTTCGGATGATGTTATGCACAGTTGATGATGATAGATGCAAAGTCTTTGCAATTTTTCGCTGGATAACACCTTTCTGATATATCTCCACTATCTTGTGGGAATTGGTGATCCTCTACCCATCTTGGCTTCTGAGAGACACTGCCACTCTGAGAAGCTCTTTTTATACCCAATCATGTGGCCAATTGACCTAATTAGTGTTAATTGGTCTTCCAGCTCTTCGTTATGCTCAAATTTACTTTTTCCAGCCTCTTATTGCTACTTGTCCCAACTTTTTGGGGATTTGTTGACACTGTGAAAATTGGAATCAACTTATTTTTCCTTTAAAATGATACATTTACTCGTATTAAACTATTGATCTGTCATCTACATTCTATTACAAATAAAATATTGACATTTGCCATCTCCACATCATTGCATTCAGTTTTTATTCACAATTTGTTTAGTGTCCCAACTTTTTTGGAATCCGGTTTGTACAGAAATATAACAAATTACAATATTTAACTAAGTAATATAACATTACATCAGTTAACCCTTTGCTCTAATCCTGTTCTGGGTTGTTCTGGGTTGGTTATTGGGTTCTTTAAAGTATTTGAACAGTTATGGTTCTATGATTCTAAGTCTAGACCGTAACAGTGAGACAAAAATGTCATCTGTTTTGGGGAAAAAAAGATTCATAACCTTCATTCATCGCAAGTTCATAAGACCATAATCAAAATACTGTTAATGGTCTTTCAAACATCATGATAGTGTCATCTATTTATCTATACAAGACATAGTCTGTGATACTAGATGATTATGAACTCAGACAACTCAACCAAAACTCCAAAAGTTGTGTTCTCTCTGACAATTTAGCATTGTCATTTTACTTTTAACAAACTCATCATTAACTTTTAATCATATAACGAAACAGCAAAAATACTAAACTTAACCTAGTGTCTGATATATTTCAACAATGTCATCCTTTTAAAGCTCAGTTGATTTTAGGAACGTAGCATTAATGTCAGTATCTTAAATGTCAAAATTACCTTGTTATACACGTTGGTTGCCCCCGTAGATTTTAATAATATCACCCCGTTAAAAGTCATGATCGTTCTTTTACATAGTCTACTCAGTTGACGCCATAGATTTTAATAGTGTCACAATTTTAAATGTCAAAATTCCTTCCTTTTGCATATAGCAGACTAAATGTTTTATGCTAAACTTATAACAGTGCTGAACAATTGTCAGTGTTACTACTTTTACAATTGTAAATAATTGTATAACTAATTAAAAAAGGACTACACAATACTATATAGAACAAGTTGAATTGATTTCTTCAGGTTTTACATGGTGTATCACTGCAGTTAAATGCTTTTTAATTGTTCCGAAGCATCTAGAACAAAATAAAAATAAATAAAAATGAAGCAGCGTTGGAAATAGTCTTGATTGGAAAATATCCTCACGTCTTGTGTATACAGCTCCTGTACAGACCTATATGTACAGTGGAATGCAAAAGGTTGAAGTTGGTTCAAAATGACTGTTACTGTGAACAGTTAAGCAAGTTGAAGATAAAATAATCTCCAAAAAGCATAAAGTTAAAGATGACACATTCCCTTTGTATTTTAAGCTGAAATAATTTTTTTTCCCACCTTTTATATTTTCAAAACAACAAGAGTCATAGATGAACATATAGCTTTTGAGGCAATGTTTTTTAAAATTAGACAATAGTGTACAGATTTATGACTTTCCACAAAGCTTTCCATGTGGTGATTGTAGTTGTGAACTGAAAGAAAGGTTTTGCCAACGACTCTCCTGAAACTATGTCATCTTTTCACAAAAAATTCTTATGAGCCAATAAACCTAAGGATCCAATTTTGTAGGAAACATAATAATTCAACCCAACTTCAACTGGCTACAGATACAGTTAAAACCAGAGGTTTACATACACTCACCTAAAGAATTATTAGGAACACCTGTTCTATTTCTCATTAATGCAATTATCTAGTCAACCAATCACATGGCAGTTGCTTCAATGCATTTAGGGGTGTGGTCCTGGTCAAGACAATCTCCTGAACTCCAAACTGAATGTCAGAATGGGAAAGAAAGGTGATTTAAGCAATTTTGAGCGTGGTATGGTTGTTGGTGCCAGACGGGCCGTCTGAGTATTTCACAATCTGCTCAGTTACTGGGATTTTCACACACAACCATTTCTAGGGTTTACAAAGAATGGTGTGAAAAGGGAAAAACATCCAGTATGCGGCAGTCCTGTGGGCAAAAATGCCTTGTGGATGCTAGAGGTCAGAGAAGAATGGGCCGACTGATTCAAGCTGATAGAAGAGCAACGTTGACTGAAATAACCACTCGTTACAACCGAGGTATGCAGCAAAGCATTTGTGAAGCCACAACACGCACAACCTTGAGGCGGATGGGCTACAACAGCAGAAGGTACCACTCATCTCCACTACAAATAGGAAAAAGAGGCTACAATTAGCACGAGCTCACCAAAATTGGACTGTTGAAGACTGGAAAAATGTTGCCTGGTCTGATGAGTCTCGATTTCTGTTGAGACATTCAAATGGTAGAGTCCAAATTTGGCGTAAACAGAATAAGAACATGTATCCATCCTCTGATGGCTACTTCCAGCAGGATAATGCACCATGTCAGAAAGCTCGAATGATTTCAAATTGGTTTCTTGAACATGACAATGAGTTCACTGTACTAAAATGGCCCCCACAGTCACCAGATCTCAACCCAATAGAGCATCTTTGGGATGTGGTGGAATGGGAGCTTCGTGCCCTGGATGTGCATCCCTCAAATCTCCATCAACTGCAAGATGCTATCCTATCAATATGGGCCAACATTTCTAAAGAATGCTATCAGCACCTTGTTGAATCAATGCCACGTAGAATTAAGGCAGTTCTGAAGGCAAAAGGGGGTCCAACACCGTATTAGTATGGTGTTCCTAATAATTCTTTAGGTGAGTGTATACTATATAAAAATACACATATGCATGTTTTTCTCAATATCTAACATGAAATCAGAATAAACCTTTTCTGTTTTTGGTCAATCAATCAATACCATAATTATTATTATTTGCCAAATGACAGAATAATGAGAGAGAGAGAGAGAGAGAGAGAGAGAGAATGTTTTAAGGCATTTTTATTACTTTCTGCAAAGTCAAAAGTTTAAATACATTTCATTAATATTTTGTGCCATTGCCCTTAAACTGTATGACTTGGGTGAAACATTTTGGATATTCTTACACAAGCTTCTCACAATAGTTGGTCGGAATTTGGGCAAATAATAATAATTATGGTAATCCTAATTGACAAAAAAAAACAGAAAAGGTTTATGCTGATTTCATGTCAGATATTGAAAATAAAAATGCATATGTGTCTTTTTATATAGTGTATGTAAACTTCTGGTTTCAACTTTATGTATGTGCCCTTGGATGGCAGTGTTATAGTGGGACCACTGTCTCCTCCACCTTCAACTTGCCAAGCATAATGCATGTCTACTCATATCACAATAGGCACTTAAGATTAGTGTGCTGTGGTATCCACAGTGATTTGCCAGTCTTGTTGTGGGCCCTGATCCCACTCACCAATAAGACTCCTAACATTATCGTCTTATGTAAGATAGCACATTGTATATTTTATCCTCCCCTCTACTATCATCTGTGCAATGACTTGATATGGTTCAAGTTATCCAATAGTTCACTGTAAAATTTTTACTGAAATGTTAAAGGGGTTCTCCCATGACTTATGTAAAAATGAAAATCATACATCATATAGTGCATGACAACCTTTTTCTAACAAAGCTAAAACTAGCCCTGTACCACAACAAGATAATAAATAAAAAAAATTGTTCAAAATCTACAGAATTGTGAATGAATTATTAAAGGATATGTTCACATCTGGATCTATTTTTTAATAGCTATAAACTGCATGTATTTATTCCAGAGCTGTATTCACAGTTCTGCTTACCCCAATTAAAGTGTTACAATAAATATAATATGCCAATTAAAAATTATTATACAAGAACATGATGATGCTGTGATTAGATGACCAAACATATCATTATCTTCATACATAATTACAGTAAAACATCTAAATAATCTCATTAATTTAATTTATTTTAACAATTCATTCCTCACACTTCGTGATTATAAACCTATATAAATATATGAGAACAGAAGTAAATTGATACCCTAATGAAAAAACAATGAAAGAAAAGTGCCCAGTGCTAAAAAGTGCAAGTGCAAAGGGAGAAAGTGACATGCAAGTGATAAAGAGTAGTACGTGATTCAAAAGGTGAATATAAAAATATAAAAAATAAATAAAATAAAACATAATGAAAAATAAATAAATACAATAATAATAATGGATGTTGACATTCATGGTAAGATGAACCCCATACCGAAGGCCATTCTGCCATAGGTTCAGATAGTCATCATTAACAGATAACCCCATTTGCACCATTATTTTGACCCTAATCACATATGGCGCAAAATCTATGCATACATACATTATTATAATATAGTGAACCTCTAATCTGCTGTACAGTTGTATCTCTATCCATAGGGTTCAGCTGAAAAAACTATATAATGTCTCTCATTTTACTTATTTCTAAGGCCTCCACTGGTGTGTCTCCAAAACATCATGGATCCCCAAGGCGACTCCAACAAGACAAGCCAGACCACCACCTCCAGCCCCGTCTCACTCGGACCGGCACAACATTCGAACATTAATGACGGACAAAGGAAAAGAGGCAAAAAGGAAAAAAAAGAGGGAAATAAAAGGGAGACGAGAGGTAAGTAGACAATAACAAAAATGATACATCTGTTAAAACCACAATATCTATTTACTCAATTAAAAATTATACCTGTAAAACAATGATGTTACGTGTGATGTGGAGATCAGGGCAAAGGAATCACGTTAAAACTTGGGAGAGGTATAGAAATATCTATTCCCATTCACAAAAAAGGGGAAAAAGAATTGCCCTCATTGAGACCTTTTGGTGTAATGCTATCCAATATACATATCCTCTTGGATTCCTTTTGGCAAAGTATTTTCTTCCACTTCCCACCTCTAGGGGAGATGATGACTTGATCTATGCCTCTAAAAGGGAGAAGAGATCCCTCACAATTGTGTTTTTCTTTAAAGTGTCTTGCCAAAGTCTGGAGTTGAGTAGAATCATCAATCTCCTTTGCCGCTTTTATAGAGAGAACATGCTTTCTAATTCTTCTCTTGAATTGTCTGGATGTCATACCCACGTATATCAACTCACATGGGCATATGGCCCAATAGATCACGCCTATAGTCATGCATGTTATTGGAAATGTTATATTGTATTCCTTTTCATGAGTGAAGTTCCAGAATACAGTTGTTCTGTCCATATTCGTACAAGCAACACATCTCCCACATTCTTTGTTACCCCATGGTGTTCCCTTCACCCCAAACAGGCCAGGTCTCTTTTTCACATAATGACTCCTAACCAGATGGTCCCTCAAATTCCTGGCTCTTCCATAGGTTATCGAAGGGTGCGATGGTATAATTTGTTGTAGTTGGGGGTCTATCCTCAAAATGTCCCAGAATTTTTCTATAGCGGTATGTACCTCCTTCCATTTAGTGTTAAATCATGTGATAAATCTGACAACATCGGTGTCCTGTCTCATCTTTTCTTTATAGAGTAAGTCACTTCTTTTAGACTGTTGGGCTCTCCAGTATGCCCTCTCGACACACCTTTTTCCATATCTCCGCTGCTCAAATCTGTGACGAAGCTTCTCTGCCTGCAATTCAAAAGATTAATCTTTTGCACAAATTCTGCGAGCCCGTAGAAACTGGCCCACCGGTATATTTTTTATAAGATTACCTGGATGGAATGATTACGCATGTAGTAAGGCATTAAATGACATCTCTTTTCTATATAGGTCTATTCCGATGTGTCCCTGCAAATCAAGCGAAAGACCACATCAAGAAAGTCCATCTCACTCCTACCGATCTTAAAGGTAAGTAAGTTTGATGTTTTTATCATTCCTGTTTAATTCTTCAATGAACAGTCCAAATTCCTCCGTAGTGCCTTGCCATATGATCAAAATGATGTCAATGTAGCGTCCCCAATAGTGGACCCTACTTGACAACAAACATGGCCCCGTTTGGAGGATGGTTCTCTCCTAAAGCCCCAGAAACAAATTTGAATATGAGGGTGCACAGGCCGCACCCATTGCTGTACCATGGAGCTGTAGGAAGAAAGACCCCCCAAACATAAGTAAATTGTGGACAAGGACATACTCCAACAAGGATAGTATAAAATTACATTTCTTCTTACCCAAGTTGGTGGAATTAAGGAAGAATTCTGCCACTTCCAGTCCATCCCCATGTTTGATAGAGGTGTATAGCGATTCAACATCACATGTCGCTAACATCCTATCTGGTTCCAGGTATAGACCCTCAACGTTCGTTAGCACATCCGATGTGTCCTTTAGGTACAACGGTAAAATCTCCACCAATGGATGTAAAAAGTGCTCCACATACTTGCAGATGATGTCATTCAACCCATTGATCCCCAAAACAATGGGTCTGCCAGGTGGGCACTGTGGGTTTTTGTGAACCTTTGGAAGGAAATAAAGTGTCGGGATCACTGAATATTCTGATATGAGATAGGAACATTGTTTTGGTGAGATCACACCCTCCTCCACTACTGCTTGGAGGATCCTCTCCAATTCTTGTTTTAACTTGGTAAGCAGATTATATGTCAGTTTTTTGTAACAATTACCATTTTGAAGCCTTCTTTCTGCTTCCTCTTCATACATGGATGTTGGCCATAGAACAATATTACCCCCTTTGTCCGCTGATTTGATTATCACATCATTCCACTCCTCCATTTCTCTTATTGCTTGTTTTTCCCCCTTGGTGCAGTTCTCTCTGCCTCCTTTATCCGTGATCTTAGACAGTTCCCTTGTCACTAGCTGAACAAAAAGATCGATATTGGGATATATGGATAGGGCTGGAAATTTCAGTGATTTAGGAATCAAAGCTTTGGGGAACTAACCTATTTTTGTCGTATCCTCCTATTCCTCTAATAATGACATCAGTGTAGACAATGCATCCTGTTCCATACGTGTTGTAAAATTGGGATCCGTGTGGTGACAAAAAATCTTTTTAAAAACAAGTCTTCTAGCAAATAGTTGTACATCCTTTACTGTGGAGAAATAATCATATTTGCATGTAGGTGAGAAGGACAATCCTCTCTCCAAAACATGTAATTGATCAGGTGTAAGAGTATGATTAGATAAATTGATTACCTGTGTCGTCTCCTGACGCCTTTTTCGTTGCAGATGTTGTACTGTTCCCGTTTTTTGGTTTGTTAAACCTTCTGGGATATCTCTGTGACCCTTGTCCAGAGGCACTGCTCTCCTCACTTGCAGATGCTGTTGAGGAGATTGACTTATAGCTCGTTCTTTCTTCATATGTCTTATTCTTCCAGCAAAACATTTTATTTTCTTTCGTATCTTGTACATCTCTCTGAAACTTTCTAATTTTTGTAGCTTTCAACTGTTTCTCCCAAACTACAACTCCTTCTTACATTCCTCCAATTCAGTCGTGGACATTTTTAAGGAGAGTTGCTCCTCAACCGAGGTAATCTCCAATTCCAATTGAGACATGGTTTTTGTATTCTGTTCAATTATGAGACGCATCAAGGTGAATGAACACAGACCGCAGGCTCCCTCACATTTGTTGCAAAAATCTTCATCGTCTCTCCCATATGATAAAAACATTTGGACTGGTAGGCCTCTTGGTATGAGTCCTTTCGATATGTATTTTTCCATGGTGGCTTTATTCCACCATAGTTTCATCCAATGTAATTTAAGTTTTAACTTACCCTTGAGTTCCGCAATGCCCTTCCGACCCGGATCTCCACCATCAATAACCCCCCCTCACCCCCCCTCCCCCCGCAAAAACTGCAGCAACCTGGTTTCCCAGGTCAGATCACGTGATCGAAAATCCATGTCTATAGACAGCACGTCTGTAAAGATACAGGAATAATTAGCAATGGCAACTATAAGTAGACCAACTACCAAACTTAAATGTGTGCTACACCACATCAATAACAACAACAAAAAAAACTAACACACAGAAATAATAAATAATTATATTTTTATTATTACAAAATAATTCATTAAAGTATCAAATATAAAAACAGCAATGTTGGAAGTACTGATCAACACAGGTGTGTCACAGTGATGCCAGTACATAATATGACCTAACCAACTAGGCTCTGGTAAATATCATTAAACATATTGCACATTATAATCAGGCCTTTTTTGTCCCATAAGTAGCTACCAAACCATTTCACTATAATTATCAATTGTCATGCAGATTAGTTGCACTGCTGTTAACATATACACAAGGAGCAAACGTCCTCAAAGTGTGCACCACAGTACAAGTAAAATTATACCAAGGCAATACTCTTGCCTATGATGTATGATGGCCGTTCTGGCCCGATCATGTGACCATATAGCGGTCACGTGATTAGGGCTAGCTATCGCGAGATCAGGAGTCAGGCATACCGTATAGCCGGATCGCTCAACCCACCTCCAGGTGTAATGGATAATGATGGATCTGTTTAGTTCAATTGTAGGCAGGATAAAAGGAGAGATGGGTGGGATGTGCAGACACGCCCCCAGGAAGAAGCTTAGGCGAAACGTGCGTTGGGGTTGGTGTGCCCTGTGACTCTCCCGGTCTGTACGACAATGTTAGCTTTGCTGCACATGTATTATTGTTAAGGATTTGTCTTGTGGATTAGATTTGCACTGTGGATTAAGTTGAGGACGTTTGTTCCCTTTATATGCTCACAGCAGCACAATTGTATAATACTATATACAATCAGTACATGGTGTGGGAATTACCTGTGGGACAATGTGTCCAATAGCGCTTTCGTACATACATCATAGGCAAGAGTATTGCCTTGGTATAATTTTACTTGTACTGTGGTGCGCACTTTGAGGACGTTTGCTCCTTGTGTATATGTTTACAACAGTGCAACTAATCTGCATGACAATTGATAATTAATAAAGATAAAATTATTCATTTTTCATGTGTGTTAGTTTTTTTAGTTAGTATAAAAATCTTGTAAAACCTCTTAAGGAAAATGTAAAATACACACAAAAATTTTGTGTGCTGCCATAACAATGTCATGTATCAGAACTATGATCAAAATTAAAGGGATTGTCCGGCTATATATATATATATATATATATATATATACATATATCCTGAGGATAGATCATCAATATCGGACACCTGACACCCGACAACCCTGCCGATCAGCTGTTTGACAAGCACAGCTCAACTATGTAAGTGCCACTTCCTGTTCTTTACACTATGTATCGTCTTCTATGGAGCAGCGGTGTACTGTAATTATACTGAATGTTTTACCATGGCCCTCACAGTCCCCTGATCTGAACATCATTCAAAATCTGTGGATGGACCTCAAAAGAGCAGTATATGCAAGATAGCCCAGGAATCTCACAAAACTGGAACTGGATTTTTGCAAGGAAGAATGGATGAAAATCCCTCAAACAAGTATTTAAAGGCTCTTGGCTGGCTACAAAAAGCTGTGATACTTGCCAAAGGGGGTGCTTCTAGGTACTAACCATGCAGGGTGCCCATAGTTTTGCCTTAGCCCCTTTTCATTTTTTTGTTACTTTGTAAATGTAAAAGATGTAAATAAAAAATGTTTTGCTTAAAATACAAAGGGAATATGTCATTTTTAACTTTTAAATTTTTGGACATCATTTCATCTTCAACTTCCTTTGACCAGGGGTGCCCAAACTTTTTAATGCCTCTGTATTTTTTATTATGTTACACTATTTCCACGAAAAACACTCAGTTTTACAAAATGATCTGTTTTTGTGTTGCTGCATTCCGGACCCAGAACATTTAATTTTTTTTCTGATGTAACTGCGTGAGGGCTAATATATAAGAATTTTCTCTAATGGTAATCATAATGATGAGAGGATGTTTTTTTTCTTTTCTATTGAAGGCTGTCAGCACCCCCACTTGTTCCCCTCTTCTTACAGTCAGCTAAAGGGGAGGAGCTGTTTTAAGCTTTCCTATTTTGGGGCTGTCTAGAAGATAGAAATATGGGTGTGGTTTTGTTTGAAAGATGACAATCTAAGCTTTAAAATGAAACCAGAATCACAGCATCAGACTGGCTCAATGTGGCACCGAAGCATCCTCCGATGGGCACTCTGACACTATCACATGACCCACTGTCTGCTGCCCCTTCAGAGCTCTGTGAGTACAGCACTGTTTAGTTATAATGCCCAGGTCCCACAGTGGCGCTGCCTATGTGTCAGTGCTGTCTCTCTGCTTTGCTCATTGAGAGTAAACAGAGAGATGGAAAGAGGGACGAAGAGGATGCAGAGAAAGGTAAGCCTAAGACAGTACTAAGCTTCTGTGAGTGTGTGACAGTGGCATTCACACACTGAGAAAGCATACTAACCTGGCCCAGAAGAACTGTAGACACTTCAGATAGTGGTATAGGCCTAATGCTGGTTGGCTGAGCCTCAACTAGTCAATGTTAGGCTTATTTTTTGTCTGCTGCATTAGGCCATCAGCCCAGCAAGGTAGCATTGCTTGCTAACTGTGACTAGCGCCGCTTGACCTGGTCCATGCATGCTGCGTGGGAGACTTTGAGCGATCAGAGGAGTGAAATTGCCGGCAAGTTTGGCAACTATTCCCTGGTTGATGTACAGAGATGAGCTAATCGAATCAGATGAAGTGGAATTCGATCCAAATTTCAGGAAAAATTAAATTCGCAACGAATGTGAATTTCCTCGCGCTTTGTAAAAATGCACTTTGTGGAACCTACATCTCACGGCCACATGAACTGGAGGAGGAATAGAACATTGGAGCATAAGCAATGTGTAGCGAAATGGGTGCTTTTTCTACACAGGTGACAGGAGAGGAGGAGCAGCAGCAGCCAGAGGAACAAGAGTGAGATGAGTAGGAGGAGGCAGAGAACCCAGACACACCATGGAAGTATGCAGTAGAGATGAAGGCAGAGAGTCCTTCTGAGTCACTTGCACAAATGGCTTGATACATGTTCAGTTGCTTGCGTAGTGACAGCCAAATTGTCATTATTCGGCAAAGGGATTACTACTGGCTCTCCACCATGTTAGACCCTCACTACCGGTCCAAAATGGGGGCCTTTTTTACACTTGAAGAGAGGGAGGACAAACTGAACAAATATTGAGACATCCTATGTAGTCAGTTGGCCGCTGCCTATATGCACCATCGTCCATCCTCTCGCAGGTCTGACCGGGGGAAGGGGGCCCTCTGCGCTCACGTTCCACTGCCATGGCTGCTGTGGCGGGGTGAGGGGGTAGGAGCAGTACCAGCTCCATCAGCAGCAACTTGAGTCAAGAGTCGCTGATGAGCAGCTTTCTTCACCCGCCTAGTGAAGAAACTGCTCACCAGCAGCAGCAGCAGCTAGGCCTGGAGCAGGACCTGAACCAGCAGGTGGTGGCATACTTGGACAGCATCCTGCCACCCCACATTGAAGATCTGCTGGACTACTCGGCAGCCAAACTGGATTTGTGGCCGCAACTGGCACAGTTTGCCCTGGAAAAGCTGTCCTGCCCAGCCAGTAGTGTGCCATCAGAGCGGGTGTTTAGTGTGGCAGGGGCCATAGTTACCCCAAGGAGAACTCGCCTGTCCACCAGAAATGTGGAGAGACTAACCTTTGTCAAGATAAATCAGGCATTTATCAGCCAGCATTTCCACCCACCAATGCCTGATGCAGCAGAGTAGATCATCTATGCTGCCTCACCCAAACCTTGACAAAAGAGACCGGGTTCTTCTGGCTACTAGTGATGTGCGGCAGGGGCAATATTCGAAATCGCAATCTTTTGCAAATATTTGGGCGACTATTCGTCATAAATTATTTTCTTGATTGCGAAAATCGGCAATGTAATATTCACGTAATGCACGTGCAACACAGCTGTGGGTCACATTTGCTAAATTTTTCAAGCTGCTACAAGTTTCCTGAGACTGTAGAAAATGGTTGGCACGGCAGAACATTACAATAGCTTTATATGCAGATAGAGTGCTCCAATATGTTTGGCAATTAATGATGGGCAATACGTGCAACTTCACATTTTAGCAGGTATGACTACATATTACTAATCGGTGCACTAAGTATTGTTTTGAACTTGAACTATGTCTGTATCATGTATGTATGGACAGCAGAACCTATCACACTACATAACACCCTGCAGTGGAACCTATCAGCTACACTATATCACAATCTAACCTATACTGTCTCCCACTAACTATCTGTATTATACGGTATATAAACTAACTAACTAACTAACTAACTATCTAATGTAATGAGTTTGACACACCAAAGCACAGAGCACAGCAATGACACTGATGTCTCTCTAATAAATAAAAAATGCAGAAAATGGCTGCTGGGGAGGTTCTTTTATAGTAAAGGGGTAGGCAACTCTCATATTGGTTTCTAGGGATGTTGCTAAGCTCTGACAAAGACATTGCAGCCTTCTCATTGGCCCACAAGCAAGAAGCAGGGAGGTATCATGTGTTCAAGTAAAAAAAAAAATCAAGAATTTTCCCGTATACGAATATATAGCACTATATTCTAAATAATCGCAAATTCTCGAAGTGGCGATATTTGCGATTAAAATTTGTGACAGAAATATTCGCGCCCAACACTACTGGCTACCTGTCTCAGCTATTATTCTGAAGCTGCCATTCGCCTGATGCCATACGTCTGATGCCAAGAGCTTATTCTTACACCCACCATCGTCAGCTGGTACTGTTATTGCCACCCACCACCCCACTCTGTCACCGGGTCACTCTGTAGTCTCCTGATGCTGCTGCCACCTCACCGCTCAGGCCTCTTCATGCTGCTGCTGCCACCTCCATACTCTGTCATTGTGCCACTCTGTGGCCTCCTCATGCTGTTGCTGCTGCTGCCTCCACCCTATATCACCTTTCCACTCTGTGGTCTCCTCATGCTGCTGCTAACTTAACACTATGTCACTGGGCCACTCAGTGGCCTCCTCATGCTGCTGCTGCCACCTTCACACTATGTCGTCTTGCCATTCTGTGGCCTCCTCATGCTGCTGCTAACTCAACACTATGTCATTGGGCCACTCTTTGGCTTCCTCATGCTGCTGCCACCTTAACACTATGTAAATGGACCACTCTGTGCTTCCACCTCCCCACTTTGTCACTGGGCCACTTTGTGGTTTCTTCATGCTGCTACTACCTCAACACTATGTCATTGGGCCACTCTGTGGACTTCTTAAGCTGTTCTCTCACCCTCCCCACTCCATGACTGGGCCACTATTTTACCTTTTTGGAATGGTTGACATCATCAGTTATACGAACCTTCTTCGGATCTGTCAGAAGGAAGAAAAAATTAGAGACACAATGGATCCTATCTGTGTAGCAGCTGTAAGGCCTGTATGGTCCCATCATAATTGGCTTATGATTTGGTAGCCAAAAGCAGGAGTGGCTATAAAATACTGAAGACATGCAAATATTCGATTCACGTGCCATCTCTGTTTTGGATTCACTCCTGCTTTTTTTGGCTTTAGCAATACTGATGGATTACTGACCAAATGCTGACCGAGTGAAGGCGGATGTTCAATAGACAGGGTCAGTTTTTTGGGGGGTTATTGCTCTTATGGATCAGAGGAAGGGCAAAATAATCAGAGACGTCAGCACAAACTTACTGCTGACACCTTCTCCACTCTGTCAGGGGGGCTCTACTTGTATAAGTGTTTAATAGAACAGTTTCTGTAGACATCTATGTGGAATCAGCTGGCGACGATGTAAAAGAAGTGCGCTCTTTCACACTACAGTAGGATCTTGGGCCTCGGCACGGCTCTTTATACCTGGCGCTAACATCGACCAGTAATGCTGATTTCGCACTTGTGTTATTTGGTCAGTTTTGGCTCAATAACTGCCCAAATAAGAGAAGTATGCGATTCACCGCAAATAAATTCGGATTGAATCTTTTAGGAAAATTTGGTGAACCCGTCGAATCAAATTTTTGAGAAATTCGCTCATCTCTAATGATGATGAATTCTGGGTTGTTATAGTCATTAGCTGTAGTCACCTTGGGGCAGTGATGTCAGCAGATCCAGGTCTCCCCAAACACATTACATGATTTGGCTTCCTTCAGAGAAAGACATGGAATTCTGTCCTGCATGGGCCTTTTCATCTATAGTTGGTCACTCCCCTCCCTTTCCTGGGGAGGAGCCCACTCACCCTTTCTCCAGTGAGGAAACTAAGATTCCAAAACCCATTATGGATTATAGCTCCTCACCCGCAGATCATAGGAATAGGGTTCTGGGAGCAACGGATCCAGCTGGGTTCCCAGAACCAAACATGGCACTATTATTATGTTTCTACTGGGAGATCTCTGTATCTTCCCTTCCTGGAAATCGACCCCCAAGCGGCGACCGTTTTGGTCCCAGGGTGGCAGATATGTAACTGGTTTATGCCTGTAATGGACAGGCAATATATAATTCCTTAAGAACCCCCAGTTCCATGATGTCTGATGGATTCTTTTGTTCTGATGACTAACTCAGCCCCCCACCAGAATTCATCCTGCCAGAAAGGTTGAGTTGCTAATGGTGGGGTGTGAAAGATAAACATTTTCCGCCTTTGAAGAAGGGCCCCAATGTGGAGTTTGATTTCCTCTGCCCAATCCTGGAGCAATTGGCAGGAATGAAGTCATACCTACTCATTCCTCACAGCAGGATTTTGTGGTGTAGAACAAGCTGATGCACTCACTCTTTGTGCTAAGCTTTCCCTGAAAAAACTCTAAAATCTACCCAATTATATGTCTATATTCTCTCCATATAGTGCCTTATAGTGTCTCCAGTTACAGTGTTGTGTCTGCAATAGTTTTTTGGCAGATATTACCACAGCAATCAAAATGGCATTTCTTCCTTCTGAGCAGAAGTACCTACCTGCATACTGTCCCGATTGGTAGATAATTGAGCAAATAAATGTTTGCTCCATGGTCATTGCCCCATGTAAACATGCCCAGTGGTCAATTGAAAAATGAGCAAATTCCATTGTCATTGTGTCACAATCAGTGTGGGGGGAAAACTCCACACTGAACACAGGAGGGAAGTGGAACAGTAACTGGGCCTGGAAACTAGGGAAGAAACAGGTCACCTCCTACACAACCCTAATCCGGGCCCTGACTACCTATCAATATGAATAGACCTTGAAAGTAGGAATATTCATAAGCTGTATACCTAGGTCCTGACTTTCCTATAAGGCCCTGGAATAAGTATAGGACCAGAGACAACCCATTCCTCCCCAGATGGGTGAATCAAAGTCTCTGTCTCAGGCCCAGGTAGAACAATAGGGAATATAAGGTTGCAAGAAAAAGTATGTGAACCCTTTGGAATGATATACAATCGTGGCCAAAAGTTTTGAGAATGACACAAATATTAGTTTTCACAAAGTTTGCTGCTAAACTGCTTTTAGATCTTTGTTTCAGTTGTTTCTGTGATGCAGTGAAATATAATTACACGCATTTTCATACGTTTCAAAGGCTTTTATCGACAATTACATGACATTTATGCAAAGAGTCAGTATTTGCAGTGTTGGCCCTTCTTTTTCAGGACCTCTGCAATTCGACTGGGCATGCTCTCAATCAACTTCTGGGCCAATTACTGACTGATAGCAACCCATTCTTTCATAATCACTTCTTGGAGTTTGTCAGAATTAGTGGGTTTTTGTTTGTCCACCCGCCTCTTGAGGATTGACCACAAGTTCTCAATGGGATTAAGATCTGGGGAGTTTCCAGGCCATGGACCCAAAATGTCAACGTTTTGGTCCCCGAGCCACTTAGTTATCACTTTTGCCTTATCTGTGCTGGAAAATCGTGCTGGAAAATGCATTGTTCTTCACCAAACTGTTGTTGGATTGTTGGAAGAATTTGCTGTTGGAGGGTGTTTTGGTACCATTCTTTATTCATGGCTGTGTTTTTGGTCAAAATTGTGAGTGAGCCCACTCCCTTGGATGAGAAGCAACCCCACACATGAATGGTCTCAGGATGCTTTACTGTTGGCATGACACAGGACTGATGGTAGTGCTCACCTTTTCTTCTCCGGACAAGCCTTTTTCCAGATGCCCCAAACAATCGGAAAGAGGCTTCATTAGAGAGAATATGACTTTGCCCCAGTCCTCAGCAGTCCATTCACCAAACTTTCTGCAGAAGATCAATCTGTCCCTGATATTTTTTTTGGAGAGAAGTGGCTTCTTTGCTGCCCTTCTTCCAAAAGTCTTCGCCTCACTGTGCGTGCAGATGCGCTCACACCTGCCTGCTGCCATTCCTGAGCAAGCTCTGCACTGGTGGCACTCTGATCCCGCAGCTGAATCCTCTTTAGGAGACGATCCTGGCGCTTGCTGGACTTTCTTGGACGCCCTGAAGCCTTCTTAACAAGAATTGAACCTCTTTCCTTGAAGTTCTTGATGATCCTATAAATTGTTGATTGAGGTGCAATCTTAGTAGCCACAATATCCTTGCCTGTGAAGCCATTTTTATGCTATGATGGCTGCACGCGTTTCTTTGCAGGTCACCATGGTTAACAATGGAAGAACAATGATTTCAAGCATCACCCTCCTTTTAGCATGTCAAGTCCAAGTCCAAGCCATTTTAACCCAATCAGCCTGACATAATGATCTCCAGCCTTGTGCTCGTCAACATTCTCACCTGAGTTAACAAGACGATTACTGAAATGATCTCAGCAGGTCCTTTAATGACAGCAATGAAATACAGTAGAAAGGTTTTTTTGGGATTAAGTTAATTTTTATGGCAAAAAAGGACTATGCAATTCATCTTATCACTCTTCATAACATTCTGGAGTATATGCAAATTGCTATTATAAAGCAACTTTTCCAATTTCCAATATTTATGTAATTCTCAAAACTTTTGGCCACGACTGTAGATTTCTGCACAAATTGGTCATAAAATGTGATCTGATCTTTATCTAAGTCACAACAATAGACAATCATAGTCTGTTTTAACTAAAAATACACAAAGAATTAAATGTTACCATGTTTTTACTGAACACACCATGTAAACATTCACAGTGCAGGTGGAAAAAGTATGTGAACCCTTGGATTTAATAACTGGTTGAACCTCCTTTGGCAGCAATAACTTCAACCAAACGTTTCCTGTAGTTGCAGATCAGAGGTGCATAACGGTCAGGAATAATTCTTGACCATTCCTCTTTTCAGAACTGTTTCAGTTCAGCAAAATTCTTGGGATGTCTGGTGTGAATCACTTTCTTGAGGTCATGCCACAGCATCTCAATCGGGTTCAGGTCAGGACTCTGACTGGGCCACTCCAGAAGGCGTATTTTCTTCTGTTTAAAGGATAACTGTGTTTTTTTTTTTTTTTTTTGTAGTATTGGATTGTGGTGATTAATATCACCTTGGTGGCCCTATTTCAACTTTTCACTGTGTATTCAATTACCCCTTAATTCCACATTTTTGTTCCCTGTACTGCCTACTTTTACCTGTGCTTAAAATAGGGTTGCTAGCCATGATCTGTCTATCTGTTGATAGAAGGAGCACGCAGAAGCAGGCTGCGTGCAAGGTCACATTACTGACAGCCAGGGACTGTAAGTAAATGATTAAAGCCAGGTCCTCCCCAGCAGCTGATAAAAGTGCCTGGGCTGTGTGCACTTCTCCCTGTCCCTGAGCTTGGTAGACGCTCCCTCACTCAGCAGACCTGGACAATGCAGAGTTGAAGCAGTGCAGACCAGGGAAGGGAGATCTGCCATCTGCACAGTGTATAAATGAAAGCAACATGTGGTAAGAGGTAGGGATCGACCAATATTGATTTATTTAGGGCCGACACCGATAATTTGTGAATTTTCAGGCCGATAGCCGATAATTTATACCGATATTCTGGGAATTTTCATTTTTGAAAAAAAAAAATTCCTACACAAATCTGCTGAAAATTAATGTTTATTGTTAACGTGTAGTTTTTTTTTTGTAAATATTTATTTTTCATTTATACTTAATATTTTGGTGTTTTGTTTTTTTTACTAACTTTTAGCCCCCTTAGGGACTAGAACCCTTGTCCTATTCACCCTGATGGATCTCTTTCAGGGTGAATAGGAGCTCACACTGTCCCTGCTACTCTGTGCTTTGTGCACACAGCAGCATGGAGCTTATCATGGCAGCCAGAGCTTCAATAGCGTCCTGGCTGCCATGGTAACCGATCGGAGCCCCAGGCTTACACTGCTGGGCTCCGATCGGAGGAGCAGGGGAGAGGGTATCCTGTGGCCACTGCCACCAATGAGTAAAACTGGGGGGGGCTTGGGTGGGGGGGCGCACTGCGCCACCAATGTTTTTAATACTGGGGTGGGGGGCGCACTGCGCCACCAATGATTAATACTGGGGGGCTTGGGGGGGGGCGCACTGTGCCACCAATGAAGAGAAATCTCTCATTCATTCATATACAGGAGGTGGGAGCTGGCTTCAGAATCACATAGCCGGCTCCCGACCTCTATGAGCGGTAGCTGCGATCCGTGGCACCTGAGGGGTTAACTACCGCAGATCGTAGCTATTGCTCATAGAGGTCAGGAGCCGGCTATGTGATTCTGCAGCCAGCTCCCGCCTCCTGTATATGAATGAATGAGAGATTTCTCTTCATTGGTGGCGCAGTGGCCATAACCCCTACCCTTCTCTTGTCCTCCTTCCTCTCATTGGCGGCAGCACAGGGGGAGGGAGACACTGCTTCCTTCTCCCCTGTGCTGCTGAGGGAACGCGGAGAGCGCTGTCAGCAGCGCGATCTGTGTTCCCCATACGTTATCGGAATATCGGCAAAATAGATGCCGATACCGATAACGGTCAAAATACTGAATATCGGCCGATAATATCGGTAAAACCGATTATCGGTCGATCCCTAGTAAGAGGACCCCTTTGTGCTGCAGGAGATTAACCCTTTAGGGGGGAGGGGTCTGGTTACTGACACTTTTGGGGGGCTATTGTTACTGGCTAGTGAGGGCAGGCGGGATTAGCCTCAGGGTGAGGGCAGTGGCGGCCATCTTAACTGAATAGTGAAATTGCAGTTTTATGCAGACTGGTTGCTAAGGGCTGAATCTTATTAAATATGGGGTAAGTCAGTCTAATAGTAACTGATTCTGGAATATCATGTTATTAGTAACTACATATATGAAAATTTTAATTAGGGTCTAAATGTGACATTTATCCTTTAAGCCATTCTGTTGTTGATTTACTTCTATGCTTTGGGTCGTTGTCCTGTTGCAACACCCATCTTCTGTTGAGCTTCAACTGGTGGACAGATGGCCTTAAGTTCTCCTGCAAAATGTCTTGATAAACTTGGGAATTCATTTTTCCTTCAATGATAGCAATCTGTCCAGGCCCTGACGCAGTAAAGCAGCCCCAAACCCTGATGCCCCCACCACCATACTTCACAGTTGGGATGAGGTTTTAATGTTGGTGTGCTGTGCCTCTTTTTCTCCACACATAGTGTTGCGTGTTTCTTCCAAACAACTCAACTTTGGTTTCATCTGTCCACAGAATATTTTGCCAGTACTGCTGTGGAACCTTCAGGTGCTCTTGTGCAAACTGTAAACGTGCAGCAATGATTTTTTTTGGACAGCAGTGGCTTCCCCTGTGGTATCCTCCCATGAAATCCATTCTTGTTTAGTGTTTTACGTATCATAGATTCGATAACAGGGATGTGAGCATATGTCAGAGACTTTTGTAAGTCTTTAGCTGACACTCAAGGATTATTCTTCATCTCATTGAGCAGTCTGCGGTGTGCTCTTGCAGTCATCTTTACAGGACGGCCAGTCCTAGGGAGAGTAGCAGCAGTGCTGAACTTTCTCCATTTATAGACAATTTGTCTTACTGTGGACTGATGAACAGCAAGGCTTTTGGAGATACTTTTATAACCCTTTCCAGCTTTATGCAAGTCAACAATTCTTAATCGTAGGTCTTCTGAGAGCTCTATTGTGTGAGGCATCATTCACATCAGGCAATGCTTCTTGTGAACAGCAAACCCAGAGCTGGTGTGTGTTTTTTATAGGGCAGGGCAGCTGTAATTAACACCTCCAATCTCATCTCATTGATTGGACTCCAGTTGGCTGACACCTCAATACAATTAGCTCTTGGACATGTCATTAGTCTAGGGGTTCACATACTTTTTCCACCTGCACTGTGAATGTTTACATGGTGTGTTCAATAAAAACATGGTAACATTTAATTCTTTGTGTGTTATTATTTAAGCAGACTGTGATTGTCTATTGTTGTGACTTAGATGAAGATCGGATCACATTTTATGACCAATTTGTTCAGAAATCCATATCATTCCAAAGGGTTCATATACTTTTTCTTGCAACTGTAACAAATACAAACAAACGCGACACTTAACTTCTGTAGAGATGGACGAACGGGAACATCAGAGAGGATCTCACATCAGCTCAGCCAAACCCAAATGAAGCTATCAACCGCATATTCAGAAGGGTGAGGTGAGACTATAAAGGGTAGAAGTGATGACCACTGAGCAACAGCTGAGAAAAGGGAAGAATTCGGTAAATCCGTGATAAAGTCCATGGACATATGCGTCTTAGATCTGGACAGGATGGGTAACGGAATAAGAGATCCAGAAGGCCGAGTATGTGTCACCTTAGCATGAGCACAGGTACAACAGGCTGACACATAGTCCTGAACACAGATGAGATAGACAGGGTGTCCAGCCAGTAACTGGGCTTGGAAACTAGGGTGCCCAATAGTAACTGGGCTTGGAAACTAGGAAAGAAACAGGTCACCTCCTAGACAACTCTAATCCGGGCCCTGACTACCTATCAATAGGAATAGACCTTGAAGGTGGTCATTAACCTTATCAACACTGAATCAAGAGAAATCAAGGAGAATGTTATATTCCTCCACGCTCAGCCAAACTCCTTGTTTTCCAGACCTCAGTCACTTGAGGGACCGTAACAGTACCCCCCCTCCCCTTCTACAGGTGACCTCCGGGCACCCAGGACCGACCTTATCAGGATGTGCTCTGTGAAAGGCCTTCACCAGATCATTCGCATTAACATCGACCACTGGAACCCACATCCTCTCCTCTGGTCCGTAACCCTTCCTGTGGACGAGATACTGAAGGGATCTACAGAGAACTCAGGAGTCCACAATCTTGCTGATTTGAAATTCTAAATTACCGTCCATCATGGCAGGAGCGAGAGGAAAGTAGGTTCGACACATTTCTTAAACTTATGAAATACATTAGGAATTTTCAAAGCTTGATGAAGTTCAAGACGGAAGGTTACAGGGTTAACAATGGCAGTGATCTTATATGGACTAATAAAACTTGGGCCCAAATTCCAAGAAGGTACCTTAAGCTTAATGTTTCTGGTGGACAGCCACACAGAATCGCCCACTCTCAGGTCTGGACCATTCATACATCTCCGGTCAGCCACACGCTTATACCTGTTGCCCATCTTTTTCAGGTTAATTAGAATTTTCCGCCAAATCGAAGACAAAGAAGAGGAAAATCGTTCCTCCTCAGGAATACCGAAAGTTTTAGAACCAGAAAATGTGTCAAACTGTGGATGAAATCCATATGCCCCAAAAAACGGCGACTTATCAGTGGACTCCTGTCTATGGTTATTAATGGCAAACTCAGTTAACAACAAGAATGAAGACCACTCCTCCTGGTTCTCAGAAACAAAAGATCTCCAGTAAGTCTCCAGATTCTGATTGGTGCGCTTGGTCTGAGGATGAACAGCCGAAGAAAAGAACAATTGTACCCCCAGTCGAGTACAGAACGCTTTCCAGAATCTGGAAACAAACTGAGTCCCCCGATCAGACACCACATCAGAGGGAATGCCATGTAGTTTCACGATGTTATCGACAAACAACTATGCAAGAGTCTTGGCATTAGGTAGAACAGGCAATACTATAAAATGTGCCATTTTGCTAAACCTATCAACTATTACCAGGATCACGTTTTTTCCCGAAGAATTCGGTAAATCCGTGATAAAGTCCATGGACATATGCGTCTTAGATCTGGACAGGATGGGTAACGGAATAAGAGATCCAGAAGGCCGAGTATGTGTCACCTTAGCATGAGCACAGGTACAACAGGCTGACACATAGTCCTGAACACAGATGAGATAGACAGGGTGTCCAGCCAGTAACTGGGCTTGGAAACTAGGGTGCCCAATAGTAACTGGGCTTGGAAACTAGGAAAGAAACAGGTCACCTCCTAGACAACTCTAATCCGGGCCCTGACTACCTATCAATAGGAATAGACCTTGAAGGTGGTCATTAACCTTATCAACACTGAATCAAGAGAAATCAAGGAGGCTGTTAGATTCCTCCACGTTCAGCCAATCTCCTTGATTTCCTGACATCATTCACCTGAGGGACCGTGACACATTGATATCTTTTGCGGGCATAAAAATCATTATTTGTATGCAGCACATTCTCTCTTGTATACAAGACAATATGAAACTGTATAGGAACAAACAATCATACTGTGATTATTCACCCGGATACATTACAATGACACATCCATTTAAATGTACCAAACAGTGCTATATTGTTGATCAGCACTCATTTATGAGCAGTTTATCTGTCAGTGTAATGGACCTTTAGTTGTGGTGGGAGGTCTTGCTATGGGATCCTCATCTATCTACCTATAACCTAATGTCAGTGACTACTATTTAAATTAGGATACATGATTTTTATAGTGTCAAAACTTTTGCATTCCAGTAAGCCAGAAATAAAAGGCATAATCAGGTGTTGCTTTCATTGGCTTATTGAATAGACCACAAAAGTCTTCTTAAATCTCAAAAGCTTGAAATGGTAAAGGCAATGATAGCAACTTACTATATTTCATTGCCTTGACAAATGGTTTGCATGGTACAACATTCTGCAACTAGGAAGATGAATAGGCAGAAATACTGTCCCAGCACATGGTGCAAGTAGAATAAATGGTAAAAGACAGTCTGCTACGGGTCACTTGCATTATACATGGCAGAACAGGCTTAGTTTACTTAGTGATCCACATTGTTCCTTAGTGTCTATGGTATTCTATTTGCAGATACTATCTCTCCAGAGAGTGTGAGGAGGCTTATAGGCCACATATGATCCTCTGGAATTCTGGGAAGGGATGCACATGAGCTCTTAACAAGCTCTGCCTCTAATGCCACCTGATGTAAGGCATTCTTATGGTATTTTAAAATCTCTGGCAACATCAAAGAGTAGGTTTACACAGAGTTTTTTGGTTGAGGTTTTTAAGAAGATTCTCCTGAACCTGAAGGTTTTTCAGTCAAAGCCAAAAGTGTCTCCAGCAGGAAAATCTGCCTAAAAACCTCTTCCAAAAAACTCTATGCGAACCTACGCTTAATTTTGTTGCTTCTTGTCCAGCTTTTACATCTATAAACCCATAAAGAACAATATATAAGACTACAACAAAGTATCTCAGATTTTTTTTCTTATAGATACATCATAAAATTGAAGTTGTTCTATAACTTTCTTCCTTGATTTTCCAAGTGCCACATTTCCAAGTTGCTAGTAATTGATTGAATTTATTATACTCCAAGAGTAACATTTAAAGTTTCTTCGTAACCTCAAAAATAAATGTCCTTTCCATAAACCCTGTTTAATAAAAAAAATGGCAAATAAAGGGTAAAACAAAGATCTTGGCCTGTTTTTTTTATTTTGCTGTTTATTTTCTTTCTCGCACCTTCTGTACGGGATCGCTTTCCAAATTTGCTTACCGTTTCCTATAAATGCAAACGCTTATGTTTCATTATTCATTTTCCCTTCAGGGGAACTATCTTGTAATAATAAAAATGTCAAAAGAAATACACAAATACATACATACCCTAAATGAGGATGTGCCGCCAGTGTTTCTGCCGAGACAGTGATTTATAGCCCCAGAGAAAAAGGGGGCAGGAGCTGAGAGTGTATGGAGAGGAGAGATGCATGCAAATTTAACACTTTTTCTACTAAGCTGACCTTAATTGGAAAAACTCCAGATTTTACAGTTATTTAGAAAGGAGAGTTTGTACATTTTAGGGAGGTGATATATATAATACTGTTTTCTTTTTTTGTTGGGGATTCTTGTTTGAATTCCCTTTTTTCATTTGAACATGAGTAATTGTATTTTATGTCATTGCTTAAAACCCCAGAAGTCATTTTAGGATATGTATAATACTATTTGTACCTAGGTATCACTGCACCCTCTACTTCCCCAACCCTTTTAGAACTTTGTGGTTACTACCAAAGTTGCATCTCAATAAATTTGAATATCATCAAAAGTTAATTTGTTTCAGTAATTTAATTCAGAAAGTGAAAATCAAATATTATATAGATTCATTACATACAGAGGGATCTACTTCAAGACTTTATTTATTTTCATGTTGATGATTATGGCTTGCATCTAATGAAAACCCAAAAGTTAGTATCTCAGAAAATTTTAACATTATATTAGATCAATTAACAAAATAATTTTTAATACAGAAATGTTGGCCTACTGAAAAGTATGTACAGTATATGGGGTTTAGGTCAGGCAAGTTTTCTAGCCAATCAAGAAAAAATTAAACTGTGGTTATTAAATCATGAATTGGTACTTTTGGCAGCATGGGCAGGTGTCTATCAGCATCTTCATAAAGCTTGTCAGCAGAGGGAAGCATGAAATGATCTAAAATTTCCTGGTAGATGGCTGCTCTGACTTTGCACTCGATGTAACACAGTAGACCAATACCAGAAGATGATATGGCTCCCAATACCATCACTTACTGTGGAAACTGCACAATGGACCTCAAGCAACTTGGACTGTGTGCTTCTCCACTCTTCCTCCACACTCTGGGACCTTGATTTCATTCACTTTCATCTGAAAACAGGACTTTGGAGGCTTAAATCAAAGAATTCGACAGTTGTAGCCCATGTCCTGGATATGTGTGTGTTGGCTCTTGAAGCACTGATTCCAGGTGTTGTCCACTCCTTGTGAATCTTCCCAAATTCTTGAATGGTTTCTTGACAATCCTTTCAAGGCTGCGGTTGTCCCTGTTGCTTGTTCGCTTTTTTTTACCACACTTTTTCCATCCACTTAAACTTTCTATTAACCTCTTAAGGACACATGACGTACCGGTACGGCATGTTTCCCGAGTCCTTAAGGACACATGACGTACCGGTACGTCATGGCTTTAAATCGCGATGTCGGCGCCGCGGGGGTTAATCGGAACGGGATGCTGGCTGAAATCATCCTGCCGGCATCCTGTAACAACGCCAAGGGGGTCATTTGACCCCCCCCGTATCGGCGATCGCAGAAAACCGTAGGTCAATTCAGACCTGCGGTTTGCTGCGTTTCCGGTCCATTCGGGTCTCCGGTGACCCGATGAACCGGAAAAAGACTGCGATCGGTGGCGTGATTATACATCACCAATCGCAGTCCGAAGATTTGAAGAGGCAGAGCTGGCCCTGGTTCTGAACGCTGCTGTCCAGGGTGCTGATTGGTGCAGGGGAGAGAGGCGCGAGATTCAAACTTCCTGCGCTCCTCTCTCCCCTCCTCTTCCTGTTCTGCATGAGGACCCTGCAGCACAGTCCAGCACCAGCTCCTGAGTCCCCCTAATCGCCATCCATCACCCTCCTGCACCCATCGCCCTCCAGGTAGGTTAGGGTCAGTGAGGGAGAGGCACCGTTAGGCAGGGATGAAAGGAAAAGTAAAAAAAAAATAAAAAAAATAAAGCACATTTATTCTAAACTTTTTTGTTTCAGCTTTCAGACCCTAGACCCCCCCTGCCACTTGCCCCCCCCCCCCCGCATCCCCCCCCACCACATGCTAGGGATCCTGTGGCCCACCCTAGTACGAGCCGCCCTGGGGTTCGTACTGGTTTCCCGGCCAACCAAATAAGCCCACCGGAGCCCCCTGCCAATGAACTTAGCTGGTGTCCCCCAGTGGACTTTGAGCCAGAGATTCTGGATTTTGCTGGTAATCCAGGAATCCAGATTCCCACAGTGGGGTTTACTGAAATGGACTTTTTTTTTTTTTTTTTCAGTAACTCATTGGTGAATCTGATGGTGGAGCAGACGAACCTGTACGCCCAACAGTTCGTTGATCAGCGCCCGGGCTAATTTTTGGCTAGACCCGGTGGCTGGACGCCGGTCAGTGCAGCCAAGATGAGGACATTTTGGGGCCTCGTACTGCATATGGGTCTAGTGCAAAAACCCAGTGTCAGGCAATACTGGAGTGGAGACATCCTCTACCAGACCCCACTCTACAGTACGGCCATGACACGCTCCCGGTTTGAGGCCATCCGGAAATGTCTGCATTATTCCAATAATACAGCATGTCCCCCCCGAGGTGATCCTGCCTATAACCGGCTGTATTAGATACGGCCGGTCATCGATCACTTTGGGGCTAAATTTCAGCAGGCCTACGTACCTGGAAGGGAGGTTGCGGTTGATGAGTCTCTCGTTGCGTTCAAGGGGAGACTCAGTTTCCGCTAATACATTCCCACAAAGCGGGCGAGGTATGATGTGAAGCTATACAAAATTTGTGAGAGTACCTCAGGGTACACTTACAAATTTCGTGTGTATGAGGGGCGAGATTCCCGTATTCAATCCCCCCACTCTGGGTGTTACCGGGAAACTCGTGTGGGACCTTATGTACCCACTGCTGGATAAGGGTTACCACTTGTACGTGGATAACTTTTATACCAGCATTCCCTTGTTCATGTCCCTTGCTGCCAGATCCACGTTCGCTTGTGGGACCGTGTGGAAAAATCAACGCGGTCTCCCTGCCCACCCCCTCCAGGTACCTATCCCCAGGGGTGAGACCCGTGCCCTTACCAGTGGAAACCTGTTGCTGGTCAGGTATAAGTACAAGAGGGATGTCCTTATGCTGTCCACAATCCACGGTAATTGCACCACCCCCGTCTCTGTGCGAGGTACCGCTGCAACAGTCCTCAAGCCCGATTGTATCGTCGACTACAATCTTTATATGGGAGGAGTTGATCTCTCTGATCAAGTCCTCAAGCCATATAACGCCATGCACAAAACCCGGGCATGGTACAAAAAAGTTGCGGTCTACTTGGTACAGGTTGCCATGTACAACTCTTTTGTACTATCCCGAAGCGCTGGCAGCACATGGACATTCCTCCAATTCTATGAGGCAGTCCTCAAAGACCTGATCTTTTCAGACCAGGAAAGAGCAGGCCGGAGTACCTCGGGAATTGGAGGCGCCCGGATCGTCCCTGGCCAACATTTTCCAGGTGTGGTCCCCCATACTGGAAAGAAGTGACGAACCCAAAAAAGATGCAGAGTGTGTCACAAGAGGGGGATACGGAAGGACACCACTACTCAATGTGACACTTGCCCCGATAATCCGGGCCTCTGCGTTATCGATTGCTTCAGGGAGTTTCACACTTCTATGGAGTACTAAATTTTTATAATCCCCAACAGTCCCCTAGAGAACATAAAAAACTATGTCTCTCAGACTTTGGAGACATAGAAACAATTTTTTTCCCCAAAAAAATATTAGTTTTAGTGCAGGCATCCTCAAACTGAGGCCCTCCAGATGTTGTAAAACTATAACTCCCAGCATGCCCAGACAACCTACAGCCATCAGCAGGGCATGGTGGGAATTGTAGTTTTACAACATCTGGAGGGCCGCAGTTTTAGGATGCCTGCTTATTGTTTCCAAAGTCTGAGAGTCATACATATTGGGCATCGGCGCGTTCGTAAAAATCTTCTCTATAAAAGTAACATGTAACCCAACCCCCCTGGATGAACAGCGTTCATTTTTTTTTTTTTAAAGTGTAAAAAAAATGCCATTTTTGGACACCTAACATCACAAAAAAGTGTAATAGCGAGCGAACAAAATGTCATATGCACCCCCAATTAGTGCCAATAAAACCGCCATCTCATCCCGCAAAAAATGAGCCCCTACATTAGATAGTCGCCCAACTAAAAAAAAAATTATTTAGCTCCCAGGCTATGGAGATGCAAAAATATTTTTTTTTGGTTCCTAAAATGATAATGTAGTGTAAAATCTAAATAACTTCTAAAATGTAGACATATTATTTATCGCCGCATTTGTAAGAATCTGCCCTATAAAAATAACATTTGACCAAACCCCTCGGATAAACAGCGTTAAAAATATAAAATAAAAACGGTGCCAAAACACCAATTTTTGGGCAAAATTTTCATTTGAATGCTTTTTTTACGGTAATAAAGCAAGGGTTAACAGCCAAACAAAACTCAATATTTATGGCCCTGATTCTGTAGTTTGCAGAAACACCCCATATGTGGTCGTAAATGGCTATATAGCCACACGGCAGGGCATAGAAAGAAGGGAACTCCATATGGTTTCTGGAAGGCAGATTTGGATGGACAGTTTTCTTTGACACCATGTCCCATTAGAAGCCCCCCCTGATGTAGCCTAGACTAGAAACTCCAAAAAAGTGACCCTATCTAAGAAACTACACCCGTCAAGGTATTCAAAAGTTACTTTACAAACTTTGTTAACCCTTTAGGTGTTCCACAAAACTAAATAGCGAATGTAGAAACAATTTTAGAATTGAAATTTTTTGTTACCTTGCCTCAAAAAAGTTGAATATAGAGCAACCAAAAATCATATTTACCCCTAAAATAGTCCCAAAACAACAACCACCTTATCCCGTAGTTTCCTAGATGGGGTCACTTTTATGGAGTTTCTACTCTAGGGGTGCATCAGGGGGCTTGAAAGGGTACATGGTGTAAATAAACCAGTCCAGCAAAATCTGCCTTCCAAAAACCATATGGTGTTCCCCTTCTTCTATGTCCTGCCGTTTAGCCAAATAGTAGTTTATGACCACATATGGGGTGTTTCTGCAAACTACAGAATCAGGGCAACTCATTTTGAGTTTTGTTTGGCTGTTAACCCATTTTTTTCAGTAATAAAGTAAGGGTTAAAATGGAAAATCTTCCAAAAAATAGACATTTCTAAATTGTTTCTCCATCTGCCATTAACTCTTGTGGAACACCTAAAGGGTTAAAAAAGTTTGTAAACCCAGTTTTGAATAACTTGAGGGGTGTACTTTCTTAGTTGGAGTCACTTTTTTGGAATTTCTATTCTAGGGGTGCAAGGGGGGGCTTGATATGGGACATGGTATAAACAAAACCAGTCCTGCAAAATCTGCCTTGCAAAACCCATATGGTGTTCCCCTCCTTCTATGTCCTCCCGTTTGGCCAAACAGTAGTTTACCACCACATATGGGGTGTTTCTGCAAACTACAGAATCAGGGCAACCCATTTTGAGTTTTGTTTGGCTGTTAACCCATTTTTTTCAGTAATAAAGTAAGGGTTAAAATGGAAAATTTTCCAAAAAATTGAAATTTCTAAATTGTTTCTCCATCTGCCATTATTTCTTGTGGAACACCTAAAGGGTTAACAAAGTTTGTAAACCCAGTTTTGAATACCTTGAGGGGTGTACTTTCTTAGATGGAGTCACTTTTTGAAATTTCAATTCTAGGGGTGCAACGGGTGGCTTCAAATGGGACATGGTATAAACAAAACCAGTCCTGCAAAATCTGCCTTCCAAAACCCATATGGCGTTCCCCTCTTTCTATGTGCTCCCGTTTGGCCAAACAGTAGTTTATGACCACATATGGGGTGTTTTTGCAAACTACAGAATCAGGGCAACCCATATTGAGTTTTGTTTGGCTGTTAACCCTTACTTTATTGCTGGAAAAAATGGGTTAAAATGGAAAATTTTCCAAAAAATAGAAGTTTCTAAATTGTTTCTCCATCTGCCATTAACTCTTGTGGAAAACCTAAAGGTTTAACAAAGTTTGTAAACCCAGTTTTGAATACCTTGAGGGGTGTACTTTCTTAGATGGAGTCACTTTTTTGAAATTTCTATTCTTGGGGTGTAACGAAGGGCTTCAAATGAGACATGGTATAAACAAAGCCACTCCTGCAAAATCTGCCTTCCAAAACCCATATGGCGTTCCCCTCTTTCTATGTGCTCCTGTTTGGCCAAACAGTAGTTTACGACCACATATGGGGTGTTTTTGCAAACTACAGAATCAGGGCAACCCATATTGAGTTTTGTTTGGCTGTTAACCCTTACTTTATTGCTGGAAAAAATGGGTTAAAATGGAAAATTTTCCTAAAAATAGAAATTTCTAAATTGTTTCTCCATCTGCCATTAACTCTTGTGGAACACCTAAAGGGTTAACAAAGTTTGTAAACCCAGTTTTGAATAACTTGAGGGGTGTACTTTCTTAGATGGAGTCACTTTTTTGGAATTTCTATTCTAGGGGTGCAAGGGGGGGGCTTGAAATGGGACATGGTATAAACAAAACCGGTCCTGCAAAATCTGCCTTGCAAAACCCATATGGTGTTCCCCTCCTTCTACAGTCAGGTTCATAAATATTGGGACATCGACACAATTCTAAAATCTTTGGCTCTATACACCACCACAATAGATTTGAAATGAAACAAACAAGATGTGCTTTAACTGCAGACTGTCATATTTAATTTGAGGGTATTTACATCCAAATCAGGTGAACAGTGTAGGAATTACAACAGTTTGCATATGTGCCTACCACTTGTTAAGGAACCAAAAGTAATGGGACAATTGGCTTCTCAGCTGTTCCATGGCCAGGTGTGTGTTATTCCCTCATTATCCCAATTACAATGAGCAGATAAAAGGTCCAGAGTTAATTTCAAGTGTGCTATTTGCATTTGGAATCTGTTGCTGTCAACTGTCAAGATGAGATCCAAAGAGTTGTCACTATCAGTGAAGAAAGCCATCATTAGGCTGAAAAACAAAACAAACCCATCAGAGAGATAGCAAAAACATTAGGCGTGGCCAAAACAAATGTTTGGAATATTCTTAAAAAGAAGGAACGCAACGGTGAGCTCAGCAACACCAAAAGACCCGGAAGACTACGGAAAACAACTATAGTGGATGACCGAAGAATTCTTTCCCTGGTGAAGAAAACACCCTTCACAACAGTTGGCCAGATCAAAAACACTCTCCAGGAGGTAGGTGTATGTGTGTCAAAGTCAACAAGCAAGAGCAGACTTCACCAGAGTTAATACAGAGGGTTCACCACAAGATGTAAACCATTGGTGAGCCTCAAAAACAGGAAGGCCAAATTAGAGTTTGCCAAATGACATCTAAAAAAGCCTTCACAGTTCTGGAACAACATCCTATGGACAGATGAGACCAAGATCAATTTGTACCAGAGTGATGGGAAGAGAAGAGTATGGAGAAGGAAGGGAACTGCTCATGATCCTAAGAATACCACCTAATCAGTAAAGCATGGTGGTGGTAGTGTCATGGCGTGGGCATGTATGGCTGCCAATGGAACTGGTTCTTTTGTATTTATTGATGATGTGACTGCTGACAAAAGCAGCAGGATGAATTCTGAAGTTTTTCGGGCAATATTATCTGCTCATATTCAGCAAAATGCTTCAGAACTCATTGGACGGCGCTTCACAGTGCAGATGGACAATGACCCAAAGCATACTGCAAAAGCAACCAAAGAGTTTTTTAAGGGAAAGAAGTGGAATGTTATGCAATGGCCAAATCAATCACCTGACCTGAATCCGATTGAGCATGCATTTCACTTGCTGAAGACAAAACTGAAGGGAAAATGCCCCAAGAACAAGCAGGAACTGACGACAGTTGCAGTAGAGGCCTGGCAGAGCATCATCAGGGATGAAACCCAGCATCTGGTGATGTCTATGTGTTCCAGACTTCAAGCTGTAATTGACTGCAAAGGATTTGCAACCAAGTATTAAAAAGTGAAAGTTAGATTTATGATTATTATTCTGTCCCATTACTTTTGGTCCCTTAACAAGTGGGAGGCACATATGCAAACTGTTGTAATTCCTACCTCGTTCACCTGAATTGGACGTAAATACCCTCAAATTAAAGCTGACAGTCTGCAGTTAAAGCACATCTTATTCGTTTAATTTCAAATCCATTGTGGTGGTGTATAGAGCCAAAAATGTTAGAATTGTGTTGATGTCCCAATATTTATGGACCTGACTGTATGTCCTCCTGTTTGGCCAAACAGTAGTTTACCACCACATATGGGGTGTTTCTGCAAACTACAGAATCAGGGCAACCCATTTTGAGTTTTGTTTGGCAGTTAACCCTTGTTTTTTTTCCAGGAAAAAATTGATTATATTGGAAAATTTTCCAAAAAATCTAAATTCTTAAAATTTATGTCCATTTGCCATGAAGTCTTGTGGAAGACCTAAAGGGTTAACAAAGTTTGTAAAAGCAGTTTTGAATACCTTGAGGGGTGTAGTTTCTAGAATTTTTGGGTGGTTTCTATTATGTAAGCCTCACAAAGTGACTTCAAACCTGAACTGGTCCATAAAAAGTGGGATTTTGAAGATTTCTGAAAAATTTCAAAATTTGCTTCTAAACTTCTAAGCCTTGTAACATCCCCAAAAAATAAAATATCATTCCCAAAATGCTACAAACATGAAGTAGACATATGGGGAATGTAAAGTCATCACAATTGTTGGGGGTATTACTATGTATTACAGAAGTAGAGAAACTGAAACTTAGAAATTTGCAAATTTTTGGTAAATATGGTATTTTCTATGGAAAAAAATTACTTTTTTGACCCAATTTTAGCAGTGTCATGAAGTACAATATGTGACAAAAAAACAATCTCAGAACGGCCTGGGTAAGTCAAAGCGTTTTAAAGTTATCAGCACTTAAAGTGACACTGGTCAGATTTGCAAAAAATGGCCTGGTCCTTAAGGTGAAATAGGGCTGTGTCCTTAAGGGGTTAATATGTTTGAATCCAGAACTCTGTGAACAGACAGCTTCTTTAGCAATGACCTTCTGTGGCTTACCATCCTTGTGGATAGTGTCAATGGCTGCCTTCCCCATAATTGTGTACCCTATTGAACCAGACTGATGGAACATTTAAAGGCTTAGGAAACCTTTGCAGGTGTATTGATTAGCTGATTACAGTGTGATACCATGAGTAGAGTTGAGCGAACCCGAATCCCATTGAAGTCAATGGGGACCCGAACTTCACTTTATTATTTTCCGTTATAACATGGTTATAACAGAAAATAATAGTATTAGCTTTTTCAGATCTGAGTTTTCACGATCGTGAAAACTCAGATCCGACAGTATATTCTAACACAGAGGCGTTCCCATGGTGATGGAGACGTTTCAAGTTAGAATATACTAAGAACTGTGTACATAACTGCCCCCTGCTGCACCTAAGGGGTTATATGTGCGGATCTCAGCCCCCTGTAAGAGATCGGGTGCTGCCAGGCAGCAGGGGCCAGACCCCCTCCCTCCCCAGTATTAAAATCATTGGTGGCCAGTGCGGCCCCCCTCCCTCCCTCCCTAGTATTAAAATCATTGGTGGTCAGTGCAGCCCCCCCACCCCCACCCCCTCTATTAAAATCATTGCTGGTTAGTGCGGCCCCTCCCCTATTAAAATCATTGGTGTCCAGTGCGGCCTCCCCCCCACCCCTAATTAAAATCATTGGTGGCAGTGGAGCGGCAGTTCCGATCGGAGTCCCAGTTTAATCGCTGGGGCTCCAGTCGTTTACCATGGCAGTCAGGACGCTACTGCAGTCCTGGCTGCCATGGTTACTTAGCACTTTTAGCAGCATTATACTTACGTGCGCTGTCTGTGGCCGGCCGGCGCTCCTCCTACTGGTAAGTGACAGGTCTGTGCTATAAGCAATGCGCCACACAGACCTTTCACTTACCAGCAGGAGGAGCGCCGGCCGGCCACTTACAGCTCATGAAAGTATAATGCTGCTAAAAGTGCTAAGTAACCATGGCAGCCAGGACTGCAGTAGCGTCCTGGCTGCCATGGTAACTGATCGGAGCCCCAGCGATTAAACTGGGACTCCGATCGGAACTGCTCCGCTGCCACCAATGATGGGGGGGGGGGGTGTTGTTGTTAACCAATGATTTTAATTAGGGGGGGGAGAGGGGAGGCCGCACTGGAAACCAATGATTTTAATAGGGGATAGGTGGGTGTGGGGGGGCCGCACTAGCCACATATGATTTTAATTAGGGGTGGGGGGGAGAGGGGAGGCCGCACTGGCCACCAATGATTTTAATACTGGGGAGGGAGAGAGAGGGGGGGCCGCACTGGCCACCAATGATTTTAATACTGGGGAGGGAGGGGGGTCTGGCCCCTGCTGCCTGGCAGCACCCGATCTCTTACAGGGGGCTGAGATCCGCACAATTAACCCCTCAGGTGCGGCACCTGAGGGGTTAATTGTGCGGATCACAGCCCCCTGCAAGAGATCAGGTGCTGCCAGGCAGCAGGGGGCCGTTATGTCCACAGTTCTCAGTATATTCTAACTTGAAGCGTCCCCATCACTATGGGAACGCCTCTGTGTTAGAATATACTGTCAGATCTGAGTTTTCATGATCTAACTCAAATCCGATAGTATATTCTAACATAGAGGCCCTCCCATGGTGATGAGGATGCTTCAAGTTAAAATATACCATCGGATTGGACAAAACTGCGATCCGATGGTATATTAATATTACCCGAACACCGAACCTTAACTTTTACTGAAATGTTCGGGTTCGGGTGACGAACACAGTAAAGTTCGGTACGAACCCGAACTTTACAGTTCGCCCAACCCTAACCATTAGTCTACAATATTGAACTTTTTTTTTTTACAATGTTCTAATTTTCCGAGGTACTGACTTTTGTGTTTTCATTAGCTATAAACCATAATCATCCACATTAAAAGAAAAATATACTTGAAATAGATTACTCTGGGTGTAATAAATCTATATAATATATGAGTTTCACTTTTTGAATTGAATTATTGAAATAAATAAACTTTTCAGTGATGTTCTAATTTATTGAAAAGCACCTACTGTATATCATAACATGAACTTCAATAGTAACAGTAAACATTACCAGACATGCTATGTTGTTAATTTTTCTTGTACTAGATGGATCTGATGTATATAATGAGGGTTTGGGGTTTAACCTCTTAAGGACACAGGGCATACAGGTACGCCCTGATGTCCTGGTACTTAAGGACACAGGGCGTACCTGTACGTCCTGTGTAGTTCTGATCAGCGCCGTGCAGCGGGCGGTGATCGGAATTGGGTGCCTTTTCAAATCATTGAGCAGGCACCCTGGGACAATGAGCGGGGGGGGTCAATTCAGACCTGCGGTTTGCTGCGTTCTCGGGTTATTTGGGTCTCTGGGGACGCGATAACCCGGAACAGGATGGCGATCGGTGGTGTGATAATACACTAGCAATCACTATTCTGTGATCCTGAGAGGTGATGGTGACATCACCTCTCAGGATCGGCTCTGATTGGCTGCAGGGGCGGGCGGGCAGTTCAAATTATTGCAGCGCTCTTCTCCTCCTCCTTTCTTTCTCGGATCTCCAGAGCCAGCACCCCCTTCTGACCCTCCACAGTGCCATCTGGCACTAAAAGGTATTTAGGGAAAGGTTAGGGACAGGTTAGGTGCTATTTAGGGAAAGGTTAGGGACAGGTTAGTTTTTTGTTGCATCACCCTAAATTGGGTGTCTGGGGTCCACAGCACAGCTGTGTGACCCTAGACCCCCCCAGGGGTGCTGCAGCTTGCCCCCCCTGCCCCCGCTTGCCCCCCCTGCCCCCCCTCCACAACATTTTTTGGGGCGCAAGCTGTTTTTTTTTTTTCTGCGTACGCTGACTGTGGACGGCACTCTTTGCGTCCGGCCACTGTTAGTGCATCGCACACCCCACCGCTGATCAGCTCCGGACGGCTGATCAGTGAGTTTAAATTTTTTTTTTTTATTTGGCTGTTTACCCTTTCTTTGTAACTGGAAGAAATTTATTCAAATGAAACATTTGCCAATAAATTTCAATTCTGAAATTTTATCTCCATTTGAATGCAAACTACAGAATCAGGGCAATAAATATATTGTTTTGTTTGGCTGTTAACCCTTGCTTTATTACTGGAAAAAATAGATAAAAATTGAAAATTTGCCAAAAAATGTTATTCTAAAATTATCCAAAAAATTTAAATTCTGAAATTTTATCTCCATTTGCCATTAACTCTTGTGGAACAACTAAAGGTTTAGCAAAGTTTGTAAATACCTTGAGGGGTTTAGTTTCTAGAATGGGGTCATTTTTGGGTGGTGTCTATTATGTAAGCATCACAAAGTGACTTCAGACCTGAACCGGTCCATAAAAAGTGTTTTTTTGAAAATTTCAAGATTTGCTTCTAAACTTCTAAGCCTTGTAACATCCCCAAAAAATAAAATGTCATTCCCAAAATGATCCAAACAAGAAGTAGACATATGGGGAATGTAACTATTTTTGTAGGTATTACTATGTATTATAGAAGTAGAGAAATTTAAACTTGGAAATTTGTGGAAAATTTGGTATTTTTTTATTATAAAAAAAATGATATTTTTTACTCCATTTTACCAGTGTCATGAATACAATATGTGACGAAAAAACAATCTCAGAATGGCCTGGATAAGTCAAAACGTTTTAAAGTTATCACCACATAAAGTGACACTGGTCAAATTTGCAAAAAATGGCCTGGTCCTTAAAGTGAAATATGGCCGTGTCCTTAAAGGGGTTCTGCACTTTCATTTAACTGATGATCTATCCTCTTGATAGATCATCATCTTCTGATCGGCGGGGGTACGACACCCAGGACCCCCGCCGATCAGCTGTTTGAGAAGGCAGCGGCGCTCCAGCAGCGCCGCAGCCTTCTCACTGTTTACCGCCGGGCCGCCGGCCCACTGACGTCATGACTAGTATCAACTAGCGTGAGCGGGGCTAAGCTCCATTCAAGTGAACAGAGCTTAGCCGCGCCCACGCTAGTTGATACTAGTCGTGACATCAGTAGGCCGGCGGCCCGGCGGTAAACAGTGAGAAGGCGGACCCCCGCCGATCAGAAGCTGATGATCTATCCAGATGATAGATCATCAGTTAAATGAAAGTGCAGAACCCCTTTAAGGGGTTAAGGTTCTGGGCAGGAGAAATTCAAAAGATCTCTCTTAATTTTTGAACTTTTAGTGGGGTCTCATTCTACATTGATGACTTCTAGCATCAAGTAAGTTCTGAACATGTAAATCCTAATGGTCTTTTCTCTTTTTCCAATTATTTCCCTATAAATTTCCATCCTTAAAGAGGCTCTGTCACCCAGATGAAATCTACCCTACCAGGCATACAGTATAGCCTGGTAGGGCCAACGATGGAGACAAAAAATGTACCTTTACACTGCGTGCAGAATTATTAGGCAAATGAGTATTTTGACCACATCATCCTCTTTATGTATGTTGTCTTACTCCAAGCTGTATAGGCTCGAAAGCCTACTACCAATTAAGCATATTAGGTGATGTGCATCTCTGTAATGAGAAGGGGTGTGGTCTAATGACATCAACACCCTATATTAGGTGTGCATAATTATTAGGCAACTTCCTTTCCTTTGCCAAAATGGGTCAAAAGAAGGACTTGACAGGCTCAGAAAAGTCAAAAATAGTGAGATATCTTGCAGAGGGATGCAGCACTCTTAAAATTGCAAAGCTTCTGAAGCGTGATCATCGAACAATCAAGCGTTTCATTCAAAATAGTCAACAGGGTCACAAGAAGCGTGTGGAAAAACCAAGGCGCAAAATAACTGCCCATGAACTGAGAAAAGTCAAGCGTGCAGCTGCCAAGATGCCACTTGCCACCAGTTTGGCCATATTTCAGAGCTGCAACATCACTGGAGTGCCCAAAAGCACAAGGTGTGCAATACTCAGAGACATGGCCAAGGTAAGAAAGGCTGAAAGACGACCACCACTGAACAAGACACACAAGCTGAAACGTCAAGACTGGGCCAAGAAATATCTCAAGACTGATTTTTCTAAGGTTTTATGGACTGATGAAATGAGAGTGAGTCTTGATGGGCCAGATGGATGGGCCCGTGGCTGGATTGGTAAAGGGCAGAGAGCTCCAGTCCGACTCAGACGCCAGTAAGGTGGAGGTGGACTACTGGTTTGGGCTGGTATCATCAAAGATGAGCTTGTGGGGCCTTTTCGGGTTGAGGATGGAGTCAAGCTCAACTCCCAGTCCTACTGCCAGTTTCTGGAAGACACCTTCTTCAAGCAGTGGTACAGGAAGAAGTCTGCATCCTTCAAGAAAAACATGATTTTCATGCAGGACAATGCTCCATCACACGCGTCCAAGTACTCCACAGCGTGGCTGGCAAGAAAGGGTATAAAAGAAGAAAATCTAATGACATGGCCTCCTTGTTCACCTGTGGTCCATCATCAAATGTGAGATTTACAAGGAGGGAAAACAGTACACCTCTCTGAACAGTGTCTGGGAGGCTGTGGTTGCTGCTGCACGCAATGTTGATGGTGAACAGATCAAAACACTGACAGAATCCATGGATGGCAGGCTTTTGAGTGTCCTTGCAAAAAAAGGTGGCTATATTGGTCACTGATTTGCTTTTGTTTTGTTTTTGAATGTCAGAAATGTATATTTGTGAATGTTGAGATGTTATATTGGTTTCACTGGTAAAAATAAATAATTGAAATGGGTATATATTAGTTTTTTGTTAAGTTGCCTAATAATTATGCACAGTAATAGTCACCTGCACACACAGATATCCCCCTAAAATAGCTAAAACTAAAAACAAACTAAAAACTACTTCCAAAAATATTCAGCTTTGATATTAATGAGTTTTTTGGGTTCATTGAGAACATGGTTGTTGTTCAATAATAAAATTAATCCTCAAAAATACAACTTGCCTAATAATTCTGCACTCCCTGTATTTATCATGTTGGCAGTCCAGTTAGGCAGAGAAAGCAACTTTTAAAAATATACTAATGAGGAATTCGTGCACTCAGAGGTGGGCTTATGCCTTCCGAGCACGTCTTCTGCGACGCCCCCGTTCATTGCTAATTCTGGATTTCTGCACCTAATCACGCCCCCATGTCTTTTGATTGACAGCATTAGACCCATTGGTCTAGCGCTCAGATCCTGCACCTGCACACTTGTTTTCCTGGATATTTTCCATTCTTCCAGGCTTGTGTGTATGTCTAGTGCGCACGAGCCGTCACACACAAGCCTCAAAGAACAAAAAATAAGTGCACAGGCGTGGGATCTCAATCAAAAGATATGGGGTCGTGATCAGGTGCAGAAGGCCAGAATTAGCAATGAACGGGGGTGTCGCAGAAGCAGTGCTCGGAAGGCATAAGCCCGCCTCCAAGTTCTCAAATCCCTCATTAGCATATATTTTTAAGTAGCTTTTTCTGCCTAACCGGACCACCGACATGAGAAATAAAGGTATTTTTTTTGTCTGCATTGTCGGCCCTACCAGGCTATATGCCTGGTAGGGTAGACGATATGGGTGACAGGGTCTCTTTAAATCAGTTATATTAATCAGTAACTGCATGGTATCGATAAAAGGAGAGGACCCCTAAAGTTTCTAGGCCCCATAGCATTTTTAAACCTTGTAAAATGTGAATTGGATTGAAGAGAATTACAAAGACAAGGTTGTTTAAAAATAAAAAAAAAAGCATATCTTTGGGTCGAACAGAAGAAATATTACACACTGTTGTGTTGTTTTTGGAAGACAGCAGCCATATTGTTATAGTTCTGGAGAACCCCTTTAAATGAAGTGGAATGGCGAACATGTTTGTTAAATAATAAAGAAGCAGACGTTCTACTCTTAGCCCTTTAAAAAAGGCTTTAATGACCTATTATTTAAATCGACTTATTTTATATTAAGGAGTACAACTTTACTTATTATAGGGCAAATGACCACAAGAAGCTTTTTAATCAGGGTCGAACTGGGAACTTAAAGTGGCCCTGGAAAAAACTAACCCTATGTTGTAGGTGGGTCCAATCTGAATGAAGATGGGGCAATACAAGTAGGCGGGGACAACAGAAGTAGGTGGGGTTATACCATACTGCAATAGAAAATACTGCCCCAGTAGAACCAAATACCCCAGTTCAGCACAAAATACTTCTGCTCTGCTACAGTAATCAACTGTATCACCATCCTGAACACTTGAATTCAAAAGGGTACTTGTAGCCACCGGTCAGGTGCATAAGTACCTGACGCTCCTAGTGTTAATTAATGCTGAGAACATAAAATCATTATGTACCTGATTGACAGCATGAGGAGGGTTTGGTTGGCCCCCTGGGAATCCGCCAACCAGGACATTTCCTTGTAGGGTCTATGCCCAGTCAGCCACTGTTTTTAATATGGTTTATCAGTAAGAAATCTCTAGTTCTAATGTTATCAGCTGTTCACCTCCATGATAATTGCTTTTCACGTTGAAAAATGGCTTGAATTCTGTCTCATTCTCCACGGGAGAATCAGATTACACGTCAATACAATCCTATGGAGAGGAGACAGGGGAGGAGTAGAGATGTCGCGAACATAAAATTTTCTGTAAATGTTTCTGCAAATGTTTGCGAACGGGCGAACCGGGCGAACCGCCATAGACTTCAATAGGCAGGTGAATTTTAAAACCCACAGGGACTCTTTCTAGCCACAGTAGTGATGGAAAAATTGTTTCAAGGGGACTAACACCTGGACTGTGGCATGCCGGAGGGGGATCCATGGCAAAACTCCCATGGAAAATTACATAGTTGATGCAGAGTTGGATTTTAATCCATAAAAGGGAAAAAATCACCTAACAATCCAATTTTATTTTTAACAACGTGGTTTAAAACATTCCAGTGTGTGTATACAATCAGGTATGATGTTGTATCGATCAGGTAGTGTAAGGGTTACGCTCGGTTCACAGACATTGACAGACCAAACTCCCCTTTTAATGCACCGCAAACAACCGCAAACAGTCCATTTGCCCAACCGCAAACTCCCCATTTGTACAAGGTTGGATACCAAGCTAACCATGTCCCGTTGATGTCATTGAAGGTTTCTTCCTCCACCCAGCCACGTACAACACCAAGGGTCCCGGAAAGGTGAATTGAATTGATTTTTCGAACGGGGAGATGGTTAAAAAAACGCTGGCTCCCTCCCCTTTGTTTGAATCCACGCCACGGTCACTGTGTCTGCACCGTGCAATTTACTGTCCCACCCGATATGAGTGCTATTTTCTGTAGTTCTCTCTTCTCATCAGTTTAATCCCTTTTACGTCCCCATTCTGGGGTCCATTTATTAAATTGATTTTTAGAACGGGGAGATGGTTAAAAAAACGCTGTCTCCCTCCCCTGGCTGGAATGTGTCTGCTGACTGTGAGGTACAGGGTCAAAATTGACTCAATGATGATGTATAGGGGGCGGACCGAACATCGCATATGTTCGCCCGCCGCGGCGAACGCGAACAAGCTATGTTCGCCGGGAACTATTTGCCGGCGAACTATTCGGGCTATCACTAGGGAGGAGTCAGCAGCAGTTTAAGTGAGATAGGACTTAGGAAGCAGCTATTCCTCCACTTTTTATGTGCAGTGGATGGCAGCTGGTCTCCACCCACCATGTATGAGAGATTTGCAAACTAGGTGCTCAGCATGTATAGAGCAAAACTGCAAAAAAAATAAAAAATTGCCAGAAATAGAGTTATTACTCATGGACACACACTGTACTATTGATTAATGCAGAGTTTATGGAAAGGTTAGGTAAATATATTTTTTAAAGAATTTTGATGATTTATTTTTTTTTTCCCATGTTACTATCTATATTAAATAAATAGATCTCCTCTAGTAGTTTGTATTCTGGTGCATTTGTAGTTTAATCCAATTCTTCTAAAAATAAATTGGCTACATGGTCCAAGCACATTGTATAGCTGGTGGCAAACAGTCCCTACTGGTCTGTATGTGAGACACTCTATTCTCACCTGAAAACATTACCTCTTGTGGAGAATGCTTCTGTAAAATGACATATCATGCCAGGTTTTCTTTCTCATGGAACTTCTCTGTGTTTCTTTGTAAGATTGGAAGAACACGGAGGAGGTACATGTAACATGGGCCTTGGCCTATAAAAAAGCTTGTTCTCCCATGAAGCAGTAAAGTGTGGAGATGGCCTTGCGGTTTTTCCCGGCGGTCGTTTCGTGGCAAAACTTTGCTAGTTCGCGGTTCACCATTGGGGGCGAACAAATGGCGATGTCCGCCGGTGCCATATTCTTTTACATTGTGAAGAACTTTGACCCATGACACATCCATCACGTGGTACAGGACAGCCAATTGAGACGTTTCAGCACATGGACATACCCCCTACCTTATAAATAAACCTGATCTGGCCGCCATTTTATATTCAGTGTTTTGCTAGTGTAGGGAGAGGTTTCTGTGTGGAGCAGGGACAGACTGTTAGGGACACCAAACGATTGCTAATAGGGCTGCAAAAGTCATTTTAAGGACTGGTATAGGTGTGCTATCGATAGGTGTGACTAACTGAGGGGTGTAATATACTTACAATATACTTTCTAACATAGAAAGTATATTATAGTGCAATTGTATTGTGCAGCAGTTGTGTGCGGTTCTGCTGCGTTACTGTAGCCACACAGAGTGCCAAACGCTATTGGAACAACTAATTTCTACTGGTGTGATTTACTAGTTGCCCCCCCAAAAAAACTGATTGAAGCAGGGGTGTTATATACCAATTATATACTTTCTATATAGTGCATTTGGGTAGTGCAGCATTTGTTTGCGGTTCTGCTGCGTTACCTCAGCTACATATAGGGACAAATGACATTGGGACAAATAATTTCTACTGGTGTGATATACCAGATGCCCCTTATAAAAAGTGAAAAAAAAAAGTGGGCTACAGTAAAATTGTTATTCAGTGACCGCATAATGTACCTCGAGCCACATAATCACAATTTCTTTTATGTCAGGTGAATGCCTAATTTTTAAGGCTCTACCAGGGCACATTTTAAGGCTCTACCAGGGCACATTTCAGAGAATTTCCCTTTAAGACGCATAAAAATGTCCCCTGTTTAAGATATATTTTTTTGGGAATTTTTGTAATTGATCCCCCTCTGGTATGTCACTGTCCATGTTGTGGGACTATTTGTGCACTTCTACTAAGTATTTGGTGGCTGCAAATATGACCTGAAGGTTTTTCAGGTTCGCCTGCCATTAAAGTGAATGGAGCACGCTGCGAACTTGTGGTTCGCGGACATTTTATCGCGTCCGCACGATCGCGTTCCATGAAACAGAAATAATACAGTTTTGTATTCCATATTAGGTCAAAATGCCATTGGGTACATTTTTAGCTACTATAATATATAGAATCTCGGTAGAAATAGTTTTATTCCTCAATGTAACCATTACTTCTTCTTTCACATTGCAGTTAAATAAGTTCAAATGGGTTCTAAGAAATGTCAGTGGCAGAATCTTTGCAGCCCCATCTCTACGTATTTTATTCTAAGCGCTTTTCAACTAGAATCCAAGGTGAGAATTTTATAGCAAAGCAGATGTAAAGGATGAGGGTTATGTTTAATCACCTGCATATATCTAGGTAAAGAAATGTCTCTTCGTCAAATTCCACATGCTAAACGCTCTGGGCAAGGAATCTGGATTGCATCGCAGAGGAAAGTTACAGTTTAAAAAGTAAGTTAATCTGTGCAAACAGAAGTCTAATCCACACAAATGTGAAGATTATTTGTAGAGTTTCTGAAATATAAATTTCATCCGACTTTGTAAATGTTAATCAATTAACTCACGCATTGCTGCAGCTGAGACTTCATTATGAAGACTGGGTTATAAGTAGTGATACAGGGTTGGCATACATGTACTGTATCTGTATTTAAAATACAGAATAAATGGATGTACTGTTTCTCACATTTATAAGGTCACACACCTGGAGGTGTCTTCATGATTGCACGGGTGGTTTAATTGCATTTTGACATCTGAAATCAACATCTTTATAGCTTTATATTGTATTCCTGGTATACGCAGTAGCCTCTTTTATGAAACGGTCATTATTTTCTCCTACTAAGCATATCTCTATTATAATGTAAAAATTGGAATTGCAGAGGTTGCCAACAAGAACAGATTCCTGTGCCCCGATTGCCACCAGCTGACTAACAGTGTCGAAGACATGGTTGGGTGATAATGTAGGCCGAGCAGAAGGGCAGTGAAGTCCTGGACATGGCTCAGATAACAGCAGGAAAACAGTTAACTTTACTTAAAGGCATGTTCCAGTTTGCATCAATATCCTTTGAAATAATCATTTATGAAGGTAGCTGTAATTTTGTAATATATTTTTTACCTTTACTGTTCCCATCTTCCTTTCTGGTATGTGGTCACATGACCATGTCCATGCAGCTCATCCTTATTTCCTGTGATGTTATATCCATGGACGTGTCAAAGCATGAACAGGGGTGGTAATAGGGGAGTGTCTATGTAACTAGCTGGGTGGGAGGAGCTATAAACTAGCTGGGCATTGTTAGGGGAAGTGATAGGGAGTGTCTATGTAACTAGTTGGGTGGGAGGAGCTAAAAACTAGCTGGACATTGCTGGGGGCAGTGTTTGAAATTGAGGCAGAGAAAGGAGAAGTACATCATGGGTTTGCTTGGCAATGGCAACCGTAAGTGCTATATCCAGGAGTGAAACCAGAGTGATTTGTTTACATGGTGAAAACTGGTTACGGGAGTTCGAATTGAAAAAAGCCTGAGAAAATGTATATCAGGTAAGCAACTGTATGATCATACTGTATCTGTTAAAAATCATAATAATCCCAGAAAATCCCTTTAAGAAATACGGCACAGCTGGTATGTAGAGACTAGGGATGAGCGAACCCGAACTGTATAGTTTGGGTTCGTACAGAATTTTGGGGTGTTCGTGACACGGACCCGAACCCGAACATTTATGTAAAAATTTGGGTTCGGGTTCGGTGTTCGGCGCTTTCTTGGCGCTTTTTGAAAGGCTGCAAAGCAGCCAATCAACGAGTGTCATACTACTTGCCCCAAGAGGCCATCACAGCCATGCCTACTATTGGCATGGCTGTGATTGGCCAGTGCAGCATGTGACCCAGCCTCTATTTAAGCTGGAGTCACGTAGCGCCGCACGTCACTCTGCTCTGATCAGTGTAGGGAGAGGATGCAGCTGCTGCTGTTAGGGCGAGATTAGGCAGGGATTAACTCAGCAAAAACACTTAATGAAGTGATCGATCTACAGCTGTGAATCATTCAACTTCTGCTAGTTAATTGCTCACGGTTTTTAGGCTGCCCAGAGCGTTTTTCTGTCACTTTTTTCAGGGGTGATCGGCGGCCATTTTGTGTCTTGTGGTGCGACAGCACAAGCTGCCACCAAGTCCATTTAATCATCAATAGTAGGGATTTTTTTTTATATAGCCTACATCAGGGGCTTGGCTGTGCTTATTGTCACCCCTAGAAACTCAGGATAGAATTTTCTATATTTTATTGAGGGGTGAAATTCAATTGCCAAAATAGCAATCCCCTAAATCTGGTGTTCCAGCTGTGGCTGGACAAGTTTTTTAGTGTCCGTCAAAACATAGTTTTTGTTCTGGGTTGAAATTCAATTCCCAAAATAGCAATACCCTAAATCAGTGGTTTTTGCTGTTGCAGGCCAAGTTTAAATCTGTCCGTAAAAGGGTATATTACACAAACTGTTACAATTGCTGAAAGCATAAGCCTTTAAATTTGCACACACTATTGTGCATCTCACATAGTGTATTTCTGTCCGTAAAAGGGTATATTACATTCAAGGTGCAAATTCAAGTGCTGATAGGGTCATCCTCAATAACTTCACACGCTACCATCTCCAAGTGTAATTCTGTCCGTAAAAGGATACCTTTCATCCAGGGCCTAAATACTAGGCCTACAATTTATATTCCCCTAAATCTGTGGTTACTGCTGTGCCTGTATTAGTGTAATATGGTACTTAAATAGATAGCCAAATAGTGTTAGGTGCCTGTAAAAAAAAGGCCTGAATTTGAATTCAATACATTGGGCCAAATAATTTTTTTCTTATTGTGGTGAACGGTAACAATGAAGAAAACATCTAGTAAGGGATGCGGACGCGGACATGGTCGTGGTGGTGTTAGTGGACCCTGTGGTGCTGGGAGAGGACGTGGCCGTTCTGCCACAGCCACACGTCCGAGTGAACCAACTACCTCAGGTCCCAGTAGCAGCCAGAATTTACAGCGATATTTGGTGGGGCCCAATGTCGTTCTAAGGATGGTAAGGCCTGAGAAGGTACAGGCATTAGTAAATTGGGTGGCTGACAGTGGATCCAGCACGTTCACATTATCTCTCACCCAGTCTTCTGCAGAAAGCACACAGATGGCGCCTGAAAACCAAGCCCATCAGTCTGTCACATCACCCCCATGCATATCAGGGAAACTGTCTGAGCCTCAAGTTATGCAGCAGTCTCTTATGCTGTTTGAAGACTTTGCTGGCAGGGTTTCCCAAGGGCATCCACCTAGCCCTTCCTCAGCAGTGGAAAACATAGAATGCACTGACGCACAACCACTTATGTTTCCTGATGATGAGGACATGGGAATACCACCTCAGCACGTCTGTGATGATGACGAAACACAGGTGCCAACTGCTGCGTCTTTCTGCAGTGTGCAGACTGTACAGGAGGTCAGGGAGGAAGACTGGGTGGAAGACGATGCAGGGGACAATGAGGTCCTAGACCCCACATGGAATGAAGGTCGTGCCACTGACTTTCAGAGTTCAGAGGAAGAGGCAGTGGTGAGACCGAGCCAACAGCGTAGCAAAAGATGGAGCAGTGTGCAAAAGCAGAACACCCGCCGCAAAGAGAGTTCGCCTGCTACTGGCCACCGCCATCTGGGACCGAGCACCCCAAAGGCAGCTTCAAGGAGTTCCCTGGCATGGCAGTTCTTAAAACAATGTGCTGACGAAAAGACCCGAGTGGTTTGCACGCTGTGCCACCAGAGCCTGAAGGGAGGCATTAACGTTCTAAACCTTAGCACAACCTGCATGACCAGGCATCTGCATGCAAAGCATGAACTTCAATATTGTAAACACCTTAAAAACAAGGAACTCACTCAGGCTCCCCCTGCTACCTCTTCCTCCGCCTCTGGAGGAACGTTGGCACCTGCCGCCTAGCAAACAGAGGATGTACCACCAACATCACCACCTCCGTCACCAAACATCTCCACCATGTCACACGGCAGCGTTCAGCTCTCCATCTCACAAACATTTGAGAGAAAGCGTAAATTCCCACCTAGCCACCCTCGATCCCTGGCCCTGAATGCCAGCATTTCTAAACTACTGGCCTATGAAATGCTGTCATTCAGGCTGGTGGACACAGACAGCTTCAAACAGCTCATGTCGCTTGCTGTCCCACAGTATGTTGTTCCCAGCCGCCACTACTTCTCCAAGAGAGCCGCCAAGGATCGCAGGGCAACATTCTTTGCCTCCTGTAGCCTCCTCTTCCTACTCGGCTTTTTCCTCCTCTTCTTCCACCTGCTCATCCAGTCAGCCACACACCTTCACCACCAACTTCAGCACAGCCCAGGGTAAACGTCAGCAGGCCATTCTGAAACTCATATGTTTGGGGGACAGGCCCCACACCGCGCAGGAGTTGTGGCGGGGTATTGAACAACAGACCAACGAGTGGTTGCTGCGGGTGAGCCTCAAGCCCGGCCTGGTGGTGTGCGATAATGGGCGAAATCTCGTCGCAGCTCTGGGACTAGCCGGTTTGACACACATCCCTTGCCTGGCGCATGTGCTGAATTTGGTGGTGCAGAAGTTCATTCACAACTACCCCGACATGTCAGAGCTGCTGCATAAAGTGCGGGCCGTCTGTGCGCGCTTCCGGCGTTCACATCCTGCTGCTGCTCGCCTGTCTGCGCTACAGCGTAACTTCTGCCTTCCCGCTCACCGCGTCATATGCGACGTGTCCACCAGGTGGAACTCCACCTTGCACATGCTGGACAGACTGTGCGAGCAGCAGCAGGCCATAATGGAGTTTCAGCTGCAGCACGCACGGGTCAGTCGCACTGCGGAACAGCACCACTTCACCACCAATGACTGGGCCTCCATGCGAGACCTGTGTGCCCTGTAGCTCTGTTTCGAGTACTCCACCAACATGGCCAGTGGCGATGACGCCGTTATCAGCATTACAATACCACTTCTATGTTTCCTTGAGAAAACACTTAAGGCGATGATGGAAGAGGAGGTGGCCCAGGAGGAGGAGGAAGAGGGGTCATTTTTAGAACTTTCAGGCCAGTCTCTTAGAAGTGACTCAGAGGGAGGTTTTTTTGCAACAGCAGAGGCCAGGTACAAATGAGGAGAGACAGGGCCCACTACTGGAGGACGAGGAGGACGAGGATGAGGAGGAGGTGGAGGAGGATGAAGCATGTTCACAGGGGGGTGGCATCCAACGCAGCTCGGGGCCCATCACTGGTGCGTGGCTGGGGGGAAACGGAGGACGATGACGATACGCCTCCCACAGAGGACATCTTGTCCTTACCTCTGGGCAGCCTGGCACACATGAGCGACTACATGCTGCAGTGCCTGCGCAACGACAGCAGAGTTGCCCACATTTTAACGTGTGCGGACTACTGGGTTGCCACCCTGCTGGATCCCCGGTACAAAGACAATGTGCCCACCTTACTTCCTGCACTGGAGCGTGATAGGAAGATGGCGAGTACAAGCGCACGTTGGTAGAAGCACTACTGAGAGCATTCAAATGTCATAGGGGAACAAGTGGAAGCCCGAGGCGAAGGCAGAGGATTAGCAAGATGTCGCCAACGCAGCTGTGTCACGGCCAGCTCCTCAGAGGGCAGGGTTAGCATGGCAGAGATGTGGAAAAGTTTTGTCACCACGCCACAGCTAACTGCACCACCACCTGATACGGAACGTGTTAGCAGGAGGCAGCATTTCACTAACATGGTGGAACAGTACCTGTGCAGACCCCTCCACGTACTGACTGATGGTTCGGCCCCATTCAACTTCTGGGTCTCCAAATTGTCCACGTGGCCAGAGCTAGCCTTTTATGCCTTGGAGGTGCTGGCCTGCCCGGCGGCCAGCGTTTTGTCTGAACGTGTATTCAGCACGGCAGGGGGCGTCATTACAGACAAACGCAGCCGCCTGTCCACAGACAATGTGGACAAGCTGACGTTCATAAAAATGAACCAGGCATGGATCCCACAGGACCTGTCCATCCCTTCTGCAGATTAGACATTTATAACTACCTCCCCTTAACAATATATTCTTGTACTCTAGGGCACTTCTTCATTCAATCCTCTTTTTTTAATTTTACCATTATATTGCGGGGCAACCCAAAGTTGAATGAACCTCTCCTCCGTCTGGGTGCCAGGGGCCTAAATATCGTAAACTGGCCTGTTCCAATGGTGGGTGACATAAAGCCTGATTCTCTGCTATGGGACCTCTCTCCTCTGTCTGGGTGCCGGGGCCTAAATATCTGACAGTGGTGTGTTCCAGTGGTGGGTGACATGAAGCCTGATTCTCTGCTATGACATGAAGACTGATTCTCTGCTATGGGACCTCTCTCCTCTGTCTGGGTCCCGGGGCCTAAATATCTGAAAGTGGCCTGTTCCAGTGGTGGGTGACATGAAGCCTCATTCTTCTATGGGACCTCTCTCCTCTGTCTGGGTGCCGGGGCCTAAATATCTGACAGTGGCCTGTTCCAGTGGTGGGTGACATGAAGCCTGATTCTCTACTATGAGACCTCTCTCCTCTGTCTGGGTGCCGGGGCCTAAATATCTGACAGTGGCCTGTTCCAGTGGTGGGTGACATGAAGCCTGATTCTCTGCTATGACATGAAGCCTGATTCTCTGCTATGGGACCTCTCTCCTCTGTCTGGGTGCCGGGGCCTAAATATCTGACAGTGGCCTGTTCCAGTGGTGGGTGACATGAAGCCTGATTCTCTGCTATGACATGATGTCACGGATGGTGTACAGGAAACAAGACAATGCAATATAATCAATGACTCACTGGATCCACAACTAAGGAACAAAAGGGAGACCCCTGCATGAGACCTGCCACTCTCCCTGACTGCTCAGCCTATGCGAACACCCCAAAGGTGGATGGGCGCATATCCACGTACCTCGACTATCTAATACCTGAAGACCCTACAATAGTGAGGGGACACGACCACCGGCTCCCTACACTAGACACGGAGGGAGTCAGGGTCTCCTGAAATCCAGCAGACAGAAAATCACAAATAAAGGAACAGCACTTATCTTGCAAAGGACTGGGAAATAGGAACAGCATGCACACACACTCCAGTAAGTTGTATAAGCCGCACACTACTGCATTATGGGGAGGAACTTAAAGGGAAGCAATCAGTCCAACTGCATGACAGCTGAGATAGACTAACGAGATGAGGAACTGAAACCAAAACAAAGAAACTCAAGGAGGAGGATCTGGAAGGCTCCTGTCAGAGCTTCTCAGCTGTCTGGTTGTGACAGTACCCCTCCCTCTACGAGTGGACTCCGGACACTCAGAGCCCACCTTCTCAGGATGGGACCTATGGAAAGCCCTGATGAGACGAGTGGCCTTAATGTCCGTCATTGGGACCCACATCCTCTTCTCAGGACCATAACCCTCCCAATGAACGAGGTACTGGAGGGAACCGCGGACAAGACGAGAATCCACAATCCTAGAGACCTGAAATTCAAGATTTCCATCAACCATAATCGGAGGAGGAGGCAAAGGCAAGGGTACAATAGGTCGAACATAAGGTTTCAATAAGGACTTATGGAAAACATTATGGATCTTCCAAGTCTGAGGAAGATCAAGACGGTAGGCAACAGGATTGATGACAGACAGGATCTTGTAAGGCCCAATAAACCTAGGACCCAACTTCCAGGAGGGAACCTTCAATTTGATATTTTTGGTAGACAACCACACCAGATCACCAACATTCAGGTCCGGACCAGGCACACGTCTCTTATCTGCCACACGCTTATATCTCTCACTCATGCTCTTTAGATTATCCTGAATCTTTTGCCAAATAGATGACAAAGACGAGGAGAATCTATCCTCATCAGGTAAACCAGAAGACCCCTCTCCCGAGAAAGTCCCAAACTGCGGATGAAACCCATATGCACCAAAAAATGGTGACTTATCAGAGGACTCCTGACGACGGTTATTTAAAGCAAACTCAGCAAGGGACAAAAAAGAACACCAATCCTCCTGATTCTCCGCCACAAAACAGCGCAGATATGTCTCCAGATTCTGATTGACGCGCTCTGTCTGGCCATTCGACTGCGGGTGGAAAGCAGAAGAGAAAGACAACCAAACCCCCAAGCGAGAACAGAAAGCCTTCCAGAATCTGGAAACAAACTGCGTGCCCCTATCAGAGACTATGTCTGAAGGAATACCATGCAATTTGACAATGTGGTCAATAAATGCCTGCGCCAGCGTCTTAGCATTGGGCAAACCAGGAAAAGGGATGAAATGCACCATTTTGCTAAAACGGTCCACCACCACCAGAATCACAGTCTTCCCCGAGGAACGAGGCAAGTCCGTTTTGAAGTCCATGGACAGATGTGTCCAAGGACGGGAAGGAATGGGTAAAGGAAGGAGAGGACCTGATGGCCGTGAATGAGGGACTTTGACACGAGCGCAAGTCTCGCAAGCTGCCACAAAACCCTCAACCGACTTACGAAGCGCAGGCCACCAGAATCTCTGAGCGATGAGATCCAGTGTGGCTCTTGCCCCGGGGTGCCCAGCAAGGACCGTATTGTGGTGTTCCTTAAAAATCTTGTGTCTCAAAGCGAGAGGCACAAACAACCTCCCAGGAGGACAAAGATCAGGAGCCTCTGACTGGGCTGCCTGCACCTCTGCCTCCAATTCAGGAAAAAGAGCAGAGACCACCACACCTTCAGCCAAAATGGGACCCGGGTCTTCAAAATTCCCACCTCCCGGAAAACAACGTGACAGGGCATCTGCCTTCACATTCTTAACCCCAGGGCGGAACGTGACAACAAAATTAAACCTTGAAAAGAACAAAGACCATCTGGCCTGTCTCGGGTTCAGACGCTTGGCTGACTCCAAGTAGGCCAGATTTTTATGGTCAGTAAACACGGTAATAGGGTGTCTGGCTCCCTCTAGCCAATGGCGCCATTCCTCAAAAGCCAACTTGATGGCCAACAATTCCCTATCTCCCACATCATAATTTCTCTCTGCGGAGGAGAGTTTCTTCGAGAAAAAGGCACATGGTTGCCATTTGGCAGGAGAGGAACCCTGAGACAAGACCGCACCCACCCCTACCTCAGAAGCATCAACCTCAACTATGAAGGGTAACGAAATATCAGGTTGTACCAGGATGGGAGCGGAAGCAAAACTCTCCTTGATATTAGAAAAAGCCTTACGCGCCTCTACCGACCAGGAAGAAAAATCTACCCCCTTTCTGGTCATATCAGTGAGTGGTTTAACAACAGAGGAATAATTCAAAATAAATTTCCTGTAATAATTGGCAAAGCCCAAAAAACGCATCAGTGCCTTCTGATTCTCAGGAAGCTCCCACTCAAGCACAGCGCAGACCTTCTCGGGGTCCATGCGAAAACCAGTAGCGGAGAGAATAAACCCCAGAAATTGAATTTCTGGAACCGCAAACACACATTTTTCCAGTTTCGCGTATAATTTATTCTCCCGCAGGATGAGCAAGACCTGACGTAAGTGTTCCTTATGAGTCTTGAAATCAGGAGAAAAAATCAAAATGTCATCCAAATACACTAATACAAATTTTCCCATTAAATGATAAAAAATGCTGTTCACGAAATGCTGAAAAACGGCTGGGGCATTCATCAAACCAAAAGGCATAACCAAATTCTCAAAATGGCCCTCAGGGGTATTGAAAGCCGTCTTCCATTCGTCTCCTTCTCTGACCCTGACCAAGTTGTATGCCCCTCTTAGGTCTAATTTGGAAAAGACTTTAGCCCCAACAACCTGGTTAAACAGGTCCGGGATCAGAGGAAGCGGATAAGGGTCACGAATAGTGATACTGTTCAGCTCCCTGAAATCCAGACAAGGTCTTAAAGAACCATCTTTTTTCTTAACAAAGAAAAAACCAGCGGCAACAGGTAACTTCGAGGGTCGTATGTGTCCTTTTCTCAGACTCTCAGAGATATAAGCACGCCTAGCAACCCTCTCAGGTTGGGAAAGATTGTATAAACGAGATTTAGGCAGCTTGGCGCCTGGGATGAGATTAATAGGGCAATCGTACTCCCTGTGCGGAGGCAAATCCTGAACTCCACTCTCAGAGAAGACATCCGAAAATTCAGAGAGGAAAGGTGGTACAGTCTTAGTAGAAACCTCAGAAACAGATGTCATGAGGCAATTCTCTCTGCAAAAGTCACTCCAACCATTTATTTGCCTCGCTTGCCGATCAATGGTGGGGTTATGTTTAGTGAGCCAGGGTAGCCCCAACACTAGAGGAGTAGGCAAACCGCTAAGGACGAAACATGACACATCCTCAACATGAGCATCACTCACAATTAAACGGATATTGTGAACTATGCCCTTTAATGATTTCTGAGAAAGTGGAGCGGAATCAATAGCAAAAACAGGAATATCCTTTCCCAAAGTGCATACCTGGAAACCATGAATTATTGCAAATTGATTATCAATGAGATTGACAGCTGCTCCACTATCCACAAAAATCTCACAAAAAATGCTCTTGCTCTTTAGCGCCACCCTAGCAGGCAGGACAAAACGGGAACTACAAGCAAACGGAAAACCTTCAATTTCCGCCTCAACCCTGCCAATAGTAACAGACGGAACATTTTTAAAAGATTTTTTCCTTTTTGTTTCTTTATTACTCCCAGAAGACTGCCTGAATCTCCTAGAGGGACAAACATTTGCCAAATGATTTATACCTCCACAACAAAAACAAACCCTCCCATGCGGGCTGAATCCTCTATTGTCAGAGGCAATCAACCCCAGTTGCATGGGCTCCTGCTCAGAAGGGGCTGACAGCGACTGAGAACCCTGCGCACAGAATGAGACCGCTGCACTGTCCCGGGATTGAGTATGACAGGAAGGAGAGATCTCTCCTATCTCTCTAAGACGCCTGTCAATACGAACAGCCTGAGACATAGCAGAATCCAAGGAGGTAGGTCTCTCATGAAAGGCAAATGCATCCTTCAATCCCTCTGAAAGACCATGGCAAAATTGACTTCGGAGTGCAGCATCATTCCAACCAGTATCAGCTGCCCATCTCCGAAATTCTGAGCAGTATATCTCTGCGGATTGTTTACCCTGGCATAACAGACGTAGTCTAGACTCAGCCAGAGCAATATGATCCGGATCATCATATATCTGACCCAGGGCTAAAAAGAATTCATCCACTGAACGGAGGGGCCGTGCCCCCTCCGGCAGCGAAAAGGCCCAGGACTGAGCGTTACCCCTGAGCAGCGATATAATGATCCCCACCCTCCGTTCCTCATCACCAGAGGAATGGGGAAGAAGGCGAAAATGGAGTTTGCAAGCCTCTCTAAAACGCACAAAATTCTCACTACCCCCGGAGAACGTATCCGGGAGCGAGATCTTAGGCTCAGAACAAACTCCATGAACGCAAGCTGAACCGGTCACTTGAAACTGAGAAAAACTCTTACGGAGATCAGCTACCTCCAATGAAAGACCCTGGAAGCGTTCAGCCAAAAGTGAAACCGGATCCATGCTTGAGACGGTTTTGGCGGCTTATAATGTCACAGATGGTGAACAGGAAACAAGACAATGCAATATAATCAATGACTCACTGGATCCACAACTAAGGAACAAAAGGGAGACCCCTGCATGAGACCTGCCACTCTCCCTGACTGCTCAGCCTATGCGAACACCCCAAAGGTGGATGGGCGCATATCCATGTACCTCGGCTCTCTAATACCTGAAGACCCTACAATAGTGAGGGGACATGACCACCGGCTCCCTACACTAGACACGGAGGGAGTCAGGGTCTCCTGAAATCCAGCAGACAGAAAATCACAAATAAAGGAACAGCACTTATCTTGCAAAGGACTGGGAAATAGGAACAGCATGCACACACACTCCAGGAAGTTGTATAAGTCGCACACTACTGCATTATGGGGAGGAACTTAAAGGGAAGCAATCAGTCCAACTGCATGACAGCTGAGATAGACTAACGAGATGAGGAACTGAAACGAAAACAAAGAAACTCAAGGAGGAGGATCTGGAAGGCTCCTGTCAGAGCTTCTCAGCTGTCTGGTTGTGACACATGAAGCCTGATTCTCTGCTATGGGACCTCTCTCCTCTGTCTGGGTGCCGGGGCCTAAATATCTGACAGTGGCCTGTTCCAGTGGTGGGTGACATGAAGCCTGATTCTCTGCTATGACATGAAGCCTGATTCTCTGCTATGGGACCACTCTCCTCTGTCTGGGTGCCGGGGCCTAAATATCTGACAGTGGCCGGTGACATGAAGCCTGATTTTCTGCTATGACATGATGCCTGATTCTCTGCTATGGGACCTCTCTCCTCTGTCTGGGTACCGGGGCCTAAATTTCTCACAGTGGCCTGTTCCTGTGGTGGGTGACATGAAGCCTGATTCTCTGCTATGACATGAAGCCTGATTCTCTGCTATGGGACCACTCTCCTTTGTCTGGGTGCCGGGGCCTAAATATCTGACAGTGGCCGGTGACATTAAGCCTGATTCTCTGCTATGACATGAAGCCTGATTCTCTGCTATGGGACCTCTCTCCTCTGTCTGGGTGCCGGGGCCAAAATATCTGACAGTGGCCTGTTCCAGTGGTGGGTGACATGAAGCCTGATTCTCTGCTATGACATGAAGCCTGATTCTCTGCTATGGGACCACTCTCCTCTATCTGGGTGCCAGTGCCTAAATATCTGACAGTGGCCTGTTCCAGTGGTGGGTGACATGAAGCCTGATTCCTTGCTATGACATGAAGCCTGATTCTCTGCTATGGGACCTCTCTCCTCTGTCTGGGTGCCGGGGCCTAAATATCTGACAGTGGCCTGTTCCAGTGGTGGGTGACATTAAGCCTGATTCTCTGCTATGGGACCTCTCTCCTCTGTCTGGGTGCTGGGGCCTAAATTTCTCACAGTGGCCTGTTCCAGTGGTGGGTGACATGAAGCCTGATTCTCTGCTATGACATGAAGCCTGATTCTCTGCTATGGGACCTCTCTCCTCTGTCTGGGTGCTGGGGCCTAAATTTCTCACAGTGGCCTGTTCCAGTGGTGGGTGACATGAAGCCTGATTCTCTGCTATGACATGAAGCCTTATTCTCTGCTATGGGACCTCTCTCCTCTGTCTGGGTGCGGGGGCCAAAATATCTGAAAGTGGCCTGTTTCAGTGGTGGGTGAATGAAGCCTGATTCTCTGCTATGTGACCTCTCTCCTCTGTCTGGGTGCTGGGGCCTAAATTTCTCACAGTGGCCTGTTCCAGTGGTGGGTGACATGAAGCCTGATTCTCTGCTATGACATGAAGCCTGATTCTCTGCTGTGGGACCTCTCTCCTCTGTCTGGGTGCCAGGGCCTATAAATCTGACAGTGGCCTGTTCCAGTGGTGGGTGACATGAAGCCTGATTCTCTGCTATGACATGAAGCCTGATTCTTTGCTATTGGACCTCTCTCCTCTGTCTGGGTGCCGGGGCCTAAATATCTGAAAGTGGCCTGTTTCAGTGGTGGGTGAATGAAGCCTGATTCTCTGCTATGGGACCTCTCTCCTCTGTCTGGGTGCCGGGGCCTAAATATCTGACAGTGGCCTGTTCCAGTGGTGGGTGACATGAAGCCTGATTCTCTGCTATGGGACCACTCTCCTCTGTCTGGGTGCCGGGGCCTAAATATCTGACAGTGGCCGGTGACATGAAGCCTGATTTTCTGCTATGACATGAAGCCTGATTCTCTGCTATGGGACCTCTCTCCTCTGTATTGGTGCCGGGGCCTAAATATCTCACAGTGGCCTGTTCCTGTGGTGGGTGACATGAAGCCTGATTCTCTGCTATGACATGAAGCCTGATTCTCTGCTATGGGACCACTCTCCTCTGTCTGGGTGCCGGGGCCTAAATATCTGACAGTGGCCGGTGACATGAAGCCTGATTCTCTGCTATGACATGAAGCCTGATTCTCTGCTATGGGACCTCTCTCCTCTGTCTGGGTGCCGGGGCCTAAATATCTGACAGTGGCCTGTTCCAGTGGTGAGTGACATGAAGCCTGATTCTCTGCTATGACATAAAGCCTGATTCTCTGCTATGGGAACTCTCTCCTCTGTCTGGGTGCCGGGCCTAAATATCTCACAATGGCCTGTTTCAGTGGTGGGTGACATGAAGCCTGATTCTCTGCTATGACATGAAGCCTGATTCTCTGCTATGGGACCTCTCTCTTCTGTCTGGGTGCCGGGGCCAAAATATCTGACAGTGGCCTGTTCCAGTGGTGGGTGACATGAAGCCTGATTCTCTGCTATGACATGAAGCCTGATTCTCTGCTATGACATGAAGCCTGATTCTCTGCTATGGGACCTCTCTCCTCTGTCTGGGTGCCGGGGCCTAAATATCTGAGAGTGGCCTGTTCCAGTGGTGAGTGACATGAAGCCTGATTCTCTGCTATGACATAAAGCCTGATTCTCTGCTATGGGAACTCTCTCCTCTGTCTGGGTGCCGGGGCCTAAATATCTCACAATGGCCTGTTTCAGTGGTGGGTGACATGAAGCCTGATTCTCTGCTATGACATGAAGCCTGATTCTCTGCTATGGGACCTCTCTCCTCTGTCTGGGTGCCGGGGCCAAAATATCTGACAGTGGCCTGTTCCAGTGGTGGGTGACATGAAGCCTGATTCTCTGCTATGACATGAAGCCTGATTCTCTGCTATGGGACCTCTCTCCTCTGTCTGGGTGCCGGGGCCTAAATATCTGACAGTGGCCTGTTCCAGTGGTGGGTGACATTAAGCCTTATTCTCTTCTATGGGACCTCTCTCCTCTGTCTGGGTGCTGGGGCCTAAATTTCTCACAGTGGCCTGTTCCAGTGGTGGGTGACATGAAGCCTGCTTCTCTGCTATGACATGAAGCCTGATTCTCTGCTATGGGACCTCTCTCCTCTGTCTGGGTGCCGGGGCCTAAAAATCTGACAGTGGCCTGTTCCAGTGGTGGGTGACATGAAGCCTGATTCTCTGCTATGACATGAAGCCTGATTCTCTGCTATGGGACCTCTCTCCTCTGTCTGGGTGCCGGGGCCTAAATATCTGAAAGTGGCCTGTTTCAGTGGTGGGTGAATGAAGCCTGATTCTCTGCTATGTGACCTCTCTCCTCTGTCTGGGTGCTGGGGCCTAAATTTCTCACAGTGGCCTGTTCCAGTGGTGGGTGACATGAAGCCTGATTCTCTGCTATGACATGAAGCCTGATTTTCTGCTGTGGGACCTCTCTCCTCTGTCTGGGTGCCAGGGCCTAAAAATCTGACAGTGGCCTGTTCCAGTGGTGGGTGACATGAAGCCTGATTCTCTGCTATGACATGAAGCCTGATTCTCTGCTATGGGACCTCTGTCCTCTGTCTGGGTGTCGGGGCCTAAATATCTGAAAGTGGCCTGTTTCAGTGGTGGGTGAATGAAGCCTGATTCTCTGCTATGTGACCTCTCTCCTCTGTCTGGGTGCTGGGGCCTAAATTTCTCACAGTGGCCTGTTTCAGTGGTGGGTGACATGAAGCCTGATTCTCTGCTATGACATGAAGCCTGATTCTCTGCTATGGGACCTCTCTCCTCTGTCTGGGTGCCAGGGCCTAAAAATCTGACAGTGGCCTGTTCCAGTGGTGGGTGACATGAAGCCTGATTCTCTGCTATGACATGAAGCCTGATTCTCTGCTATGGGACTTCTCTCCTCTGTCTGGGTGCCGGGGCCTAAATATCTGAAAGTGACCTGTTTCAGTGGTGGGTGAATGAAGCCTGATTCTCTGCTATGTGACCTCTCTCCTCTGTCTGGGTGCTGGGGCCTAAATTTCTCACAGTGGCCTGTTCCAGTGGTGGGTGACATGAAGTCTGATTCTCTGCTATGACATGAAGCCTGATTCTCTGCTATGGGACCTCTCTCCTCTGTCTGGGTGCCGGGGCCTAAATATCTGAAAGTGGCCTGTTTCAGTGGTGGGTGACATGAAGCCTGATTCTCTGCTATGTGACCTCTCTCCAATTGATATTGGTTAATTTTTATTTTATTTTAATTCATTTCCCTATCCACATTTGTTTGCAGGGGATTTACCTACATTTTGCTGCCTTTTGCAGCCCTCTAGCCCTTTCCTGGGCTATTTTACAGCCTTTTTAGTGCCGAAAAGTTCGTGTCCCCATTGACTTCAATGGGGTTCGGGGCGAAGTTCGGGTCGAGTTCGGATCCCGTACCTGAACATTTTCGGGAAGTTCAGCTGAACTTCTCGAACTCGAACATCCAGGTGTTCGCTCAACTCTAGTAGAGACCTCTCATGGAGAGGGCCAGTATGATCAACCACAATTTATAGGTGGCAGTGCTGGCTCTTTTTTGGACACTTGGTTGCAGTGGCGTCGCCAGGGGGGGCCAGAGGGGGCCACAGCCCCCCCTACATCACGCTGTGCCCCTCCATGTGCCCCCCCAACTAAAATGCCCCCCCTAAGTGAGCCGCCTGAGTCGGGCACAGGGAGATGAGCGCTTCCATTGCGCTCATCTCCATAGTCATCTGCCTGTGCTGCGGCGGGGCAGGGGAGGGAGAGTCGTGTCCCTTCCCCTTCCTCTGATAGGCTGCAGGCACTAGGCCGGCAGCCTATCAGAGGCCGGCGCAGGCGGCGAGAATACATCATCGCGCCGCCTGAGCCATACAGCGCGGGACACAGGCCGGAAGAGGCCTGCATCGCATCACTGACATGGAGGTAAGTATAAGTGTTTTTTTTTTTTTTTTTACAATAGTTTTATAGGCACATCAGGGGGGCTTATTACAGGCACATGGGGGGGTTTAATACTGGCACATGATGGGGGGCTTATTACTGGCACATGATGGGGGGCTTATTACTGGCACATGATGGGAGGCTTATTACTGGCACATTGGGGGGCTTATTACTGGCACATTGGGGGGCTTATTACTGGCACATGATGGGGGGCTTATTACTTGCACGTGATGGGGGCTTATTACTGGCACATTGGGGGGCTTATTACTGGCGCGTGATGGGGGCTTATTACTGGCACGTGATGGGGGGCTTATTACTGGCACGTGATGGGGGGCTTATTACTGGCACGTGATGGGGGGCTTATTACTGGCACGTGATGGGGGCTTATTACTGGCACATGATAAGGGGCTTATTACTGGCACATGACGGGGGGCTTATTACTGGCACATGATGGGGGGGCTTATTACTGGCACATGATGGGGGGGCTTATAACTGTCATATTATGGGAGGCTTATTACTGGCACATGATGGGGGGCTCTTGTTACTGGAACATTATTGGGGCTCTTATTACTGGCACGTGATGGGGGGCTGGGCTCTTATTACTGGCACATTGGGGGGCTCTTGTTACTGGCACGTGATGGGGGCTCTTGTTTCTGCACGTGATGGGGGGCTCTTGTTACTGGCACGTGATGGGGGGCACTTATTACTGGCACGTTATTGAGGGCACTTATTACTGGCACGTTATTGAGGGCACTTATTATTTGCACATTATTGGTGGGCACTATAGGGGCATCTACTGAGGCCACAAAGAAGGGGTATTTTATATGGGGGGCTCTGTACAGTAGCATTTTATACTCGGACACATTATGGTGGGTACTATGGGGAAGGGGGAGAGGAGTACTAAGAAGTCATCTACGGGGGGCACTAAGAAGGGGTATTTTATACTTGCAAATTATGGGGGACACTGAGGGCATCTACTGGGGCACGATATATGGGGCATTCTATACCGGTACATTATGGGGGGCACTAGGAGGAAGGGGGGAGAGGAGCACTATGGGGGCATTTACTGGGGGCACTATATAGGGGTATTTTATACTGGCACATTATGGGGGACATTAGCTCAACTGGGGGCATTACAAGGGGGTATTTTTTGCATTGTCACATTATAAGGCCGAATGCACACGGCCGTGTTCCGTGGCCGAGAGCGGTCCGTGGTATGCCGGGCTGGATTACTGTTCAGAGCAGGAGCGCACGGCGTCATAGCAACCAATGACGCTGTGCGCTCCTGCTCTGAACAGGAATCCAGCCCGGCATACCACGGACCGCTCTCGGCCACGGAACACGGCTGTGTGCATTCGGCCTAAGGAGAATTATTTCTACTGGGGGGGCATTATGGTGGACTTTATTACTCCCCCATGGTATGACCCCCTAGTAGCAGCACCAGCCTCTCCCTGCTCTGCTATCCCTCTGCCCCTTCTCCAAATCCTTATTATGAAATCTTTCTCATTAGGATAAAACGCAACATCAGCTCCGCCGAGCCCCCGGCCAAAGTGGTGAAGTGGCGTTCAAGATCCCCAAGGGCGAAGCCAAGTAATTCTAAGTTTTCATGTGAAATATGTTTATGTTATACACATATAGCATACACTGTGCCATACAATGTACAGTATACCTCTACACTGTGCCACACAATGTACAGTATACCTCTACACTGTGCCACACAATGTACAGTATACCTCTACACTGTGCCACACAATGTACAGTATACCTCTACACTGTGCCACACAATGTACAGTATACTTCTACACTGTGCCACACAATGTACAGTATACCTCTACACTGTGTAGTCTGTTCTATAAGCACCCTTGTTCTGTGGCGGCGGACAGAAAATAATCTGCAAAGAAAAAAATAAGGGGTTGGGTCAGCACAACCTGCCTGTAGGTGCACATCACTATGGCGAAATACATATACAAACGGAAAATGCAAATGTGATCGCACACTACATCCAGCACTCTGCCCTCCATGCTGGACGAGACATTGGTTTATATTTTGGCCAAAGCATAGTAAGCCACTCACCGCGTCAAGGTTGTCTCATGAGTGGTCCCTAACTCTTGTTCCCACCCGTTCATGGGCCACGACAGCCACATAAAATCCAGGGAATGCAGGTCAGCATGCAAGCCAAGTACACTTTGCTTGTAACCCCGTCCGGTGCCATTACAGCTTTCATCGGATCCAGGGATGCAAGTACCAACATGCATGCTGAACCCACCATATACTTCTCCTGGAGCCAGATGGCTAATGGTAGGTTCTATACAAGCAGACTCAGTTTTATACTGACTTTAAAACCAGCCTCAAGGACAGATTAACTGGTCAGGTGTGCAATGACTCCAAGGAGATCGCCACGCCTCCAATATATACTACAAAGAAAAAAATAAGGGGTTGGGTCAGCACAACCTGCCTGTAGGTGCACATCACTATGGCGAAATACATATACAAACGGAAAATGCAAATGTGATCGCACACTACATCCAGCACTCTGCCCTCCATGCTGGACGAGACATTGGTTTATATTTTGGCCAAAGCATAGTAAGCCACTCACCGCGTCAAGGTTGTCTCATGAGTGGTCCCTAACTCTTGTTCCCACCCGTTCATGGGCCACGACAGCCACATAAAATCCAGGGAATGCAGGTCAGCATGCAAGCCAAGTACACTTTGCTTGTAACCCCATCCGGTGCCATTACAGCTTTCATCGGATCCAGGGATGCAAGTACCAACATGCATGCTGAACCCACCATATACTTCTCCTGGAGCCAGATGGCTAATGGTAGGTTCTATACAAGCAGACTCAGTTTTATACTGACTTTAAAACCAGCCTCAAGGACAGATTAACTGGTCAGGTGTGCAATGACTCCAAGGAGATCGCCACGCCTCCAATATATACTACAAAGAAAAAAATAATCTGGAAATGCCCCTCCCTAGACCAGGCTCTGGATCCGCCACTGGCTTGGACCGCTCACAGGAGTGTACATTTCTTCTAAACTGTAATCCGTAACCTCTGACCTGCAGAAATCAGCGCTCGCTCAGTAACAACTAACAGGCAGTGCCTGTAGGCTGTAGCCTGGCCCTGTTACCGAAGCTAGCCGATTGGTGTAAGGTTGAGGTACTAGTAGAGATGAGCGACTCCTGATTGAAAGTTAAAGTTACTGCAGGATATGGGCTACAGTTTAGAAATGTCAAATGTACACTCCTGTGAGTGGCGGGGAGGGAGATCTGTGAATAACACTGTTATAGGGAGGGGGATCTGTGGATGACACTGTTATAGGGAGGAGGATCTGTGGATGACACAGTTATAGGGAGGGGGATCTGTGGATGACACTGTTATAGGGAGGGGGATCTGTGGATGACACTGTTATAGAGAGGGGGATCTGTGGATGACACTGTTATGGAGGGGGAAATGGGGATGACACTGTCATGGGTGGATCTGTGGATGACACATATAGCATAAGATGGTATATACGGTATGTGTCATCCACAGATCCCCCCATAGCAGTGTCATCCACAGATCCCCCTCCCTATAAAAGTGTCATCCACAGGCAACTAGGACATGTTGAAATCTGAGTGATTGTTTTTTGTTTTTTTAAACCACAGACAGCAGGACTTTTCTTCCCTGTTGCGGTTTTAGGTATTGGGTAAAGTATCGCAGCATTTCTAAGCGTACTTGTGTAAATGTATCGTTGTTATAGCTGCCCCCCCTACTTTTGTCCTGGCCCCCAGTGTGCCCCCCCAAAATTTGAAAGCGAGAGACGCCACTGCTTGGTTGCTTTACTATATTTGTCTAATTCCCTGACCATGGGGAAATGCCCGCATCGGGGATTTTCCTAGACTAAGGTTCCCTCATCGTGCATCTTTTGCCTCTCCATGGCTACCACCCCAGGTGGTTTTCACTATGGCTCTCAACTATCTGATACTAGCTAATAGGGCCACACCTCAGATCACCCAGCTCTACACAAAGACATTATACGCACCTGGCATATGTCTTACTACCATTGTCGTGAAAGGCAACTCCTCTTATGCTCGGGAAACTCTGCTCACATAGAAAACACAGAGTCCCATGCCTTTGCATTCTTGTGCATCTGCTGGACCTAAATATATGTTTTTCTCCCAACCAAACATGGTATCCATGGTCACAGTTACTCATCATGATTCCAGGGAACTAGTTTGCACAGACAAATTCAAATGTCTAACTCAGTAATACATAGATGGATCTGGTCAGCACATGATCCTTGTGCATGCTCCAGCGGGAAAAGAGAAAGTTCCAGTAGCAGAATGTTAAAAAATCCCGGCACACGCGAAGTGTTTCAAAGTTTATGCTTTTTATTGCACCATTAAGTATATACATATAACATTGTTAGGGCACGTTTTGGTTCGTCCAGCCTTCATCAACTAGTACAATGATATGATTCTCATGGTCTTAAATCAATCATGTAGTGTGATATCACAAGGCCAGACTGGAGATTTTTGATGATTACAAGATATGTTTTTCATTTCTTCTCTTATGCCGCATTTGATTCTATGTATATGATTGTAACTGTAAATACCGCCCAGTCTGGGCATCTGACGTCACACCACGTGGCTATTGTAACCTTGATTTAAGACAGTGTGAATCATATCATTGTACAAGTTGATGAAGGCTGGACCAGTCAAAACGCGTCCTAACTATGTATACTAACTCAGTAATATGACTGTGACCACTTTGCACTGACTTCAGTGAGAATGCTAACACTCTGACAAGTTGCTGACAACGTCACCTGAATAACAGCAATGTTATTTTTATAGATTATTGTTAGCTTTTTCCCGTGCGTTGCATTCATTAAGGCAGGTTTATTGAGGTTTAATTCAATGTAATTCCAAAACAAAGTATACCCATCTTCATGATGTATTGTAATTATTTTCTCTTGTTTCATTAGCTTTATTCAATCCACAGCCTAGAAAATAAAATTACTGCTATTTTCATGGGAAAACAGAAGTAAACACAATCACATTTATCAGATAACTTTTAAATATGATGGAAAGTGCAAAGTCTACAACTCCGACATTCACTTGTCAAATGTTTCCTAATGATGATTAAGGAAAAACTCCCTTTGCTTTCTTGATAATAGATGAACAAATGCAAATGATTGGATGTTTTTTCCCCTATTAATTTGACATTTCCCAGTTCAGCTGTGGAGAAGCATAGTCTAAGTGATCCATGCTCAGAGAAACACAAATAGAAATCTCTAATACAGAGTTATTTGTAATATTTAAAAGGAGCTTTAATTATTGCTGGGGAAGAGAACCAGTCCATTAAGGCTTGTGTGACAGCTGTTGGTGCATTGTACCTGTAGGAGGCTTAGTGATGCCTAATCTGCATACACAATGAGATGACTAGAAGAAAACTTTTGCAAGTGAATATGAAAAGGATTGCTGTCAATCACCCAATTCCACTCCATTTTACGCAAGTGATTGAAAGCTCCTAAAAACCTGCAATGCATGGAAAACAAATCACAGAAAAAAAGAGGAATCTGATTTTGTCAAAGTTGCATAAATACACAAAGCTTATGAAGCATAGGGCACAGTGTGGGAATGCATGGCTAACTAGAAAAAAGAAGATAGACCGGTAGCTGCTCTGCTCTGTAATTCAGCTGTTAATGACACTCTGCATTGAGACCATGAGGCAGTAACTGATCCTTTCTTGACTCTGGTTTTCCACTTTGGCTACTCTGAAACCAATTGTCTTTCTCGTGCTGAGCGACACACCTGATCTTGGCACACGTGTGCACACACTGGAGCACTGCCTACTTCCTGTCCAGACTGAATGTCCTTTCCTGGCCATCTCAAACAAAGTTTAAGCACCTTCTGATGGAGTTAAATGTTACTGCAGGGTTTAGGAGTAATTGTGTCAAGAGCTCTGACGAAATAAAAGGGGCAGCAGGACACAAGGTAGTGGAGCCTTGTGAAGGGTAAAGGAAGAATATGTCAGGATTCGAACCCGTGACCAGCCACATCCCAGGCGGTAGCCCTGCTAAGCCTTGCTCATCACCCTTGATTCCCCACACCTGGTACTTCCCTATATACACTCACCTAAAGAATTATTAGGAACACCATACTAATACGGTGTTGGACCCCCTTTTGCCTTCAGAACTGCCTTAATTCTATGTGGCATTGATTCAACAAGGTGCTGATAGCATTCTTTAGAAATGTTGGCTCATATTGATAGGATAGCATCTTGCAGTTGATGGAGATTTGAGGGATGCACATCCAGGGCACGAAGCTCCCGTTCCACCACATCCCAAAGATGCTCTATTGGGTTGAGATCTGGTGACTGTGGGGGCCATTTTAGTACAGTGAACTCATTGTCATGTTCAAGAAACCAATTTGAAATGATTCGAGCTTTGTGACATGGTGCATTATCCTGCTGGAAGTAGCCATCAGAGGATGGATACATGTTCTCATTCTGTTTACGCCAAATTCGGACTACCATTTGAATGTCTCAACAGAAATCGAGACTCATCAGACCAGGCAACATTTTTCCAGTCTTCAACAGTCCAATTTTGGTGAGCTTGTGCAAATTGTAGCCTCTTTTTCCTATTTGTAGTGGAGATGAGTGGTACCCAGTGGGGTCTTCTGCTGCTGTAGCCCATCCGCCTCAAGGTTGTGCGTGTTGTGGCTTCACAAATGCTTTGCTGCATACCTCGGTTGTAACGAGTGGTTATTTCAGTCAACGTTGCTCTTCTATCAGCTTGAATCAGTCGGCCCATTCTTCTCTGACCTCTAGCATCCACAAGGCATTTTTGCCCACAGGACTGCCGCATACTGGATGTTTTTCCCTTTTCACACCATTCTTTGTAAACCCTAGAAATGGTTGTGCAGATTCTGAAATACTCAGACCGGCCCGTCTGGCACCAACAACCATGCCACGCTCAAAATTGCTTAAATCACTTTTCTTTCCCATTTTGACATTCAGTTTGGAGTTCAGGAGATTGTCTTGACCAGGACCACACCCCTAAATGCATTGAAGCAACTGCCATGTGATTGGTTGACTAGATAATTGCATTAATGAGAAATAGAACAGGTGTTCCTAATAATTCTTTAGGTGAGTGTAAGTCCAGCCCCTTGCACTCCAGCTTGTTGATTTTTGAGCTCCTGAGCCTTGATCAAGCTTCTCCTCATCTGCTGCTCTTGCTACTACTGTAAGTCCACTGCTGACCAGGAATTGACTACCGACTACTCTTCTGCTTTGTCCCTACCTACTGAACTGCTACTACCGTTGCCCATCCGGATTGTCTGACCACGCTTACTGCCGCCTGCACTGACCCACCGCCTGCCAACTGACTACGCCTCTGCCAGACTTCCTGCACCTACTACCTGCCTGTGGTCCTTGCCACTGGGCTCCACTCCTACCTCCAGCCAGCTGTCCTCTGACTCAGGTGAGCCTGTAGGACTGTTACAGAATAATCAGCCAAACTATGGAGTCCGCAATGGCCACTCTGCGTAAGCAGGTCACCGAACTTCAAGAATTTGGTACTATGTATCAGGAGAAATTTGCCCAGCTCCAAGGCGCAGTCCAAAGCCAACAGAGGGAGATTATTGAACTACAGAGGCAAATCCTGGACGTCCGCGGCGCGGCCGCAGACACCCACATGCCACTCCCATCAAGATTCGGCGGCGACAGACGCCAGTATCGGGGGTTTCTAAACCAATGCCGCATCTATTTTCAGATGTACCTGGCCCCCTTCACCACCGAGAAAAAGAAGGCGCTATTGGTCAGTCTCCTGACGGATGAAGCATTAGCATGGGCATCACCATACGTAGAGACTAACAGTCAGCTCCTGGACAACCTAAACAACTTCATCACTGCCATAAGCCAAGTCTTTGATGACCCCAACTGCTGTACGACAGCCGAGGCACGAATACATCGTCTGCGACAAGGGAGACGCTCCATCGCCGAATACACCAACGAGTTTCGCCATTGGGTCACAGACACCAACTGGAATCCAGCAGCACAGAGGAGCCAATTCCGGTGAGGCCTGTCCGAATTAATAAAGGAAGAACTCGCCAGAGTTGAGGCCCCGGACAATCTGGATGACTTCATTCAGTTATGCATCCGGATAGATCAAAGACTCTCCGAGAGGAAGAAAGAAAGACTCTGGTCCTCGGACCACAGACCCACTTACTCCTTCTCCTCCACCGCCCAACGCGACCCCCAGTTAGCAACTGAACCTATGCAGGTCGACGCTCTACGTAGGTCTCTATCCACAGCAGAGAAGGAGAGACGGCTGGCCGAAAACCTCTGCCTCTACTGTGGGGAGCCGGTTCATTTTGCCATCAAATGACCTAATAAGATCCGAAAAACTATTGCCGTCACGGAACTAAAGGAGCAACCACAGACTCCAACCCCGCCAGCAGCCCCTGAAAATAACAACACGGCGGCTCATGGGTCCCACTTCATGAACCCCATCCTCATCGACATTGAGGGGTGACAACTCCCCTGTTCAGCGATGTTAGACTCCGGGGCGAGAGGCAACTTCATGGACCTAACCTTCGCCCACGAAAAGAACATTCCACTGACAATCAAGGCAGCCCCCGTTGAACTGAAAACCGTAGACGAATCCCCACTCTCCTCGGGGCCGGCCACTCACGAAACCACCGAACTACAACTCCTCATAGAACCCGATCACCGCGAAAAGATCCACTTCTCGCTGATCGCCACCCCGAAGTTCCCGGTGATCTTGGGCATCCCATGGTTGGCCACCCACAACCCCTCGGTGGACTGGGAAACCCGCTGCATACGGTTCCAGTCCGAGTTCTGCTCGCTAAATTGCTCCCACAGACCCGTCCTTCCACCCGAAGACACCACAATCTCAAAACTACCCGTCAAGGATCTGCTACCCCCTCAATACCGCGAGTTCCAGGATGTCTGCGACAAGAAAAACACAGACAAGCTGCCACCACACCAACCCTACGACTGCCCTATAGAACTGTTGCCCGGGGCCAAAATACCCTTTGGCAGTATCTACCCCCTCTCAGAGCCTGAACTCAAGGCTCTGAAAAAGTACCTGGACGAGGACCAGAGGAAGGGGTTCATCCGGCCGTCTACCTCCCCGCGGGAGCCCCCTTTTTCTTCGTAGAGAAAAAAGACTCCTCCCTGCATCCCTGCATAGACTACAGAAAGCTTAACGACATAACCGTAAAAAAATGGTACCCGCTCCCACTGATTTCAGAACTCCTCGAGAGACCCCGGGCAGCGAAGATCTTCACTAAACTCGACCTTCGAGGGGCCTACAACCTCGTCCGAATCCGCCCTGGGGACGAATGGAAGACCGCCTTCTGGACACGTTATGGTCACTTTGAGTACCTGGTTATGCCTTTCGGACTCTGCAATGCTCCCGCCACCTTCCAGCACTTCATTAACGACGTCCTCAGGGACATGCTGGATCTGTTTGTAGTCGTTTACCTGGACAACATCTTGATCTTCTCTGAAGACCGAGAGCAGCACTGCGAACACGTCCGCAGGGTACTGCAGAGACTCCGACAGAACTCTCTCTATATCAAGCTAGAGAAATGCGAGTTTGAGCGAACCACCACTCAGTTCCTCGGATACATCATCTCCCCAGAGGGCCTAAGTATGGACCCGGGGAAGGTCCAAGCCCTTATGAACTGGCCAGTTCCGAGAAACGAGAAGGAGATACAAATATTCATTGGCTTCGCCAACTTCTATCGGAAGTTTATCCGGAACTTCTCCAAGGTCATAGCACCAATCACCCAACTCACCAAGAAGGCAGTCCCCTTCTCCTGGACACCCGAGGCCCAGGAGGCCTTCACCAAGTTGAAACTCATCTTCACTTCTGCTCCAATCCTAATCCACCCGAACCCCGAGCTGCCATTTACAGTCGAAGTGGATGCATCAGACTCCGCGGTGGGGGCAGTTCTGTCACAACGGACAGGGGAGAAGATGCTATTACACCCGTGCGCATATTTCTCCCGCCAGATGTCCCCCTCCGAGAAGAACTATGACATCGGGAACAAAGAACTACTGGCGATCAAGGATGCCTTCTCCAAGTAGAGACACCTGCTGGAGGGAGCCACCAACCCCATAATCGTACTAACTGACCACAAGAACCTCGAGTTCATCCGCAGCGCTAAGAGACTCTCAGCCAGACAGGCCAGGTGGAGCCTATTCTTTTCCTGCTTCAACTTTCTCATCACCTATCGCCCCGGATCAAAAAACGGCAAGGCTGACGCCCTCTCCAGAATCTTTTCCGAGCCCTCACAGAGTAACAAGGGCCAAAACAACATCCTACCCGAGAGAAGGGTAGTAGGGGCCACCTACTCTAAAGAACTCCTGGGCACAATCAAAGAAGGATACGAAAATGACCCCTTCCTCGCCCACCCCACAAGGAATGTCAGCCTTACGTTTAAGAACGGTCATTGGTTTCATCAGGACCTACAACTATATGTACTAGAAATCGCACGGCTCGAAGTGCTCAAACTCAACCATGACTCACAGCTGGCCGGCCATTTGGGCACAAGAAAGACCCAGGAGCTTCTCTCCCGCTCCTTCTGGTGGCCAACATATAAGGAGGACATCAAGAGGTACATCTCCTCGTGCACGGTCTGTGCCTGCAATAAGACTCCTCGTTCCTCTCCCCTGGGTCTGTTACAACCCCTCCCGATTCCTTCCCGCCCCTAGGGCTCGATCTCCATGGACTTTGTGGTAGACCTTCCTCTTCAAAAGGGATGAACACCATCCTGGTCGTGGTCGTCCGCCTCACCAAGATGGCCCATTTCATCCCCTACAAAGATCTACCCACCGCCAAACAGACGGCCGATCTTATTCTCAGAGAGGTCTTCAGGCTGCATGGGATCCTGGACAACGTGGTCTCCGACCGAGGCGTACAATTTGCCTCAAAGTTCTGGAAGAACTTCTGCCTGGTGCTCAGGGTTAAAGTGAACCTGTCCTCCGCTTTCCACCCTCAGTCAAACGGGCAGACGGAGAGAACTAATCAGACCCTAGAGCAGTACCTACGCTGTTTCAGCTCCCACCTGCAGGATGACTGGCTTGACCATCTCCCCGCGGCCGAGTTCGCCTACAACAATGCTGAGCACAGCTCAACCAAGCACAGCCCCTTCTTTGCTAACACAGGCTCACACCCGGTGTGCATTCCCCACGTACCCGTCGCCTCCACCCTCCTAGCAGTGTCCGAACGCCTAACAACCCTACAGGAGGCACAAAAGAACATTATAGACATCCTCCAGCTCGCCCAGAGGTGCTTTAAACAGGGAGCAGACAGACGTCGCAAACCCACCTCGGGCTTCCATGTGGGAGACAAAGTGTGGCTGTCCACCAGGAACCTCAGATTAAAGGTCCCCTCCAAAAATTTAGCCCAAAGATATATGGGTCCGTTCCGGATCACCACACAAATCAACGAGGTCACGTTCCGGCTCAACCTTCCGGACTCCATTAGGGTGCACCCTGTCTTCCATTGCTTCCTCCTCAAGCCATACGTGGAGAACACCTTCACAGGCCGCCACTCGCCCCCTCCACCACCCGTGAGGGTACAGGGTGAAGAAGAATATGCTGTCGCAAAGATCCTCGACTCCAGGATCCACCGGGGAAGACTACAATAACTAATTGGGTGGGAGGGTTACCCTCCCGAGGATAACTCCTGGGAGCCAGAAGAAAACGTCCACGCCCCCAGACTGGTAAAAGATTTCCACAAATGGCACGCCTGCCCCTGCAGTGCCCAGAGGTCCCCTTGGAAGGGGGGCAGTACTGTCTGGATTCGAACCCGTGACCAGCCACATCCCAGGCAGTAGCCCTGCTTACTAGGCTACCGTCCTCTCAGGACATTCCTCCCTGAAGCCTATTAGTTAACCTCAGTCATGCCAAGCCTTGCTCGTCACCCTTGATTCCCCACACCTGGTACTTCCCTATATAAGTCCAGCCCCTTGCACTCCAGCTTGCTGATTATTGAGCGCCTGAGCCTTGATCAAGCTTCTCCTCACCTGCTGCTCTTGCTACTACTGTAAGTCCACTGCTGACCAGGAATTGACTACCGACTACTCTTCTGCTTTGTCCCTACCTACTGAACTGCTACCACCGTTGCCCATCCGGATTGTCTGACCACGCTTACTGCCGCCTGCCCTGACCCACCGCCTGCCAACCGACTACGCCTCTGCCAGACTTCCTGCACCTACTACCTGCCTGCGGTCCTTGCCACTGGGCTCCACTCCTACCTCCAGCCAGCTGTCCTCTGATTCAGGTGAGCCTGTAGGACTGTTACAGGATAACACAGAGAATTAGGGACTTTACAGGGATAAAAAGGGATAGGGACCCATTAGAGAGAGATAGGCAAGAGGAAAAATGTGACAGTGGCTCTGTGGGGATAAGAGGGGCAATGAGGTATCCTGTTTAATATTTTTAGCCAAGCCCTTAGCAGCAATCTCATACAATATTAGCACAAGCATTCAAATTCTGAATGTCTTCTTTATTTAAGCCAAAACATTTATACAGGTACAAGCAACATTTCAATTCATTATTACAGTTGTATCTTTAGCAAGCTTAATACACAAGTCAGATCCAATGCTTATTTAAACGTACCATCAGCCAATCCCATGTTTTTTTAAGAAAGCCTAATTAACGTATCACAGGTAGGTTAAAGTCTGGATAGAGCAAGCCAGGTTTGGGGTTCCTGGTGCAGCTGATGCAGTTGCTTGGAGGAGGTCAATCTCCAATGAGACAATACACACTCCATGGCAGAAAAGATTGTGAGATAGATAACATTATGTTTGAAAATTAATAGAATGTGTTTAAATAAAATGTAGCAAAAAACAGACAGCTAGATACGGTAGATAATAATAATAGATAGATAAATAGATAGATTGATTAAATAAGTAAAAAATAGAAAAAAGCCAGCACTCTCAAATATAAAAAAGAAGATAAGTTTATTCACCCATGCAGGACGCAACGTTTTGGCTCTACAATGGCTTGAGAAAGGTTCTAGAACTGAAACGTCACGTTGGGCTTGCACCTCTCTTGTTTGCCTTTTTTGTCTGGTGCTGCCATTTCTATTCTCTAGATATGTTATAGAATTGAAGTAGAAAAATAGCCAGCAGCACGCCAGGATGTGAAAAATCAACGGTGGTTTATTAGACCCAAAGTCAAGCGACGTTTCAACAGCTTGTTGCTGTCTTTATCAAGCTTAGTGCACATGTGGTACAAGCATGGTTTAAATAGGGAAAACAATCCACAATATATTAACATCAATTGAATAAATTATAGTGAGAATACAGAACATAAATATTATAGTGATTACACAAATTACATGTAATGAACTGTCGTGATCCGACGAATATAGTGCATAAAAAGTTATAAAACATTTACTGTAGCATATCGTGCTTACTGTGAAGAAGGGCATAATAAGTGCAGGTGATTGTCATAATGAGGTGAATTAAAAAACTCACTGTCCGGTGGGGAACTGTATGCGGCATAGATCGTGTTCAGTGGCGTCCCGCTTCACAAACTGCGCATGCGCGAGAAAAACAAGTCTCGCGATAACCGCAACTGCCAGAGACTGAATGACAGCCAAAACAAAAATGGCCGCGGCGGTTTCACATGTGTTCTGCGCAAGTCCAAAAGGTAATCGGTGCCGCCCAGCAGTCACTACGTATGCGTAGTCATGGAGATAGAAAACAACAACAGGCCATAGATATAATACTGTCACGAAGATGTATGATCAGGAAAGTATAGCGGCAATGCTATCCATCGGTACACCTGACAAAGCATGCGCGATCCGTGGGCAATATGCCATATGTATTTCGGCTATAAAAATGCAAAAATGTAGCGAGACAATGGGTCACTCAACAGTGATGGATCAATCTAGAGAGCCATCAGTGTGAGGAGAGACGAGCGTCGCCAGGGTGATCACACGAACCGCCATCAATCCCTCATGAGAGTGTATCATTGTCTCGCCCTTGCATTTGAAGACGAAAATCTAGGGGGAAAAATAACAGTAGGAATCCAGGCATCATAGAAGAAATAAATGCATATAAAGACTGGATGGGTAGGCAACCAGTACATGATGGACAAAAAACCGTATGAATAATATATCAATAACCAGATTATAATATATGCGGGTAAAGTGAGAAAAGCTTGAATAGCCCACTGTAACCACGATATACGACGTATCACACAGCGCCACAATCCCGGTAGTGAGAATAGAGCAAATCTAAAAACAAAAAGAGAATGTGTTAACATAACTCTCATGTAAAGTTACACTTGATTCAAAATGCTGGTAACTATAGATATATACATGTGTATTGAACCCACAACAAGAAATATGGATCCAACAATGACAAGAGAGAGACATCAAGTGTGAGCAGTGTAATACAGACTGATCACACCTTGAAGTCCACATTTAACCCATTGGGTCTCAAGGTTTTCAACGTATAGATCCAATAAAGTTCTCGTTTTTTAAGGAGAGCTTGTCTATCTTCCCCTCGTCTCCCTAGATCAATCTGTTCTAAAATACGGAATCTCAAATCATTCTGTGTGTGTCCCGCCTCTTTAAAATGTTTCGACACGGGTAGATCTAATTTTTCTTTCCTGATAGAATAGCGGTGCTGATTCAGCCGTGTCTTTACATCCCACGTGGTCTCCCCAACGTACCACTTTCCACAGGGGCAGGTGAGTTGGTAGACCACGTAGGATGAATCACAGGTCAGAAATTGGGTGATTTTCATCATCCCATTCGATGCCGGATTTAAAAATGTGTCTCCTTTAATCATTAGTTTGCAATTTATACAATGATAACAAGGGTAGCAGCCAGTGTGAGTGGAGCCACACATTGCTCTCACACTCGCCCTGGCACTACCCACGTCAGCCCTCACCAATCTGTCACCCAAATTCCTCCCTCTCCGATAAGAGAACAGAGGGGGCATTTGGAATTCAGCAACATGGGGGAAACTATTCCCAATCATCCTCCAATGTCTCCGAATGACACCCGCAATTTGCAAGCTGTCCGTCGAAAAACTGGAGATGAAGGGAATACGTGGATTAGGGGGATCACTCTGAGAATTAATGATGGTGGGTTGGGTCTCCACTCTCGTAATGGTGTCCCTAATCAATTTTTTAGGATATCTGCGTGTAGCAAATTTGTGGCCCATTTCCTCAAGTCTAGTGTGTCTCACTTGTTTATCTTTAACTATCCGTTGCACTCGTAGAAACTGGCTAAAAGGTAGAGACCGGATCATGGAACAAGGGTGATGACTATCATAACGTAACAGGGTATTCCTGTCGGTAGGTTTAACAAACAAATCTGTATTCAGACCTCGTCCCATGATCCGGACCTCTGTATCGAGAAACTGAAGCCTATCCATGGACTGAACCATGGTAAATTTCACAGTAGGGTCGACTTCATTGAGAAATGCGTGGAACGCAAGGAGGCCCAACGTGTCACCCGTCCACACCAAGAAGATGTCATCGATATAACGCCACCACCCCAGAACATGTCTGAAGTGGTGGCTGTCATAAATCGACGACTCCTCAAGGTGGGCCATATAGATGTTTGCATAAGTGGGCGCCACGTTGGACCCCATCGCAGTTCCACGCATCTGAACAAAGAAATCGTCCTGGAAAAGAAAATAGTTTTTGGTCAAAACAAATCTCAACAATGTGAGTAGGAAGGTTTGACAAGCCGTGGAATATTCTGAGTTGACAAGGCACGTCTCTACTGCCTGTATGCCACGTTCATGGTCGATCGACGTGTACAAACTGCACACGTCGAACGAAACCAGAATCGCACCCGCAGGTACCTCAAGCTCACCTATCTTGGATAAAAAGTCACCCGTATCCCTGATAAATGATTTGGTAGAGGAGGCAAAGCGGCTCAACATTTTATCCAAGAAAATTGCCACATTATAGAACAGGGACTCTCTGCCGGATACGATAGGGCGACCCGGGGGGGGGCGACACCCCCTTGTGGATTTTGGGCAGGGTGTACAGCAAGGGCGTACATGGCTTATCACGATACAAGTAGCAAAACAATTTATCATCGATAATATCAGCCTCACGGGCCTGATTTAGAATGTCTCGCAATTCCCTTAGCAGACCAAATTTAGGGTCCTGTGCTACTCGTTTGTATACTTGTGGATCATCAAGTTGGCCCTGGATCTCACGGATGTATTCGCTGGTGTCCATGACCACAACCCCACCACCCTTATCAGCAGATTTGATGGTGAGGCTGTGGTCGGAGGCCAGAGAGCACATCTCAGTGATCTCACTAGTGGTGATATTGGCAAATCTGAGATCATTGTTCTCAGAAGCCCTTTTTAATTCATCAAGGTCCCTCCGTATGGCCAAGGAAAAGGCATCTATAGCAGGATGATCAATTACAGGGTTCAAATTACTTTTAACATACAATCCTGTATTACTTAAAGATAACTCTGTTGGCCTGTCACCTTCATCTCTCTCAGTTTGAGTCTGGTTTGAGAACCAAATCTTGAGCTTAATGCTCCGTAAAAATCTATGTAAGTCCAGTTCCATATTAAACCAGTCGGTCCTGGACACAGGGCAAAAAGAGAGGCCCTTGTCCAAGACAGATAGTTGTGCATCATTAAGAATAGAAGAGGAAATGTTTACCACTATGTCCGTTTTTTGTTCAATCCCTTCTGGCGCTGGGGTCTCAGATTTTTGTTTCTGTCCTCGCCATTTCCGGTGGCGTTTACCGCCCCTCCTGGTTCTATGGGATCCATACCCATACCCAGTTTTGATGTTGCTTGTAGACTGGTTTCTCCACGTTCCTGGCTCTTGTTTTGTGATTGAGATCGTGTAGGTCTTCTATCAGAGGAATAATTCTGTCTCCTATCACCTCCTCTGGAGTTCTTTGGATCACGTTGCCATATATATACAAAGCCTCGTGTATAGTCCTCCATGTCACGTGACCATTTTTGGCGCTTTTTGTCCTGCAATTCACATCTTAACTTATCAAAATGTGGTAAACAGGACGCAATATATGAATCATATTCCTCAGATGGCATTAGATTCTTCAATGCCACTGTGATTTTCTGTAAAGCATCCTGTATCAATATGATCTCTTTTTGCAGGAACTCTATATTGAGCAATATCATGTCAAATGCAAATTTGTTACATATGTGGGAAAATCTGGTACAAAAATCGACATTGTTTGGAAATAAATCTGGTCGCAATTGCGACCTCATACCGCGTGGAATTCTATGATTCTGGTGGTACTCACACAGGGTGATCATATGGAGTTCCAGATTGATGAGACGTCTAGAGTCATACTCAAACCGCTTCTTGGTATCCAATAATGAAGGCGTGAACAGAAAGGTGGTGTCTCTCTCTGTGCCTTGCAGGATCCTCAGTTCGTCCTCCTTGCTGTAAGTGAAGACATCTGGGTCGAGGTTTTCAAATGGTGTAGCCATGTTAGGTGCAGAGCGTCCTCCGGTGCGAAATATAAACTTGGGAAAATGAGGAAGCAGCACACTATGTGAACGAGGGGTGCACATTTTGATAAGTTAAGATGTGAATTGCAGGACAAAAAGCACCAAAAATGGTCACGTGACATGGAGGACTATACACGAGGCTTTGTATATATATGGCAACGTGATCCAAAGAACTCCAGAGGAGGTGATAGGAGACAGAATTATTCCTCTGATAGAAGACCTACACGATCTCAATCACAAAACAAGAGCCAGGAACGTGGAGAAACCAGTCTACAAGCAACATCAAAATCTTTTTTAGGACTGGGTATGGATCCCATAGAACCAGGAGGGGCGGTAAATGCCACCGGAAATGGCGAGGACAGAAACAAAAATCTGAGACCCCAGCGCCAGAAGGGATTGAACAAAAAACAGACATAGTGGTAAACATTTCCTCTTCTATTCTTAATGATGCACAACTATCTGTCTTGGACAAGGGCCGATAAGGGTGGTGGGGTTGTGGTCATGGACACCAGCGAATACATCCGTGAGATCCAGGGCCAACTTGATGATCCACAAGTATACAAACGAGTAGCACAGGACCCTAAATTTGGTCTGCTAAGGGAATTGCGAGACATTCTAAATCAGGCCCGTGAGGCTGATATTATCGATGACAAATTGTTTTGCTACTTGTATCGTGATAAGCCATGTACGCCCTTGCTGTACACCCTGCCCAAAATCCACAAGGGGGTGTCGCCCCCCCCCCCCCGGGTCGCCCTATCGTATCCGGCAGAGAGTCCCTGTTCTATAATGTGGCAATTTTCTTGGATAAAATGTTGAGCCGCTTTGCCTCCTCTACCAAATCATTTATCAGGGATACGGGTGACTTTTTATCCAAGATAGGTGAGCTTGAGGTACCTGCGGGTGCGATTCTGGTTTCGTTCGACGTGTGCAGTTTGTACACGTCGATCGACCATGAACGTGGCCTACAGGCAGTAGAGACGTGCCTTGTCAACTCAGAATATTCCACGGCTTGTCAAACCTTCCTACTCACATTGTTGAGATTTGTTTTGACCAAAAACTATTTTCTTTTCCAGGACGATTTCTTTGTTCAGATGCGTGGAACTGCGATGGGGTCCAACATCTATATGGCCCACCTTGAGGAGTCGTCGATTTATGACAGCCACCACTTCAGACATGTTCTGGGGTGGTGGCGTTATATCGATGACATCTTCTTGGTGTGGACGGGTGACACGTTGGGCCTCCTTGCGTTCCACGCATTTCTCAATGAAGTCGACCCTACTGTGAAATTTACCATGGTTCAGTCCATGGATAGGCTTCAGTTTCTCGATACAGAGGTCCGGATCATGGGACGAGGTCTGAATACAGATTTGTTTGTTAAACCTACCGACAGGAATACCCTGTTACGTTATGATAGTCATCACCCTCGTTCCATGATCCGGTCTCTACCTTTTAGCCAGTTTCTACGAGTGCAACGGATAGTCAAAGATAAACAAGTGAGACACACTAGACTTGAGGAAATGGGCCACAAATTTGCTACACGCAGATATCCTAAAAAATTGATTAGGGACACCATTACGAGAGTGGAGACCCAACCCACCATCATTAATTCTCAGAGTGATCCCCCTAGTCCACGTATTCCCTTCATCTCCAGTTTTTCGACGGACAGCTTGCAAATTGCGGGTGTCATTCGGAGACATTGGAGGATGATTGGGAATAGTTTCACCCATGTTGCTGAATTCCAAATGCCCCCTCTGTTCTCTTATCGGAGAGGGAGGAATTTGGGTGACAGATTGGTGAGGGCTGACGTGGGTAGTGCCAAGGCGAGTGTGAGAGCAATGTGTGGCTCCACTCGCACTGGCTGCTACCCTTGTTATCATTGTATAAATTGCAAACTAATGATTAAAGGAGACACATTTTTTAATCCGGCATCGAATGGGATGATGAAAATCACCCAATTTCTGACCTGTGATTCATCCTACGTGGTCTACCAACTCACCTGCCCCTGTGGAAAGTGGTACGTTGGGGAGATCACGTGGGATGTAAAGACACGGCTGAATCAGCACCGCTATTCTATCAGGAAAGAAAAATTAGATCTACCCGTGTCGAAACATTTTAAAGAGGCGGGACACACACAGAATGATTTGAGATTCCGTATTTTAGAACAGATTGATCTAGGGAGACGAGGGGGAGATAGACAAGCTCTCCTTAAAAAACGAGAACTTTATTGGATCTATACGTTGAAAACCTTGAGACCCAATGGGTTAAATGTGGACTTCAAGGTGTGATCAGTCTGTATTACACTGCTCACACTTGATGTCTCTCTCTTGTCATTGTTGGATCCATATTTCTTGTTGTGGGTTCAATGCACATGTATATATCTATAGTTACCAGCATTTTCAATCAAGTGTAACTTTACATGAGAGTTATGTTAACACATTCTCTTTTTGTTTTTAGATTTGCTCTATTCTCACTACCGGGATTGTGGTGCTGTGTGATACGTCGTAAATCGTGGTTACAGTGGGCTATTCAAGCTTTTCTCACTTTACCCGCATATATTATAATCTGGTAATTGATATATCATTCATACGGTTTTTGGTCCATCATGTACTGGTTGCCTACCCATCCAGTCTTTATATGCATTTATTTCTTCTATGATACCTGGATTCCTACTGTTATTTTTACCCCTAGATTTTCATCTTCAAATGCAAGGGCGAGACAATGATACACTCCCATGAGGGATTGATGGCGGTTCGTGTGATCACCCTGGCGACGCTCGTCTCTCCTCACACTGTGTCGGGATTCGAACCCGTGACCAGCCACATCCCAGGCGGTAGCCCTGCTTACTAGGCTACCGTCCTCTCTGGACATTACTCCCTGAAACCTATTATGTAACCTCAGTCTTGCCAAGCCTTGCTCATCACCCTTGATTCCCCACACCTGGTACTTCCCTATATAAGTCCAGCCCCTTGCACTCTAGCTTGCTGATTATTGAGCTCCTGAGCCTTGATCAAGCTTCTCCTCATCTGCTGCTCTTGCTACAACTGGAAGTCCACTGCTGACCAGGAATTGCCTACCGACTACTCTTCTGCTTGTCCCTACCTACTGAACTGCTACCACCGTTGCCTTCCGGATTGTCTGACTACGCTTACTGCCGCCTGCCCTGACCCACCGCCTGCCTACCGACTACTCTTCTGCTTGTCCCTACCTACTGAACTGCTACCACCGTTGCCATCCGGATTGTCTGACCACGCTTACTGCCGCCTGCCCTGACCCACCGCCTGCCTACCGACTACGCCTCTGCCAGACTTCCTGCACCTACTACCTGCCTGCGGTCCTTGCCACTGGGCTCCACTCCTACCTCCAGCCAGCGGTCCTCTGACTCAGGTGAGCCTGTAGGACTGTTACAGAATAATCAGCCACACTATGGAGTCCGCAATGACCACTCTGCGTAAGCAGGTCTCCGAACTTCAAGAATTTGGTACTACATATCAGGAGAAAATTGCCCAGCTCCAAGGCGTAGTCCAAAGCCAACAGAGGGAGATTATTGAACTACAGAGGCAACTTCTGGACATTCGCGGCGCGCCCGCAGACACCCGCATGCCACTCCCATCAAGATTCAGCGGCGACAGACGCCAGTATCGGGGGTTTCTATACCAATGCCGCATCTATTTTCAGATGTACCCGGCCCCCTTCACCACCGAGAAAAAGAAGGTGCTATTCGTGGTCAATCTCCTGACGGATGAAGCATTAACATGGGCATCACCATACGTGGAGACTAACAGTCAGCTCCTGGACAACCTAAGCAACTTTATCACCGCCATGAGCCAAGTCTTCGATGACCCCAACCGCTGTGCGACAGCCGAGGCGCGACTACATGGTCTGCGGCAAGGGAGACGCTCCGTCGCCGAATACACCGCCGAGTTTCGCCGTTGGGTCACGGACACCACCTGGAACCCAGCGGCACAGAGAAGCCAATTCCGGCGAGGCCTGTCAGAATTAATAAAGGACGGACTCGCCAGAGTTGAGGCCCCAGACGCTCTGGATGACTTCATTCAGTTATGCATCCGGATAGATCAAAGACTCTCCGAGAGGAAGAAAGAAAGACTCTGGTCCTCGGACCACAGACCCACTTACTCCTTCTCTTCCACCGCCCAGCGCGACCCCCAGTCAGTAACTGAACCTATGCAGGTCGACGCTCTACGTAGGTCTCTATCCACAGCTGAGAAGGAGAGAAGGCTGCCCGAAAACCTCTGCCTCTACTGTGGGGAGCCGGGTCATTTTGCCATCAAATGTCCTCATAAGATCCGAAAGACTATTGCCGTCACTGAGCTAAAGGAGCAACCACAGACTCCAACCCCGCCAGCAGCCCCGGAAAATAACAACACGGCGGCTCATGGATCCCACTTCATCGTCCCCATCCTCATCGACATTGAGGGGCGACAACTCCCCTGTTCAGCGATGTTAGACTCCGGGGCGGGAGGCAACTTCATGGACCTAACCTTCGCCCGCGAAAAGAACATTCCACTGACAATCAAGGCAGCCCCCGTTGACCTGGAAACCGTCGACGGATCCCCACTCTCCTCGGGGCCGGCCACTCACGAGACCACCGAACTACAACTCCTCATAGAACCTGATCACCGTGAAAATATCCACTTCTCTCTGATCGCCTCCCCGAAGTTCCCAGTGATCTTGGGCATCCCATGGTTGGCCACCCACAACCCCTCGGTGGACTGGGAAACCCGCTGCATACGATTCCCATCCGAGTTCTGCACGCTAAATTGCTCCCACAAACCCGTCCTTCCACCCGAAGACACCACCATCTCAAAACTATCCGTCAAGGATCTGCTACCCCCTCAATACCGTGAGTTCCAGGATGTCTGCGACAAGAAAAACGCAGACAAGCTGCCACCACACCGACCCTATGACTGCCCTATAGAACTGTTGCCCGGGGCCGAAATACCCTTTGGCAGTATCTACTCCCTCTCAGAGCCTGAACTCAAGGCTCTGAAAGAGTACCTGGACGAGGACCTGAGGAAGGGGTTCATCCGGCCCTCCACCTCCCCCGCGGGAGCCCCCTTTTTCTTCGTAGAGAAAAAAGACTCCTCCCTGCGTCCCTGCATAGACTACAGAAAGCTTAATGACATAACCGTAAAAAACCGGTACCCACTCCCACTGATTTCCGAACTCCTTGAGAGACTCCGGGAAGCGAAGATCTTCACCAAACTCGACCTTCGAGGGGCCTACAACCTCGTCCGAATCCGCCCTGGGGACGAATGGAAGACCGCCTTCCGGACACGTTATGGTCATTTCGAGTACCTGGTCATGCCTTTCGGACTCTGCAATGCTCCCGCCACCTTCCAGCACTTCATTAACGACGTCCTCAGGGACATGCTGGATCTGTTTGTAGTCGTTTACCTGGACGACATCTTGATCTTCTCTGAAGACCTCGAGCAGCACCGCGAACACGTCCGCAGGGTACTGCAGAGACTCAGACAGAACTCTCTTTATATCAAGCTAGAGAAATGCGAGTTTGAGCGAACCACCACTCAGTTCCTCGGATACATCATCTCCCCAGAGGGCCTAAGTATGGACCCGGGGAAGGTCCAAGCTGTGATGAACTGGCCCATTCCGAAAAACGAGAAGGAGATACAAAGATTCATTGGCTTCGCCAACTTCTATCGGAAGTTTATCCGGAACTTCTCCAAGGTCATATCACCAATCACCCAACTCACCAAGAAGGCAGTCCCCTTCTCCTGGACACCCGAGGCCCAGGAGGCCTTCACCAAGTTGAAACTCCTCTTCACTTCTGCCCCAATCCTAATCCACCCGAACCCCGAGCTGCCATTTACAGTCGAAGTGGATGCATCAGACTCTGCGGTGGGGGCAGTTTTGTCACAACGGACAGGGGAGAGGATGCTATTACACCCGTGCGCATATTTCTCCCGCCAGATGTCCCCCTCCGAGAAGAACTATGACATCGGGAACAAAGAACTGCTGGCGATCAAGGATGCCTTCTCCGAGTGGAGACACCTGCTGGAGGAAGCCACCATGCCCATAATCGTACCAACTGACCACAAGAACCTCGAGTTCATCCGCAGCGCTAAGAGACTCTCAGCCAGACAGGCCAGATGGAGCCTATTCTTTTCCTGCTTCAACTATCTCATCACCTATCGCCCTGGATCAAAAAACGGCAAGGCTGACGCCCTCTCCAGAATGTTTTCCGAGCCCTCACAGAGTAACAAGGGCCAAAATAACATCTTACCCGAGAGAAGGGTCGTAGGGGCCACCTTCTCTAAAGAACTCCTGGGCACAATCAAAGAAGGATACGAAAATGACCCCTTCCTCGCCCACCCCACAAGGAATATCAGCCTTACGTTTAAGAACGGTCATTGGTTTCATCAGGACCTACAACTATATGTACCAGAAATCGCACAGCTCGAAGTGCTCAAATTCAACCATGACTCCAAGCTGGCCGGCCATTTTGGCATAAGAAAGACCCAGGAGCTTCTCTCCCGCTCCTTCTGGTGGCCAACATACAAGGAGGACATCAAGAGGTACATCTCCTCGTGCGCGGTCTGTGCCCGCAATAAGACTCTTCGTTCCTCCCCTGTGGGTCTGTTACAACCCCTCCATATTCCCTCCCACCCCTGGGGCTCGATCTCCATGGACTTTGTGGTAGACCTTCCTCCTTCAAAAGGGATGAACACTATCCTGGTCGTGGTCGACCGTCTCACCAAGATGGCCCATTTCATCCCCTACAAAGGCATACCCACCGCCAAACAGACGGCCGATCTAATTCTCAGAGAGGTCTTCAGGCTGCATGGGATCCCGGACGATGTGGTCTCCGACCGAGGCGTACAATTTGCCTCAAAGTTCTGGAAGAACTTCTGCCTGGCGCTCGGGGTTAAAGTGAACCTATCCTCCGCTTTCCACCCTCAGTCAAACGGGCAGACTGAGAGAACTAATCAGACCCTAGAGCAGTACCTACGCTGTTTCAGCTCCCACCTGCAGGATGACTGGCTTGACCATCTCCCCACGGCCGAGTTCGCCTACAACAATGCTGAGCATAGCTCAACCAAGCACAGCCCTTTCTTTGCTAACACAGGCTCGCACCCGGTGTTCATTCCCCACCTGCCCGTCGCCTCCACCCTCCCAGCAGTGGCCGAACGCCTAACAACCCTACAGGAGGCACAAAAGAACATTATAGACAACCTCCAGCTCGCCCAGAGGCGTTTTAAACAGGGAGCAGACAGACGTCGCAAACCCACCCCGGGCTTCCATGTGGGAGACAAGGTGTGGCTGTCCACCAGGAACCTCAGATTTAAGGTCCCCTCCAAAAAGTTGGCCCAAAGATACATGGGTCCGTTTAGGGTCACCGAACAAATCAACGAGGTCACGTTCCGGCTCGACCTTCCGGACTCCATTAGGGTGCACCCTGTCTTCCATTGCTCACTCCTCAAGCCATACGTGGAGAACACCTTCACAGGCCGCCACTCGCCCCCTCCACCACCCGTGAGGGTACAGGGTGAAGAAGAATACGTTGAAGCAAAGATCCTCGACTCCAGGATCCACCGGGGAAGACTACAATACCTAATTGGGTGGGAGGGTTACCCTCCCGAGGATAACTCCTGGGAGCCTGAAGAAAATGTCCACGCCCCCAGACTGGTAAAAGAGTTCCACCAACGGCACCCCGGTAAGCCTGCCCCTGCGGTGCCCGGAGGTCACCTTGGAAGGGGGGGGGTACTGTCGGGATTCGAACCCGTGACCAGCCACATCCCAGGCGGTAGCCCTGCTTACTAGGCTACCGTCCTCTCTGGACATTACTCCCTGAAACCTATTATGTAACCTCAGTCTTGCCAAGCCTTGCTCATCACCCTTGATTCCCCACACCTGGTACTTCCCTATATAAGTCCAGCCCCTTGCACTCTAGCTTGCTGATTATTGAGCTCCTGAGCCTTGATCAAGCTTCTCCTCATCTGCTGCTCTTGCTAAAACTGGAAGTCCACTGCTGACCAGGAATTGCCTACCGACTACTCTTCTGCTTGTCCCTACCTACTGAACTGCTACCACCGTTGCCTTCCGGATTGTCTGACTACGCTTACTGCCGCCTGCCCTGACCCACCGCCTGCCTACCGACTACTCTTCTGCTTGTCCCTACCTACTGAACTGCTACCACTGTTGCCATCCGGATTGTCTGACCACGCTTACTTCCGCCTGCCCTGACCCACCGCCTGCCTACCGACTACGCCTCTGCCAGACTTCCTGCACCTACTACCTGCCTGCGGTCCTTGACACTGGGCTCCACTCCTACCTCCAGCCAGCGGTCCTCTGACTCAGGTGAGCCTGTAGGACTGTTACACACTGATGGCTCTCTAGATTGATCCATCACTGTTGAGTGACCCATTGTCTCGCTACATTTTTGCATTTTTATAGCCGAAATACATATGGCATATTGCCCACGGGTCGCACATGCTTTGTGAGGTGTACCGATGGATAGCATTGCCGCTATACTTTCCTGATCATACATCTTCGTGACAGTATTATATCCATGGCCTGTTGTTGTTTTCTATCTCCATGACTACGCATACGTAGTGACTGCTAGGCGGCACCGATTACCTTTTGGACTTGCGCAGAACACATGTGAAACCGCCGCGGCCATTTTTGTTTTGGCTGTCATTCAGTCTCTGGCAGTTGCGGTAATCGCGAGACTTGTTTTTCTCGCGCATGCGCAGTTTGTGAAGCGGGACGCCACTGAACACGATCTATGCCGCATACAGTTCCCCACCGGACAGTGAGTTTTTTAATTCACCTCATTATGACAATCACCTGCACTTATTATGCCCTTCTTCACAGTAAGCACGATATGCTACAGTAAATGTTTTATAACTTTTTATGCACTATATTCGTCGGATCACGACAGTTCATTACATGTAATTTGTGTAATCACTATAATATTTATGTTCTGTATTCTCACTATAATTTATTCAATTGATGTTAATATATTGTGGATTGTTTTCCCTATTTAAACCATGCTTGTACCACATGTGCACTAAGCTTGATAAAGACAGCAACAAGCTGTTGAAACGTCGCTTGACTTTGGGTCTAATAAACCACCGTTGATTTTTCACATCCTGGCGTGCTGCTGGCTATTTTTCTACTTCTAGCTTATTGGACCTAGGTGCTGGTCCACATCAGCTGGACGTGCACCCCTCGTTCACATAGTGTGCTGCTTCCTCATTTTCCCAAGTTTATGTTATAGAATTGTTATGCTTGAGAAAAACTGCAATGAGCAGTTGAAACGTTGCACAGGGGAAATAAAGCTGGTCGTTTTTCACTGTATCTTGGAGTGCTGCCTCTTCTTTGAGATATCTACAGGGAGTGCAGAATTATTAGGCAAATGAGTATTTTGACCACATCATCCTCTTTATGCATGTTGTCTTACTCCAAGCTGTATAGGCTCGAAAGCCTACTACCAATTAAGCATATTAGGTGATGTGCATCTCTGTAATGAGAAGGGGTGTGGTCTAATGACATCAACACCCTATATTAGGTGTGCATAATTATTAGGCAACTTCCTTTCCTTTGCCAAAATGGGTCAAAAGAAGGACTTGACAGGCTCAGAAAAGTCAAAAATAGTGAGATATCTTGCAGAGGGATGCATCACTCTTAAAATTGCAAAGCTTCTGAAGTGTGATCATCGAACAATCAAGCGTTTCATTCAAAATAGTCAACAGGGTCGCAAGAAGCGTGTGGAAAAACCAAGGCGCAAAATAACTGCCCATGAACTGAGAAAAGTCAAGCGTGCAGCTGCCAAGATGCCACTTGCCACCAGTTTGGCCATATTTCAGAGCTGCAACATCACTGGAGTGCCCAAAAGCACAAGGTGTGCAATACTCAGAGACATGGCCAAGGTAAGAAAGGCTGAAAGACGACCACCACTGAACAAGACACACAAGCTGAAACGTCAAGACTGGGCCAAGAAATATCTCAAGACTGATTTTTCTAAGGTTTTATGGACTGATGAAATGAGAGTGAGTCTTGATGGGCCAGATGGATGGGCCCGTGGCTGGATTGGTAAAGGGCAGAGAGCTCCAGTCCGACTCAGACGCCAGCAAGGTGGAGGTGGAGTACTGGTTTGGGCTGGTATCATCAAAGATGAGCTTGTGGGGCCTTTTCGGGTTGAGGATGGAGTCAAGCTCAACTCCCAGTCCTACTGCCAGTTTCTGGAAGACACCTTCTTCAAGCAGTGGTACAGGAAGAAGTCTGCATCCTTCAAGAAAAACATGATTTTCATGCAGGACAATGCTCCATCACACGCGTCCAAGTACTCCACAGCGTGGCTGGCAAGAAAGGGTATAAAAGAAGAAAATCTAATGACATGGCCTCCTTGTTCACCTGATCTGAACCCCATTGAGAACCTGTGGTCCATCATCAAATGTGAGATTTACAAGGAGGGAAAACACTACACCTCTCTGAACAGTGTCTGGGAGGCTGTGGTTGCTGCTGCACTCAATGTTGATGGTGAACAGATCAAAACACTGACAGAATCCATGGATGGCAGGCTTTTGAGTGTCCTTGCAAAGAAAGGTGGCTATATTGGTCACTGATTTGCTTTTGTTTTGTTTTTGAATGTCAGAAATGTATATTTGTGAATGTTGAGATGTTATATTGGTTTCACTGGTAAAAATAAATAATTGAAATGGGTATATATTAGTTTTTTGTTAAGTTGCCTAATAATTATGCACAGTAATAGTCACCTGCACACACAGATATCCCCCTAAAATAGCTAAAACTAAAAACAAACTAAAAACTACTTCCAAAAATATTCAGCTTTGATATTAATGAGTTTTTTGGGTTCATTGAGAACATGGTTGTTGTTCAATAATAAAATAATCCTCAAAAATACAACTTGCCTAATAATTCTGCACTCCCTGTATTCGATAGATAGATAGATAGATAGATAGATAGATACTAATCAAAAAAAGTTAATATAGTGGATGCAATCCCTCCAGGCTATAGTTTGCAAACCAATAGATGTACGATTGAAGAATGAGGCAGCACTCCAAAATATAAATTTTGAATGGAGAGTAGTGTTGATCGAGCACCAAAGTGCTTGTTGCTTGAGTAGAAGACTTCCCGATGCTCTACAGAGCACCTGAGCACAATGGAAGTCAATGGGAGAACCCGAGCATTAAACCAGGCACCCCCTGCTCTGAAGAGAGGAGGGTGTCAGGACTCTAGTTCGGCTTAGCAGTCCCTGCTCTGATTCCATATCTAGCTATGTCCATATATGGAATCAGTGCTTGGGGACACCCAGTGTATTTAAATCTAATTTAGCCTCTATTGCTGAAGTTTCTGGTGGGATTCAAACTCACAACCTTCCACATAACAGCCAAGAATCTTATCCACTACTCTATAGAGCTGCATGGCCAGCTGCTAAAAAAAAAAAACTAGTAGTAAGTATTCATATACAGCAGAAGTCTCTTTTTTAAAAAAAAGTAACTGGCCATGCAGCTTTATAGTGTAGAGGTTAAGATTATTGGCTGTAATTTGTGAGTTAAAATCCCGTCACAAACTTTTCAGAAATAGAGTGTAACGGGGTTCCGAAGGTGCACTCGGTCCCCCATTGCCTGCAGAACTGTTGCTTAGCTTTGGGAATGAGGATCTGTGTTTGACCTCATTCCCAGGGCGGCTTTACTGCTGGGTAGCTCCATGCTCCTAAGTCTGCCTTGAGCGCCGAGCTGATCACTCGGTGCTCAACTGGTTGGTCTGTCGGTCATGTGACGCTGGCCACGTCACATGACCCTCACTCCCCACTATAAATACAGGCAGCATGCTAGCCACAGGTTGCCTGTTAATTTCTAGGTTCCTGGCTATTTGTTGGACTACTGAATACCCACCTGATTCCGTTCCCTGACGATCCTTTTGCCTGCTCCTCATGTACTGCGCATCCGTCCTGGTATTGTGACCTCGGCTCCCACCTGACTACTCTCTTAGGGCTCCTCTTGTACTTCTCTACTCTCCTGGTATTTGACCCCGGATTCTCCTGACCATTCTTTGCTTAAGATAAAATAGTGTTAGTCGGACGCACAGGGAGGTTGATACATCAAAGAAGGGTGCTCTCAGTCTAACAGCGTCACCCCGCTGTTTGCAAAGAAAGAATGTGATAAGGAAATGACTGGGCACACCTAAGGATATGTAGTGACCAAAAATTTATTAAGTAAAAGGACAAGTGGGTTTGCGGTAATCACAGTATCAGATATATAAATGCAAAACCGTTGAGTAATATAAGGTTTGCACACTTCATCAATAATTCATAAAAGGTCCATATAAAAATCCATGTAAAAAACACTATATATTTGTGGTTAATGTATAGACCAGTCACTGGATGGTAAGGGTACCGCCCGTGACTGATATCCACGCCTCAAACACAAATGGAATACAAGATAAGACTAATAACAAAGCAGCAATCTAGTATCAGTTTAAATTCAGTGCAGACAATAGTTCGTAGATATAAAACTTAAGCCGCGATTAGATGGTGATGTTATAATCAACCCGACATAAGAATTCACTGCCCCGGAGTGGTCATGGGAGTCCAAGTGAACTATATGTTAGTTAGGAATAGATTACTGGCCTTGATGTAGCCAAAAGTGCAGAGATTGTAAGTATTGACTTACTACGTAGCTGACTTAGCGGCGTCCCGCTTACAGTCAGGAAGGGATCCGACAATAGGATAAAAATGTATTTAGGAACAGTCTTACCGATATTAGAAGGTTTCTCTCGTGTAGAAGAAACTTCGGCCGTCTCTCGAAACTTTGTTCCCAGATTATTCGTTACGGTTAGGTGAATCCCACAGTAAATAAGTAATCTGGGTCACCTGTTACCCTGTTCGACTTGCTGCACGTGGTTCCGCTTGTTTGGGTGCGGTTGCAGTATCACAGCCTTCCGGGCGAAAGTTTCAGACTGACTTATCTTTATAAAAATGGTACAAACTTGTTCCTAATTTGGGGTAGATGTGGTGCACTCACATGAAGTTGAACTTGGGGGGTCAGACCAGACGCGTTTCGGGGCTAGAGTATCCCCTTCCTCAGTGGCTATCTGACCACCCCAAAAGACCTTTCTTTTATACTCCACAAAAGGACTTTTGCAAAACCTGGTTCGTACTTGGTTCCGGAAGTCCTATGGGGATAATTATCCTATCGGAGAAATGTTTTCATTACTTGTATAAAAAAGCTGCATAGTTGTCTTTGTTATAAAATTCCATTCTTTCAGCCGTCGATGATATGTATCTACATCTTAGGTCGATGGTATCATATAATTACTAAGATAAGAATAAAATAAATCTCCTTGCGATTTCTTAGCGGTTTTTTTGGTGTATGTCGTGGCTGCTAAAACGTCTAAACAGTTAAATGTCTGCATATCTACACCGTATATAGAGAACATTCCATAAATATTTACCAGTACATATACTTATGAATGAATTAAAAACGTTATTATAGGGAATTATTTAAAAAAAAAAAAAAGTTTTAAAAAAGTTTTGCTATACAAACTTTATCAAAAGTTATGAAAAATAAAATAGAATAGAACATAAGGGGATTTAATGGTCAAACAAGTAGTTAAATAGCATAAAAAGTTATGTTATATATACATTTCAATAAAAGAACGTACCCAGTAATATATCTAATAGAGTGTATATCAATATATTGGTGAAAATAAAAATAAAAATAAAAATAAAAAGTAAAAAATAAATAAATAAATATTGATATATTAAAAATAAAAATAAAAATATATATTAGCATATTACTCTATCATGAATTTTCTCTAAAATTCCAAAAACATTAGATATCCTATTAATTTAGACTGGGGACGGACCTGGTGCTCTGGCAAAGATACATAGATGATGTATTTTTTATCTGGAAATCAGGACCCGATTCACTAAACCAGTTTTTAGAAGATATTAACAATAATGATCTTAATTTGAAATTCTCAGGAACAAATAGTAAAGAAATTTTAGAATTTTTAGTTTTAAAAATTTACGTAGAGGATAATGTACTTAAAACATGTACATTCATCAAGCCCTCAACACGGAACAGTTATATCCTTTTCAACAGCTGCCACCTGCCAAGTTGGCTAACTAATATTCCGCAGGGTCAGTTCCAAAGGTTGAGACGCAATTGCACAATGATGGACCAATTCGAAATAGAGGCCGAAAAAATGAAAACAGAATTTTTAAAAAAGGAATACCCAGAAGAAATTTTAAATTCGGCATTGGACAAAGTCACTAAAATGGACAGAGAGGAGTTTTTTAAAGATAAAATTAAAAATCATAAAGACAAAATAGATAACCAAGTTAAAATAATATTGCCTTACAGCAGCGAACATGGTAAAATAAAAAACATTATCAATAAACATTGGGACATTATTAAAAAAGAAAAAACTATAGGTACAATAATTCCATTAAAACCCTTGATTGTTTTTACCAAAGCACCAACATTAGGAAATAAAATAGCTCCTATAGTCAAGGAGGACGAACAAAGAAAAAACATCCCGTCAATACAAAAATGGATGGACCTTAAGGGTTTCTTTAGATGCGGCCAATGTGGCATCTGTAAATTAACATCTTTTACAAAACAAACAAAGGAAATAATTGCCACTACAAATGGACACAAACATATTATAAAAGAATTCCTAACGTGTAGCACAGAGAATGTGATTTACATAATAGAATGTCCTTGCAAGCGCCAATATATAGGCAGGACTAAAAGAACCCTTAAGAAACGCCTTTCTGAACATATATCAAACATCAAAAAAGGCGTAGACACTCACTCACTCTCTAAACATTTTAAAATTGCGCACAATAGCGACCCATCTAATTTAAAATTTGCTGCCATAGATAAAGTTCCATATAGCTGGAGAAAAGGTAATCACATTAGTAAAATGTCAAGATTAGAAACCCAGAGAATTTTTGAAATGGAGACCATGATTCCCGATGGCTTAAATGCTGAATACGAACTTTTTGGCTTTTTGTAAATAATTGTTGGGGGCCTGCCTTTGTGGGTGGGCTTTGCCGAATAGCTTTATGCCCCGGCTGGCTCCCCCTCGATGGCAGTCCCCTTACATTAACATCGACCGACTGTACATGATACTGCCTCTACCTCTATCAACAATAATAACAACAACAAAATTTCTTTCAGTGACAAAGTTATGAATATTTATCAACTTTTATGTATTTTTATTTACCCCTATAGGACTGTTTAAACACATTGATATATATTTCAAGATATTTTCAATATTTTTGGTCAATATTTTTGGTTAATATATATAAATTAATAGGATATCTAATGTTTTTGGAATTTTAGAGAAAATTCATCATAGAGTAATATGCTAATATATATTATTTTTATTTTTAATATATCAATATTTATTTATTTATTTTTTACTTTTTATTTTTATTTTCACCAATATATTGATATACACTCTATTAGATATATTACTGGGTACGTTCTTTTATTGAAATGTATATATAACATAACTTTTTATGCTATTTAACTACTTGTTTGACCATTAAATCCCCTTATGTTCTATTCTATTTTATTTTTCATAACTTTTGATAAAGTTTGTATAGCAAAACTTTTTTAAAACTTTTTTTTTTTTTTTAAATAATTCCCTATAATAACGTTTTTAATTCATTCATAAGTATATGTACTGGTAAATATTTATGGAATGTTCTCTATATACGGTGTAGATATGCAGACATTTAACTGTTTAGACGTTTTAGCAGCCACGACATACACCAAAAAAACCGCTAAGAAATCGCAAGGAGATTTATTTTATTCTTATCTTAGTAATTATATGATACCATCGACCTAAGATGTAGATACATATCATCGACGGCTGAAAGAATGGAATTTTATAACAAAGACAACTATGCAGCTTTTTTATACAAGTAATGAAAACATTTCTCCGATAGGATAATTATCCCCATAGGACTTCCGGAACCAAGTACGAACCAGGTTTTGCAAAAGTCCTTTTGTGGAGTATAAAAGAAAGGTCTTTTGGGGTGGTCAGATAGCCACTGAGGAAGGGGATACTCTAGCCCCGAAACGCGTCTGGTCTGACCCCCCAAGTTCAACTTCATGTGAGTGCACCACATCGACCCCAAATTAGGAACAAGTTTGTACCATTTTTATAAAGATAAGTCGGTCTGAAACTTTCGCCCGGAAGGCTGTGATACTGCAACCGCACCCAAACAAGCGGAACCACGTGCAGCAAGTCGAACAGGGTAACAGGTGACCCAGATTACTTATTTACTGTGGGATTCACCTAACCGTAACGAAAAATCTGGGAACAAAGTTTCGAGAGACGGCCGAAGTTTCTTCTACACGAGAGAAACCTTCTAATATCGGTAAGACTGTTCCTAAATACATTTTTATCCTATTGTCGGATCCCTTCCTGACTGTAAGCGGGACGCCGCTAAGTCAGCTACGGAGTAAGTCAATACTTACAATCTCTGCACTTTTGGCTACATCAAGGCCAGTAATCTATTCCTAACTAACATATAGTTCACTTGGACTCCCATGACCACTCCGGGGCAGTGAATTCTTATGTCGGGTTGATTATAACATCACCATCTAATCGCGGCTTAAGTTTTATATCTACGAACTATTGTCTGCACTGAATTTAAACTGATACTAGATTGCTGCTTTGTTATTAGTCTTATCTTGTATTCCATTTGTGTTTGAGGCGTGGATATCAGTCACGGGCGGTACCCTTACCATCCAGTGACTGGTCTATACATTAACCACAAATATATAGTTTTACATGGATTTTTATATGGACCTTTTATGAATTATTGATGAAGTGTGCAAACCTTATATTACTCAACGGTTTTGCATTTATATATCTGATACTGTAATTACCGCAAACCCACTTGTCCTTTTACTTAATAAATTTTTGGTCACTACATATCCTTAGGTGTGCCCAGTCATTTCCTTATCACATTCTTTGCTTAACCCTTTGTACTGCGTAGCTCTCTTGGTTCTGACCCGGTCCGTTCATGTTCCGTATTTTGTCTTGTCTGTCTTCCCTGCACGTATCCTAAGTTAGGGACTGTCGTCCAGTTGTCCCCTGTCATCAGGACTCGTGAGGCAAGTAGGCAGGGCCAGGGGTGAGGGTGGAGCGCAGTGGTCACTATCCTTCCCCCTGTGTGAGTGTGGACGTGACCGTTACATAGAGGCTAAATTTAATTTAAACATATATATACATTTTTAGCCATAATATATTTACATATATTATTATACAGTCCTGATCAAAAGTTTAAGACCACTTGAAAAATGGCAAAAAATCATATTTAGCATGGCTGGATCTTAACAAGGTTCCAAGTAGAGCTTCAACATGCAACAAGAAGAAATGGGAGTGAGACAAAATATTTTTTAGCATTCAATTTAATGAAAACAACGAATAAACTGAAACAGGCTGTTTTTCAGCTGATCAAAAGTTTAGGACTACACCTCCAAAAAAAGACTAAACCCCCCCCAAAACAGAAATCCAACTTCCAAACATGAACTCAGTAATGAGTAGCTCCGCCGTTATTGTTTATCACTTCAAAAATTTGTTTCGGCATGCTTGATGCAAGCGTTTCCATGAGGTGAGTGGGAACATTTCTCCAAGTGGTGAAGACGGCCGCACGAAGGCCATCTCCTGTCTGGAACTGTTGTCCATTTTTTGTAAACTTCCCTTGCCATCCATGCCCAAAGGTTCTCAATTGGATTTAGATCAGGGGAACACGCAGGATGGGCCAAAAGTCGTGATGTTATTCTCCTGGAAGAAGTCCCTTGTCCTGCGGCCATTGTGTACTGTAGTGTTGTCCTGTGGAAAAACCCAGTCGTTACCACACAGACGAGGGCCCTCAGTCATGAGGAATGCTCTCTGCAACATCTAGACATAGCCAGCGGCCGTTTGACGCCCCTGCACTTCCTGAAGCTCCATTGTTCCACTGAAGGAAAAAGCACCCCAGACCATTATGGCGCCCCCTCCACTGTGGCGCGTAGAAAACATCTCAGGTGGGATCTGCTTGTCATGCCAGTAACGTTGGAAACCATCAGGACCATCAAGGTTAAATATTTTCTCATCAGAGAATAAAACTTTCTTCCACCTTTGAATGTCCCATATTTGGTGCTCTCTTGCAAAGTCCAAACGAGCAGTTCTGTGGCGTTCAAGGAGACGAGGTCTTTGAAGACGTTTTAGGTTTTTGAAGCCCTTCAGTCTCAGATGCCGTCTGATGGTTATGGGGCTGCAGTCAGCACCAGTAAGGGCCTTAATTTGGGTCGAGGATCGTCCAGTGTCTTGACGGACAGCCAATTGGATCCTCCGGCTCAGTGCTGGTAAAAAAATTTTGGGTCTTCCACTTGACTTTTTTGTTCCATAACCCTCAGGATCATTTAAGAAATTCCAAATGACTGTCTTACTGCGTCCCACCTCAGCAGCGATGGCGCGCTGTCAGAGACCCTGCTTATGCAGTTCAACAACCCGACCACGTTCAAAAAGGGAGAGTTTTTTTGCCTTTGCCATCACAACGTGTGACTACCTGACAGAAAATGACAATGAATCCACATCTTTGCACAGATTTGGCTTTTTAATGGCATGTGGTCCTAAAATTTGGATCAGCTGAAAAACAGCCTGTTTCAGTTTAATCGTTATTTTCAATTAATAGAATGCTCAAAAAAAAATTTTTCTCACTCTCATTTCTTCTTGTTGCATGTTGAAGCTCTACTTGGAACCTTGTTAAGATCCAACAATGTAAAATATGATTTTTTGCAATTTTTCAAGTGGTCTTAAACTTTTGATCAGGACTGTATATTTAAAATATATGATATATTATAATATATGTAAATATATTATGGCTAAAATACTAGTAGTAGTTTCCCACATATTATGCATTCATATATATCAGAAGTATGATTTTATATATATATATATATATATATATATATATATATATATATATACAGTACAGACCAAAAGTTTGGACACACCTTCTCATTCAGAGTTTTCTTTATTTTCATGACTATGAAGGCATCAAAACTATGAATTAACACATGTGGAATTATATACATAACAAACAAGTGTGAAACAACTGAAAATATGTCATACTCTAGGTTCTTCAAAGTAGCCACCTTTTGCTTTGATTACTGCTTTGCACACTCTTGGCATTCTCTTGATGAGCTTCAAGAGGTAGTCCCCTGAAAAATCAGGAAGCAATGGACCAATAGATATTGCTCCTGTTGGAGAAAAGAGCCATCATTCCAGTACCAGTCGGGGAACAGAAGAAAGGTTTCTATTCTCCCATATTTCTGGTAAAAAAAACAAAAAAACAAACGGTACCTTCAGGGCGATAATAAATCTAAAGGCCCTAAACAGATATGTGGTTTACAAAAAATTCAAAATGGAGACGGTGAGATCTGTGGTCAATCTTCTACAAAAAAATTGCTATATGGTGACAGTAGACCTGGCGGATGCCTATTATCACATCCCAATCCAGAAGAGAGACCAGTAGTTTCTAAGAATAGCGGTTTGGTTCCGGGGTTCTCTCCATCATTATCAATTTCAAGTTCTCCCATTCGGCCTCAGTTCTGCCCCGAGATTGTTTACAAAAGTCATGATGGAAGTAGCAAAATTCCTTTATCTAGCAGGAATTTCCTTTATACCATACCTAGATGATTTTTTAATTACAGCCCCGTCAGAAAATCTTCTTCTGTGCCACCTTCAAACAATTCTCTTTACCCTAGCCGACCTGGGTTGGATAATAAATCACCAGAAGTCCTGTCTTCTCACCTCACAAGAAAAAATCTTTCTGGGTGTTCTACTGGACTCATGCCTTATGACCTCTTTTCTGCCAGAACAGAAACAAAAAAATTTGATTTCCAATATCATAAATTTCCAAAGACAAAGGATAACCTCCTTCAGGGAAATAATGATAATATTGGGACTGATGACGTCAACAATTTCATGTGTAAAATGGGCTCAGCACCACTCGAGGCCGCTCCAAGCCTTCCTTTTGGAAAATTGGGACAAAAATCGGTTATCTCTGAACAAGAAAATAAAAATTCCATCATATCTGAAGATTAACCTGACCTGGTGGACGAACCAGTCAAACTTATCCCGAGGGGTGGAGTGGAGACAGACGGACTTATTAGTCATCACCACAGATGCCAGTCAACAGGGCTGGGGGGCCCACATGAATGGAAAAATGACACAGGAATCCTGGAAGACACAGCCACAACAGGCTTCATCGAATATGAGGGAGCTAAGTGCAGTCTGGGAAGCCATAAAAAAGTTTTCTCCTTATATCCATCTGAAAAACGTAAAAATCCTTTCGGACAATTCTACCACAGTAGCTTATTTAAACAAGCAAGGTGGAACAAGAAGCCGCTCCCTGTCCCTAGTCACAAGGAAGATTCTACATTGGGCCGAGAGAAACCTACACTCTCTATCAGCAGCCCACGTAAAAGGGAGAGAAAATCAATTGGCGGACTTCCTAAGCAGGGATCGACTGCAGCCGGGGGAATGGAGCCTGAACCCTCAGATCTTTGCTCAAATTTGTGCCAGATGGGGCACTCCAAAAATCGACCTATTTGCGACAAGGAAAAACAGACAAGTTGCGGGTTTCTTCTCCCTATCCTCTCTAGACCGACCTCTTGCAGTGGACGCCCTGTCATTACCCTGGCCTCAGGATCTTCTTTATGCGTTCCCACCTTTTCCTCTAATACCAAAGGTCATTTCCAAGATCCGGGAGGAAAAGGCTAAAATTCTCCTAATCACACCCTTCTGGCCCAGGAGAACATGGTTTCCCACACTGAAAAACCTAGCGGGAGAAGAATACTGGTTGCTGCCACCCCGACCAGATCTACTTCTCCAGGGACCAGTAATACATCCCAGAGTCAGCCAGCTTCGCTTGACAGTCTGGAAACTGAAAGAAGTATCTTAAGAAAAAAAGGATTCTCAGAGTCAGTAATCTCCACACTGTTGCAGAGTAGAAAACCGGGAACGTCAAAAATCTATTTAAGAACCTGGGAATCCTTTTTACGTTTTGGGAATGACAGGTGGGATCCCTTCAGGGAGCCAGAGGTGACCCTAATCTTGGACTTCCTTCAAACAGGGCTCGATAAAGGTCTATCCGTAAGTACCATTCGAGTCCAAGTAGCAGCTTTAAGTGCTTTTCTAAATATCAAACTTTCAGATTTGAATGTAGTCAAAAGGTTCCTTAAGGGGGCAAGTAGAATTCGCCCTAGGCTTAGGTCTTCTGTTCCCCCTTGGGACTTGAATCTGGTCCTATCCAGGCTAATGCATCCGCCCTTTGAACCCCTCAGAGAGATCTCCTTGAGAGCATTAACACTCAAAACAGTATTCCTATTAGCAATCACCACTGCAAGAAAAGTAGGAGAAATCCAGGCTTTCTCTATTTTTCCTCCATATATTACGATTTTAGACGACAGGATTATATTAAAACATGTTCCAGAATTCCTTCCTAAGGTAGTGTCCAGGTTTCACTGTCAACAGGAAATCACTCTTCCCTCCTTTCTTTCCCAGGCGACATCAGATAAGGAAAAATTGTTCCATAACTTGGATGTTAGAAGGTGCGTACTTCAGTGCTTGAAAGCAACCGAAGTTTTGAGGAAATCAAACCAGTTGCTAGTGCAATATCTGGGACTTCACAGAGGCGAAGCAGCCAGCAAAATTTCCATCTCCAGATGGATAAAGGCCTGCATTACGTTAGCCTACGAAACTGAGGGGATTGCTCCACCTCCTTCACTGAAAGCTCATTCCACCAGAGCATTGTCGGCATCCTGGGCCAAAGGTGCCTCAGCTTCATTGGAAGATATCTGTTGAGCAGCGACATGGTCCAACCCGTGTACTTTCTTTAAGCATTACAAGCTGGACGTCTCCACCAATAGAGACTTGTCCTTTGGCCGCAAAGTCTTATTTGCGGTAGTCCCACCCTAGTGAGGTCTCCTATGTTATTCCTCCAGGTAATGCCGTTGTGGAGGCGTGGGGAAAAGACATAAATTACTCTTACTGGTAAATGGATTTTCCTTTAGCCTCCACAACGGCACGGGATCCCCACCCAAAAAAAAATATTCAAAAAAATATATATATATACACTGCTCAAAAAAATAAAGGGAACAAAAAAATAACACATCCTAGATCTGAATTAATTAAATATTCTTCTGAAATGCAAATTTTTCAACCCATGGAGGTCTGGATTTGGAGTCACACTCAAAATTAAAGTGGAAAAACACACTACAGGCTGATCCAACTTTGATGTAATGTCCTTAAAACAAGTCAAAATGAGGCTCAGTAGTGTGTGTGGCCTCCACGTGCCTGTATGACCTCCCTACAACGCCTGTGCATGCTCCTGATGAGGTGGCGGACGGTCTCCTGAGGGATCTCCTCCCAGACCTGGACTAAAGCATCTGCCAACTCCTGGACAGTCTGTGGTGCAACGTGATGTTGGTGGATAGAGCGAGACATGATGTCCCAGATGTGCTCAATTGGATTCAGGTCTGGGGAACGGGCGGGCCAGTCCATAGCATCAATGCTTTCGTCTTGCAGGAACTGCTGACACACTCCAGCCACATGAGGTCTAGCATTGTCTTGCATTAGGAGGAACCCAGGGCCAACCGCACCAGCATATGGTCTCACAAGGGGTCTGAGGATCTCATCTCGGTACCTAATGGCAGTCAGGCTATCTCTGGCAAGCACATGGAGGGCTGTGCGGCCCTCCAAAGAAATGCCACCCCACACCATTACTGACCCAATGCCAAACCGGTCATGCTGGAGGATGTTGCAGGCAGCAGAACGTTCTCCACGGCGTCTCCAGACTCTGTCACGTCTGTCACATGTGCTCAGTGTGAACCTGCTTTCATCTGTGATGAGCACATGACGCCAGTGGCGAATTTGCCAATCTTTGTATTCTCTGGCAAATGCCAAACGTCCTGCACGGTGTTGGGCTATAAGCACAACCCCCACCTGTGGACGTCGAGCCCTCATATCACCCTCATGGAGTCTGTTTCTGACCGTTTGAGCAGACACATGCACATTTGTGGCCAGCTGGAGGTCATTTTGCAGGGCTCTGGCAGTGCTCCTCCTGTTCCTCCTTGCACAAAGGCGGAGGTAGCGGTCCTGCTGCTGGGTTGTTGCCCTCCTACGGCCTCCTCCACGTCTCCTGATGTACTGGCCTGTCTCCTGGTAGCGCCTCCATGCTCTAGACACTACGCTGACAGACATAGCAAACCTTCTTGCCACAGCTCGCATTGATGTGCCATCCTGGATAAGCTGCACTACCTGAGCCACTTGTGTGGGTTGTAGACTCTGTCTCATGCTACCACTAGAGTGAAAGCACCGCCAGCATTCAAAAGTGACCAAAACATCAGCCAGGAAGCATAGGAACTGAGAAATGGTCTGTGGTCACCACCTGCAGAACCACTCCTTTATTGGGGGTGTCTTGCTAATTGCCTATAATTTCCACCTGTTGTCTATCCCATTTGCACAACAGCATGTGAAATTGATTGTCACTCAGTGTTGCTTCCTAAGTGGACAGTTTGATTTCACAGAAGTGTGATTGACTTGGAGTTACATTGTGTTGTTTAAGTGTTCCCTTTATTTTTTTGAGCAGTGTATAAATGTGGAAGTATGTGGATAATTCTACATTTGATTACTTTCAAATACTCTTTTGAGACGATTTATGAGCAGTTGCTCTTTTCTTTATTTATATCACGCTTTGAAGTTTTCTATTTCGAGGTAAGATTATCTCTGTTGTTTATGTTTTATTAAATTGCTCCTTGTTTCATGCCTATTCTGAGTCCTAGGTTAATAACTGGAGAGGTAAGAGGGAGGGGGCCCTTTATTGGCTGATCTCGCTATTGTTTCCTGTCCCTGAGAAGGCGGGCCAACCTCCAGGTAGTGCAGTTGTGGAGGCTAAAGGAAAATCCAATTACCGGTAAGAGTAATTTATGTCTTTTTCCACAATAAAGCCTCTTGTACATCGTCTTTTTATCTTTTGGGAGACACCTATGTCATTTCCTGTAAAAAAAAAAAATATACCTGCTGGTTGAATAAAAGTAACTTTAAGTCAAAATTTGCCAGGGGTATGAATAATTATGGGCAGCACTGTATGGAGGAAACTTTCAAGGCAGCAGAAATTTTTGTACACTTCTCCAGATCTGTGCCTCCACACAATCTAATCTTTGAGCTCTACAGGAAGTTATTTCCTCCTCTTGTATTGGTTTTTGGTCTATGTATTGTCTGCTGTGAGACTTTATATACTGAGTGCTATGTCTTTCAAAATCATGTCTGGTCAAATGAATTTACAATAGGTGGACTCCAGTCAAGGTGTAGAAACATCTCAAAGATGGTCAAGAAAAATGGAAGCTAAATTTCAATTGCAATAGCAAAAGGTCTGAATACTTACAGTATGTCCATGAAGAATTTAAGTTTTTCCTTTTTTAATTTGCAAGCATTTCTAAAATTCTGTTTTCACATTCTCATAGTGGGGTATTGAGTGCATAGTAATGCAGGAAAACTAGATTGAAAAAAAAATTAGCACAAGGCCACAACATAAAATACAAAAAACATGAAACGGTCTAAATACTTTTTGAACACACTATATATCCTTCCTAATCTCATCACTGCACGTGTTTATCATCAACAATCATGACACCACAAATACAGAAATACAAATGCATAGAAATGATACACTATGCCCAATAATTGTAATTACAATAACATATCCCTATATGGATGAACAGACATTCCTTTGCTATATCTGATCACTTTGGTTCCTTTGCCGACCCCCTACTACTTCTATACTATTTTGCATAAATAGGTGTCCTTTCTCTAATATGGCTACTTGAGCAGTTGATGTTCTAAAACAAATGTACTGTCCCTGCTCATCAAGGACAGGGTTGGACTAGCCAAAGACTGTACAGGGATTTTCCCAGTGGGTAAATGCCCTATTTAGTGCTACTGGCTCGGTGCATACTACTGGGGCACTTTAGCGGTCATTGTTAGAAGTCCAGGCAGCATACTAAACATAGGGCTGGTTTGGTGATGTGGCCCACATTTCACCTCCTAAGCCCCATGCTTCATATCTTAATTAGAGACAATTGGAGGAAAAGGATAGAACTTGGCAGCTATTGATGACACCACAGGGGGATACTTTTAGTTTTCTTCAAGGGCCACTTTAAGCTTCCAGTCCGCACCTGGTCTAGGATGATGCTTTCTTAGCTCAGATGATTGGCTTCTCATTGCCTAACTATTTCCTGACACTCCTGTTTTGAAAAATACATTTTCCTCATTGGTAAAGTGGCTACTACTCCCCGCCTTTGGGCTGTTTTGAATAATTGTATTTAGATTACACTAGACACTGCAGTTCATTTTATTATGTAGCTTATAGCAATTATGTTATTCATGAAATTATGATGACAATTGCTATTGATTATGCACTTTACACTTTATAATACTAGCTCTTGTTGTATAAGCATAATTGATCTCATTATGGTGTTACTTGTTTCTTGGGTATATACCTGTGTATTCTGCTAGGTATACATTACATTGCTTGAAAAAAACCTCCATGTGGGAGTTAAAACGTTGCTATAGACACAGGTGAATAAACACACTGTTGTTTTTTTCACTTATATTGGAGTGCTGTGATCCCTTCTGTCTCTAGATAGATAGATATTAGATAGATAGATATTAGATAGATATTAGATAGATAGATAGATAGATAGAATTGATGAAGCATATGAATGTAAAATGTACAATTTAACTCTGTGCACATGTGCTTGGGGGAGATAATTTGCACACAAATGTTTAATTTCTTAACAGAATGAATCACTTATATGTTGTGAACTAAGCTCATTTACGTCTGCAAAAGTACATTGAGACAAATCTGCAGTGTGGTGGCAATTTGATTAGAAACAGATTTACTCTGCATGCTATCTCAATGTCAATTAGAACAACTGTCAAACCTACTTGTTCTCTGGAACTAACCTATAGTGCATAAAACACTTCTGAAACTATAACGCTAAAATGTTCTTGTATACAGCATCCCTACTACAGAATGTGTAGTTATAGATTTATTATAGATGTAATTACCAATGTGCTAATTTGATTGTATTTGTACATTTTAGAGTAAATGTTAGTTAGTTAGAGATAAGCGAATCGAAGTTGATGAAGTGGAATTCGATTTGAATTTCAGGAAAAATTTGATTCGCACTGAATCCGAATTTCCTCACGCTTTGTGGTAACAAATCACATTTCTTCCTAAAATGGCTTCTGCGCGTGTTAGGACTTGGAGCAAAGAACTCTGGGAACGATGGATCACCCACAATGCCATGCATGCAGCCATTCAGCAGCCAGCCAGGCCTGTGATGTTACAGCCCTATAAATAGCCTCAGCCATCTTGGATTCAGCCATATTCCAGTGTACTTAGTGCTGGGAGAGACGTCAGCAGGCGCTAGGGACAGTGCTAGGAAAGACTTGAAAATGTATATTTTGCTCAATAGAAGTTCAGGGAAAGAACATTAGAAGTTTAGGGAAAGGATAGGGAGGAATTATTACACAGTATTGAAGCAGAACAGGGTTAAGTAGGGGAGTTTACAGCCTGGGTAATAGGAACAATCCTATTACACCTTGCTGCACTGTCTGCGAATCCAAATTGCCATTATACAGCTCTGTAATTCCAGCAAACCGTTCTAGTTATTGGGGTGTAAGTGCTGTACAGGCATTAACAGGGTTTATTACAAGGAAATATTTCTATGTCTGATTTGCCCTTGTGAGGTGCAGTTATATGTTCTAAAGCATTTTTTGGCTTGTATTAGTGGGAAAAAAAGGGCTTATTAGCCATTGTGTGGTGAGGTGAGAAAATTACAGCCCTTTTTGGCATGTATTAGAGGCAAAAATATATATTTGCCGTTCAGCCATGCAGTTATATGTTCTAAAGCCCATTTTGGCGTGTATTAGTGGCAAACAAATGCATATTATTTGCCAATCAGCGGTGTAGTTATATGTTCTAATGCCCTTTTTGGCATGGATTAGTACCAAGAAAATATATATTATTTGCCTTTCAGCAGTGCAGTTATATGTTCTAAATCCTTTTGTGGAGTGTATAAGTGGAAAAAGTAAGAGCCTATTTGCTGTTCAGCTGTGCACTTTTTGGCGTGTATTAGTGGCACAAAAAAGTATTTGCCATTGTGTGTTGAAATGAGAAAATTACAGCCCTTTTTGGCATGTATTAGTGGCAAAAAAATATATATTTGCTGTTCAGTAGTGCAGTTATAGGTTCTAAAGCCCTTTTTTGCGTATATTAGTGGCACAAAAAAAAAGTATTTGCCGTTGTGTGGTGAAGTGGCAAAAAAATATGTATTATTTGCCTTTAGCGGTGTAGTTATATGTACTAACTAAAGACTTTTGTGGCGTGTATAAGTGGTAAAAATAGGGGCCTATTTGCTGTTCAGCAGTGCAGTTATATGTTCTAAAGCCCTTTGCGGTGTTTTAATTTCCTATTTATTTATTTGATCTAATAGTATGTCAGGCAGAGAAGTGCCAGGCCCTGCAGAGGGATATGGAAGAGGTCTAAATGTTTCTGGCGCAGGCACAGGTCGCAGCAGAGTAAGGGTGCGTGGCAGCAGGAGTCACAGCGAGAGGCCTGAGCTCCTGGTGTCATCTAGCAGTCGTGTCTTGACCAGCAACTCAGCGTTTTTTGATTGGTTAACTCTGTCATCCGCTTCATCCGAAGTGACATTAGACACCCCCAGCCAAGAGTCGGTGGGTTCGTCAGACACAACCCCTTAGTTGGCATGACCCGGGAACAGGCTCCTGTGCATTCACCTGTCCTTAACCTCCTGCCTCTGTCCTTTTCTGTTCCTTCAGCCAAAGAAGTTATGTATGCTGTGGGCTCAGCTCCACTATACAGCGAGGACAAGTTACTAGAGGACAGTCAGCAGCTACTGCCCAGCCAAGATCTGGAGGAGACACCCACCGCTTCCTCCGCTAGGCGGGCAAGTAGTGATGAGGAGAGTGGCGTGGGAACTGGTGTTGTGACCTGTCAGGCTCCTGACCCAGAGACAGTTGAGGTCCTGACGTGCAGACAGTAATCGATGATGATGTAGCCAATCGCAATTGGGAGCCGGTTGATGAAGGGGCTTCATCATCATCAGGAGAAGAGGGTGTCAGCTTGTGCGTGAGGCAGCGGCAAAGCCAGCAAGTTGGTAGTGTGGCCGGGAGTCAGAAGGGTGGCAGCAGTAGAAGGTCGGGAGCCAAACATGCCCGGGGTAGACCTTCCACTTCACTGGAGCATACCTGCCTGGAAAGTAGTGGTGCAGGGGTTCATGGAGGCAGCGGTGGTAGCATTCAGTCAGTGCGGAGTGTTGGGGGTAAAATCACCTACTCGGCGGTTTGGCAGTTTTTTATTATGGCACACGCCCGATTTCAGGCTGTCAAGGCTACACCAACTTAGCCGAAAGGAGCTGTCCTTCCCATCATCTGCTGGTCCTGATGCTCCTGCTCCTTCAACTACTCCTTGTTAGTCATTCCATCAGCAATTGATCACCGAAGCAATTGCCAAGAAACAACAGTATGTGTGCACTCATCCAACGACGCAAAAAGCAGAATGTGCTCCTGGCCAAGTAGCTGGTGCTGCAGTCCCTCCCTTTGCAAGTGGTGGACTCTGCACCTTTTAGAGAACTGATGGCTTGTGCTGAGCCGAGGTGAATAGTCCCAAGCCGTCATTTCTTTGCCAAAAAGGCAGTACTAGCCCTGCACACGTATGTAGAACAGAAGGTGGGCTAGTCCTTGAGCCTGTCGGTGTCTGCCAAAGTGCACGGCAGCAACGATGTGTGGAGCTATAACTACGGTTAAGGACAATACATGTCCTTTACGGCCCACTGGGTGATTGTGGTTCTTGCATAGCCACACCAGCAACTTGGCCAGGTGAAGCCGCTTTCACCTCCACATTCTCACGCTGTTGGTCTTGTGACAATGTCCGCCTCTGCCTCCTCATCCTCCACCATATCCTCAGCCTCCACTGCAGGGACAATTCACAGTGCCCCTCCATCATACCACATGTGGAATGCACGGCGGTGTCACGCTGTTCTGCACCTCGTTTGCCTGGACGAACGGAGTCACACAGTGGAGGAAAGTTCCCACTACGGTGATGGTAATCGACATACCGAACAACCAGAAGGACCGCAAGACTGTGAGACACCTGTGTGCTACATAGAGCTAAGGAGATACAGCCTGGTGATCAGTGAACGGAGGTGACAGGTAAGGGGCTGTGCGAGGGGGACGCCCCAGACGCCAGCCTTATTATCGATACCTGGCCTTCCAAGAGACCGATTTCACCTGTTTTTATAAATTTTTATATTTCTGCAAGTAACTCTCTACAGCGTCACATACCAATAGCGACAACCATCCTTGGGAGGATACATTTTTTTATTCACATTCATATCACAATATATGGTTTTAGTATTGTATTACTATTATTGATACACTATGGATTTATATTAGGGTATAAAGAATATATATTGTAATAAGTATTTTGCACAAGCTGTCACTCAACCAATTTAGATACATTGTTTAAGCACTATTGCACATTTAGCTCACATGATTGTAACATCTGAAGTGTTAGGTTCAGAAACTCGTGTCCAATAGAGTTGAGCGAACACCTGGATGTTCGGGTTCTAGAAGTTCGGCCGAACTTCACAGAAATGTTCGGGTTCGGGATCCGAACTTGACCCGAACTTTGCCCCGAACCCCATTGAAGTCAATGGGGACCCGAACTTTTCGGCACTAAAAAGGCTGTAAAACAGCCCAGTAAAGGGCTAGAGGGCTGCAAAAGGCAGCAAAATGTAGGTAAATCCCCTGCAAACAAATGTAGATAGGGAAATAAATTAAAATAAAAATTAAATAAAAATTAACCAATATCAATTGGAGAGAGGTCCCATAGCAGAGAATCAGGCTTCATGTCATAGCAGAGAATCATGCTTCATGTCACCCAACACTGGAACAGGCCACTGTCAGATATGTTTAGGCCCCGGCACCCAGACAGATGAGAGAGGTCCCATAGCAGAGAATCAGGCTTCATGTCATAGCAGAAAATCATGCTTCATGTCACCCAACACTGGAACAGGCCACTGTCAGATATCTTTAGGCCCCGGCACCCAGACAGAGGAGAGAGGTCCCATAGCAGAGAATCAGGCTTCATGTCATAGCAGAAAATCATGCTTCATGTCACCTAACACTGGAACAGGCCACTGTCAGATATTTTTAGGCCCCGGCACCCAGACAGAGGAGAGAGGTCCCATAGCAGAGAATCAGGCTTCATGTCATAGCAGAGAATCAGGCTTCATGTCACCCACCACTGGAACAGGCCACTGTCAGATATTTAGGCCCTGGCACCCAGACAGAGGAGAGGTTCATTCAACTTTGGGTTGCCCCGCAATATAATGGTAAAATAAAAAAAAGAGGATTGAATGAAGTGCCCTGGAGTACAAGAATATATTGTTAAGGGGATGTAGTTATAAATGTCTAATCTGCACAAGGGATGAACAGGTCCTGTGGGATCCATGCCTGGTTCATTTTTATGAACGTCAGCTTATCCACATTGGCTGTGGACAGGCGGCTGCGTTTGTCTGTAATGACGCCCCCTGCCGTGCTGAATACACGTTCAGACAAAACGCTGGCAACCGGGCAGGCCAGCACCTCCAAGGCATAAAAGGCTAGCTCTGGCCACGTGGACAATTTGGAGACCCAGAAGTTGAATGGGGCCGAACCATCAGTCAGTACGTGGAGGGGTGTGCACACGTACTGTTCCACCATGTTAGTGAAATGCTGCCTCCTGCTAACACGTTCCGTATCAGGTGGTGGTGCAGTTAGCTGTGGCGTGGTAACAAAACTTTTCCACATCTCTGCCATGCTAACCCTGCCCTCAGCTGCGTTGGCGACCTCTTGCTCCTCCTCTGCCTTCGCCTTGGGCTTCCACTTGTTCCCCTGTGACATTTGGGAATGCTCTCAGTAGCGGGTCTACCATTGTGCGCTTGTACTCTCGCATCTTCCTATCAAGCTCCAGTGCAGGAAGTAAGGTGGGCACATTGTCTTTGTACCGGGGATCCAGCAGGGTGGCAACCCAGTAGTCCGCACACGTTAAAATGTGGGCAACTCTGCTGTCGTTGCGCAGGCACTGCAGCATGTAGTCGCTCATGTGTGCCAGGCTGCCCAGAGGTAAGGACAGCTGTCCTCTGTGGGAGGCGTATAGTCCTCCGTTTCCCCCCAGCCACGCACCAGTGATGGGCCCGAGCTGCATTGGGTGCCACCCCGCTGTGAACATGCTTCATCCTCATCCTCCTCCACCTCCTCCTCATCCTCGTCCTCCTCGTCCTCCATTAGTGGGCCCTGTCTGGCCACATTTGTACCTGGCCTCTTCTGTTGCAAAAAAACTCCCTCTGAGTCACTTCTAAAAGACTGGCCTGAAAGTGCTAAAAATGACCCCTCTTCCTCCTCCTGGGCCACCTCCTCTTTCATCATCGCCCTAAGTGTTTTCTCAAGGAGACATATAAGTGGTATTGTAGCGCTGATAACGGCGTCATCCCCACTGGCCATGTTGGTGGAGTACTCTAAACAGGGCACACAGGTCTCGGATGGAGGCCCAGTCATTGGTGGTGAAGTGGTGCTGTTCCGCAGTGCGACTGACCCGTGCGTGCTGCAGCTGAAACTCCACTATGGCCTGCTGCTGCTCACACAGTCTGTCCAGCATGTGCAAGGTGGAGTTCCACCTGGTGGGCACGTCGCATATGAGGCGGTGAGCGGGAAGGCCGAAGTAACGCTGTAGCGCAGACAGGCAAGCAGCGGCAGGATGTGAACGCCGGAAGTGCGCACAGACGGACCGCACTTTATGCAGCAGCTCTGACATGTCGGGGTAGTTGTGAATGAACTTCTGCACCACCAAATTCAGCAAATGCGCCAGGCAAGGGATGTGCGTCAAACCAGCTAGTCCTGACTGGATGAGCAGGTGGAAGAAGAGGAGGAGGAAGCCGAGTAGGAGGAGGAGGCTACAGGAGGCAAAGAATGTTGCCCTGCGATCATTGGCGGCGGAAGGACGTGCGCCAAACAGCTCTCCGCCTGGGGCCCAGCCGCCACTACATTTACCCAGTGTGCAGTTAGGGAGATATAGCGTCCCTGGCCGTGCTTACTGGTCCACGTATCTGTGGTTAGGTGGACCTTGCCACAGATGGCGTTCCGCAGTGCACACTTGATTTTATCGGATACTTGGTTGTGCAGGGAAGGCACGGCTCTCTTGGAGAAGTAGTGGCGGCTGGGAACAACATTCTGTGGGACAGCAAGCGACATGAGCTGTTTGAAGCTGTCTGTGTCCACCAGCCTGAATGACAGCATTTCATAGGCCAGTAGTTTAGAAATGCTGGCATTCAGGGCCAGGGATCGAGGGTGGCTAGGTGGGAATTTACGCTTTCTCTCAAATGTTTGTGAGATGGAGAGCTGAACGCTGCATTGTGACATGGTTGAGATGCTTAGTGACGGAGGTGGTGGTGCTGGTGGTACATCCTCTGTTTGCTGGGCGGCAGGTGCCAACGTTCCTCCAGAGGCGGAGGAAGAGGCCGAGGCAGCAGCAGAAGAGGTAGCAGGGGGAGCCTGAGTGAGTTCCTTGTTTTTAAGGTGTTTACTCCACTGCAGTTCATGCTTTGCATGCAGGTGCCTGGTCATGCAGATTGTGCTAAGGTTCAGAACGTTAATGCCTCGCTTCAGGCTCTGATGGCACAGCGTGCAAACCATTCGGGTCTTGTCGTCAGCACATTGTTTGAAGAACTGCCATGCCAGGGAACTCCTTGAAGCTACCTTTGGGGTGCTTGGTCCCAGATGGCGGTTGCCAGTAGCAGGCGGACTCTCTTGGAGGCGGGTGTTCTGCTTTTGCCCACTACTCCCTTTTTTGCTACGCTGTTGGCTCGGTCTCACCACTGCCTCTTCCTCCGAACTCTGAAAGTCAGTGGCACGACCTTCATTCCATGTGGGGTCTAGGACCTCATCGTCCCCTCCATCATCGGCCACCCAGTCTTCCTCCCTGACCTCCTGTTCAGTCTGCACACTGCAGAAAGATGCAGCAGTTGGCACCTGTGTTTCATCATCAGAGACGTGCTGAGGTGGTATTCCCATGTCCTCATCATCAGGAAACATAAGTGGTTGTGCGTCAGTGCATTCTATGTCTTCCACCGCTGGGGAAGGGCTAGGTGGATGCCCTTGGGAAACCCTGCCAGCAGAGTCTTCAAACAGCATAAGAGACTGCTGCATAAGTTGAGGCTCAGACAGTTTCCGTGATATGCATGGGGGTGATGTGACAGACTGATGGGCTTGGTTTTCTGGCGCCATCTGTGCGCTTTCTGCAGAAGACTGGGTGTGAGATAATGTGAACCTGCTGGATCCACTGTCGGCCACCCAATTGGCTAGTGCCTGTACCTGCTCAGGCCTTACCATCCTTAGAACGGCATTGGGCCCCACCAAATATTGCTGTAAATTCTGGCGTCTACTGGGACCTGAGGTAGTTGCTACTTGGCTGTGGCAGAATGGCCACGTCCTCTCCCAGCACCAGAGGGTCCACTAACACCACCAAGACCATGTCCGCGTCCCTTACTAGATGTTTTCCTCATTGTTACCGTTTACCACAATAAGAAAATGATTATTTGGCCCAATGTATTGAATTCAAATTCAGGCCTTTTTTTACAGGCACCTAAAACTATCTGGCTATCTACTTAGGTACCGTATTACACTAATACAGGCACAGCAGTAACCACAGATTTAGCTGAATATAATTTGTAGGCCTAGTATTTAGGCGCTGGATGACAGGTATACGTTTACGGACAGAATTAGACTTGGAGATGCACGGTAGCGTTTGAAGTTATTGAGAATGACCCTATCCGCACCTTCAATCTAATATACCCTTTTATGGATAGATTTAAACTTGGCCTGATACAGCAGAAACCAATGATTTAGGGAATTGCTAAGTTGGGAATTGTATTTCAACCCAGAACAAAAACTGTGCTTTGGCGGACACTAAATAACTTTACCAGCCACAGCAGTAAACACAGATTTAGCTGAATATACACTCACCTAAAGAATTATTAGGAACACCTGTTCTATTTCTCATTAATGCATCTATCTAGTCAACCAATCACATGGCAGTTGCTTCAATGCATTTAGGAATGTGGTCCTGGTCAAGACAATCTCCTGAACTCCAAATTGAATGTCAGAATGGGAAAGAAAAGTGATTTAAGCAATTTTGAGCATGGCATGGTTGTTGGTGCCAGACGGGCCGGTCTGAGTATTTCACAATCTGCTCAGTTACTGGGATTTTCACGCACAACCATTTCTAGGGTTTACAAAGAATGGTGGGAAAAACATCCAGTATGCGGCAGTCCTGTGGGCAAAAATGCCTTGTGGATGCTAGAGGTCAGAGGAGAATGGGCCGACTGATTCAAGCTGATAGAAGAGCAACGTTGACTGAAATAACCACTCGTTACAACCGAGGTATGCAGCAAAGCATTTGTGAAGCCACAACACGCACAACCTTGAGGCGGATGGGCTACAACAGCAGAAGACCCCACCGGGTACCACTCATCTCCACTACAAATAGGAAAAAGAGGCTACAATTTGCACGAGCTCACCAAAATTGGACTGTTGAAGACTAGAAAAATGTTGCCTGGTCTGATGAGTCTCGATTTCTGTTGAGACATTCAAATGGTAGAGTCCGAATTTTGCGTAAACAGAATGAGAACATGTATCCATCCTCTGATGGCTACTTCCAGCAGGATAATGCACCATGTCACAAAGCTCGAATCATTTCAAATTGGTTTCTTGAACATGACAATGAGTTCACTGTACTAAAATGGCCCCCACAATCACCAGATCTCAACCCAATAGAGCATCTTTGGGATGTGGTGGAACGGGAGCTTCGTGCCCTGGATGTGCATCCCTCAAATCTCCATCAACTGCAAGATGCTATCCTATCAATATGGGCCAACATTTCAAAAGAATGCTATCAGCACCTTGTTGAATCAATGCCAGGTAGAATTAAGGCAGTTCTGAAGGCAAAAGGGGGTCCAACACCGTATTAGTATGGTGTTCCTAATAAATCTTCAGGTGAGTGTAAATTGTAGGCCTATTATTTAGAAACCACTGATTTAGGGAATTGCTAAGTTGGGAATTGTATTTCAACCCAGAAAAAAATATATCCTTTGACAGACAGCAGACAGTATTAAAATTGGCTAGCCACGGGTGAAACACGAAATTTAGGGTACTGCTATTTTGGCAATTGTATTTCACCCCTTAATAAAATATCAAGCACAGCCAAGCTCCTGATGTAGGATATAGCAAAAAAAAAACACACTATTGATGGTTAAATGGACTTGGTGGCAGCTTGTGCTGGCGCACCACAAGACACAAAATGGCCGCCGATCACCCCAGAAAAAAGTGACAGAAAAACGCTCTGGGCAGCCTTAAAACAGTGAGCAATTAAATAACAGAGGTTGAATGATACACAGCTGTACATCGATCACTTCAGTAATTGTTTTTGAAGACTAAATCACTGCCTAATCTCGCCCTAACAGCAGGAGCTGCATCCTATCCCTACACTGATCAGAGCAGAGTGACGTGCGGTGCTAAGTGGCTCCAGCTTAAATAGAGGCTGGATCACATGCTGCACTGGCCAATCACAGCCATGCCAATAGTAGGCATGGCTGTGATGGCCTCTTGGGGCAAGTAGTATGACGCTTGTTGATTGGCTGCTTTGCAACCTTTCAAAAAGCGCCAAGAAAGCGCAGAACACCGAACCCGAACCCAGACTTTTACGAAAATGTTCGGGTTCGGGGGCAATGTCACGAACACCCCAAAATTCGGTACGAACCCGACCTATACAGTTCGGGTTCGCTCATCCCTATTGTCCAACAATCTCAGTATATTAGGATTGTAAGGGCAACAAAGCATTTTTCTTAATTTAATTTATTTTAATAAAATGTATTTATTTTTAACATTTATCAGATGTTGAGTGCCTGTTTTTTAAATTTTAAATAAAAATTTGCATTTTATTTGGGATGATTAGGGGAATCATCTAAAAACAGAGCACCTTAACCATAGATCGGGATTGGGTGAGCCACTATATACCTGTTATATATCATGTTATATGTCAGTTGCCATAACTACAGATGAACAATGTCATTCAACTGAATCATGTCCTGGAACAGATGCTGGTAAATCTGGCTGGTCAGGGGACTGGAGACGTGGTGCCTAGATCTCACGACCACATGAGACTCGTGTGGGCTGGTCTTGAGGAGGAGGACATTGGAGCACAAGCATTGTGTAGAGAAATGGGTGGTTTTTCTACACAGGTGACAGGAGAGGAGAACCAGGAGCAGCCAGAGGAGCTATAGGGCAATGAGGAAGACGAGGCAGTGGACCCAGACACACCGTGGCAGTATGCAGTGGAGGTGGAGACAGTGAGTCCCTCTGAGTCACTTGCACAAATTGCCCGATGCATGATTACTTGCTTGCGTAGTGACAGCCGAATTGTCACCATTCGGCGAAGGGATGACTTCTGAGTCTCCACCCTGTTGGACCCTCGCTACAGGTCCAAAATGGGGGCCTTTTCTACACACGCTGAGAGGGAGGACAAACTGAACTACTATAGAGACATCCTATGTAGTCAGTTGGCCACTGCCTATCTGCATCAACGTCCATCCTATCGCAGGTCTGACCGGGGCGGGCCCTCTGCACTCACATTCCTCTGCCATGGCTGCTCTGGCAGGGTGGGGGATAGGAGCAGTTCCAGCTCCATTAGCAGCTACTTGAGTCTAGAGTCGCTGATGAGCAGCTTTCTTATCCCGCCTAGTGAAGAAACTACTCACCAGCAGTAGCAGCTAGACCTGGAGCAGGACCTGAACCAGCAGGTGGCGGCATACTTGGACAGCACCCTGCCACCCCAAATTGAAGATCCGCTGGTCCACTCGGCAGCCAAACTTGATTTGTGGCCGCAACTGGCAGAGTTTGCCCTGGAAAATCTGTCCTGCCCGGCCAGTAGTGTGGCATCAGAGCGGGTGTTTAGTGTGGCAGGGGACATAGTTACCCCAAGAAGAACTTACCTGTCCTCCCAAAATGTGGAGAGACTGACCTTTGTCAAGATGAATCAGGCTTGGATCAGCCAGGATTTCCACCCACCAATGTCTGATGCATCAGACTAGATCATCCATGGTGCCACACCAACACTTTTACATATATGTATCAGCTACTATTCTGATGCTGCCACTCGCCTGATGCCACACATCTGATTTCAAGTGCTCCTTCTTTCACCCACCATCTTCAGCTGGTACTGGTATTGCCACCCACCTCCCCACTATGTCACCGGGTCACTCTGTGGTCTCCTGATGCTGCTGCCATCTCCACATTATATCACCTTGCCATTCGGTGGTCTTCTGATGCTGCTGCCACCTCCACACTATGTCACCTTGCTACTCTGTGGCCTCCTGATGCTGCTGCCACCTCCTTACTCTGTCATGGTGCCACTCTGTGGCCTCCTGATGCTGCTGCTGCCACCTCCACACTGTCATTGTGCCACCCTGTGGCCTCCTCCTGATGCTGCTGCCTCCACTTCCACACTCTGTCATTGTGCCACTCTGTGGCTTCCTAATGCTGCTGCTGCCACCTCCACACTGTCATTGTGCCACCCTGTGGCCTCCTCCTGATGCTGCTGCCACCTCTATACTATGTCACCTTGCTACTCTGTGGCCTCCTGATGCTGCTGCCACCTCCACACTATGTCACCTTGCCACTCTGTGGTCTCCTGATGCTGCTGCCACCTTCACACTATGTCACCTTGCTACTCTGTGGCCTCCTGATGCTGCTGCCACCTTCACACTATGTCACCTTGCCACTCTGTGGAGTCCTCATGCTGTGCCACCTCCACACTCTGCCATTGTGCCACTCTGTGGCTTCCTGATGCTGCTGCTGCCGCCACCTCCACACTGTCATTGTGCCACCCTGTGGCCTCCTCCTTATGCTGATGCTGCTGCCACCTCCACATCATCATTGTGCCACTTTGTGGCCTCTTCCTGATGCTGCTACCTCCTCCAGACTTTGTCTTTGGGCCACTCTGTGGTCTCCCCATGCTGCTTCCACCTCACCAATATGTCATAGGGCCATTCTGTGGACTTTTTATGCTGTTCCCACCCTCCCCACTTCATGACTGGGCCAATATTTTGCCTTTCAGCCTGGCTGACATCATCATTTATTTGACCTTTCTTCTGATCTGTCAGAAGGAAGGAAAAATGAGATGCACAACGGATCCTGTCTATGTAACAGCTGTAAGACCTGCATGACATGGTCCCTATTTTGCATCAGAATTGGCTTATGATTTGGTAGCCAAAAGCAGGAGTGAGTATAAAACACAGAAGACATGCAAATATTCAATTTACGTGTCATCTGTTTTGGATCCACTCCTTTTTTTTGGGCTTTAGCAATACTGACGGATTACTGACCAAATGCTGACCGAGTGAAGGCGGATGCTCCACAGACAGAATCCATTTTTTTTGGGTTATTGTTCTGACAGATCAGAGGAAGGGCAAAATAATCAGTGACGTCAAAACAAACTTACTGCTTTCACCCTCTCCACTCTGTTGGGGGGCTCATCTTGTATAAGTGGTTAATAGAACAGGTTCTGTTGACATCTATGTGGAATCAGCTGCCGACTGTGTAAAAAGAGTGTGCTTCTTCTTGACGCTAACATAGTCAATGGGGCCGAAGCGGACCCCCTGCTACACGCATGCAGTAGCTGCAGTACGAACAGTCTGCTGAAGAAGGCTGCCGCTAGTGTGAAAGTAGCCTAGGACACACTGTCTATGGATTCTCTGACATTGATCTCTGATCACCCAGAATTTGCCCTTGCTTGTCTGTTTCCTTTAACACCTCTTTGTTTCACTAGTCTGCAGCTACTCTGCAGATGCAACCTGGAGATTTACAGTATCTAAGTCTTACACTACTTGCGAGGGACAAGGGTGAATACTTAGACTACTTAGACTACTTAACCAGGGTGGCTAGCACAAAGCCTGACTGTGGTAGCACAATTGCCAAACAGCTAATTCCACACAGTACCATTTCCAATGACATACTGTAGCTGTGTTGGAGAATTAGGGGATTGCATTACTTGTGCATATAGATCAACCAGTCCCTAGATACATTTTTCAATGTCTCTCAAAAGGGTTTAACAGTTTATATTACTAGCTGAACATGTGCTGGGAACAGCACATGCATGCAGCTGTTAATAAGCATTATTAAACCAGTATTAAGCTGATGTCTGTTGGTTTAACCCGTAGAGGACCCACACCAAACATGTACGGTGCTGGTGGCCATGACTTAAGGACCAGCATCATACATGTCAAAGCTGACCGCTGCATGCAGAGAGTTTGTGGATGGTATGAGTTCCCCCCACTTCCCCATCGGGTCCCCGCGCTGCAGTGACGGGGACCCAATGGCAGAGAAGGCAGCCTATGGAAGGCTTTGGGGCTTGCCTTCTACGGAAGCCTGTGAGATCCAGCCCCATAAACACTGCATTACAATGAAGTGCATTACAATACATTGTGTACTATATATAGTATACAGATGGCTCACTGTGGATAACCACGACTGGTGCTCAGGTTGAAAGAAACACCCCTTGTTCTTGATTATATATAGTTAGGAAATTGAACCGGCACTCAGAACACTTCGAGGATATGTGGAAACATACAGATTTATTGTATAATAAAACCGCAATATGTCTAAGTGTAATACATCTAATTCAATAAAAGATATACATAAAAATAGTAAAAATAAAGAATATTAAAATGACAAATTCATCAATTGATCTCACTGTGTGAGTAGAATTCTACTTTAGTTCTCTATATGTATAGAGGCATGCTTGCATAGGCAGAAATCCTGATGGCAGGTGCCATGTAATCAGTCCATGTATGTAGGGCTTCTGATCTTTGTATGAATGGACACAATTCCTACGTAGTCCCACCTTTCAGAGTCAATCAGGTTCACCCCTTTGTAGAAAATGCAATGTTCACATTTGGTGTTTAGTACTCATGATAAGTTGCGCTGATCAAAATCTTTTTGCGTGTAGAGGTTCTTCAGTGGCATCCCACAGCTCCACCACGCTCCAGCAGTGTCGGTTTCCATTGACAGCATCTTTCGGGATCTCGTCCCAATTCTCGTGAAACTTGGTCCGTCTGTTAGCTTCGTAGGTAAAGCGATATTGTATTCCTTGACGGTGAAGTTTAGTACATGGCCATGTATATTATGTAGTTGATTAACACACAGGTATTCCGCACAGACGCGTTTCAAGATAGCTTCTCTCTTCCTCAGTGGGTAACCTGTGGTCTGAATCGTCTCAACTTTTATGCTCTTCATTAGTAATTAATTGTTCACATCGGGTTTAACATGTGTTGGTGATTATATTAGGTAATTGGGGATTTGCAAACTATCCGATTTCTTATTCTTCATAGTTTCTAATATTTTGCAAAGCATGTCTCATACAGAGAGAAGGGTATATGACACATAACATTAAATGCCAAAATGTAGATTGTTTCCAATGGATAATGGATACATTATACAGCTTCATAGTCAGACAGTTGGATAACAGTGCGTTATTATTGCGTTATTCACACTTCTCGATTTTTTTCTTTCCCTTATTTTTGGACTGATATTTTCACAATCTAGCAGCACTATACAGCCATATGGATGGACATATAGTTCTTCTATTATTGTATTTTCACATATGGATATTTGGTCCCCTTGTGTATTTTTAAAGGAGATCTTTCAAGAGGTGTGCATTTATTCTAATGTCTTGTGGTCTCAGTAGGTCTTTTTCATGCGTTTTTTAGATCCCCTATGTCAGTGATGGCGAACCTTTTAGAGACCGAGTGCCAATCTTCAACCAAAAACCCACTTATTTATCGCAAACTGCCAACACGGCAATTTACCCTGAATACTACAGTCCAATATAGAATATCTTCTATGTACTTTATCATTTGGCTATCATAACCTGCCTACATTTAGTGCGCTGCTTGTGCTGTACATAGTGCGCCCTGCGCTGATGAATGGCGGGTAAGGTCTAAGGCATATTGGTATGCCTTAGACTTTTTCCAGGGTGCGGGTGCTCACAGACAGGGCTCTAAGTGCCGCCTCTGGCACCAGTGCCATAGGTTCACCACCACTGCCCTATGTCTTCCACACGCGGGGTTTTCAAAAGGCCCACTGTCCATAGGTCATAATATTTTCAGTGATGTTATGAATTCACTTGTTCAGAGAGTATACTCATAATGTTTCTAGATGATTTTCTGTTAAATATTGTATGAAAAACATTTAGGTGCGTTTTTCATGCGTTTTTTCATTATAACTGTTTTTTGTGATACATCTGCAAAAAGGTCATGTTAGTGCTCTATATATAGTATTCTTTTCAAAAAGGTAGAGTTGATCTATTTTATCCAGTTTATATCTAATCTTAATATGTGATTCCTCTATGAATTTCAGTGTGTGTTTGGAAACTCCTTCCCTATTTATGTGGATTAGTGACACTATTATAGTGATGTTTTTAAACCTATTGTGAGTTACTTAAAGAAAGGAATGAGCAATATCAATTGTTGTGTATAGATGAAGTATCTACAGTGAGATTTATATTAGACCAGTGATTCAGTTGAACCGAAAAATCTCTAGGTCTGAATTCAGACCTGCTGGGAGAAGACTGCCAAAGTCATAGATTCTTCTAGACTCAGCTCGGGACATTCTCATAATATGGTTGCCCCCTCTCCAGTGTATGTCTACCCTCTCCAGGGCCACAAAAGAGATACCCCTGAAGTCACTATTGTGTGAAACCTTAAAATGCTTGGATAGAGAATGGTTTTCAAAACCATTCTTTATGTTGTTCAGATGTTCCGTTATCCTTACTTTCAGGGGTCTCTTAGTTCTGCCGATATACTGTCTCCGGCAGGGGCACTGGATAAGGTAGACGACACTGGAGGAATCACATGTGAGACAACCCTTGATGTCTAGAGCAAAGTTGTTCTGAGTAGATTGGACTCTAGTGTTTTTTTTCCGGGAATGTTGTATTCCTACATCCCAAACATTTCCCACACCCGTAGAAGCCGTTCATATTCAACCATTTTTGAAGTGTGGTACCATACTTCTTTGTGTGGTTTCTAATAGAAGGTGCTATCTTTAATCCTAAGTTGGGTACCTTGGTGAATGTGATAAGGGGTGAAGTATGAAGCATGGGGCCGATAATCTTATCCCTTAGTAAAAAGTGCCAATGTTGGTTGATGATATGGCGTACTTGTTTGGCTTGTGCACTATATGCACTTTTTTTGTTTTCCCATTCTGTATTTGTGGTTGAAAATATGATTTTCTATCAGTCCTCCTTGTATATCGGCAGAACTAAGAGATCCCTAAAAGTAAGGATAACGGAACATCTGAACAACATATTTCATACGATATTTAACAGAAAATCATCTAGAAACATCATGAGTATACTCTCTGAACAAATGAATTCATAACATCACTGAAAATATTATGACCTATGGACAGTTGGCCTTTTGAAAACCCCACGTGTGGAAGACATAGGGGATCTAAAAAACGCATGAAAAAGACCTACTGAGACCACAAGACATTAGAATAAATGCACAACTCTTGAAAGATCTCCTTTGAAAATACACAAGGGGACCAAATATCCATATGTGAAAATACAATAATAGAAGAACTATATGTCCATCCATATGGCTGTATAGTGCTGCTAGATTGTGAAAATATCAGTCCAAAAATAAGGGAAAGAAAAAATCGAGAAGTGTGAATAACGCAATAATAACACACTGTTATCCAACTGTCTGACTATGAAGCTGTATAATGTATCCATTATCCATTGGAAACAATCTAGATTTTGGTATTTAATGTTATGTGTCATATACCCTTCTCTCTGTATGAGACATGCTTTGCATAATATTAGAAACTATGAAGAATAAGAAATCGGATACTTTGCAAATCACCAATTACCTAATATAATCACCAACACATGTTAAACCCGATGTGAACAATTAATTACTAATGAAGAGCATAAAAGTTGAGACGATTCAGACCACAGGTTACCCACTGAGGAAGAGATAAGCTATCTCGAAACGCGTCTGAGCGGAATACCTGTGTGTTAATCAACTACATAATATACATGGCCATGTACTAAACTTCACCGTCAAGGAATACAATATCGCTTTACCTACAAAGCTAACAGACGGACCAAGTCTCACGAGAATTGGGACGAGATCCCGAAAGACGCTGTAAATCGAAACCAACACTGCTGGAGCGTGGTGGAGCTGTGGGACGCCACTGAAGAACCTCTACACGCAAAAAGATTTTGATCAGCGCAACTTATCGTGAGTACTAAACACCAAATGTGAACATTGCATTTTCTACAAAGGGGTGAACCTGATTGACTCTGAAAGGTTGGACTACGTAGGAATTGTGTCCCTTCATACAAAGATCAGAAGCCCTACATACATAGACTGATTACATAGCACCTGCCATCGGGTTTCTGCCTATGCAAGCATGTCTCTCTATACATATAGAGAACTAAAGTAGAATTCTACTCACACAGTGAGATCAATTGATGAATTTGTCATTTTAATATTCTTTATTTTTACTATTTTTATGTATATCTTTTATTGAATTAGATATATTACACTTAGGTATATTGGGGTTTTATTATACAATAAATCTGTATGTTTCCACATATCCTCGAAGTGTTCTGAATGCCGGTTCAATTTCCTAGCATTACAATACATGATGTACAGTTGAAACCAAAAGTTTGCATACGCTATGTAAAAAGACACATATGCATGTTTTTCTCACTATCTGACATGAAATCAGAATAAACCTTTCCTGGTTTTGATCAATTAGGATTACCATAATTATTGTTATTTGCCAAATGCCAGAATAATGACAGAGAGAATATTTTAAGGCATTTTTTATTACTTTCTGCAATGTCAAAAGTTTATATACACTAAGATTACTATGCCTTTAAACAATGCTGGACTGCCCATATGATGTCATGGGTATGGAAGCTTCTGTTAGGCTTGTTGGCAACATCTTTGTTAATTAGAGACACACCTGTGGATGTATATGAATGCACACCTGAAACAAAAAGCTTTTTTGTGTAGCATCATAGGAAAGTCTAAAGATCATAAAAATCTGCCAAGATATCAGGAATAGAATTGTGGACTTGCACAAGTCTGGCTCAACGTTGGGTGCAATTTCAAGATACCTGAAGGTGCCTCATTCATCTGTACAAACAATTATATGCAAGTACAAACAAGATGGGAATGTCCAGCAATCATAATGCTCATGAAGGAGACTGGTTCTGTGTCCCAGAGATGAACGTGCTTTGGTCCGACATGTGCATATCAACATAGCATAGCAAAAGTCCTTGTGAAGATGATGGCGGAAGCTGGTAAGATTGTGTCAATATCCACAGTGAAACGAGTACTGTATCAACATGGGCTGAAAGGCCACTCTGCCAGGAAGAAGCCATTACTCCAAAGGAAACATAAAAAAGCCAGATTAATATTTGCAGATGCACACAGGAACAAAGACCTACATTTTTGGAGACATGTCCTGTGGTTTGACAAAAGTAAAATTGAACTTTTTGGCCATAATGACAATCGTTACTTTTGGAGGAAAAAGGGAGAAGCTTGGAAGCCTAAGAACACCATCCCGACTGTGAAACACTGGGGTGGAAGCATCATGTTGTAGGGTTGTTTTGCTGCAGGAGGGACTGGTGCATTTAACAAAATAGATGACATCATGAGGAAAGTTAAAGCTTGGGCGGAAATGGGTCTGTCATCCCATCCTTTAAAAAATGAGCCCTTACATTAAACAGTTGCCCTAAAACAAAAAAAAACAAAAAAACCTATGGCTTTCGGAATATGGAGACACAAAAAAACATTTAAAAAAATGCTTTATTATGTAAAACTGAAACAAACAACCCAAAAAATATTTGGTATTGTCACATCCGTATGTACCATAAAATATTACCAACAAAACTGCCACCTTATCTTGTAGTTTCCAAAATGGGTTCACTTTTTTAGAGTTTCTACTCTAGGGGGTGCATCAAAGGGTCTTCAAATGTGACATGGCAACTTAAGATTATCCCAGTGAAATCTACCCTCCAAACAACATACAGTGCTTATTTTCTTCTGTGCCCTGCCATGTGCCCATACAGCAGTTAACAATCACAAATGGGGTGTTTATGTAAACTACAGAATCAGGGTAATAAATATTGAGTTTTGTTTGGCTGTTAACTTTTGCTTTGTTAGCGGAAAAAAATGGATTAAAATGGAAAATCTGCCCTAAAAGTGAAATTCTGAATTTTCATCTACATTTTCCTTGAATTCTTTTGGAACACCTAAAGGGTTAACAAAGTTTTAAAATCAGTTTTGAATACCTTCGGGGTGTAGATTATAAAATGGGGCCATTTTTGGGTAGTTTCTAATATGTAAGCCCCACAGTGACTTCATAACTGAACTGGTCCTTAAAGAATTTTAAGATTTGCTTCTAAGCCTTCTAACGTCCCTAAAAAATAAAATGGCATTCACAAAATGATCCAAACATAATGTAGACATATGAGAAATGTAAAGTAATAACTATTACATGAGGTATCACTATCTGTTTTAAAAGCAGAGAAATTTTAATTCGGAAAGTTTGCAAATTGTTCTAATTTCTTGGCAAATTTGGGATTTTTTTTTAAATAAAAATGAAAAATATTGATTGAAATTTACCACTATCATGAAGTACAATGTGTCATGAGAAAACATTCTCATAATGGCTTGGATAAATAAAAGCGTTCCAAAGATATTACCACATAAAGTGACACATGTCAAATTTCCAAAAAACTGCCCCTTCCTTAAAGAGGACCTTTCACCAGAGGAAAGCCTCTAAACCAACTATACAGAAGTGTAGAGCGGCGCCCAGGGATCCCGCTGCACTTACTGTTATCCCCGGGTGCCGCTCCGTTCGCCCGGTATAGCCTCCGGTATGTAAGTAGTTAGGCTCCACCCAGTTGAGCCTGCCACGGTCTCCTTCTCCTATGCTGTAGCGCTGGCCAATCGCAGCGCTCAGCTCATAGCCTGGCTATGTATCTAATCCTTTTATGTGATACTGCCTGCTGAGCTGTGTATCTAATCCTATCCTGTGTGATACCATCTGATGAGCTATGTATCTAATCTTATGTTGTTTGATACTGTCTGCTGAGCTATATATCTAATCCTATCCCGTGTGATATTGTCTTCTGAGCTGTGTATCTAATATCCTATCCTGTGTGATACTGTCCGCTGAGCTATGTATCTAATCCTATCCTATGTCATACTGTCTGCTGAGCTATGTATCTAATCCTATCCGATGTCATACTGTCTGCTGAGCTGTGTATCTAATATCCTATTCTGTGTAATATTGTCTGCTGAGCTGTATATCTAATCCTATCCTGTGTAATACTTTCTGCTGAGCCATGTATCTAATCCCATCCTGTGTGATACTGTCCGCTGAGCTTTATATCTAACCCAATCCTGTGTGATACTGTCTGATGAGCTATGTATCCAATCTTATCTACTGTGATACAACCTGCTGAGCTGTGCATCTAATACTATCATGTGATACTGCCTGCTGAGCTGTGTATCTAATCCTGTCATGTGTGCTACTGTCTGCTGAGCTGTGTATATAATATCCTATCCTGTGTGATACTGTCTGCTGAGCTGTGTATCTAATCCTGTCATTTGTGATACTGTCTGTTGAGCTGTGTATCTAATATCCTATCCTGTGTGATACTGTCTGCTGAGTTGTGTATCTAATATCCTATCCTGTGTAATACAATCTGATGAGCTGTGTGTCTAATCTTATATTGTGTGATACTGTCTGCTAAGCTGTGTATCTAATATCCTATCCTGTGTGATACTCTCTGCCGAGCTGTGTATCTAATCCTATCCTGTGTGATGCTGTCTGCTGTGTATCTAATCCTATTATGTGTGATGCTGTCTGCTGTGTATCTAAGTCTATTGTGTGATACTGTCTGCTGAGCTGTGCAGCAGTCGCAGCATGTCACATTTCACAGTGCAACACCATAGACTATCATTATAAAAATTGCCGTGCGACACATGTCGTCGTGTAGCCCTAGCCTAAAGCTGACCTACAGCAGTGAAGAAAAATTGCTGGGTTGTTATGGAAACCTGGAGTAAAACTGTGTGTATGTGGAGACTAAGGGCCTGCAAGCTTCTATTGGCTGATAAGGGACATGTGACCAGGCTTCTATTGGCTAATGCATTTTTTTGGGAACATCTCAGGAACGGTACGGCCTAGAGAGCTGAGCCTCACAAAACTTATTTCCAGGTAGCAAGGGATGTATATACCAAGTTTCGTTGAAATCGATGGTTGCGTTTTTGAGTGATTGTGGAAAATACACACATACATATATACATCCTTTTTTATATATATAGGTTCATCCCTGAATAAGACCATTCTACTATTTATATTTATCTTATATATTCTGCAAAAGAGACATTTTAGGATTAACTACAAGGGTATGGCCACACGGTCAGATTACTGCATGAAGTTTTGGAATCCAAAATCACGAGCAAACTATAAATGACAGATACAACTTTTTTTTAAATTTACTCCTCATTTTGGCTTCCAAAGCTGTATACACAAACCTGACTGTGTGGCTGTATCCTAAGGGTTTTAGGTTAGGACCATCTCCACTTACACTGGGCAAGCATATATGTGTTCCTATGCCTGTGTTTCTGTAATACCCCAGAGTGGCGTTACCACCTCTTTTGCACCCCCACTATTTTTATTGGTTGATCCTGTGTTATCTCCTATATTTATTGCCATTTCCAACATAATGTGTAAATGTATTTTCTTATAAACTACTGTTAACATGCAATGTGCCTGGTTCACCAGCAGGTGGTGGCAATCTGTGCAGAGCTAGTTTCTCTGGAGAGGAACCTTCTAGTTCCATTCCAGCCCTCTCTAGAGAGGGAGGAGTTAGTTAGTTAGAGGTCAGTCTAGCCTACCCCTCCTGGGGAGAGGTTGAGTGTCGGCCAGCAGAGCACTGTCTGCTCTGCTTGTCCAGCAGGCCCTGCCTGTGAAGTCTACATGGTTGCATGTCACCTCCTGGGCTTGCATTGCCTATAACCAAGCTAAGTAATCTTGAAGCCAGGAAGAGTTTCCTAGGATTACAGGTAAAAATAAAGTAATAGACAGACCACAGACAGCTAAGTAAAGTTCCAGCAGAAGAGGAAAAGTTCCTATTTAAATAGCAAAGCTGAGAAAGCTACAGTATTGCAAAGCTGAGATTGTTGCAGGAGTGTGTGCCTGCCAGAAGTTAAGCCAATACCTGCTGATGACCAAGATCAATTTGGAAGATTGTTCCTTGATAAATTTCATGCCAAGTAAAGCTGTGTTCAACATTACTACCAGTCTGGACTCAATTATTCTTCCATCACCAAGTTATTCATCACTTTTTGGACTGCTTCGTCCAAACACGTCTGGGATCCAAGGATATCCAGGTAGGAGCACCATGGCACGTGCATACAACACCTTCAGAGAGATTGTAGGCCACTCTACACCACTCTGGCAATCCTACACCTGGGTACCAACACTACCATCTACAAAGGGGACTCCATGTCCTTGTTGCTTCAATGCAACTGGCGTCACGATTACTTGCTCTGTAAGAGGGACATATATCGAAAAAACCTCCTAAGGGGCAAGGGATACCCAGATGTGGGCCCCTAGGGTGTTGCATTTATAGCACTGTGTAAGGCTTACATAGAGATTATTTCAAAATTTTATGTTCTGGGTCCTATGACTGAGAACTTAAATGATGATAAATTGATGTGTTTTTAGGTCTGCATCATAAAGAGTTAAATGTTTTGTGCTTACTGGCGATGGCAGCAGCTCCATTATCTTTTGCAGGCACTTAGTTCCTCAGACTGATCAGGGTAATGTGCAATGTTCAAGTCAATCATGTGTTGATGGTGTCTGTTCTTAAGTGGTATATTCAAGTCTATCGTAACATATTACACAAAGCCATTTGTTTCCTTCTTTGTAAAGCGTAGCATTCAATATGCAGGTATTCTGAGCACTGCAGAATCCAAAAAAATGATAGCTTATAACTGTTTTGGTTTGAAAAAGACGGGCAATGAGGTATACAGGATATGTTGTCCTGCTTTTTTTAAGAAACAGCTTTAAAATGAAGACACCCCCCCTTGAGGGCATACAGACATCTTACAGGGTACTCAGTCCCTTCCTTGGAAAGACCAACATGTAAAGTTTGGAATTTGCTTCACATTTTTACATGCCTTGCCTGTGCTTACCTGAGTCACAGGCAGTATTAATGTCCAGAGCTGCATTACCAATTCTACAGTTTTTAACCCTGAAATATCTCATCTTTACTTGTTTACAGAGCTGTCTTTGGGGATTTAATGATTCAATAATGTACTGTAGGATAAACGGTTGAGGGCCCTTTACACAGACCGAGAATCGCCTAGATCATCGCTAACAAGCGTTCATAGTAACGCCCGTTAGCCATGATCTGGCGGTGTAAAATGCACCGCAAATTACCCGATGAACAAGCAAAACGCTCATTAATCTGGTCATTGAAATGTTTGTGCGAACACAAAAATCTTAATTTCCCAACATCAGATTGTCCTATGTAAACACACTCTACTGCTGGGAAACAATGAGTTTGTATGGGGAAAAGCAATGACATTAGCGATCGCTCCTCCCCATACCGGTCTCCACCGCTAGCGACCAGCACCAGGAACGCTTCCCTCCCGACAATCTGCTGGTACATCGTCCCATGCAAAGGGTCCTTTAGTTATATGTAAGCTCCAATGTAAAATGTGTTTCAGAGACCTGAAATTAATATAATCCATTTACAGTTCTGGTCTCCTCATATAGGGCAGATAGATTTTTTGGGCCCCTCCAGTCTCCAGGTATGAATGCGACCTTTTCATAATTTTCCTCGAGATTTTTGTCCTGTGGGGATGTTTAAACTTGTTTTATTTTCAGTAGAATTGTGAATGCAGCTCTGGATTATATTGTAGGTTGTAACTTAGTATCAGAACAAACAAGATAAGTAATGTAACATATTTATAAGATTAGTCGACTTTTTAAAATGTATTTTTTTCCAACATTTGAGAACAAGCCTCCAACAATACAGCATCTTAACTGAAACAGGATAAGCACGGCACATACTACATAACAATGTGTTGTTGGTAGATAGCATGGGGGTGAAAATGACACAGACACCGCCTTCCGCCAAAGCTTGCTGAGCAATACAACAAAGGAACAGATATGTTTGCTAACTCAAAGAGTAATGCAGCGGGTAGAGTAATCCTCGGATGTAATGGGCCTTTTAGAGCTGTGATGGTATTATAATTCCTAATGCATCTGTTAAGGATCTGTCTTGTGCTTCTGGTTCTCGCACGTCAGATGGAAACGCTGACAAAATAAAAAATGAACATGGGAATACATTTTGATTATGAAACCCTGAGTGCTGCTCCCTTTATCATTATTAGTATTTTCATTTTATGGAACATGCTGTGGACAAAAGAGCAAAAAAGATTTTGGTCATGATCCAGCTCTTGCAATAGGTACATGAGATCTGACAGCCACTATACTTTATTATTTACAGTGTTGGTGTTTGATTATTTTGTTTGTGGCTATAGCATTTTAGAGATATTTATCCTAGTTCAAAGAATAAGCAGTTGTGTTGCCTAGGGCATCAGAGATGTCAACCTGGGTGAGATGGGTATGCGTAATGAAGGTACGGAAACCGAGTGCGATACTACCCTAACACTGATAAACCATTGTTCAAATATTCATGCAATACAATGCCAAAATAATGCAGTCACAGTGTGTCTAAAAGATGATAATATTTTTCAAAAATTTTATTCACCGGTTCACTGCATTTTTTCGGAAAAATTTGCTTCGATCTGAATTAATTTGCAGCGAATTACGTTAAAAACAGCTATTTCTGGGCTGCAGAGAGCCTTTATAGTGGTGAAGAACACTGTGCCTTGTAGTAACACGCATAGGGAGTCTGCTTTGATAGTGAAATAATACTGTGAGTCAGTATGACATGCAGACGACAGGCATCGCTCTGAGAATCACTGTGCACTTCAATTATTTGGGCAGTCACAGAGCCAAAACTTACAAAATAACTCAAGTATGAACTCAGCCTTAGGCCTCATGCACACGACCGTTGTTGTGTTCCGTGTCCGTTGTTCCGTTTTCCGTGATTTTCTGCGGACCCATTAACTTTCAAGGGTCCGTTGAAAACTCGGATAATGCACCGTTTGTCATCCGCGTCCGTGATCCGTGTTTCCAGTCCGTCAAAAAAATATGACCTGTCCTATTTTTTTCACGGTCAACGGTTCGCAGACCCATTCATGTCAATGGGTCCGTGAAAAAACACGGAGGCACACAAGATTGTCATCCGCGGCCGTGATCCGTTTTTTTCCTATCATTTGCATGGCAAACTTGACTTAGATTTTTTTTTTCACTTTTCATGTCTGGTGATCCTCCAAATATCAAGGAAGACACACGGAAACAAAAACGGAAACGGATCACGGAACAACGGAACCCCGTTTTGCGGACCGTGAAAAAATACTGTTGTGTGCACGAGGCCTTACAGGTCAATGTTAGTGTCAAGAAGAAGTGCACTCCTTTTACACCGCCGTCAGCTGATTCCACATAGATGTCTTCAGAAACTGTTCTATTAAACACTTATGACAAAGTGGAGAGGGTATCAGCAGTAAGTTTGTGTTGACGTCATTGATTAATTTGCCCTTCCTCTGATCCGTCAGAACAATAACCCACAAAAAACGGATCCGCCTTCACTCGGTCAGCATTTGGTCAATAATCCATCAGTATTGATAATGCCAAAAAAAAACAGGAGTGGATCTAAAACAGAGATGACACGTGAATGGAATATTTGCATGTCTTCTGTGTTTTGTACAAACTCCTGCTTTTGGCTACCAAATCATAAGCCAATTATGATGGGACCATACATGCCTTATAGCTGCTGCACAGACAGAATCCGTTGTGCATCTAATTTTTCCTTCCTTCTGACAGCCAGGCTGAAAGGCAAAATAGTGGCCCAGTCATGAAGTGGGGAGGATGGGAACAGCATGAGAAGTCCACAGAGTGGACCTTTGACATATTGATGAGGTGGAAGCAGCATGAGGTGACCACAGAGTGGCCCAATGACAGAGTGTGGAGGTGGCGGCAAAAGCAGCAGCATCAGGAGGATATCACAGAGTGGCAAGGTGACATAGTGTGGAGATGGCAGAAGCTGCAGGATACAGCAGAGTGACAAGGTGACATAGTGTGGAGATGGCAATAGCAGCAGCATCAGACCACAGTGTGGCAAGGTGACATAATGTGGATATGGCAACAGCAGTAGCAGCAGGAGGATACCACAGAGTGGCAAGTTGACATAATGTGGATATGACAGCAGCAGGAGGATTGCACAGAGTGGCAAGGTGACATAGTGTGGATATGGCAGCAGCAGGAGCATCATGAGACCACAGAGTGGCAAGGTGAAATAATGTGGAGATGGCAGCAGCAGGAGGATATCACAGAGTGGCAAGGTGACATAGTGTGGAGATGGCAGGAGCAGCATCAGGAGACCACAGAGTGGCAAGGTGACAATGTGGAGATGGCAGAAGCAGCTGCATCAGGAGACCACAAAGTGACCTGGTGACAGAGTGGGGCGGTGGGTGGCAATACCAGTACCCGCTGATGAAGGTGGCTTAAAGAAGGAGCACTTGGCATCAGATGTGTGGCATCAGGCAGGTGTCAGCAACAAAGTACAGTATTTTTCGCCCCATAAGACGCACTTTTACCCCCCCAAAAGCGAATGCTGCCATTTTTCATCGCAGACTGCGATGTATTAGCTGGAGGGGGGAGGGAGGAGGGTTCGGTGTCATGCAAATGCGGCGGGGCGGTGCGGTCACTGTAATCCGTCCCCGCCGCTCACTAACTTCCTTAAAGCCTAAACGTTTTATAATAATAACTTTAATTGAAGTTCCGATCCCCAGCCCCATCTGTACTACATACTAAATGTCCTGTTGCAGGCATAGCAGGGCGGGCGGCCGGCCGTAACTCACTGACGTCACGTGCCTGGGCCGCCTACTTCATTCATAAAGTAGGCGGCGCAGGCTCGTGATATCAGTGAGTTAATGCCGGCCGCCCGCCCTGCTATGCCTGCTACAGGACATTTAGTAAGTAGTACAGATGGGGCTGGGGATCGGAACTTCAATTAAAGTTATTATTATAAAACGTTTAGGCAATACAGCAGTGAGTGAGCGGCGGGGCCGGAGTACAGTGACCGCACCGGCCCCGCCACATTTGCATGCAAACGGCCCCTCCTCCCTCCCACAGGTTTAGCTCCGGTATATTAGGGCATCTGTGGATGGCACTATTATGGGGTGGGGATATGTGGATGGCACTGTTATGGGGTGGGGGATCTGTGGGTGACACATTTATAGCAGTGCCATCCACAGATCTCCCCCCCATAACAGTGCCATCCACAGATCACCCCACCTATAACAGTGACATCCACAGATCACCCCCCCATAATAGTGCAGTCCACAGATCCCCCATAACAGTGCCGCCTCAGATCCCCCCCCATAACAGTGCCATCCACAGATCCCCCCATAACAGTGCCATCCACAGATCCCCCCCATAACAGTGCCATCCACAGATCCCCCCATAACAGTGCCATCCACAGATTCCCCCATAACAGTGCCAACCACAGATCCCCCCATAACAGTGCCATCCACAGATCCCCCATAGTAGTGTCATGCACAGACCACCATTAGTTCAAAACCCACCAAAAGCACACCTTTTGGTTAAAAATATGTTTATTCTTATTTTCCTCCTCAAAAACCTAGGTGCGTCTTATGGGCCGGTGCGTCTTATAGGGCGAAAAATTCGGTAGTAGCTGAGGCAGGTAGTCAGAAGAAACCGGTCTCTTTTATCAAAGTGTTGGTGTGGCACCATGGATGATGTAGTCTGATGCATCAAGAATTGGTGGTTCGAAATCCTGGCTGATCCACGCCTGATTCATATTGACAAAGTTCAGTTTCTCCACATTTTGGGTGGATAGGTGAGTTCTCCTTGGGTTAACTATGGCCCTCAATGTGAAATGATTCCTCCCTATCCTTTCCCTGCACTTATAAATCGTTTATTTCAGTTTTTTTTTTAAACATAGAGGTTTTTCCAATTGCTGCCCCTAGCGCCTTCACACGTCTGTCCCTGCATTCTGAACGCTGGAAAATGTTTGACTGTAAGATGGCCGACGTATTTATAGGGCTGGCTGCTGATTGGCTGCATGCAGGCATGTCAATCAGGTGATCTCTCCTTCCCAGAGTTCCTTGCCCCATGTCCTCATTCCTCACACGTGTAGCCGCCTTTTAGGAAAACTGTGATTCGTTACCACAAAGCGTGAACAAATTCCACTTCGTCAGCTTCGATTCACTCATCTCTAATCATCATGTAAGGGCTGACTTACTAACTATTGTCTGATGGTAAGACACCACATTTATCATAGTGGCTGACACTGGATGATAAATCTGGCGTACGGTTATGTTATCTAGTCTAACTTTATACCACATATTAGTTAGCTTAGTTTTAATTCAAAATGTGGCAAAGTTTTGTGGCATTTTCTGACAAATATGGTAACATTTAAGCAACACTCTTTTTATGTGCAGAAAGACCCACTTTCCACTAAGTCATGACTAGTAGAGATGGCCTTGCGGTTCGCCCGGCGGTTGTTTCTCGGCGAACTTTGTTCATTCGCGGTTCACCGAACGGGCAAACATATGGCGATGTCCGCCGGTGCCATATTCTTTTACATTGTGAAGAACTTTGACCCATGATACACCCATCGGGTGGTACAAGACAGCCAACTGAGACGTTTCAGCACGTGGACATACCCCCTACCTTATAAATAAACCTGATCTGGCAGCCATTTTACATTCAGTCTTTTGCCAGTGTAGGGAGAGGTTGCTGTGTGGAGCAGGGACAGGCTGTTTGGGACTCCAAACGCTAGCTAATAGGGCCACAAATGTCCTTTTAAGGACTGGTATAGGCGTGCTATCGATAGGTGTGACTTACTGAGGGGTGTAATATACTTATAATATACCTTCTAACATCGAAAATATATTATAGTGCAATTGTATTGTGCAGCAGTTGTGTGCGGTTCTGCTGTGAACAACTAATTTCCACTGGTCTGATTTACTAGTTGCCCCACCAAAAAAATGGATGCGTTACCTCAGCTACAGATAGTGTCAAACGCCAGTGGAACAAATCATTTCTACTGGTGTTTAATACTAGTTGCCCCCAAAAAAACTGATTGAAGCCAGGGGTGTTATATGCCAATAATATACTTTCTATATAGTGCATTTAGGTGTTGCAGCATTTGTTTACGGTTTTGCTGCGTTACCTCAGAAAAAATTTCTAGGCTCCAACAAGACACATTTCAGAGAATTTCTTTTTAACTTCTAAGACGCATAAAAATGTCCCCTGATTAAGATACATATTTTTTGTTGGAATTTTTGTCATTGATCTTCCTCTAGTATATCACTGTCCATGTTGTGGGACTATTTGTACACTTCTACTAAGTATTTGGTGGCTGAAAGTATGAGCTGAAGGTTTTTCAGGTTCGCCTGCCATTAAAGTGAATGGGGCCCGCTGTGAACTTGCGGTTCACGCGATCGCGTTCGCGAACCGTCCCGGCTGATGTTCATCCATCACTAATGACCAGTAGACAGACAAGACGCCAAAAGTATATTTTTAAATTGTTTAAAAAAGTGTCTTAAACGTATCTAAAATACTTGATAAATGCAGCTCAAATCATAGACTCCAGTATTTGGCACAAATTCAGCCAAAAAACTGGTGCATTCTCAAAGGTAGTACAAACTGTTCTAATATAATACTACCAAACAGTACACAAATATCAGTAACACTAGCTGAAGGACCCGGCTTCGCACGGGTATATTTAATCTATTTCATTTAATGTTTGTGTGTGTCGGTAAAATATATCGACAGGATCCACTATAACAGTGACATCTAAAGCACCCCGCCCCCTTATTAGTGACCTCCACAGCCCCCCACCCCTTAACACTGACCACCCCACAGTGCTTGTCCCCTTAAAATGGAACCTCCACAGCAGCCCACCCCCTTATTTTTTACCTTAACAGCAGCCTGCCCCTTTAACAGTGAGTTCCACAGCACCCCATCCCCTTGACAGTGACCTCCACAGGGGACCACCCCCTTAATAGTGACCTCTACAGCACCCGCCCCTTAACACTGAGCATAGTTTACAGTCCCCTTAACTGACCTCCACCATTCCCGGCCCTTTTAACAGAGACCTCCACAGCAATAGCCCCTTTAACAGTGACTGCCACAGTACCTCGCTCCCTTAACCATGACCTCACAGTACCCCGCTTCCCCTTTTATACTGGCCTCCACAGTGGCCTACCCCCTTAACAGTAACAACCACAGTGCCCTCCCCTTTAACAGTGACCTCCACAGCGGCCACCCCTTTATTAGTGACCTGCACACTCCCCCGTCTCATTAACATTGATTTCCACAATATCCATCCCCTTTAACAGCGAGCTCCACAGAGCTCCGTTCCCTTAAAATGTGACTTCCACAACACCCCACCCCCTTAACAGTGACCTCTACAGCACCCCGCCCATTAACACTGACCTCCATAGCGGACCGTCCCCTTAACTGTGACCTCCACCATTCCCTGCCCTCTTAATAAAGACCTCCACAGTGTCCACCCCTTTAACAGTGACCTCCGCAACATCCCGCCCCCTTTACAGTGACCTCCACAGCGGCTGCCCCTTTATTAGTGACCTCCACAGTACCCCATCTCCTTAACAGTGATTTCCACAACACCCCGTACCTTAACAGTGGCCTCTACAGCAATCTTCCCCTTAATACTGACCTCCACAGCAGCCTGCCCCTATGGTGGCCAGAGGTCCGGTTTTAGGCCAGACAGTCCGGCTTTCAGACTCCCTGTCCTTTTGAACAGCTCACTCTCAGACAGCAGCACTGTGCTGTCTGAGTGTGAGCTGCAGGGAGAAAGTCACCCTCCCTCCCACCCCTGCAGCTGACAGAAGTTGATTTTTACCTTCATTGGGAGGGAGGGTTTCAGCTTTATAATTTAGATATATTGTCAATACAATGCCATACTAAGTGCTGTTTTTCTGTAATAGATTACTTAAACGGTACCACTTTTTATGTATGACACACAGAACAAAAATGAACAAAAGTATTGGGACAGCCACACAGTACACCTACAGGAGCTTTTATGACATCCCATTCTAAAACCATAAGGAGTGATGTGTACTTGGTTCCCCCTGTTCAGCTGAAACCACTGTTAATCTTCTGGGAAGACTTCCTACAAGATTTTGGTGTGTCTGAGGGAATGTTTGTCCATTACCCAGGAGAGCTGGATGAGGTTAGGCAATGATGATGGATGAGGGACCTGGTTTGCAATCTCTGTTTTAGTTCACCCCAAAGTTTTTGATGAGATTGAGGTCTTCCACAAAAAACTCATCCAACATGCTTTTATGGACTTTGTTTTGTGCATTGGACACAGTCATGCTGAAACAGAAAATGACCTTCCCCAAACTTTTCTTACAAATTTGAAAGCATATAATTGTCCAACATGTTTTGTCTTGCTGAAGCATTAAGATTTCCAGTCACAGGAAGTAAGGGGCCTAGACCAACCCCTGAAAATCAACCTCATAGCATTCCTCCTATCAAACTTCACAGTTGGCACAATGAAGTCGGACAGGCAATGTTATCCTGGCATTTGACAAACTCTGACTGGTCTGTCAGACTGCCAGATAGAGAAATGTGATTCATCACTTCACCAAACACATATCCACTTCTCCACAGTGCTTTACATCACTCCATCTCATGCTTGGCATTGTGCTTGCTTGCATGCAGCAGCTTAGCCATGGAAACCCCTGACATGACGCTCACAGTACCCAGGTTTTGAGCTGATGTTGATGCCAGAAAAGGTTTGGAGCACTGCAGTTACTGAATCAGCAGAACATTCAGCACTTGGCGACCCCTCTCTGTATTTTTATGTGGTCTTCACTTCGTGGATGAGCTGTTGTGGCTCCTAAACACTTCTACTTTGCAATAAAAGCTCAGTTAATAGTGGAATATCTACTGTAGATGGGAAGACATTTTACAAACTGACTTGTTGCAATGGTGACATCCTATTCCAGTTCCACACTAGAGTTCAGAGAGCTCGTTAGAATGAGTCCTTATTTTACAAATATATGTAAAGGCAGACTGCATGGCTAAGGGCTGGAATTTATACCCCTGTCACATTGGGACTGAATGAAACACCCATATTCAATATTTAAGAGGTGTGCCCCTGTACTTTTAGTAACATAGTAACATAGTTTATAAGGCAGAAAAAATACATCTGTCCATCCAGTTCACCCCTGTGAGGTATAAGCCAAATTTCCTTACTTTAGGGGAAACAAATTCATTCCCGATTCCAATCTGGCAATCAGAATAACTCCCTGGATCAACGACCCCTCTCTAGTAGCTATAGCCTGTAATATTATTACGCTCCAGAAATACATCTAGGCCCCTCTTGAATTCCTTTATTGTACTCACCATCACCACCTCCTCAGGCAGAGAGTTCCATAGTCTCACTGCTCTTACCGTAAAGAATCCTCTTCTATGTTTGTGTACAAACCTTCTTTACAAACTAAGAAGACTGGTTGGCATTAGCAGGAGCTGCTCAAACCCACATGCAGTTGTGCATATATATAGGGGACCAAATCCTGCACTTGTGGCCCGTTGCTAATGGCAATCCCCAGCAAAATGCATACAATGGAGGATGCCCGCGGCGAACCACAAGTACCACAATAGACATCCTACACAAGGTAACAAGTGTGGATGTGATAATTAATATAACAATATAACAAAACAATAACAAACATAGGTGCACTCTGCAGTCTCACTAATTCTCAAACTGATTTTAAAATTGAGAGATTAGTCAACATGTCCTACGGTGTAGAACATGTCTAAGCCCGGACACCACGACAAGGTTTCTCAAGTAGCCCGGGACCCTACACTCTCCTACCTGAGCCATATGGGCGATACCAGGAGCCAGTGGGCAAATTACAGGAGCATAAGGCTGACTCGCAAACAACTCACCAGTTACCTCCAGCATGTGGCCATGCTTGCAATGGGAGGAGGGAGGAGTCTGTGAGTCCCACTCAAGACTTGCTGATATAGCCCAGGCTTCACAGGTGCACCTAAATGTGACCTGTAGATGGAAAACAGGCACATTTAAATAGGAGTTTATACACCTCCAGGAATCTATATATACAAACTAAGAAGACAGGTTGGCATTAGCAGGAGCTGCTCAAACCCACATGCAGTTGTGCATATATATAGGGGAGCAAATCCTGCACTTGTGGCCCGTTGCTAATGGCAATCCCCAGCAAAATGCATACAATGGAGGATGCCCGCGGCGAACCACAAGTACCACAATAGACATCCTACACAAGGTAACAAGTGTGGATGTGATAATTAATATAACAATATAACAAAACAATAACAAACATAGGTGCACTCTGCAGTCTCACTAATTCTCAAACTGATTTTAAAATTGAGAGATTAGTCAACATGTCCTACGGTGTAGAACATGTCTAAGCCCGGACACCACGACAATGTTTCTCAAGTAGCCCGGGACCCTACACTCTCCTACCTGAGCCATATGGGCGATACCAGGAGCCAGTGGGCAAATTACAGGAGCATAAGGCCGACTCGCAAACAACTCACCAGTTACCTCCAGCATGTGGCCATGCTTGCAATGGGAGGAGGGAGGAGTCTGTGAGTCCCACTCAAGACTTGCTGATATAGCCCAGGCTTCACAGGTGCACCTAAATGTGACCTGTAGATGGAAAACAGGCACATTTAAATAGGAGTTTATACACCTCCAGGAATCTATATATACAAACTAAGAAGACAGGTTGGCATCAGCAGGAGCTGCTCAAACCCACATGCAGTTGTGCATATATATAGGGGAGCAAATCCTGCACTTGTGGCCCGTTGCTAATGGCAATCCCCAGCAAAATGCATACAATGGAGGATGCCCGCGGCGAACCACAAGTACCACAATAGACATCCTACGCAAGGTAACAAGTGTGGATGTGATAATTAATATAACAATATAACAAAACAATAACAAACATAGGTGCACTCTGCAGTCTCACTAATTCTCAAACTGATTTTAAAATTGAGAGATTAGTCAACATGTCCTACGGTGTAGAACATGTCTAAGCCCGGACACCACGACAAGGTTTCTCAAGTAGCCCGGGACCCTACACTCTCCTACCTGAGCCATATGGGCGATACCAGGAGCCAGTGGGCAAATTACAGGAGCATAAGGCCGACTCGCAAACAACTCACCAGTTACCTCCAGCATGTGGCCATGCTTGCAATGGGAGGAGGGAGGAGTCTGTGAGTCCCACTCAAGACTTGCTGATATAGCCCAGGCTTCACAGGTGCACCTAAATGTGACCTGTAGATGGAAAACAGGCACATTTAAATAGGAGTTTATACACCTATTTAAATGTGCCTGTTTTCCATCTACAGGTCACATTTAGGTGCACCTGTGAAGCCTGGGCTATATCAGCAAGTCTTGAGTGGGACTCACAGACTCCTCCCTCCTCCCATTGCAAGCATGGCCACATGCTGGAGGTAACTGGTGAGTTGTTTGCGAGTCGGCCTTATGCTCCTGTAATTTGCCCACTGGCTCCTGGTATCGCCCATATGGCTCAGGTAGGAGAGTGTAGGGTCCCGGGCTACTTGAGAAACCTTGTCGTGGTGTCCGGGCTTAGACATGTTCTACACCGTAGGACATGTTGACTAATCTCTCAATTTTAAAATCAGTTTGAGAATTAGTGAGACTGCAGAGTGCACCTATGTTTGTTATTGTTTTGTTATATTGTTATATTAATTATCACATCCGCACTTGTTACCTTGTGTAGGATGTCTATTGTGGTACTTGTGGTTCGCCGCGGGCATCCTCCATTGTATGCATTTTGCTGGGGATTGCCATTAGCAACGGGCCACAAGTGCAGGATTTGCTCCCCTATATATATGCACAACTGCATGTGGGTTTGAGCAGCTCCTGCTAATGCCAACCTGTCTTCTTAGTTTGTATATATAGATTCCTGGAGGTGTATAAACTCCTATTTAAATGTGCCTGTTTTCCATCTACAGGTCACATTTAGGTGCACCTGTGAAGCCTGGGCTATATCAGCAAGTCTTGAGTGGGACTCACAGACTCCTCCCTCCTCCCATTGCAAGCATGGCCACATGCTGGAGGTAACTGGTGAGTTGTTTGCGAGTCGGCCTTATGCTCCTGTAATTTGCCCACTGGCTCCTGGTATCGCCCATATGGCTCAGGTAGGAGAGTGTAGGGTCCCGGGCTACTTGAGAAACCTTGTCGTGGTGTCCGGGCTTAGACATGTTCTACACCGTAGGACATGTTGACTAATCTCTCAATTTTAAAATCAGTTTGAGAATTAGTGAGACTGCAGAGTGCACCTATGTTTGTTATTGTTTTGTTATATTGTTATATTAATTATCACATCCACACTTGTTACCTTGCGTAGGATGTCTATTGTGGTACTTGTGGTTCGCCGCGGGCATCCTCCATTGTATGCATTTTGCTGGGGATTGCCATTAGCAACGGGCCACAAGTGCAGGATTTGCTCCCCTATATATATGCACAACTGCATGTGGGTTTGAGCAGCTCCTGCTAATGCCAACCTGTCTTCTTAGTTTGTATATATAGATTCCTGGAGGTGTATAAGCTCCTATTTAAATGTGCCTGTTTTCCATCTACAGGTCACATTTAGGTGCACCTGTGAAGCCTGGGCTATATCAGCAAGTCTTGAGTGGGACTCACAGACTCCTCCCTCCTCCCATTGCAAGCATGGCCACATGCTGGAGGTAACTGGTGAGTTGTTTGCGAGTCGGCCTTATGCTCCTGTAATTTGCCCACTGGCTCCTGGTATCGCCCATATGGCTCAGGTAGGAGAGTGTAGGGTCCCGGGCTACTTGAGAAACCTTGTCGTGGTGTCCGGGCTTAGACATGTTCTACACCGTAGGACATGTTGACTAATCTCTCAATTTTAAAATCAGTTTGAGAATTAGTGAGACTGCAGAGTGCACCTATGTTTGTTATTGTTTTGTTATATTGTTATATTAATTATCACATCCACACTTGTTACCTTGCGTAGGATGTCTATTGTGGTACTTGTGGTTCGCCGCGGGCATCCTCCATTGTATGCATTTTGCTGGGGATTGCCATTAGCAACGGGCCACAAGTGCAGGATTTGCTCCCCTATATATATGCACAACTGCATGTGGGTTTGAGCAGCTCCTGCTAATGCCAACCTGTCTTCTTAGTTTGTATATATAGATTCCTGGAGGTGTATAAACTCCTATTTAAATGTGCCTGTTTTCCATCTACAGGTCACATTTAGGTGCACCTGTGAAGCCTGGGCTATATCAGCAAGTCTTGAGTGGGACTCACAGACTCCTCCCTCCTCCCATTGCAAGCATGGCCACATGCTGGAGGTAACTGGTGAGTTGTTTGCGAGTCGGCCTTATGCTCCTGTAATTTGCCCACTGGCTCCTGATATCGCCCATATGGCTCAGGTAGGAGAGTGTAGGGTCCCGGGCTACTTGAGAAACCTTGTCGTGGTGTCCGGGCTTAGACATGTTCTACACCGTAGGACATGTTGACTAATCTCTCAATTTTAAAATCAGTTTGAGAATTAGTGAGACTGCAGAGTGCACCTATGTTTGTTATTGTTTTGTTATATTGTTATATTAATTATCACATCCACACTTGTTACCTTGTGTAGGATGTCTATTGTGGTACTTGTGGTTCGCCGCGGGCATCCTCCATTGTATGCATTTTGCTGGGGATTGCCATTAGCAACGGGCCACAAGTGCAGGATTTGGTCCCCTATATATATGCACAACTGCATGTGGGTTTGAGCAGCTCCTGCTAATGCCAACCTGTCTTCTTAGTTTGTATATATAGATTCCTGGAGGTGTATAAACTCCTATTTAAATGTGCCTGTTTTCCATCTACAGGTCACATTTAGGTGCACCTGTGAAGCCTGGGCTATATCAGCAAGTCTTGAGTGGGACTCACAGACTCCTCCCTCCTCCCATTGCAAGCATGGCCACATGCTGGAGGTAACTGGTGAGTTGTTTGCGAGTCGGCCTTATGCTCCTGTAATTTGCCCACTGGCTCCTGGTATCGCCCATATGGCTCAGGTAGGAGAGTGTAGGGTCCCGGGCTACTTGAGAAACCTTGTCGTGGTGTCCGGGCTTAGACATGTTCTACACCGTAGGACATGTTGACTAATCTCTCAATTTTAAAATCAGTTTGAGAATTAGTGAGACTGCAGAGTGCACCTATGTTTGTTATTGTTTTGTTATATTACAAACCTTCTTTCCTCCAGACGCAGAGGATGCCCCTTCGTCACAGTCGTGGGGATAAATAGATGATGGGATAGGTCTCTGTACTGACCCCTGATATATTTATACATGGTTATTAGATCTCCCCTCAGTCGTCTTTTTTCTAAAGTGAATAACCTTAATGTTGATAATCTTTCAGGGTACTGTAGTCCACCCATTCCAGTTATTACTTAAGTTGCCCTCCTCTGGACCCTCTCCAGCTCAGCTATGTCCATATACTGTATATACACAAGCTATATACTGTACATAACAAACAGGTATATGCAGATATCCATTGAAACATGAGGTTAAAAATATATACATCTCTATTTTTCACTTATCATAAGTTATTCTAGAGCCCGGAGCTGCATTTATCATTCTTCAGGTTTTAGAATTGAAATCTTCCAAGATTCACTTTTAAACACAAGACCTTGCAGTATATGTTGAGCAATAAAGTGTCAAGATGCAGCATATTCTTACAGTATCATGTCTTATGAGCTGGGATTCTGGGGGTGGCTCAGTCAGTGTGGATATTGCCTAGCTGTAATAAAGCAAGGATCCCAAAGTCTAGGCCTTGTAACTATAGATCTGCACAGATATTTTTCAGATGCATTATATTCTGCGAGGTTTAGTCTTTATACGACACACTTTACAGTAATATGTAAAAATATACACTCACCTAAAGAATTATTAGGAACACCATACTAATACGGTGTTGGACCCCCTTTTGCCTTCAGAACTGCTTTAATTCTACGTGGCATTGATTCAACAAGGTGCTGATAGCATTCTTTTGAAATGTTGGCCCATATTGATAGGATAGCATCTTGCAGTTGATGGAGATTTGAGGGATGCACATCCAGGGCACGAAGCTCCCGTTCCACCACATCCCAAAGATGCTCTATTGGGTTGAGATCTGGTGACTGTGGGGGCCATTTTAGTACAGTGAACTCATTGTCATGTTCAAGAAACCAATTTGAAATGATTCGAGCTTTGTGACATGGTGCATTATCCTGCTGTAAGTAGCCATCAGAGGATGGATACATGTTCTCATTCTGTTTACGCCAAATTCGGACTCTACCATTTCAATGCCTCAATAGAAATCGAGACTCATCAGACCAGGCAACATTTTTCCAGTCTTCAACAGTCCAATTTTGGTGAGCTCGTGCAAATTGTAGCCTCTTTTTCTTTTTTGTAGTGGAGATGAGTGGTACCCGGTGGGGTCTTCTGCTGTTGTAGCCCATCTGCCTCAAGGTTGTGCATGTTGTGGCTTCACAAATGCTTTGCTGCATACCTCGGTTGTAACGAGTGTTTATTTCAGTCAACGTTGCTCTTCTATCAGCTTGAATCAGTCGGCCCATTCTCCTCTGACCTCTAGCATCCACAAGTGCCGCATACTGGATGTTTTTCCCTTTTCACACCATTCTTTGTAAACCCTAGAAATGGTTGTGTGTGAAAATCCCAGTAACTGAGCAGATTGTGAAATACTCAGACCGGCCCGTCTGGCACCAACAACCATGCCACGCTCAAAATTGCTTAAATCACCTTTCTTTCCCATTCTGACATTCAGTTTGGAGTTCAGGAGATTGTCTTGACCAGTATCACACCCCTAAATGCATTGAAGCAACTGCCATGTGATTGGTTGACTAGATAATTGCATTAATGAGAAATAGAGGACTGAGCATGTTAAAAACCAATATGTCACAGCTTTGGACAAAGTTCAGTAAAGCGGCGCCATAACTGCGACATATGAAGAGGAGCTCAATTACAGTATATTGTGAGTATACAGTTAGAACCAGCCCTCTACCTCACATGAAGCCTCATTCATTGTTCAAATTGCTCTGCTAGAATTATTGCACACTGGCATCTCAGGGGGCATGGCAAGCTCAGGGGGTCCGTCCCTTCTGCTGAAGCTCTCTCCCCATCACAGCTGAAAAGAATGGAACTGAGCATGTGTGTTCACCTCAACAAAGTGGACAGAGAAATAACAAAAAAAAAAAACAGCAGGTGGCGCCATACAGACACATTATATTGAATAGCTCAGTGGCTATGCAAAATGTTAAATTACAGGTGCCGGTTTGAAAACTATAGAATATTCTGTGTAGGACAACCTTTTTAAGGCTTACTACTGTGTTGTTCCTTGTGCCTCTATAATGGGTGTGTGAGCAAAGGCATAACTTGGGGCTCCACGGACCTAATGCAAAATCCACGTAAGATGTGGCAATTATTTACCTACATATATATTCTTGATGGAGCGAAGGGCTTTTGGGCAATCCTTCAAGAAAAGGGGCCTAAATGTTACTGGTACCTCTCCACCCCGTAGTGCTATGTCTCTGTTTTTTGACGCGTTAGGGTAAGGATGGTATGTGGGTTCACATACACATCTATTAGATGGACCAATGAGGCAAAAACCTGGAATAAAGTAACATGTGCTACAGATGAAAAAAAAATACAGTTTTCGCTGTAAATTAGAAAGTACTCTACATGAATCCTTGGAATCCTATATATAGGACACAATAATTCAAGGATATCATGAACCTGTGATCTACTGTCTTTGAAGATAACATTATTATTTTATATTTAAAATAAATCATACTTTACTTTTTAATGGTCAGTATGATTCTCAGCTCCGTGCTCATTAGGCTTGGCATATACTGTACCTTGCACTTTCCCTTACAGACAATTAAAGATGTCAGGAAATTTGACTTGCAGGTGGTTTTAATGAAGCACAAGCAGAGATTATCTAAAGCTGTAAGTACAGTGGTGCTTCCTGCTAAAACACATTAATTGTTGGATTTCAAATGTCATGTTCTCTTTGTTATTATTATTTTTTTCATTAAAAGTACAGCTTTCTTTTAAAATTCCATCTATTATTACAAGTAGTATAACACCTTGTCGTGGCTGATGTCAGAACCTGGCATGCCCGGGTAAGTGTCGGAACCCACTACTCCTGGTGTTGGACCCATTCCACCAGTTGGCTGTAGCAGTGAGAAGCCATTGGCTCGCTGCCCTACTGTTTACATGGTTCATAGGCCACATGCTGGTTTAGGCCTGTGACCCACAAGATATCGCATGCATGCTGAAGATGTTAGCGTCTGGTGCAGGGGTAGCATGCAGTGACATTATCTCCTGCGCCAGGCTGCTAATGCAGAAGAAGAATTTACGACTTACAGTATAGCGGGAACAGGGTTAGATAAGTAGGATGCACTATTAATGGTATTAATGGCATTATTACTGAGAGGAGCATTGAAGGGAGCGCTGTTATCAAGTGGAGGCATAGAAGGGGTCATCAATACTGAGCAAGGCCATAAAAGAAGGACATCAATAATGATTCATTACTCTCCACCGGTACACCATCGCTGTCTGTCTGTTCCACCACTGACATACTCATTTCTATAATCTATAGGGGATTTATTTTTTTGTAGTTGCTACGTGCAAATCTGATATGTGCTTTTCATATCTTTTCTGACAACAACAGTCTGATTGTTAACCACTTCAGCCCCCCCTATCTTAAACACCCTTAATGACCAGGCCACTTTTTACACTTCTGACCTACCCTACTTTCACCGTTTATTGCTCGGTCATGCAACGTACCACCCAAATGAATTTTACCTCCTTTTCTTCTCACTAATAGAGCTTTCATTTGGTGGTATTTCATTGCTGCTGACATTTTAACTTTTTTTGTTATTAATCGAAATTTAACGATTTTTTTGCAAAAAAATGACATTTTTCACTTTCAGTTGTAAAATTTTGCAAAAAAAACGACATCCATATATAATTTTTTCTCTAAATTTATTATTCTACATGTCTTTGATAAAAACAAATGTTTGGGTAAAAAAAAATGGTTTGGGTAAAAGTTATAGCGTTTACAAACTATGGTACAAAAATGTGAATTTCCGCTTTTTGAAGCAGCTCTGACTTTCTGAGCACCTGTCATGTTTCCTGAGGTTCTACAATGGCCAGACAGTACAAACTCCCCACAAATGACCCCATTTCGGAAAGTAGACATCCTAAGGTATTCGCTGATGGGCATAGTGAGTTCATAGAACTTATTATTTTTTGTCACAAGTTAGCGGAACATTATGATATATATATTTTTTTTTCTTACAAAGTCTCATATTCTACTAACTTGTGACAAAAAATAAAAACTTCCATGAACTCACTATGCCCATCACGAAATACCTTGGGGTGTCTTCTTTCCAAAATGGGGTCACTTGTGGGGTAGTTATACTGCCCTGGCATTTTAGGGGCCCAAATGCGTGCAAAGTAGTTTGAAATCAAAATCTGTAAAAAATGGCCGGTGAAATCCGAAAGGTGCTCTTTTGAATGTGGGCCCCTTTGCCCACCTAGGCTGCAAAAAAGTGTCACACATGTGGTATCGCCGTACTCAGAAGAAGTTGGGCAATGTGTTTTGGGGTGTCTTTTTACATATACCCATGCTGGGTGAGAGAAATATCTTGGCAAAAGACAACTTTTCCCATTTTTTATACAAAGTTGGCATTTGACCAAGATATTTATCTCACCCAGCATGGGTATATGTAAAATGACACCCCAAAACACATTGCCCAACTTCTCCTGAGTACGGCGATACCAGATGTGTGACACTTTTTTGCAGCCTAGATGCGCAAAGGGGCCCACATTCCTTTTATGAGGGCATTTTTAGACATTTGGATCCCAGACTTCTTCTCACGCTTTAGGGACCCTAAAATGCCAGGGCAGTATAAATACCCCACATGTGTCCCCATTTTGGAAAGAAGACACCCCAATGAGGGGCATGGCGAGTTCATAGAATTTTTTTTTTTTTGGCACAAGTTAGCGGAAATTGATTTTTTTTTTTTTCTCACAAAGTCTCCCTTTCCGCTAACTTGGGACAAAAATTTCAATTTTTCATGGACTCAATATGCCCCTCAGCGAATACCTTTGGGTGTCTTCTTTCCGAAAGGGGGTCACATGTGGGGTATTTAAACTGCCCTGGCATTCTAGGGGCCCTAAAGCGTGAGAAGAAGTCTGGAATATAAATGTCTAAATAATTTTACGCATTTGGATTCCGTGAGGGGTATGGGGAGTTCATGTGAGATTTTATTTTTTGACACAAGTTAGTGGAATATGAGACTTTGTAAGAAAAATAAATAAATTTCCTCTAACTTGGGCCAAAAAAATGTCTGAATGGAGCCTTACAGGGGGGTGATCAATGACAGGGGGGTGATCAATGACAGGGGGGTGATCAGGGAGTCTATATGGGGTGATCACCCCCCTGTCATTGATCACCCCCCTCTGTAAGGCTCCATTCAGACGTAAAACACATACGGACGTCTGAATGGGACCTTACAGGGGGGTGATCAATGACAGGGGGGTGATCAGGGAGTCTATATGGGGTGATCACCCCCCTGTAAGGCTCCATTCAGACGTCTATGTGTTTTGCTGATCCGATCCATGTATCCGTGGATCCGTAAAAAACATACGGACATCTGAATGCAGCCTTACAGGGGGGTGATCAATGACAGGGGGGTGATCAATGACAGGGGGGTGATCAGGGAGTCTATATGGGGTGATCACCCCCTGTCATTGATCACCCCCCTGTAAGGCTCCATTCAGACGTCCGTATGTGTTTTGCGGATCCGATCCATGTATCCTTGGATCCGTAAAAATCATACGGACGTCTGAATGGAGCCTTACAGGGGGGTGATCAATGACAGGGGGTGATCAGGGAGTCTATATGGGGTGATCACCCCCCTGTCATTGATCACGCCCCTGTAAGGCTCCATTCGGATGTCCGTATGTGTTTTGCGGATCCGATCCATGTATCAGTGGATCCGTAAAAATCATATGGACGTCCGAATGGAGCCTTACAGGGGGGTGATCAATGACAGGGGGGTGATCAATGACAGGGGGGTGATCAATGACAGGGGGGTGATCAGGGAGTCTATATGGGGTGATCAGTGGTTCATAAGGGGTTAATAAGTGACAGGGGGGGTGTAGTGTAGTGTAGTGTAGTGGTGTTTGGTGCTACTTTACTGAGCTACCTGTGTCCTCTGGTGGTCGATCCAAACAAAAGGGACCACCAGAGGACCAGGTAGCAGATATATTAGACGCTGTTATCAAAACAGCATCTAATATACCTGTTAGGGGTTAAAAAAATCGCATCTCCAGCCTGCCAGCGAACGATCGCCGCTGGCAGGCTGGAGATCCACTCTCTTACCTTCCGATCCTGTGAACGCGCGCGCCTGTGTGCGCGCGTTCACAGGAAATCTCGGCTCACGTGAGATGACGCGTATATGCGTCGCTGAGCGCAGGGCTGCTGCCTCCGGACCGCAATCCTGCGTTAGGCGGTCCGGAGGCGGTTAAGCAATTCTATGAGTTCCTCTAGATCTCATTGGATAGTTGTTTTTTTTTCTTTTTTTCCAAATTTACCTCATTTGTAGTTTTCTCTTATCCCCCATAATTGAATACTACTTCCTGGATTGTCATGTGTCTACTGTCCCATCATGTCTTAGGGCAGTGAGATGTGTCCCAACATCAGCAGGACATGCGACACTAACCATGCCTCCTCTTCTTACCACACAGTCACTGCACATAGAGGAGAGGTTGTTGAAAGGAGGGAAAAGAAGTTCCCACATTACACAGTTCCAATACCGGATGTAGCTAGCGGCATCTGAATATCAAAACAGATTTACCACAGGGTAGGCTAATACGAGACAATGGTAGGCTAATACAAGCTTTCAAAAAAGGCAGTTTTGATGAATGGTTGTATTTGGGGAAAGTGATATAATAGCGTTATCTGTTGGGCAAGATACCGTACATTTATCCTATATTAGTAGCACAAACACCTTTTAGTCCTGTTGTATTTGAGTACCAAGAGCCATCGTTAGGACTTGGAGAAGGTAACTGCTATAGTTGTAGTCAAGTTGTGCAGTTTTGTATACAACCGGCATTGTTTCAGGGCATTATTACTGACTGGGGGCATAAAAGGTGGTCATCAATGCTGATTCATAGCATAAAAGAGGACATCAATACTGAGTGGTGCCATTTGCGTTTGTGACACGTAAAAAGGGGTCACTGACATTCCTTTGCCCAAGGGCCCACAAAAACCTGAAAGCAGTTCTAGGCCTTGTGCATGGAAATGGAACGTCACATGTACCATATTTTTTCGGACTATAAGACACACTGAACTGAAGACGTGCCTAAGATTTAGAGAAGGAAAATAAGAAAATAATATTTTCCATCAGACCTCAGAGCAGATCCCCATTCTTCATCAAGCCTCAGATCAGCCCCCAAAATCAGACCATCAAAGCTCCATCAGTCTCAGATCAGACCCCCCAACCTCCATGAGCCTCAGATCAGAACCACCTAACCTCCATCAACCTGATATCAGCCTCCCATCAGACCCCCCAGTTTCCATCAGCCTCAGATCAGACCCCCATCAGATCCCCCCAGCCTCCATTAGCCTCAGATCAGCTCCCCATCAGACCCCCAGCCCCATCAGACTCAGATCAGACCCGCCAATCAGACCTTTTCTGCCTTAGATTGAACCCCCCAGCCCCAATCAGCCTCAGATCGGACCCCCCAGGTCCCATCAGACCTCAGATCAGACGTTACAAAATAAATAAATAAATAGACTTACCTCACTTGCTCCAGACGGTGCTGCAGATCCAGGACTGTCCACTCCATCTCTTCTTCCATAATGGAAGCCGGTCATTAGCATTTGGACTATAAGATGCACTGCTACTTCCTCTTCCCCCCCATTTTTTAGGGAAAAAGTCTGACTTTAATTTGAAAAATATAGTATATACAGTGCATTTAATAAAGAGAGCCTGCTATCCAACTCCTGCTGCCCTAACCATCTGCCTATAGTTTAAAGTGTCTACTAGGTGACCCCTCCTCCAGGCTTCTCCCTGCCAAGCTTGGCTTTATTGACAGATCTCTCCCTAGAAACTTACATCTTTTTGGAGTAAAATGCAGCACTTTGCAATTACAAAGTTTTATGCTGTTTCATGTTTCTTATGGATCGGACATCATGAAACTGATGACAGGTTCCTTTTACCACATGCATTATGTAGTTTACACATGTTTTGAATGCTTAAATGAATCTTTCAAAGCTGTTAGTAAAGAAAATTCAAAGTACCGGTATAAGAATCCAAGGGATTGTAGATTTCCTTAAAATGCCAATGTTTATTTAAGTAATCAGTATTTAAGGGAATCTCTGGTGCCTTGGCTTCTAAATATTCTTTACGACATAGTGGAGGGTCACATCAACTTTGCATGGAGGACACAGATTGTGAATGAGACCATTATATACACAGACATGCAGTGTATACACAGACATACATATTGTGTATATGGTATATATACAAAGACATAAAGGAAAATGTAAGTGAAATAGCTGCTTATTGGGAGTTTCTGTGTAAGACATTTTTACAAACAGGGGTTTACCAGTTTCCCGTGCAATTGTTTGGCCGCTGCTGACAGTAATGCAACCTCTGCTACATCTGTTGTGTTACATTTGCACTGTAAAATTCACCGCAATTGTTTGGCCGCTGGTGACTGCGACATTACCTGCGCTCCATCTCCTGTATACTGTAAGCGCATCCTAAATATCAGTGACATTCAGTGCAATTATTTCGCTGCTAGTGACAGCGACATTACCTGTGCTACATCTCCTGTGTAACGTTTGCCCATCCAAAATATCAGTGACATTCAGACAAATTTTTTCGCCGCTGGTAACAGCGGCATTCCCTGCTCTACATCTCTTGTATAACGTTTGCGCATCCTAAATATCTGTGACATTCAGTTTAATTTATTTGCACATACACTTACAAAACCTGCGCTTCTGTACGTGTGAAATACTTGCAAGCATATATCCCATTTAATATGCTCAAGGCGAGCAGTAAGGGATGGGAAAGTGGCCGTGCTGCTGGTGGTGCACACAGAGGCCGTGGCCTTGGGCGCAGTGAAACTGGGCCTGCTGCCAGAGCACAAGAAACACACTCATCCACGATATCTAGCGTCATGTCCCAGTTTGCAGGGCGGCGCAGGACACCACTCTCAAAGTCACACCAGTGCGACCAGGTGGACGGTTGGATTGCAGCAGATAATGCTTCCAGTCGGTTAAGCACCACCCTGTCTTCCACAAAGTCCAGTCTCAGTAGCCAAGAGTCTGGTCAACAGAATCCTCACCGTGATCCTCCTTCCTCCCACCATGGAGAGTCTTGGCAAACAAGTGATTCCACACTCGGATATTCCAAGGAGCTCTTTTCATCGCCATTCCTTGATTTGGCCCTCTCGACAAGCCCGCTTAAAGAGGGACATAAGGATATCTTGTGCACTGACTCCCAAACTCTTGAGCATCCACAGTCAGACAAAGATGACGGTGGGGAACAGCAATTAGTGTTTCACGAGGTGGATGATGAGGATGAGACACAGATGTCAATAAGTAAGGTTCTTGTTAAGTCCACAAGTTAGGAGGATGACCAGAGTGAAGAAGTGGAAGAGGAGGTGGTGGACGATGAAATCACTGACCCAACCTGGGAAGATGGCAAGCCGAGTGAAGACAGCAGTACAGAGGGGGAGGGATCTGCAGCATCGCAACAGGCTGGAAGAGGCAGTGGGGTGGCAAAAGGGAGAAGACGGGCCACACCAAACAGGCCCACAACTGTTCCCCGGAGCACCCCCTTGCGGCAATCTCCCTCACCAAGGAGTAGGTGTTATGCAGTCTGGCTCTTTTTTGAGGAAAGTGCGGACGATAAAAGAATTGTCATTTGCAACCTGTGCAGTACCAAAATGAGCTGGGGCGTGAACACTAGCAACCTCACAACCACCAGCATGATTCGCCACAAGCACTCTAGTAGGTGGGCTAGTGGGTGGGCTGAACGCCTGGGTCCACAATTAGTGTCTGTGGGTCACACCACTGCCTATTCTTCCCCTGTGCTACGTGCTGGCCAATCCCCTGTCCAAGACACAGGCCCGGATGCCTCCCGCCATGCACCTGGACCTTCGGAAGCACCATCAGCTAGCACATCCACTTCTGTGTCCCAGCGCCAGTGGCGTACCGCCAATAGAGGCAGGGTACGCCACTGCTATGGGGCCCGCGGCACCGGGGGGCCCGGAGCGCTCGGAAGGCACCGCCCCCTCCGTTTATTTTAGCTAAGTAGTAGTAAGCACTGCAGTACTAGTACAATTATGAAGAACACACTGGGCGGCGCAGGGACCGCGGCACTTGCCTTTGATCGGCGGGCCCCCTCCTCCCCCCTCCCCCCTTCCCTATTAACCTGCTCATCATGCTGCCTCACTTGATTCTCCTGCCCGGCCAGCCTGCAGGTGTGTTCTAATTTTCACACTGGCCAATCAGCGCAAGTCAGCAGCACACAGAGGCAGCTGCTGATTGGCCAGTGTTTGTGGGTAGCAGGGACGGGCGCCGGACATACACTGCATCGATCCCAGCCCCAGACTGAAGGACTGCATGCCCGCTCCTGACCGGACACGGTTGGTGCCGGACGTTTGTTATATTGGGAAGGGTCCCCAGCCAGGAATGGGATGGATAGATAGGTTAATGCAGGCAGCAGCAAGATAACTCATAGGGAGGGGGGGCCCATAGAGAACAGTCTGCTTTCCTTCTACTCTGTCCTGTATGAGCCCCCCCCCTGAATCCTCTATGAGCCCCCTTAATGCCCCCATTACCCCAAAATGTCCAGGGGGGAGGAGTAGGAGGAAAGCACACTGTCCTCTATGAGCCCCCCCCCCCCCTGAGTCCTCTATGAGCCCCCAACCCCTAATGCCTCCCAAAATGCCAGGGGGAGAGGAGTAGAAGGAAAGCACACTGTCCTGAGCATTTTGGGGGGCATTAAGGGTTTGGGGGGCTCATAGAGGACAGTCTGCTTCCCTCCTACTCTGTCCTGTATGAGCCCCCCCCCTGAATCCTCTATGAGCCCCCCAATTACCCCAAGATGCCCAGGGGGAAGGAGGAGTAGGAGACAAGCACACTGTTCTGAGTCTCTCCGCCCCCCCTGAGTCCTCTATGAGCCTCCTGCCTCCCAACCCCTAATGCCCCCATTACGCCAAAATGCCCAGGGGGAGAGGAGTAGAAGGAAAGCACACTGTCCTGAGCATTTTGGTGGGCATTAAGGGTTTGGGGGGCTCATAGTGGACAGTGTGCTCTCCTACTCCTCCGCCCCGGGCATTTTGGGGGGCATTAGGGATTCTTTAATGGGGGTGTGGCATGGGAGGAGCCAGGACAGGAGGTGGGATGGGCCAGGGGTGGGTAGTAGGCGGGGTTATGGGGCCCAATTCAGATGCTTGCTATGGGGCCCAGTGATTTCTATGTACGCCCCTGCCCAGCGCAACGTACAGATTTCCATACCCCAGGACTTTGAACAAAAGCGCAAATTCCCAGCCATCCACCCACAGGCCATAGCACTAAATGCACACCATTCCAAATTGCTGGCCCTGATAATGTTGCCATTCAAGCTCATGGCGGCGGCGGCGGTCCCTCGGTACTCCCCATGTGCCGTCCCCGCCTTACACCAGCATGTGTTCCGCAACATCACCCGTGCAGTTATTGGGAATGTCCACTTAACGAATGACACATGGACAAGTGCTTTTGGCCAGGGATGCTACATTTCCCTGATGGCACACAGGGTGAACATTGTGGAGACCGGGAACGAGTCGTACCATGGGATGGCACAGGTGCTACCGACACCCAGGAATGTGGGCCCTACTTCCTTTAGGATTTACGCCACCACCTACATTAGTGGCTGAAACCCCCCTTCCCCTCCTCTACCTCCTCCTCCACTTCCATCTTTGAATTCTCATCTTCCAGCATCAGTCAGCCATCAGTCAGTAGCTGGAAGCAGTGTAGAACTGAAGTGGGGAAGCGGCAACAGGCAGTGCTGAAACAAATTTGCTTAGATGACAAACAGCACACCACCGCAGAGCTGTGGCGAGGTATAAGGGACCAGTCTGAGCTGTGGCTCTCGCCACCCAACCTACAACCAGGCATGGTTGTGTCTGATAATGGCCATAACTTGGTGGCGGCTTTGGAGCTCGGCAAGCTCACACATATACCATGCCTAGCCCACGTCTTGGTTCAGCAGTTTCTCAAAACCTACTGGTGAAGGTGCGCCGCGTGTGTGCCCATTTCTAAAAGTCATCTACAGCTGCCGCCGGTCTGGCAATGCTGCAGCAGTTCTTGCAATTTCCAGCTCACCGACTGTTGTGAGACATGAGCACGCACTGAAACTCCACGTTCCACATGTTGGCCAGGCTTTGTGAGCAGAATAGGGCAGTAATAGAATACCAGCTGCAACATGGATGTCTCCTTTCCAGTCAGCTTTCGCTCTTCACAAGCGATGAGTGGGCATAGATGTCTGACCTCTGTGAGATTTTACGCAACTTTGAGGAATCAACACAGATGGTGAGCGGCGATGCCGCTATTATCAGCATAACCATTCCACTTCTCTGTCTACTGAAACGCTCGCTGCTCACAATGAAGGTTGACGCTTTGCATGTGGAAGAGGTGGAAATGGGGGAAAACAGTACACAGGGTGATAGCCAGACTACCCTCCGTTCGTTTTCTCAGCACGAATTGGATGATGATGATGATGAGGAGGAGACGGTTGCCTCCGCTACAGAGGGTAGTACCAATAGCAGGTTTATTCCATCTGTTCAGCGTGGATGGGCCAAAGAGGAGGAAGAGGATGAGGAGAGTCATCCTCCTGATGAGGACAGCGAAGTCTTGTCTGTTGGGACTCAATGTTATGCTGCCTTTCCTCTGACCCTCGCGTTATACGGATTTTGGTCAACACCGATTACTGGTTGTTCACCCTTCTCGACCCCCACTACAAAGAGAACTTCTCATCTCTCATTCCTGTGGTGGATAGGACTAGCAAAATGGTGCAATACCATAAGGTCCTTGTGGAAAAATTTCTCCCAAAATTTCCAGCTGACAATGCTGGCGGCAGAGTACTTAGTTCCTTGGGCAACCGAGGAGGGGAGGGGAGGGGAACACACAGCATTTCCAACAGAAGCAGGGCAACACTCTCCAAGGCCTGGAACAGTTTCATAACACCCCGCCAGCACCTTTACCCTGATGCACAGCCTACTGTCACAAGAAGGGAAATGTTTTGGAAAATGGTGAAGGAGTATGTAGCAGACTGTGTCAGCATCCTTAGTGATCCCGTTGTGCCTTACAACTATTGGGTGTCCAAGCTGGACACGTGGCACGAACTGGCACTCTACGCCTTGGAGGTGCTGGCCTGCCCTGACGCCAGCGTTTTGTCAGAGCGGGTATTTAGTACTACTAGGGGCATAATAACTGATAAGCGCATCCGCCTGTCAACTGAAAATGCTGACTACTGATGGACGAACATCGGCCGAGATGTTTCACGAGCACACTCTCACGATCAAATGTTCGCGGCGGGCCCCATTGACTTTAATGGCAGGTGAACCTGAAAAACCTTCAGGTCATATTTGCAGCCACCAAAAACTTACTAGAAGTGCACAAATAGTCCCACAACATGGACAGTGAAATACCAGAGGGGGATCATTGGCAAAAATTCCCACAAAAAATATGTATTTTAATCAGGGGCCATTTTTATGCGTCTTAAAGGGAAACTCAAAAAAATTTGCCCTGCTGGAGCCTAGAAAATTTTTAAGTACATGCCCCAAAAATTAGGCATTCACCTGACATAAAAGAACTTGTGATAATATGGCTAGAGGTACTTTAGGCTGTCAATGGCTAAAACTTTTACTGTAGGCCACTGGAGTACAGACCACAAAAAAATAGGCATTCACCTGACAGAAAAGAACTTGTGATGATGTAGCTAGAGGTACATTAGGCGGTCACTGGATACAAATTTTACTGTCGGCCAGCACAGGCCCCAAAAATTAGGCATTCACCTGACAGAAAATAACTTGCGATTATGTGGCTGGAGGTACATTAGGCGGTAACTGGATACAAATTTTACTGTCGGCCAGTACAGGCACCAAAAATTAGGCATTCACCTGACACCATTTTTTGTTCTTTGTGGTGGCGGATATGAGTGGGCTGGCATGAGGAAATTCAATTACACGTGGTCGTCAAAGGTGTTAAATTCCTCTGAGATCCATGCCTCATTAATTTTTAGAAATGTGAAGTAGTCTACACTGTCGAAAGCTAGGCGAGTGCGCTTATCGGTCATGATCCTCCCTGCTGCGCAGAACGCGCTGTCGGACAGGAGACTCGACGAGGGGCAAGTCAAGAGTTCCATGGCAAATTGTGCCAGCTCTGGCCGCAGGTCAAGCCTGCACACCCAGTAGTCCAGGGGTTCCTCACTTCTCAGAGCGTCCACATCAGCCATTAACCCGATGTAGTCGGACACTTGTCGGTCTAGGCACTCCCTGAGGCTGGATCCGGAGGGTGGCTGTCGATGGGTTGGATGCAAGAATGATCTCATATCCGAAGTGACCAACACATTTTCAAACCGCCCTCTTCTTGCAGGTGTGGTAGGATTGGTACCCGCACCTGTTTCGCTGTGGGTGGAAATTCCTCTGCCAGCGCCCGCAACAGCAGAATGCAGCATCTCTCGCAGCAAGGCCTGGAAATGCTGCATTCTGCCAGCCCTCTGTGATGCTGATAACATGTCCGCCATTTTGTGTTTGTACCGGAAGTCAAAGTACGTTGCCACACAGTACTTGTCCTTGCCCTTCATGATTTTTATACGGGAGTCCCTCTTCAAACACTGGAGCATGAAGGCCCCCATTTGCACTAAATTGGAAGTGGTTGAGCGCCCTGGCTCCTGCTCATCGCCCAGGAGATTCTCGTCCTCGATCTCCTCCCCCCAGCCATGGACAACACCAGGGATCCCCGAAAAGTTTAAAGTCCCCCTCAAAGCCTGCTCTTCTTGCTCCTCCTCCTTGCCCCAGGTACCATCCTCCTCTGACTCATCTTCAGACTCCTACTGACTTGTCTCAGATGGAGTAGCCCCCCTGGGATGTCCTTCAGCATTGCAAATTCCTCATCTTCTAGATTTTGCTCCTCAACGGCTTGATCAATGGCACAACGCAATGCACACGCCAGAAAGAAGGCGTAGGGTACGATGTCACTGATGATGCCCTGTCTGCGACTGACCATTTTGGTGATCTCATCAAATGGCCGCAGAAGTCTGCATGCGTCGCACATGAGCAGTCACTGGCGCGGTGAAAAGAAACCAAGCTCCCCAGAACGGCACGTTTCTGCTGGAGCAGCCTATCAAGCATATACAAGGTGGAGTTCCAGAGCATCTGGATGTCACAAATCAGACGTCTGACGGGCAGGTGGTGTCGCCGCTGAACGTCAGCAAGGCAAGCCATGGCTGTGTAAGATCTTCTAAAATTGCCAGAGATTTTCCTGGCCTGCCGCAAGATATCCTGGACCCTGGAGTATTTTGCAACGAATTGCTGCACGACTAAGTTCATGACGTGCGCTCAGCAGATTGACACCGTTGTCGCACACCACTTTACCAAATGTCAAATTGAGCAGGTTTAGCTGATCGGCCTGTGACCGCAGAGCTGAAAGCAGTGCAGGACCGGTGTGGCTCTTGGCTTCCAGGCACAACAGCTGCAGCCCAGCATGGCAACGTCTCAACTGGCACATCAAATAGGTTCTGGGGAGCTTGGGGGGTGCAGCGGAAGAAGCGGTAGCAGTGGAAAAGGAGGAGTCAGCCGAGGATGAGACTGAGTATGGAGTAGGAGGAGGAGAAGAAGAAGAGGCAGGCTTGCATGCAATCCGTGGTGGTAACACCAACGGGTTACATGCTTGACAGCCATCAGAAGGTTCACCCAGTGGGCAGCAAAAGTTATGTACCTTCCCTCCCTGTGTTTGCTAGACCACGTGTCTGTGGTCAGATATATCTTGGCACTGACACTGTGTGCCAGAGATATATTCACTTGCCACTGAACGTGGCCATATAGCTCTGGGATGCCCTTCTGGTCACTTTCCATTGCGGTGTGCCAATGGCCACAAATTTTATAAAAGCCTCCAAGCCAGCGGTAAGCCATTGGGCAAGAGGGTTATCCGGAGTCATCAACTTTTTACGCTTGAACATTTGGGCCACGGAAGCCTGCCTTCTGCCAGAGAGAGGAGAAGGAGAAGAGGCAGGACGTGGAGCACCGGGAGTGTGGCTTTGTGGGTTCTGATGGTGTTGCTCCCACTGGGCTCAGTGATGAGAGGGCAGGTGCCTTCTTAAGGCGGTCATCCCTAGGTGAGTGTTGGGCTTACTGCGACTTATGAGTTGACAACACAGGCTGCAGATAGCAATACTATTGTCAGCAGCTGACACGTTAAAAAAAGCCCACACTGAGGAGCCATGTGCGGGCATCCTGGGAGTGCAAGATGTGACCATGCATGGTGGATGGCTCGCTCCAGATTAAAGCTGCACGATATATCGCAAAAGTAATCGAATCGCGATAATCGGCAAATGCGATTTGGCGATTCGGCCGACCCAAAAAAGGCCGCGATTATATATGAAGGGGCCCCTATTGATTAAAAAGTCTTCTGTCCTATTGATAACAGGTCCAGCCTCTTTACTTACTTTCACGATGAATGCACTGCAGCGACGAGCGGAAGCGAGCGAGGCAGCCGGCCGGCTGACGTCACTTAGTCACGCTCCTGCTTCCTGAATTAAGTGGGAGGAGCGTGACAGTGACGTCAGTCACGCGCCGGCCGGCTCGCTCTCTGCCGCTCTCTGCACTGCAGTGCATTCATAGTGAAAGTACAGAGGCTGGCCATTTTATGAATAGGAGAGTTATGTGCGTTTAGGACACATGAAGGGACACATAGGGCCATGAGGGGGACCAGCATAAGATGCTATATGTGTGTCTTATGCTGGCCCCCCTCGTGGCCCCATGTGTCATAGCACACATCCCCTATAACAGTGCCATCCACAGGTCCCCCATAACAGTGTTCTCCACAGGTCCCCCATAACAGTGTCCTCCGCAGGTCCCCAATAACAGTGTCCTCCACAGGTCCCCCATAACAGTGTCCTCCGCAGGTCCCCCATAACAGTGTCCTCCGCAGGTCCCCCATAACAGTGTCCTCCGCAGGTCCCCCATAACAGTGTCCTCCGCAGATCCCCCATAAGTGTCCTCCGCAGATCCCCCATAACAGTGTCCTCCGCAGATCCCCCATATCAGCGTCCTCCGCAGATCCCCCATAACAGCGTCCTCCGCAGATCCCCCATAACAGCGTCCTCCGCAGATCCCCCATAACAGCGTCCTCCGCAGATCCCCCACATAACAGCGCCATCCACAGATCCCCCACATAACAGCGTCATCCACAGATCTCCCACATAACAGCGTCCTCCACAGATCTCCCACATAACAGCGTCCTCCACAGATCTCCCACATAACAGCGTCCTCCACAGATCCCCCATATAACAGCGTCATCCACAGATCCCCCATAACAGCGTCATCCACACATCTACACCTCCACAGATCCCCCACATAACAGCGTCATCCACAGATCTCCCACATAACAGCGTCATCCACAGATCTCCCATAACAGCGTCCTCCAAAGATCCCCCACATAACAGCGCCATCCACAGATCCCCCACATAACAGCGTCCTCCACAGATCTCCCGCATAACAGCGTCCTCCACAGATCCCCCACATAACAGCGTCCTCCACAGATCTCCCGCATAACAGCGTCCTCCACAGATCCCCCATAACAGCGTCATCCACAGATCTACACCTCCACAGATCCCCACATAACAGCGTCATCCACAGATCCCCCACATAACAGCTTCCTCCACAGATCCCCCACATTACAGCGTCATCCACAGATCCCCCACATAACAGCGTCATCCACAGATCCCCCACATAACAGCGTCCTCCACAGATCTCCCGCATAACAGCGTCCTCCACAGATCCCCCATAACAGCGTCATCCACAGATCTACACCTCCACAGATCCCCCACATAACAGCGCCATCCACAGATCCCCCATAACTATGTCATACCCAGCCGCGTCAGTGGCTCATATGGGAAAATCCAAGCAAATAGACCTCTAGCACAATTCCCTTAAAATATCGCATCGCACATCGTTATCGCAATTTTTAGGGCCCTAATCGCAATCGCACAAAATTCCCATATCTTGCAGCCCTACTCCAGATACATTTGCAATCTGCTTTTTGCCTCCTGTGCACTGCGAGCTCTGCCTGCTTCTCCTCCCTATCTGCTGCTCCGTCTCTCCCTCTGAACTCCCCTCCTCTTCATCTCTTGGTGGCACCCACATCATCATCGTCACCTTCACCACCTCTGACATTAGAGATCTCGGAGTAGGCAGCAACAGCGGGGACCACCCTCCTTGGGCTCATCTGGATACTGTCATCAGACTGTTGGGTGGCAGCTGTTGCTACCTCCTCTTCCTCATCCGATGCCAAGAATTGCTGCACATCGGTAAGGTCTGGGAATGGATGGGAAAATAATTCCACTGACTCGAGCGGAGGGGCTATGGTGGTGGTGGTGGTGTCTTTGGGGGTGCACACAGCAGAGAGTGAGGAGGGTCCTTTGACGTAATCGCTCACACTATCTCCAACTTCCCACTTAGGCTCCGGCCTGGTGCACCTGCCCGACCCCTACCACCACTGCGGAACGGCCTGCCTCTTTCTCTGCCTGTCAAATTTAAAATAACCCTGTGCCAAAGTCCCTAGAGAAGAGCAGTCTTTGTGGAAGCTGGTACATCAAACCCCTTAATCAATATTTTGTGGAAGCAGGCATATTGCAGGCCTCAACCAATATCACCACGCAACCCAAAAAATTTTTTCGTCTTCTACTGGGCAAAAAACATTTGTCCTATACTAAATCGAGTGTGCAGATTGCAAATTCAGAATTGTTGTAACACGTCACAAAATTTTGCTATGCATAAGTATGCCTAAATGAATTAACCACTTGGAAATCATTGAATAATTTTGAACAGAACAGGTTTTACTCCAACAATTATCTGATCTACATCAAAGTTTGCGTAGTAAACAGTGTATGAAAATGTAATGGGATAACACAATTTCAAAAAGTCTAGTTTTTCAGTTTAAAAGTCTTACTTGAGCAAGGCCCAGTACTGTTTAAGGTGCTTCAGAATCTGCTTTTGCATTTGTGAACGGTGATCTTTTCCTGTTGCAAAAACCAGCAGTAAGTAGTTCCCCATCATGTTGGGATTCCAGCGGCCTTGATACCTGTTCTCCATTGTAGAAATATCTTTATGGAACCTCTCTCCATGTTCGTCACTTACGTGTCCCAAAATGGGTGGGAAAAAGTCAAGATGGGAATGTAAGAAATGCACTTTCAATGACATTCGACAGCCAAATTGTTCATATGCTGTAAACATCTTATCTACTAATTCAGCATAGTTTGCAGCTCGTCTGTTCCCAAGGAAGTTCTGAACTACTAGCACAAATGCATCCCAAACTGCAAGACGCACTCGCTTTGTCAGATTCTTGGGCTGATCATAAGTAGTGTATTTGCCACATATGTAGCAGAAATTGTCTGGATCGTTAACATATTTGCGTTTATCCATCTTAAGTTTCTAAACTAAAAGCACTATAAGAGATCACTTTATCAAAGTCTGTCCAGCTTGCCTTATATACTTACTGCTGATATCAGCCTGAGTGCGTCCGAACAGGTCTGGACATGTCCATTGGAATATCTCCAATATAATGCATTAATATTATAACTGAATAGGCGTTGCATGTATAATTTAACCCTTTAACCCCTTAAGGACTCAGCCCTATTTCACCTTAAGGACTTGGGCATTTTTTGCAAATCTGACCAGTATCACTTTAAGTGCTGATAACTTTAAAACGCTTTGACTTACCCAGGCTGTTCTGAGATTGTTTTTTCGTCACATATTGTACTTAATGACACTGCTAAAATTGTGTAAAAAAATCTATTTTTATTTATAAAAAAATACCAAATTTACAAAAAAAAAAAGAAAATTGCAAATTTCCAAGTTTCAATTTCTCTACTTCTATAATACATAGTAATACCTCCAAAAATAGTTATTACTTTACATTCCCCATATGTCTAATTCATGTTTGGATCATTTTGGGAATGATATTTTATTTTTTGGGGATATTACAAGGCTTAGAAGTTTAGAAGCAAATCTTGAAATTTTTCAGAAATTTTCAAAAACCCAATTTTTAGGGACCAGTTCAGGTCTGAAGTCACTTTGAGAGGCTTACATAATAGAAACAACCCAAAAATGACCCCATTCTAGAAACTACACCCTCAAGGTATTATAACTGATTTTTACAAATGTCATTAACCCTTTAGGTGTTCCACAAGAATTAATGGAAAATAGAGATACAATTTCAAAATCTCACTTTTTTGGCAGATTTTCCATTTTAAGAATTTTTTTCCAGTTACAAATCAAGGGTTAACAGCCAAACCAAACTCTATATTTATGGCCCTGATTCTGTAGTTTACAGAAACACCACATATGTGGTCGTAAACTAATGTACGGGCACACGGCAGGGTGCAGAAGGAAAGGAATGCCATACAGTTTTTGGAAGGCAGATTTTGCTGGACTGGTTTTTTTGACACCATGTCCCATTTGAAGCCCCCCTGATGCACCCCTAGAGTAGAAACTCCATAAAAGTGACCCCATCTAAGAAACTACACCCCTAAAGGTATTCAAAACTGATTTTAGAAACGTTGTTAACCCTTTAGGTGTTCCACAAGAATTAATGGAAAATAGAGATTCAATTTCAAAATTTCACTTTTTTGGCAGATTTTCCATTTTAAGAATTTTTTTCCAGTTACAAATCAAGGGTTAACAGCCAAACCAAACTCAATATTTATGGCCCTGATTCTGTAGTTTACAGAAACCCCCCATATGTGGTCATAAACTACTGTACGGGCACACGTCAGGGCGCAGAAGGAAAGGAATGCCATACGGTTTTTGGAAGGCAGATTTTGCTGGACTGTTTTTTTTTACACCATGTCCCATTTGAAGCCCCCCTGATGCACCCCTAGAGTAGAAACTCCATAAAAGTGACCCCATATAAGAAACTACACCCCTCAAGGTATTCAAAACAGATTTTACAAACGTCGTTAACCCTTTAGGTGTTCCACAAGAGTTATTGGCAAATGGAGATGAAATTTCAGAATTTGAATTTTTGGGCAAATTTTCCATTTTAATCCATTTTTACCAGCAGCAAAGCAAGGGTTAACAGCCAAACAAAACTCAATATTTATGGCCCTGATCCTGTAGTTTACAGAAACACCCCATATGTCATTGTAAACAGCTGTACCGGCACACGGCAGGGCGCAGAAGGAAAGGAATGCCATATGGTTTTTGGAAGGCAGATTTTGCTGGACTGTTTTTTTTTTACACTATGTCCCATTTGAAGCCCCCCTGATGCACCCCTAGAGTAGAAACTCCAAAAAAGTGGCCCCATTTTAGAAACTAAGGGATAGGGTTGCAGTATTGTTGGTACTAGTTTAGGGTACATATGATTTTTGGTTGCTTTATATTACACTTTTTGTGAGGCAAGATAACAAGAAATAGCTGTTTTGGCACCGTTTTTATTTTTTGTTATTTACAACATTCATTTGACAGGTTAGATCATGTGATATTTTTATAGACCAGGTTGTCACGGATGCGGCGATACCTATGTATACATTTTTTTTTTTAAGTAAGTTTTACACAATGATTTCATTTTTGAAGCCAAAAAAATCATGTTTTAGTGTTTCCATAGTCTGAGAGCCATAATTTTTACAGTTTTTGGGAGATTACCTTGGGTAGGGTATGATTTTTTGCGGGATGAGATGACAGTTTTTTTGGCACTATTTTGGGGTGATTGTGACTTTTTGATCGCTTGCTATTACACTTTTTGTGATGTAAGGTGACAAAAAATGGTTTATTTAAAACAGTTTTAATTTTTTATTTTTTACGGTGTTAGGTCATGTGATATTTTTATAGAGCCGGTCGATACGGACGCGGCGATACCTAATATGTATATATTTTTTTATTTATGTAAGTTTTACACAATAATATCTTTTTTGAAACAAAAATAAAAACATGTTTTAGTGTCTCCATATTCTGAGAGCCATAGTTTTTTTTCAGTTTTTGTGCGATTATCTTAGGTAGGGTCTAATTTTTTGCGGGATGAGACGACGGTTTGAATGGTACTATTTTGGCGTACATACGACTTTTTTGATCACTTTTATTACCTTTTTTTGGAAGTAAGGTGAGCAAAATTTCTATTTCATCATAGTTTTTATTTTTTATTTTTTATGGCGTTCACTGTGCGGGAAATGTAACATGACCGTTTTATAGATCGGATCGTTATGGACGCGGTGATATATAACATGTGTAGGGAATTTAATTTTTTTAATTTTTAATGAGGGATCAAAAAAAATTTTTTTTCTTTTTTTTCACTTTTTTAACATTTTTTTTTACCCAGACCCACTTGGTTCTTGAAGATCCAGTGGGTCTGATGTCTGTATAATACAGTACAGTACACTATATAGTGTACTGCACTGTATTTCACTCACACTTTGTCTGAACAGATCTCTGCCTTTAGCACAGATCTGTTCAGCACCATGGACAGCAGGATGCCTGAGAAGGCGTCCTGTTGCCATGGGAACCTTCCCCGTCTGCCACTCCCTCTGTGACCCCATCCTGTTTGGGGGCTGCAAAGGCACAGCAACCCCCCGATGGGAGAGGGAGGGAGCTCCCTCCCTCTTAACCTCTTCCATACAGCGGTCCCTACGAAAGGGGTTAAAACGGCGGACATATGCACAGATGTCTGCCGTTTGAATCGAAGTGTCAGCAATGAGCTGACACTCTAATTCAACCGCTCAGCCACCCTGAAAATAAACAGGGGGCGGGCGGGCGGAAGATCGCGCACCCGCCCCCCACAGTGCTGCACGCCTCCCGCCCACCTCCTTCACCGCCCGCAATCCTCCCCCCCCGCTGCGCCCGCAGGCACAAAAACACAGAGGGCTGCAGGGGGGGTTAACTGTCAAAAGTACAGGCACTCTGAGTTTTCTGACAGACCGCAGGGATCAGAAACTTGCATAATCGCTAAAAACTGCAGGTCTGAATTGACCTGCGGTTTGTAGCGATCGGCAATGCGGGGGCGTCACAGCACCCCCCTAGGAATTGTCACAAGGTGCCTGCTGAATGACGTGGGTGCTGTGCGGCAGTGATCAAAACTACACAGGATGTATCGGTACGCTCTGGGTCCTTAAGGACTCGGGAAACAGGGCGTACCGGTACGCCATAAGTCCTTAAGGGGTTAAGGACCTCTGCCGTACATGTACGGCGGAAGTCCAGTCCCTAAATCTGGCGCCCGCTTGCACATGCAGCGGGCTCCATAGCTGCCGGGTTTGTGCTATTTTAAATAGCAGAGACCCGCGGCACATGTATGCCATCAGCCATAAGGCTGAACACATACATTTTCCCTTTCAGATGCTGTGGTCAAATGTGCACCCCTCAATCAGTATTTTGTGAAAGCAGGTATATAAAAAAAAACAAATCAGTATTTTGTGGAAGCAGGTTTATCGCACCCCTCAATCTGTATTTTGTGGAAGCAGGTATATAGAACCCCTTAATCAATATTTGGTGGAAGCAGTTATATAGCACCCCTCAATCTGGATTTTGTGGAAGCAGTTATATCGCAGGCCTCGATCAATGTTTGGTGGAAGCAGGTATATAGCACCCCTCAATCAGTATTTTGTGGAAGCAGGTATGTCAAACTCCTTAATCAGTATTTTGTGGAAGCAGGTATATTGCACCACTCAATCAGTTTTTTGGGGGGGCAACAGGTATATCACACCATTTGCAATTAGTTATTCCAATAGCATTTGTCCCTCTATATAGCTGCGGTATCGCAGCAGAACCGCCCACAACTGCTGCACAATACAAATGCACTATAATATACTTTCTATATTAGAATATTATAGGTATATCACACCCCTCAATCAGTTTTTTTGGGGGCAACAGGTATATCACACCATTTGCAATTAGTTATTCTAATAGCGTTTGTCCCTCTGTATAGCTGCAGTATCGCAGCAGAACCGCCCACAACTGCTGCACAATACAATTGCACTATAATATAATTTTAGTATGTTAGAAAGCATATTATAAGTATATCACACCCCTCAGTATATCACACCTATCGATAGCACACCTATACTAGTCCTTAAAAGGACTTTTGTGGCCCTATTAGCCAGAATTTGGTGTCCCTAAGAGTCTGTCCCTGCTCCACAAAGCAACCTCTCCCTACACTGGCAAAAGACTGAATGTAAAATGTCTGCCAGATCGGGTTCTGTTATAAGGTAGGGGGTATGTCCATGTGCTGAAACGTCTCAATTGGCTGTCCTGTCCCACGTGATGGATGTGTCATGGGTCAAAGTTTGTTGCAATGCAAAAGAATATGGTGCATGTGAACATTGCCATATGTTCACATGTTTGGCGAATCGCAAACGCACAAAGTTCACTGTGAAACGACCGCCGGGCAAACCGCAAGGTCATCTCTATGTGCTATGCTATGGAGGATAAACTATTACATATGCTATGCTATGGAGGATAAACTCTCACATTTGCTATGCTATGGAGGATAAACTATCACATGTGCTATGCTATGGAGGATAAACTATCACATGTGCTATGTTATGGAGGATAACGTATCACATGTGCTATGCTATGGAGGATAAACTATCACATGTGCTATACAAGGGAGAACAGCAAGGATCACACATGTATACACATTGGCTACTATCCCAAATTTGGGCCACTATGCCCTTTGGTTTTCTCCCAGATGGTGGCAAATAGCTCCTGGGTTATCTCGACCCAGGCCGCATCTTTTTTATAACGGTCATGGTAGTCCCCACTCCGCATATCCCAAATGCAGGGCCTCTCATGTGCTGCCTGGAGCCAAACACAGAGCAACTCAACTTCCTGTCTTAAAATCCATTCTGTGCTGCTAAGTTACTTGCAGTAAAAACGCAACGCATGCCATCCGGATGAGATGCGATTTTCACGCAGCCCCATTCACTTTTATGGGGCCAGCATTGCGTGAAAATCGCTGAATATAGAACATGCTGCGATTTTCACACAACACAGAAGTGATGCGTGAAAAACAATGCTCATGTACCCATTGAAATGAATGGGTCCAGATTCAGTGCGGGTACAATGCGTTCACGCCACGCATTGCACCCACGCAGAAAACTTGCTCGTGTGAAAGGGGCCTCACATCCCCTAGGACATATGATGCATATAGAACAGGGGTGCACCACCTGTGGCCCATGGGTTGCCGAGAGCCCTGGTTTGCAGCCCCCGTCCTACTCCTCACACAGGTGAGCGGCCCGCTGTGCAGTTTAGACCCGGCGATCACGTGATCGCCGGGTGTCAGGGGCAGAGGAGTGCAGAGCCTCACCAGCTCTTCCCTGTACAAAGCCCCCCTCAGCAGGCTGGTTTTCCTTGTAACTGGGGCTCCTTTATATGCTCCAGTTACAGTGGAAATAGTGCAAAAAAGTCTGTGTCCCCAATGGTCTTTTATGGACCTTTTGGGGACAAATTATGTGGAAAATATATATATTCACCTCTTACGGACACAGGGCGTACCTGTACGCCCTGATGTCCGAGTCCTTAAGTAAATCATTCAGCAGGCACCCTGTGACATTGCCGAGGGGAGTCCTGTTACCACCCTGTATCGTTGATCGCTGCGGATGAACCCCTTCTATGCCGCGGTCCGCGCTGACCGCGACATAGAAGTGGTTTGTGGCTGAGGGAGCCCATCAAGTCCCCACGCTGCTGTGGTGGGGACTCTATGTCTCAGAAGACAGCCCGATGCCGGGACCTGGATTCTATGGGTGCAGAGGAGATCCAGCCTCAGGCTGGGTCTCCTAGGCAGCCTGTTAGTGTATTACTCAGTGTAATACACTAACAGGCATTGCATTACAATACAGATGTATTGTAATGCATTGCAGAGGGGATCAGACCCCCAAATGTTGAAGTCCCAGAGTGGTACAGAAATAAAGTTTTTTTTAAAAAGTAAAAAAAAGTGTTTTCAATAAAAAAAAAAAAGTTTCAAGTTAAAAAAAGAAAAAACGCCCCTTTCCCCTAATTTTATAATAAAAAATTAGAAAAAAAATGAAAAAACACACATATTAGATATTGCCGCGTCCGAAACGGCCGGCTCTATAAATATATCGCATGATCAACCCCGTCCGATAGACACCATAAAAGAAATAAAATAAAAACAGTGTCAGAAAAAGCAATTTTTGTCACCTTACATAACAAAAAGTGCAACACTAAGCGATCAAAAAGGCGTATGCCCCCCAAAATAGTACCAATATAACCATCATCTCACCCCACAAAAAATTAGCACCTACCTAAGACAATCGCCCAAAAAATAAAACAACTATGGCTCAGAATATGGAGACATTAAACATAATTTTTTATATATTTTTTTTAAAAGCTGTTATTATGTAAGACTTAAGTAAATAAAAAAAAGTATACATATTAGGTATCGCCGCGTCCGTAAGAACCTGATCTATAAAAATGTCACATGACCTAACCCCTCAGATGAACACCGTAATTTTTTTTTTATAGAAACCGTGTAAAAAAGCCATTTTTTGTCACCTTACATCACAAAAAGTGTAATAGCAAGCGATCAAAAAGTCATACGCACCCCAAAATAGTGCCAATCAAACCGTCATCTCATCCCGCAAAAATCATACCCTAAGATAATTGCCCGAAAGATAAAAAACTATGGCTCTTAGACTATGGAGACACTAAAACATGATTTTTTTTTGTTTAAAAAATGAAATCATTGTGTAAAACTTACATAAATAAAAAAAAAGTTTAGATATTAGGCATCGCCGCCTCCGTAATAACCTGCTCCGTAATAACCTCCTCTATCGCATGATCAACCCCGTCCGATAGACACCATAAAAGAAATAAAATAAAAACAGTGTCAGAAAAAGCCATTTTTGTCACCTTACATAACAAAAAGTGCAACACTAAGCGATCAAAAAGGCGTATGCCCCCCAAAATAGTACCAATCTAACCATCATCTCACCCCACAAAAAATTAGCCCCTACCTAAGACAATCACCCAAAAAATAAAACAACTATGGCTCAGAATATGGAGACACTAAAACATAATTTTTTATATATTTTTTTTAAAAGCTGTTATTATGTAAGACTTAAGTAAATAAAAATAAAACAATCATAAAACAATCATTGTGTAAACATTATTTTTTTTTGTTTAAAAAATGAAATCATTGTGTAAAACTTACATAAATAAAAAAAAAGTTGAGATATTAGGCATCGCCGCCTCCGTAATAACCTGCTCTATAAAATATCACATGACCTAACCCCTCAGGTGAATAGCGTAAAAAAAAAAAAAAAACGGTGTAAAGAAAGCAATTTTTTGTCACCTTACATCACAAAAAGTGTAATAGCAAGCGAATAAAAAGTCATGCGCACCACAAAATAGTGCCAATCAAGCCGTCATCTCATCCCGAAAAAATTAGCCCCTACACAAAACAGTCGCCCAAAAAATAAATAAAACTATGGCTTTCAGAATGTGGAGACACTAAAAAATCTTTTTTTTTTTTCCAAAAATGCTTTGTTATGTAAAACTGAAACAAACAACCAAAATCAGTCATATTTGGTATTGTCGCGTCTGTGACAACCTGCTCTATAAAAATACCACATAATCTAACCTGTCAGATGAATGTTGTAAATAACAAAAAATAAAAACTGTGCCAAAACATCTATTTCTTGTTACCTTGCCTCACAAAAAGTGTAATATAGAGCAACCAAAAATCATATGTACCCTAAAATAGAACCAACAAAACTGCCACCTTATCCCATAGTTTCCAAAATGGGGTCACTTTTTTGGAGTTTCTACTCTAGGGGTGCATCAGGGGGGCTTCAAATGGGACATGGTGTCAAAAAACCAGTCCAAAAAATCTGCCTTCCAAAAACCGTACGGCGTTCCTCTCCTTCTGTGACCTGCGTGTGCCCGTACAGCAGTTTATGACCACATATGGGGTGTTTCTGTAAACTACAGAATCAGGGCCATAAATATTGAGTTTTGTTTGGCTGTTAACCCTTGCTTTGTAACTGGAAAAAATGGATTCAAATGGGAAATATGAAATTTTATCTCTATTTTCCATTCATTCTTGTGGAACACCTAAAGGGTTAACACAGTTTGTAAAATCAGTTTTGAATACCTTGAGGGGTGTCGTTTGTAAAATGGGGTCATTTTTGGGTGGTTTCTATTATGTAAGCCTCACAAATTGACTTCAGACCTGAACTGGTCCTGAAAAAGTGGGTTTTAGAAATTTTCAGAAACATTTCAAGATTTGCTTCTAAACTTCTAAGCCTTCTAACGTCCCCCAAAAATAAAATGGCATTCAGAAAATGATCCAAACATGAAGTAGACATATCTCAGAATGGCCTGGATAAGTAAAAACATTTAAAAGTTATCACCACATAAAATAACACATGTCAGATTTGCAAAAAATGGCCTGGTTCATACACTGAAAAATGGCCCGGTCCTCAAGGGGTTAAAAGTAAAAAAAAAAAAAATTAAACACAATAAAAAGTATTTTCCAGACCTCTTGGGGGACATACAGTGCTGCAAAAATATATAAAAACTAAAAGAAAAGAAAATTTTTGCAAAAAAGGATGTAAAATAAATAAATAAATAAAATACAAGTAAAAGAAAACTATAAAAAGAATAAAGTGCAAAAAAAAATAATAAATAGTAAAATACATAAAAGAAACAAAACGCCCACACCAACCAAAACCATTTCGATTATCACCCCATTCATGTGAAACTATACATATAGGGAACTAATTATAATAATTTGCATATTAAAATTATGAGCTATAGCTTGAATAAAAATGACTTTCAAAAAAATATATTGTACAGTTTCCCCCGAATAATACTAAAAAAATATATTAAAAATCCTTGTGTTATGTAATAAAAAGCTGCAAAAGTTATTTTGGTAGTCCAACAAATAAAAAACTTACAAGTGTTTGAACCACATGCTCTAAATCACAAATGTCGTTAATGGGTTAACCAATAAGTGCTTTCCTGGCTAGTAAGGACTCATACACACGACTGTACCTTTTCTTTCGGTCAGCAGGACACCAGCCTTGTGTGTTCTGCATTTTGCAGAATGGATTAATGGATGCGGACAGCACAAGGAGTGCTGTCCGCTTCTTTTGCGGCCCTGTTAAAGTTAATAGGTCCACATCCAAGCCACATAAAAAAAATGCGGATCAGATGTGGACTAAAACAATGGCAGTGTGCGTGAGCCTTCAAGGAAAATGATTACTGGTTATTGCAGGGCACTTACAGTATATCTGGGGGTGCAGAGGTGGAAGAACCAGTGAGCACCGTCCTCTGCAGTGAAGAAAAGCGCCCATTTGTGAAAAGCAGGCAGGAAGGAAACGTCGCCACTTAATGGGGTTTCCTAGCTAAAATGATTTTTAATAAGTTCCTGCAGCATAGTCCCTGAAACAGAAGATTCCTACTTTCCTGCTCCGTGTTTCTCTCGCTGTCTCCATCCTCCTGTCCTGTGATGCTGTTTACATCTGGCTGGATATAGGCATAGTAACTTGTACCTCTCCAGCAGATGACTGGCTTCAGCGGTGAAACGCTGCTTGTGGCCACATCACCACTGAAGCCAGTCATTGGCTGGAGAGGTACAAGTGACTATGCCCATAAACAGCGCCGGAACCAGAAGATGGAGACAACGGGATCGGCAGGGAGCACCAGGAAATCTCTAAGCCCCTGTTACACGGCACGATATTCAGGACAATTACTAATATCTGGCCGGTATAATCAAGCCGCTTGTTTGTCGGCTGATTTGCTTTTTTTATTAGAATAAAAGATGTGCAATTATCGTCAGCACATCTCCCTGTGTAATCAGGAATGTGCTAATAGACGTGAATGAGGGAGGAATGACTGTGGTAATGATCATTCCTCCCCAGTCACTTTGCGGAGGACATATGATCGTGTGCAAGGGCCCTTAGCCTGTGTATTAGGCAGATGCAAACAAGCGCTGATTAACTTTTCTTTTTTGCGGCCCTTTGAAATGTGATCTGCGATTTGACAATGCGGCCCCCAGACCAAAAAAGGTTGTGCCTAGTGGATGCCAAAACACTCATAGTGTCCAAGTCAGCTTGTGGTTTATGGACATCTTCTATAGACTACATAGCTTAGTGTCATATGCAAATATAGAAACGGTGCAATTAATCCCATCCTCTATATCATTAAAAAATAAATAAAAGGCTATGTACACCTTTAGTAGCAATTTTTTTTGTTTATTTTTGAAAAAAAAATATTTCAGTTGGTCTTTGTTAAAAATAATGAGCCGTTTTCCCTGCACAGCTTTGAGTTTATCTAGTAGCAGGATCTTTATTTTCTCTCTGCTCCATCAGGCAGGGAGCTGATGGGTTACTTATCTCTGACCTCTGACTTTACAAACACTCATCAAAGCTCAATTCTTATCTTACTGATAAGAATGTGGCTAAATAAGTGTTTAGTAATTTAGAGACACAAAGTGAAATGATTCACACAGCTAGAAAAACAGTTTACCCTTTCTGACAGAAAGGCTCAATTTTTTTTTAAAATAAAGACCGATTGAAAAAAATGATTCTTTGCCCAAAATGAGTAAAATGCGTTCATAAAAAAATTGTCCCCGATGGTGCACATAGCCTTTAAATAATAGGAGACCCAGCACTGAATCTTGGGGTACAGCACTAATAACCAGGGACCGTTCAGAATAAAAATCATTGACTTCTATGGATATGGTCTTTCAGCCAGTTTTCAATCCATTTACAAACTATACTTTCTAAACCTATAGACCTTATTTTAATCATTAAACTTCTATGAGTAACAGTATGAAATTCCTTTGCAAATTCCAAGAACACTGCATCCACAGCCCCTCTGTCCAGGCTTTAACTCACCTCCTTAAAAACAAGTCAGGTTAGTCTGACAACTCCTGTCCTTGGTAAACCCATGCTGGTTATCCCTTGTGATATTATTATCACATCCAGTTTGATGAGTTTCATGCAATTTGCACCATTTTTGCTGTCTCTTAAGTTGATGTATTCTACAACAGTAACAGGTTTTACTTTTTAGTACATATTTTTCGCAACTCATTTAGGTTCTCATCTAGTCTAAACAGTATGATATATTTAATGCAATATCTTCTAATCATTGGTATAGCAATAAGACCAGCAGGAGCAGCAACTGCTACTGGGTCCAATGTCTGTAGCGGCACAGCAGTAACCAGTGCATTCTATACATGCCCAGTCTGCTTGTTCATTTCCTCAGCTTGTGACTGCTCAAGCAATTACAAGTTAAAGAAAGCCTCCTAAATCTTAATGTTTTGGTATTTGCTGTGTACGATATTTGTGATAGATGTTGTTAGAAAGGCATAAGGCATAATCCATAAGTCTCTAATCTATAGTAGGTGTTCTGAGTTCTTAACAGGTTTAACGATTTGGGATGATAATGTGGCATACATAACGGAGAAGGGCTTCATAACAAAGATCAAATTGTAATATCAGCTATCTCAACATATAAAAGGTTCTTGTTTTTTTTTTGTTTCTCTTCTCTGTACCTGTTCTCATGATCAGTGGTGGGTCTAACACAAATCCCTATCTAGTGGCTAGGGGATAGTTTATCAGAAAACCCTATAAAGCCCCTATACTCTAAAGCAGGCAGGCTGAACATCTTCTTTATTTATATATTGGAGTGGGCCATTTACTGAACTTTCACTGACTTTTCATCATACTAAATCCAAATTCCACAGGTTCTAGTTTCCTCCTAAATGTGCTATTTTTATGGAACAGAACACACACAACTGAAGACAAGAAGCTATTGAATGTATTTGCGTTTTTAAGACTAATCCTTGAATGTAATGGCCCTGACTGTATAAACCACGTACATAACTTCCTCGTTTAAAAAGCTTTAGCATTTGATGACGCCAAAATGACAAAACCAATTTCATGTAACAGTAACATAAGAAATTAAAACCAGGCTTTCAGCTTCCATCTATGAAATATTGGACAAGAGAATTCTGGAACAAACCAGACCATTATAAATTTTTCAGGGAAATGCAGTACACTAGGTAAAAAAAAAAATATATGTTTTTTTAAGTATGCATCACAAACTGCAAGAAGTTGACATCTATGAGTTATTTAAAACCAGACAAAGCAAATTAGAACCTCAATCATTCCCTGTCTGCCACCGTGAAGATGAACATCTTGTAAAAACATAATAGCCAAGATCTTCTTAGAGACTTGTTTATACTGAGGGGATTGCAAGTTGGAAGGGGGACCCCCTTTGCCTAAAAGCAAAATGTCCTATGTTCCACCACATTCCCACCTCAGAATTCATAATGTCCTCTAATGGCTTTAAACTTTAACTCTTTATTCCTAGTCCAGCCATAAAAAAACAACAACTATAAAATAACCTATGTTCCTTATGCTAGCATAACAATCTGCTGAAATCTGGGGGGAGGGGGAAAAGGTGCTGGTGGTGATGGTAATATCCTTTAGTGTGGCAGATCTTCAGCGTTTATGCCATTACATCTGTACACTCAGGCCTAGCCTTAGGTTGGTTGGTGTTGGGTCCAGTACATTCTAATAATGCCCCCCACATACTAAACATGAAGCATGCATTGACACTAGTAGACTATAATGCATCAAAATAAACTCACAAATAGATGAAAAGAGTGAATGGTAATAGCCGCAGATGGAGGAAGTGGAAGTTTGGCAATGGAGTAGATAGAAAATGGTATAGCAAACAGGTTGACAGGAGATGAATGACAGTGAACAGTAAGGCCCCTTTCACACAGGTGAGAATTCTGTGAGGGTGCAATGCGTGAGGTGGACGCATTAAACCCGCACTGAATCCGGACCCATTAACTTCAATAAGGTTGTTCAGATGAGCGGTGATTATCACGCATCACTTGTGCGTTGCGTAAAAATCGCAGCATGTTCTATATTCTGCGTTTTTCACGCAACGCAGGCCCCATAGAAATGAATGTGTCTGTGTGAAAATCACAAGCATGATGTAAGTAAATTGATAAAAGTCAATTTACTGTATTATTTCCCGTTATAACATGGTTATAAGGAAAAATAATAGCATTCTTAATACAGAATGCATACTAACATGTGGCTTTAGGGGTTAAAAAAGAAAAAAATGTAACTCACCTCATCCTGTTGTTCGTGCAGCCGGCATCGTCTTCTTTCTTCTTATTTCAGAACCTGCTAAAGGAACTTTGATGACGTAATCACGCTCACCACGTGGTGCACGGTGACATCAGCGCAGGTCCTGCTGAACGAAGTTAGAAGGTCGTTTTGCAGGTCCTGAAAGAAGAAGAAAGAAGACGATGCTGGCTGTGCGAACAAGAGGATGAGGTGAGATATTTTTTTTCTTTTTTAACCACTAAAGCCACATTTTAGTAAGCATTCTGTATTAAGAATGCTATTATTTTCCCTTATAACCATGTTATAAGGGAAAATAATAAAATATACACAACACCTAACCCAAATCCGAACTTCAGTGAAGAAGTCCGGGTTTGGGTCTGGGTACCACAGTCAGTTTCTCATTGCACTCGTGTGATAAAAACTAAACATCAGAACGCAATCGCAGTCAAAACTGACTGCAATTTCGTACCTACTCGCATGATTTTCCCTGATTGCAGACGCAACGCATCCAGACCTAATCCGGACACGCTCATCTGCAAGGGGCCTAACACATTTATATTGACCATTCTCTGAAATACAACCCATAAAGACAACCAAGAAAAAAAAAAAAAAACAGCTCAACAAGCATCAGACAAACATCAATGCTGGCAACAATGGTGGACAGATAGCATAAGTCCCAGGATATTTGGTCTCACTGCTCTTACTGTAAAGAATCATCTTCTATGTTTGTGTAGAAACCTTCTTTCCTCTAGACGCAGAGGATGTCCCCTCGTCACAGTCACAGTCCTGGGGATAAATAGATATATTTATACATGGTTATTAGATCTCCCCTCAGTCTTTTTTACTAAACAGAATAACCCTAATTTTGATAATCTTTCAGGGTACTGTAGTCCCCCCATTCCAGTTATTACTTTAGTTCCCCTCCTCTGAACCTTCTCCAGGTCTGCTATGTCTGCCTTGTTCACAGGAGCCCAGAACTGTACACAGTACTCCATGTGTGGTCTGATTAGTGATTTATAAAGCGGCAGGACTATGTTCTTATCACAGGCATCTATGCCCCTTTTAATGCAACCCATTATCTTATTGGCTTTGGCAGCAGCTACCTGACGCTGGAATATGCAGCTTAGTCCTTTTCCATGTCAGTGTTACCCAGCGTTTTATCATTTAGTATGTACTGGCGACATGCATTTTTCCTTCCCATGTGCATCACCTTACATTTGTCAGTGTTAAACCTTATCTGCCACTTCTCTATCAAAGCCTCCAATCTATCCAGTTCCATCTGTAGCAGTATACTGTCCTCTTCTGTATCAATTACTTTACACAGTTTAGTGTCATCTACAAAAATTGATATTTTACTATGCAAACCTTCTACAAGATCATTAATAAATATATTGAAGAGAATAGGGCCCAATACTGACCCCTGAGATACTCCACTAGTGATGGTGACTAGTGTTGATTGAGCACCAAAGTGCTCGGGTGCTTGGGTGCTCAAGTAGAACACTTTGGGATGCTCGGGTGCTCTACCGAGCACCCGAGCACAATGGAAGTCAATAGGAGAACCCGAGCATTAAACTAGCAACCCCCTGCTCTGAAGAGGGGAGGGTGTCTGGTTCATAGGAAAAGGTCAGAAATTGATGGAAACGCCACTGAAATGGTTCAGGAACAGCATGCGGAGGATGTCTGGATGCATCTTGGACTCCCAGGTCGCTGATGGGAACGATGTTGTCCGAGGTAGTAAGCCACTTATACAGACTAACAATAATATGCACCAAACCGAAGATAAAATCGATTTTAGAGGAAAAATTGTTAGGAAACATTCTTTCCTGTATATTTACTTGCAAGTGCTGCCAAAAATTACAAGGAAGAGTCACTCCGATACAACCTGTATATCACATAAAGGAGGGACTTATTCACATTGTGGTACAATTGTTCAGGTAGTTGGACTCCATTACTCATAAAGCCTATGCACTAAGTGAAAGGGCTGCCAAAAATTACAAGGAACCGGAACTCCAATACACTCTTTATTTCACATAAAGAAGGGCATCATACACACCCTTGAAAAATTATGATTGATGGCCTGCTGGTGACCCACTAAGGTCAAGGGCCTACTGGTGACCCTCTAAAACATTAGGAGCGAAGGCCTGCTGCTGATCTGACCATCTAAAAAATTAGGAGTGAGGGTCTGCTTCTGAGCTGACCATCTAAAACATTATGGGCGAGGGGCTACTGCTGATCTGACCATCTAAAAAATGAGGGGTGAGGGTCTGCTGCTGATCTGACCATCTAAAAAATTAGGGGCGAGGGCCTGCTGCTGATCTGACCATCTAAAAAGTAGGGGTGAGGGTCTGCTGCTGACCATCTAGAAAATTAGGGGTGAGGGTCTGCTGCTGATCTGACCATCTAAAACATTAGGGGTGATGGTCTGCTGCTGATCTGACCTAAAACATTAGGGGTAAGTTTCTTCTGCTGATCTGACCATCGAAAAAATTTATGGTTGAGGGCCTGCTGCTCAGCTGACCATCGAAAAAATTATGGTTGAGGGCCTGCTGCTCAGCTGACCATCGAAAAAATTATGGTTGAGGGCCTGCTGCTGAGCTGACCATCCAAAAAATTATGGTTGAGGGCCTGCTGCTGAGCTGACCATCGAAAAATTATGGCTGAGGGCCTGCTGCTGAGTTGACCCTCTAAAACATTAGGGAGGGCAGCCTAATAAGCATATTGATATGATGGAGGAGAAGGACGAGAAAAGGAAGATTGAACCAAATACCCTTTTTTGTGGTGAAAGGGGTGCATGGGAATACAGTGTATTCAATACACCATAAAAGCCACATTTAAAGTGCCTTTATGTTCAGCCGCTTTCCTCTGGTGGAGTAGAGAAGTCAGGGGCAATCCAGGCCTTGTTCATTTTGATAAGAGTTAGCCTGTCAGCAATTTCAGTTGACAGGTGGATGCGCTTATCAGTTATTATTCCCCCAGCAGCACTAAATACCCACTCTGACAAAACACTAGTGGCAGGGCAGGCCAGCACCTCCAAGGCGTGGAGCGCCAGTTTGTGGCACGTGTCCACCTTGGACACCCAATAGTTGTAAGCACAGAGGGATCATTGGGGACGCTTAAACGGTCTTCTACATACTCTTTCACCATCTTCCAAAACTTTTCCCTCCTTATGACCCTAGGCCGCGCATCAGGGTGAGGTTGCTGGCGGGGTGTCATTAAACTGTCCCAGGCTTTGGAGAGTGTTGCCCTGCTTCTGTTGGAACTGCTGTGTGTTCCCCTCGTCTCCCCTCCTTGGTTGGCAAAGGAACTACGTACTCTGCTGGCAGCGTTGTCAGCTGGAAATTTTTGCAGCAATTTTTCCACAAGGACCTTCTGGTATTGCACCATTTTGCTAGTCCTTTCCACCACAGGAATGAGAGATGAGAAGTTCTCTTTGTAGCAGGGATCGAGAAGGGTGAACAACCAGTAATCGGTGTTGGCCAAAATGCGTATAACGCGAGAGTCACGGGAAAGGCAGCATAGCATAAAGTCAGCCATGTGTGCCAGAGTCCAAACAGAGAAGACTTCGCTGTCCTCATCAGGAGGATGACTCTCAATCTCTTCATCCTCTTCCTCCTCTTCTGTCCATTCACGCTGAACAGGAGGATAACTCTCAATCTCTTCATCCTCTTCCTCCTCTTCTGTCCATTCACGCTGAACAGATGGAATAAACCTGCTGTGGGTACTACCCTCTGTAGCAGAGGTTACTGTCTGATGTTCCTCCTCATCATCCAATTCACGCTGAGAAGACGAACGGAGGTTGGTCTGGCTATCACCCTGTGTACTGTCTTACCCCATTTCCACCTATTCCACATGCAAAGCATCCTCTTTCATTGTGAGCAGCGAGCGTTTCAGTAGACATAGAAGTGGGATGGTTACGCTGATAATAGCGGCATCGCTGCTCACCATCTGTGTTTATTCCTCAAAGTTGAGTAAAACCTCACAGAGGTCAGACATCCAGGCCCACTCGTCGCTTGTGAAGAGCGGAAGCTGACTGGAAAGGCAACGACCATGTTGCAGCTGGTATTCCACTACTGCCCTCTTCTGCTCACAAAGCCTGGCCAACATGTGGAACGTGGAGTTCCAGCGCATGCTCAAGTCGCACAACAATCGGTGAGCTGGCAATTGCAAGTGCTGCTGCAGCGTTGCCAGACCGGTGGCAGCTGTCATGGCCGGTGCAAGGATTTTTGCCGCCCTAGGCAAAGATCCATTTTGCCACCCCCTCATGTCACTCACTCACTGACAGACACACACACACACTGAAAGACAGACACGCACTCAGACACTCACTGAATGACGTACACAGAAACTCACTGACAGACACACATACACTCACTGACAGACAGACACGCACTCAGACACTTACTGAATGACGTACACAGAAACTCACTGACAGACATACTCACTGACAGACACACATACACTCACTGACAGAGAGACACACACTCACTCACTGACAGACACTCAATGACAGACATACACCTACCCACTGAAACACACACACATATACTCACTGACAAACATACACATACTCACTGACAGACACACATACATTTACTGACAGAAAGACAGACATACATACACTCACTCACTGACATAAATACACAGGCAGACACTCACTCAGTCAAACACTTAAACACTCACCTCCCTGGGGTCCAGTGTGGTGCAGCTCCTCAGTCCTCCAGCACGCCGTTTAGTATGCCGGGGCCAGAATTACGTCATATTCCGGCATCACAGAGGGTGCGCGAGGGAGGAGTGGGGAGCTTCTAGAGCAGCCTCCCTTGCCGCCCGCCTCCTCTCCTCCGGTAATTTACTGGCAGAGCAGGCACCAGCCATCAGGGTAAGCAGATGCCTGCTCTGCCATATTTAAGAAGGACCTCCACCTCCTGGCCTTCCTGTAACGGTGCTGGGGGCGGCTCAAGAGCCACTCGCCCATGGCTGCAGCCACAGTCAGGGTGAGCCCACCAGGGCGCCCCCAGCAGGCCGGCGCCCTAGGCGAACGCCTAGTTCGCCTATATGGTTGCACCGGCCCTGCAGCTGTAGATGACTTTCGGAAATGGGCACACACGTGGCGCTCCTTCACCAGTAGCTCAGGCAAATTGGGGTAGGTTATGAGAAACAGCTGAACCACTAAGTTAAAGACGTGGGCTGGGCATGTAATGTGTGTGAGCTTGCCGAGCTCCAAAGCCGTCACCAAGTTACGGCCATTATCAGACACAACCATGCCTGGTTGTAGGCTGAGTGGCGATAGCCACAGATCAGTCTGGTCCCTTATACCCCGCCACACCTCTGCGGCATTGTGCTGTTTGTCACCTAAACATATTAGTTTAAGCACGGCCTGTGCAGCTTCCCCACTGCAGTGCTACACTGCTTCAAGCTACTGACTGATGGCTGACTGGTGCTGCAAGATGATAATTCGGAGGTGGAAGTGGAGGAGGAGAAGGGGGAGTTGCAGCCTCTAATGTAGGTGGTGACGGAAATCCTGATAGAAGTAGGGCCCGCAATCCTTGGCACCTGTGCCATCCCAGGGTACGACTCTCTCCCGGCCTACACAACGTTCACCCAGTGTGCCGTCAGGCAAATGTAGCGTCCCTAGCCCAAGCACTTGTCCATGTGTCAGTCATTAAGTGGACTTTCCCAATAACTGCCTTGGTCAGTGCACGGGTGATGTTGCGGGACACATGCTGGTGTAAGGCGGGGACGCACACCGGGAAAAATAGTCTGAGTATTGAAGGACCGCAGCAGCCATCAGGCTGTGGAAAGCCTCAGTGTCTACAAGCCTAAATGGCAACATTTCCAGGGCCAGCAATTTGGAAAAGTGCGCATTTAGTGCTATGGCCTGTGGGTGGGTGGCTGTGTATTTGCGCTTTAGTTCAAAGGCCTGGGGTATGGATATCTGTACGCTGCGCTGGGACACAGAATTGGATGTGCTAGTTGATGGCGCTTGCAAAGGTCCAGGTGCAGGACGGGAGGCATCCAGGCCTGTGTCTTGGAAAGGGATTGGCCAGCACGTAACACAGGGGAAGAGGAGGCAGTGGTGTGACCCGCAGACACTGATTGTGGACCCAGGCTTTCAGCCCATTAGGGTGCTTTGATGCCATGTGGCGGATCATGTTGGTGGTGGTGAGGTTGCTAGTGTTCATGCCCCTGCTCATTTTGGTATGGCACAGGTTCCAAATGACAATTCTTCATAGCTACTATTTTTGCCTATGGGGGAAGGAAGGGGGCATCACTACACTGCTATACAATGACAATGATGCATTCCTGTCTATGATATGCCATCATGGCTGATCAGCCTGGTAGGAAAACTCACCAATATGTAATATATACAAGTGTCAGAGCATAGGGGCAGCAAGGGGGCTCAGTGGTTAGCACTGGTGCCTTGCAACGCTGGAGTTCTTGGTTTAAATCCAACCAAGGACAACATTTGCATGGAGTTTGTATGTTCTCCCCATGTTTGCGTGGGTTTCCTCCTGGTACTCCAGTTTCCTCCTACACTCCAAAGACATACTGATAGGGACCTTAGATTGTGAGCCCTATTGGGTACAGTTGGACACTAATATCTGTGAAGCGCTGCAGAATACAGTACCGATATATAAGTGCATAAAATAAATAAATAGTGTGCAGTGAGCCCCCCCCCCCCCCCACACACACACACACACATACACACACACTCACACATCAGGCAGCTCTGCAAGTGGAGAAAACCAATGTTGCTCACATTCTAGGACAGATTGCTTGCAGCCATTTAAAAAAATTCCCAGAGAACCATGAGTCCTAATATAAAACCTGTAACAGAACTCTCTTCTAGCATGTTTCTTTATAATACTGCGTCTTCCTATGTAGTAGAGACACCTTTGGGCTCCTTCAGGCAACATATTCTAGTTTTGGATGCTATCTTTGCACCCATTGTAACTACGTCCCTGGGTGACAAAAACAGCCTGCTTCCTCCTGGTTTGGCTGGTGCACACAGGGGCTATTCTGTCCCTAGTTAATGGCAGCATTTCCTGGAGAATAAAGTGAACCTCCCCCTATGGGAATGTGCCTGAACAAAAGGTTCCTAGCTTGTCTAATCCTGCAGAGGTGTGCTATCGTATATTCTGACCCTGTACTGCCTGTCCTGACCTCTGCCTGATCACCGTATTTATCCTGTGCTGCATGCCATGACCTATTGCTTGTTTACCATTTTGTACAAACTCTACCAGCCCTGACCTCAGCCTGCCTTCTGACTATGCCTATTTCTGCCCCATTGGTGACACTCACTGGTGTCTCTTGTCCTGTATGGGTAAGCAGCCTCTGAACAGAGACTACTCCTGGAGGTAGCAGCCTGGCAGCTTTTGCAAAAAAGTTCAGATCCCAGTACAGGGGCGAAAGGTATAACTACCAGGGGGCCACTTTGGTAATGCCCTCAGATTAAGCCCCCAAGCCAAATCCATTCAGTCGCACAGTGGATCCACACCTTCTGTGCTATAGTAGCATGCAGCCGTGACCTTCTTACAAATAAGCCGTAAGCGAATCATAGTTTAGTAATCACAGGTTCAGATGCTTACCATATGTCGCTGAAATAAGGAAGAAGAAGAAGAGAAGATACAACACGTCTGTAGTGCTGTAGAGGCATGTACTCATATGAAGGTATGGCGCTGCTATGCTGATTTGGTGATGCCCATAAATAGCATGTACAGTGGTCATAGACTTACTGTGCCTGTGCACAAAGTGGAAACAGTGGGATAATGTCATCAATGTGTGTGTGTGTGTGATGATACAGTGGAGGTAGGAATGTGGTAGAGAACTGTCACACTGTAGCACAGCTGTATTGTATGACTGGAGCTCAATGTAAATGTGAAGATGATCTTTTTGTCTCAATATTCTAAAACTAGTCCTTACTGAGAACTACCTTATGTTTCAGGATACTTTTTACCTCCAAAAACAAGGTACCACAATGGGTTATAATGTGGCGCCCCCGTATGCCAATTGTTATATTTCATATTTTGAAAAGATATTTATTTATCCTCATCCTTCTTTCACGACTTACATCAAGGTATTGTAACCTTACATTGATTTTCTTTTTTGAAAATGGGGTGGCCCATTGATTCCCTTCTCGCTTTTCACAATTTTCTCGATTCCATATACGCTGAGCTGCAATTTGTTGTACACTTTTATACCAAATCTATCAACTTCTTAAACACTGTAGTGGTAAGGGAATATACTGGCATCCTTTCAACAGATTTTTACAGCAAACCAACTGATTGGAATAATCTATTACCATTTTCTAGGTTTCACCTATTAGCCACAAAAACATTACTTCCATGTTCACAATACCAAAGAGTCTGAAGGACAGTAGAGGAGGGCCCAGTCTGGGAGAAACACCTATAAGAAGTGCAAGTGAGATTCCTAGCATAAGGCTACCCCTTAAACTTCTTAATACCCAAATTCTTACCAAAAAGAAACACATACCCTTTGTGAAAATGTTTCATCCTTGTGCAAATAAGTGTTAAACATAATACGCAGTCATTGGCAAATCTTGACTAAATCTTTTACTACAGTGGAAGGATTCAAAACCACATTACTCTTTGAGATTTTCTTGTCAAAGCTGATGAAGGTTCCAATACCATTGTCCCATGCAAAAAAAATAAATAATTAAATACACCCAAGAGAGACACTTTACATTGTTTCCAATGCAGAGGATCTCAAAACCAGAATTAAACGGATCTGTGCCTTTTATTACACAAAGAAATAAATGCAATCAGCTCACCGCCTTTACCTCGGTGCACGGATCCTTAGCAGAAGCAAATCCTCTGTAGAAACAAAGTAGCGGATCCAGCACTTGGGTCTTGAATAAAACCATTCATCTTTTATTTCAAATATTTTTTTAAAAGTCAAAAAATGGCACACAGCGGGTCATCTCTCCAAACCAAAAGCTCACTTGGAGTGTGGGAGTTCTTTTTATAGTTCCTTTTTTTCTTTTTTTGGAACCTTACTCCTTGCACCTTATAATCTCAGAGTGCCACGAGTTATTTGCTGCTTCACGCATAGTCATATCATGGCATTAGCAGGCAGGCATATTGAAGAGTAAAATAAAGCCATCAATAATCCTGTGTGTAGCTAGATAGCAAGTGAAAGTGATTGGTACTAGTCGTAAGAGTACAGTACCTAAAGGCATAGATAGGCATAGATAGGGCCACAAAACAGATGAGCCCATGCATTTTGGAAGCAGTCAAGTCCAATATTATAGTCAGGTCTGTGACCAAGACCAGCCAGCCTGCCAACTATAAGTCTTTGTGAGAAACTGTGTGCAGTACTGTTTGTCACAAAGAAAAGCATACCCCATTTGTGTGAGATTGTGCAAATTGTTCAGCACTGTGCCACATAGAGAGAGCGCCATGGTGATAACTGCAGATACAGTATAGCCATTTCCATTGCTGTCACTGAGGATACCAGAGCCAGGGTATTGTTGCACGGGGAGCTGGGTACAACACAAGCCAAAGGGAGAATGAGTTGTTTTCTTTCAAAGGGAATGTTATTTTTTCCTCTTGCCACTTAGTGTACCTAATTAAACTGTTGCCTTTAACTAAGCTTGCACCCTCACTGAGATACTGTTTTTACTAAGCATGTTGCCTGTCAAAAGACTTGTTGTTACCACCAAGCTTGCTCCCAACATGTGAAGTTAATTTGGCTTTTTTTAAGTTGCAGCTATATTCATCTGATTCCTTTGGTCACCTGAGATAGAGGAGCAAAACATACCACTCAGGGCCAAAAATATAATTTTGCAAGGTCTGACCCCCTTCTATGCAGTACCAGTGAAAAGTCTGGTGGGCGGTCCCAGTTTCCTCCAAAGCTTTAAAGTCCTGGCTTGATTGATGTTCCACAAGCCAGATCATATTATCTAGTTAAAGCATTATTCAGCAAATGTGAAGTGGGTAAATGAAGCCAAGGCCAGTACACCTTGCTTATCTGCACATGCACTTGATGCTGTCAGACCTGGCTTGTGATGACACATATTAGTCTGTTAAATCAGGGGCTATATAATTACCTTTAGAGACTGAGACCACCCCTCTAAATAGGCAGCACTCACTATTTTATAACTTTGTTTTTTCATTCATGCAAGGGTCATTCAGAGCAGGACATCTTTAGAAAGCCTATCATCATCTTGTATAATAATCTGATGGAGGTTTAGGGGATGTACAGTATATGCAATGAAAGGTCCCCATTAGGTACGCATTTACCAGACCCTATAAATGGGTTTTATTTCCACTTGCACTCCACCTGGGCCCAAAGCAGGCTACTGGGGGAGCCAATGGCCAGCATCAACACAATGTAAGTTCTTTATGCTACTTGAATCTGCAAGAGTTATTTATAGAGCTGTGAGTAATGTTAATATATACTGAAGTGTCCCTTTGTATATACACTTTTTTCAGGTATCACGTATTGATGTAGCTATCTTGCCATCTGGTAATACTATATCTACGCGTCCTCCTATGAACATCTATAGCTAAGTATCGTTCCATCTATATTAACGCTATCATTGGTCACATCTGTATCTTTACTGGACTCTGTCCTTTTCTACCTACCTCCTGATGAGCCTGATTCTATACAGGTGAAACGCGTTGAGGTCTGTGTAACATGATGTGCATATTTTAAAACGTGCGTATTATTTATTTATCTGAGAGGATTGGTGATTTCCTGAGTATCTGGATCCCTCCCCACTCCTTCTTTCTGTATATGTTTATTTGAATCTCGGAGAGGACGGGTGGTGACTCTGATCACCTGAGCCACCTGCCTTTTCCCCTATTATATCTTGATATTATTGTTGTATACCCATCATTATTCCCTGGCTAGGGTCAAACTAGGGAGTTGACAGGTATAGGTTCGGGGACAGGGAACCTCCACCATCAGGGGGTTACCCTGGGCTGAGCAGTATTTAGGGCATTTAGGGTAAGCATCCAGTCTGCCCTGCCCTTTTTCCCTCAGACCCTATCGTACTTATATAATAATTTTTGATTTTGATCCTCGAACCACCGTAAGTCTATTGATAGGTTTTGTATCACTAGCACATGTTCTCAGTTAGGGGTTACTACTCCCCTGTCAAAAGAAATTTATATATAACCTTTTGAAATTGTAGTACTCACTGTCGGTATTTACATACCTATACCCACTGTATCACCAATAAAGGTATTTTTAAAAGTCACTTATTCTGAATAGCGATATCCTCAAAAACCCACGTGACAATATTAATCTAATAATAATCTAAACATTAGGCATTTTTTGTGATGACACATATTAGTCTGTTAAATCAGGGGCTATATAATTACCTGGAGAGACTGAGACCACCCCTCTAAATAGGCAGCACTCACTATTTTATAACTTTGTTTTTTCATTCATGCAAGGGTCATTCAGAGCAGGACATCTTTAGAAAGCCTATCATCATCTTGTAAAATAATCTGATGGAGGTTTAGGGGATGTACAGTATATGCAATGAAAGGTCCCCATTAGGTACAGTAATTAATCCTGAGTGTGTACTTGCAAAAGGTAATGTTTTAAAATATCTCTACACTCTATGGTATGTCACCCACATCCACAAACTGATGTTTTAGGCTTTTCCTTTGTGTCCTTTTATTAAAGTACGGACAAGGTCTAATATAGCTGTATACGATTTTACGATGCTTGGGGTGCTGGCGTCTCCATTATTTATATTGTGTCTGACTCTCAGTGACCTGAATCTAAATAAATTGTAAAAATTACCAAAATGCAATTGTTCTTTGACTTCTCAATTCAAAGCTTTCTTTGGCAAGGTATTTTTCTATACTTAAGTACCACTAAGCCTGACATACAATCACCCTGCGTTATTAAAAACAATATTGGCTAGCTTTATTGTATTGTTATATTCTTTGTCTTCATTCAGTATTCTGCTATGTAATGTTTGTACTTTATGTAGTGTTAAATTGACTTATATTTTACAAGGCTATTCCGTATAACAGAAAAGCTCAATCCCCCTTCTTTGAAAGTACTGGTGCATTTGTTTTATTTTATCCTATTGATATATGTTGATAAGTGTCCTTATATTTTTGATCTTAAAAAGGATTTTCTCAGAGGAAATGTTTAAAGGAATATTCCACCAAAAGGCTTTTATGACTGTCAATCAGAAATGTCACAGAAGTGGTGGCCATCGGCTACTGCATCAGATATTTAATTGCATGAAATTTGGAACACAATTCACAAAACAAACATTTAAAGAGGACCTTTCATGCGATTTTATTAAGGGAGATATATACCTGTACCCCGCTGTGCCCCGTCGGATTTCTCCTGCTCAGTATGCTAATACTGAGCAGCGGAGCAATGAGGAGGAGACTGAGTCTTTCTCCGTGTGGGCGTCTCCTTCTCCCCTGGCTGTGACGCTCTGCGCTGTGATTGGACAGCGCTACTGCCAGGTGAGAAGGGGACGCCCACGGAGAAATACTCAGTCTCCTCCTCATTGCTCCGCTGCTCAGTATTAGCATACTGAGTGGAAGAAATCTGGTGGGGCATAGGAGGCATATTTTAAAAAATCAAGCAGGGTGGCAGCATCAGCAGGGGGTACCCCACAAGTACAGGTATATATCTACCTTAATAAAATCGCATGAGAGGTCCTTTTTAAAGCAGATCTGCCCCATTGGACATTCTGTACTATCTGCAGGAACCGTTCTATAGAGCATAAGGAGGTTAATTAGTCTAGAGGGCAATCTGGACACCACTCTTTGTATACATATACATCAATAAAGGGGAGGTTAGGCTATGTGCACCCCACATTCTTGTCTTCAAACGAATGCGGTCTCAACATATACACCCAATAAATAAAGTACCTCCTATGGAATGCTCTGACATAGTGATGTCTCCTTAATTTTCCTCTTGGTTCAACATTTCCCAAGATGTGTGGCATGAGATCAGCAGTTTTGAAAACTATATGAATTGTGATACTCTGTGACAAGATGTCAACATTACAAGCAACAGGAATTCACTTGCCTCATCCTGCCTGTTCACTAACATTGTTTAAGGTAGTTAATATGCTGGGTGAAGTTACTGTCTAGTTTGGCCTAGTTAATTTTGTGAGAAGCTGTTGATTGCTTAGCCTTTAAAAATCCAGTTCTCTTGCTGCTCTGGTTGATGGGAATAGACTATGCTCTGTGTATTTGTTTCCAGATTCCAGTCCAATGTATCCTGGGACCTGTTCCAGTCATTCATTGCTGTTAGCATTGAATGTTTTTGCATATTAGTTCTCTGTGATTCTTTAGTTCGGCCGAATTGGTTGGGCAATTCAATTCGGAGATAAATAAATTATTGAAAGTCCTCCAATTGCCCCAAAGACATTTCAATGACATTCTGGGGTCTTATAAGGCTGTTTACAACTCATTTCAAGCTCTTTAATGCCAAGACAGCATTAGTCATCTTAATATGACAGAAACATATGTGGCTGTGGATAAACACATGGCTGTTGGTAGTAACAAACAGCCAGCTATATTTGTTCCTGGTCAAGTCTGTGCCTGATGGTTGTGTGCTAAGCCTAGCCAAGACATATTGATTCCTGGTCAAGTCCATTTCTGCTGCATGTCTGTTCCTGGTCAAGTCTGTTCTTGATGGTAGCCTGACTGCTAACTGCAACTGATGTTGGTTCCTGGTCAAAGCTGTTCCTGATACCAGCCAGCCTGCTTGCTACTTCTGTTCCTGGTCAAGTCAAATTTTGGCTTTCTACTTCCTAGACAAACCATGTAGATTCCTGGTAAAGCCTGTTGCGGATGCCAGTCTGCCTGCTGCATCTGTTTACAGTCAAGTCAGTATAACTACTCCAGGTGTGCTTAAACTCCACTTCATTGCTGTCTGTCCACAGCTAGACATGGTATAACTGTAAGCCAAGCCACAACTCTACTACTCCAGGTGTTTTTCAGTAATGCTGATGCATGGTCACAGCTTAGCCTTGTACAGCATTAGTCCTGTTGAGATATTTCAAGCTACGTCTTGTTTAGGTTTGTGCCAGCCTACCTTACCCTCGGCTAATCAAACTCAAAACAGTTGTGTTGTAACTATGATTCTGCTATTCCATGTGTTACGTTGGTTATTCTATGCTGCATCGTAGGTTGTTGTTTCATTTTGCTATTTCATTATGCATTGACTCTATTTCATTTGTCAACTCCACTGTCCTATGTCATCTCAGCTCCAGATACTGCTCACCTGAGCCTATATGTTTTCTTTGGACTCTGTTCCTGTTCCAGGTTGGCTATCCTGCCTTAAAGGGGTTATCCGAGTTATTTTTTTGTTCTTTCTATGTTCCTAACTAGGCAAATAACAACTTTACAATAAACTCACTTTATCTGCAGTGCCTGGTTTATCAGATTTGACTGAGGGTTACATGACCTGTGATGTCAGCTTCTCTCCCTGCTCTGATAAAGTTTGTTTACAAGCACCTTGGCTGAACTACAGGTCAATGTTGAAAGAGTAGGGAATGACATTCCGCAAGAAGACATCTTGCATTGTATAACCGTTTTATTGCAGAGGGGCAGTCTGTATACTTTGTCAGTTTCAGCCTATCAGGGGGTTGATCAGGGGTTAGAACAAAAAAATACATACTCACCTCATCCATTTGATTGCAGAGAGGCCGTCACCGCCATCTTGATCAAAGAAAATGCACCAATTCTTGCGTGTGCTGACTTGATGACATCACAGTTCCCACCCAGTGTGATGACATGGTGTCGTCACACGTCAGCGCGCATGAATTGGCACATTTTCTTCAATCAAGATGGATATGACAGCCTCTCTGCAATCAAATGGATGAGGTATGTTTTTTTTTTTCTTTTACTGCCATTTCAGGAAAAATGTATTCATTACCAGGAAGCGACAAGAAATTCGGATTCGTGGTGAATAGAATTTTTTCTGAAATTTGGGTCTGTAAAGTGTTGTGGCTGCAGAATATGTTAACACTATATAAGTGAGTAAAATAAATAAATCATGATTGGGATGAGGAGAAGTCAGAGTCAGGGGCTCACCCCTGCCACGGGGTGATTCGAGCTTTGAGCCTCACTAGTGAGAAGAGGTCTTAATAAAGGTGCCCCTATATTATACTTTAACATATGCAAAACATATCATCCTTTAACCCCCCCCCCCCAAATTACATAGGGTTTTCCCAACCTTAAATAAGTTTGTTTTCTGTGTTTTATTTCTTAATGGAGTTGACAGGAACAGTGCTGTCTTAAAGTTTAAGGGGTTGTCTCACTTCAGCATATTACATTTATTATGTAGAGAAAATTAAGACAAGGCAATTACTAATGTATTGTGATTGTCCATATTGTCTCCTTTGCTGGCTGGATTAATTTTTCCGTCAAATTATACACTGCTACTTTCAATGATTATGACCACACTGCAATCCAGCACTACAATAGTGGTCATGCTTGCACATTATAGGAAAAAGCACCAGCCTAGGCATACTCTCGCAGTCCTAGCCACCAGAGAGGCCGTCTCTTTTTTCCCATAGCATGGAAGTACAGCCACCACTGTGCTGGACTGCAGGATGGCCGTAACCATGGAAACTGCTCTTCTAGAGTTAATCCTTCCCCCTTGATTTTTTTGTCAAGCTGTTAGCTAAGGTGCTGATCAGCCTTCCTATTTAGCTGGGCTCGTTGCTCCATCTTATTGCCTGAGCTTTGGATATTATAGTGTTTGCTAGTCCTAGTAAAGGTGTGCTTTTTCTGTCAGCCTGTGTACGAACCCTGCCTGTTTCTTGACTCTGATCTTTCAATGCTTGCCCCGTCTTCAGATTGCTTTCTCAGATACCTTTGACTGCTGCTTGCCCTGACCCCAGATTGCTTTCTTGTATACACTAGTACACTGCCGACCCAACCTGTCTTCCTGACTACACATACTGCCTGACTCCCTGGTGCCTTGCATCAGTGTCTCTGGTCCCTGTAAATCAGCTGCCAACTACACTGGGACTACTCCAGGAGGTAGCGGACTGGTTGGTTCCCTGCAGCAAAGTTCAGATCCTTGTATAGGGGTTATGGGAGGAAAACGAGGGGACCACCACGACAACACCTTTAAGTATAGCCCAAAGCCAAACCAATTAGTTGGTACAGGGTGTTACATAGTAACATAGTAACATAGTACATAAGGCTGAAAAAAGACATGTGTCCATCCAGTTCGGCCTGTCATCCTGCAAGTTGATCCAGAGGAAGGCAAAAAAAAAAACTGCTAGGTAGAAGCCAATTTTCCCCACTTAAGGGGGAATAAAAAATTCCTTTCCGACTCCAATCAGGCAATCAGAATAACTCCCTGGATCAACGACCCCTCTCTAGTAGCTATAGCCTGTAATATTATTACACTCCAGAAATACATCCAGGCCCCTCTTGAATTCCTTTATTGTACTCACCATCACCACCTCCTCAGGCAGAGAGTTCCATAGTCTCACTGCTCTTACTGTAAAGAATCCTCTTCTAATGGGGACTATTATCAGCTTAATTGCTTCTACTGCTGAAAGATTCTTTTCTTTTACCAGTAAATCATGGGGATAATGTCACTCCTCGTATGTATCAGACATTTCACCCAGTTTCTATATACAAAGTTTCTCATCACTAACTATGCCGCTTTCCCTCTTAAATTGTGTTTCTAATAAGCAGTTTTTCATTGGATGACTGCTAGGACATAACAACAATTCATTACGATCAGTCGGTTTCTGAAAAATATTAATTGAAAGCTCACCTTGTTCAATTTTCAGTACCAATGTATCCAGGAAGCTAATATTTCCAGTTTCACTATGTGCAGTAAATTGAAGATCAGCATTCGCAAGATTGTAAATAGTGTTGAGCGAATCAAAATTAAACGAATTGACTTTGATACGAATTTCAGGAAAAATTAGATTCACCACAAAACTGAATTTCCAGGCACTGCATGGTAACTAATCAATTTTTCCTGAAATGGCAGTAAAAAAAAACATACTCATCTCATCTATTTGTTAGCGGAGAGGCCGTTGCGGCCATCTTGATTGAAGAAAATGCGCCAAAACAGTCCCTGATTTACAACAGATATAGAATGTAACTTCATTGGAATATTCTTACACATTAATAGCTACAGTTGTATCATGTGGTATCAGTTGGTATCACACACAATGTGACCCCCACTTGTTAAGTTTTGTTTTATAACTACCTGAAATCAAGGACTGTTTTTGTGCTCACCCTATATTTTCTGACTTGTTGCTATCTCACAGTTTATATGCAGTCTATATAGCTTAGATAATTTTAAACAATATTTTCCTACTGTTGCTAATTTTGTGTGTATTTACTCAGCCTATGAACAAGGTTTGTGAGGGACCCAAATGTTAGGCAAAATATTGTGAGATGCTGGATGAATAAATAAAAGAAAGATACATTAATTGCACCTTATGAGTGCCATGGTTATTATTATTGAAAGGGTCTCTGTTCCCCGGATCAACCCTATACAACCAGGCATATACTGTAGCCTGCTAGGGTTGCTGACAGTGATTACAATAATACCTATCTTTTAACTGTAGATAGTGGTGTTGTGGGGAAATTTGAACTGTTATAAATATGCTAATGAGCAATTAGAGCACCAGGAGGCGGGCTTACACAGTTCAAGCACCGTTCCAATGACGCCCCTGGTGCTCCACAATGAAGGCCCTCTCCTTCAAATCCCACCCCCTCCCTTTAGATTAACAATGCTGCACCTCTGGTCTAGCACTGAGATCTTGTGCCTGCGTACCAGCTATCTACAACGGTGCGTATTCACAACATTGTCAGCTTCATCCCGATGAGTGAAGATGCATACTGTGCATGCGCCATTCGCGACACTGAACCCAGAAATGGTGGCCACGTGTGCAGTATGCACCTTTGATCATCGGGATGAAGCTGAAGATGTTGCAAATACGTGCCATTCTAGACAAGTGTGCAGGCTGTCAATCTAGAGGGAGGGGGTGTGATTTGAAGGAGAGGAGCGTCAGTATGGAGTACCAGGGGCGTCGCTGGAGTGTTGCTCGAACCGCATAAGCCCACCTCCAATAGCTCATTAGCATATTTACAATAGTTCAGATTTCTCCACAATTCTACTACTCATTGATAAAATATAGGTATATTTTTTTTTTATCCCTGGTTGCATATGGTTGATCTGGATGACAGAGCCTTTTGAAGTTTTGTGGAGTTTATTCTACTACAGAGCATGAGCCTCACTGACGTGAGCATGCTGACCAGAATATTACAAATGCTGGGACACTGTCCTGTGCATAGTCTTTGCCTACAAAAGAGAGAAAGCCCTCATATAGTTAAAAATGGCACTCATTCAGAGATCTGGAGGACATACTCAAAAGTCCAGGGCATGTGTCCTTGGTACCCAGAGCTATTGATGACAACATGTAGGCATCAGCTATCAAGCTAAATTTCATGGACTAAGAGTGAGGTGGTGATGGCTTGGCACCAAGAAAGCTTGTCCTTCCCCTGGGTATTGTTCTCTATGGCACAGCTAAAATAAACTAACTATACTTTAGTGCACTGAATGCATTTAACTCCTTTACATTTAAAGAAAACTGCACACATTTGGATGGATCCACAAAATAACTTTAAAGTGTTTGTGTTCCATGTTCTGTTCTCACAAAACTAGAAACAAAAGTACACAGGACAATAGAAAAAAAAACAATAAGAATAACTAAAGAAAACAAATCCTTGTTCTATGAAAGCAACAAATGACATGTCAGTAAGGAGAATACTCTTTAATTTGTTAGTGGTTTCAGGCTTCCCAATCACAAGCAAGACTTGAAGTAATGCCTTGTAGTTCTGCTACACTTTTTCTATGTGTTAGAGCAAAGCTGGAAACAAATACATGTGTTAAATTGATCTTTTATTTGACATTCTTAGCACATTCAACCAAACTTCTTCAAGTACACTCTTTGAGGATATCTGAAAAAGATTGGAGCCTGGATCAATATATCCTACCCACTTTCAAAATCCTTATTTTATATACATTGCTTAAAACAAAAACCAGGCTCTTAGTTTTTATCTTTCCATTTGTGTTCTATGTGGAAGACCTCGAAAAGACGAAAACAAATTATAGAACCACCTAAACCCTTCCACTCAACCGCATGAGCTTTAGGTAATGAATTTATCTCACGTTCTATTTATTTTCAATTCCAGTTCAAAGCTTCTATTAGCTCCTTGATCTATAAACATATTTGCTTTTCCATCTCCCACCCAACATGTTCTCATCAAATTCTTTTAACCAAGATCAAAACTAGGGATCCTTTTTATCATATTTAGACCTCTTTCTTCTCTTCTCCTCACATTTCGTAATGTTAAGAAAAAACCCTCAAGCTAATTCGCGGAACATGCAAATTGATCTGCATAAATATGTCAACAATATATTAAAAGTATCAGATTAATGACGTGACAATCTTGGCATTTGGCCATCGGATGATTGAGCAGTGAATGCTGAATGATGTTGCAAATGTGCTTTTTTATTGGACATCTCATTCACTTCCAGTCGCAATTGATATCGTTGGCAGAAAATGTGCTAGCTGTTAATAGCCATGAATAAATGCAAGATGTACAAAGTGAGCAACCTGCTTTCAAGTCCCACATTCTAAATGGAATCATTCTTACATTTTTGGAGTAACTCCCATTTATCATTAAAGTGGCAGGGGATGCATAACACATCACTGTTCAAAGCAAAATACATGTAAATGCATTGACCATTATGAATTCTGAAAAGAGGAGCACAGTTTTTCCTACCAATAGCAATTAAATGCAAGTCCATAGCAAAACTGACAGTGCCAGTGTTAGACTAGTGTACCTTGAGGTAACCAGAAAAAAGTACTCGGAGGACCACCTACTTATAATGTCCACTTTTAACTCCAACCTACAGTATACAGTAGTTATCTGTGAACACAGGCTGGAACGTAATTACTATATAGGTGTTGGAGAGGCCAGAGTTGCACCAAAGAACTCAAAGGTCCCTCTGCCACATACAAAGATACCAGTATTGTAAAAGGCACATGGTAGGTGTATATGTGTGTGGGTTGTTATAGATTTGACACCTTTGTTCACAGGTCATATAATTAGCAATGGCTAGCAGGTTATATATAGATCAACTTGGAGCAAATTTTCCTTTGCAGCAAATGATGGCCTTCAAATCAGCTGAAAAGAGGATTGTCTTCTAATGGACCTTTTGAGGTTTATATCTATCTTGCAACCTGGACCCAAAAGAGAGATGCTTGGTACTCTGGTGGGTCAGTCTGACATTGAAAAAATAATTTTGACTTAGAAAAGTCTTTTATATAACCACCAGCTTTTCTAGGACAGCGTATATTTTTCCATGCCCCGCTTATTCTTTATAAAGAGCACAATTATTTTCTTTAAACATAAATAGTAGAACTGATCAAATCAATTATAAACTAATTGGATTCATTACAAAAATTCTGCTGCTGAAATAATCCAAAATTTTGGCGATTTGCTTTGAACGAATCATGCAAAACGGCAACAGGAAGGATAAAAATGGAGGAACACAGCAATTCAAAGTTTCTACAGTTCATAAGTGTTTTATAGGTTTATTGCCAGCACCTTCAACACTAGCATCAATAGCATACATTCTGCTGCAAACACATTTTATCACATCAAGATACCATACATTATTAGTGAATATATTGTGCTGCAAGAACAGCATTTATATACTAGTTTCTGTTAATTCATTGTAAGGCGTCAAGATACAGTGTATTGTTAGTGAACACTTTATACTGTAATAACTACAGTATATTGATACAGCAGTTTCATTTTATGCATTTTATTTCCATTGTAAATTGTCAATAAATGGGCGCAGAGTGTTTGTGAAAGGGGAATGACTTTTATTTTCACCTCTGTGTTTAAATTACAGAAAAGAAAACTATATCGTCCTCATAATAAAATGTCTGATAAACAGAAGTGTAAAACAAAAACCCATGCCTTATCATCCAAGTGTCAGAATGTGAGTGGCTGTAAAAGTGCAAACAGCAGTAGTAGTAGTAGTAGTAGTAGTAGTGGTGGTAGTAGTAGCATCAGGCCACAGTTCTCACTGGCTTCCAATAGGTACCACATTATTATAGAGGACAAAGAGGATGACATTGTGGACTGGAATGGCTCAGTCCACAGCAGGATAACATTTAGGTCACCTCTGAGTCTGAAATTGTTCCTTGGAGTCAGGCGTCACAATATTCCTTCTGCTCGAGGGAATCGGCACCTGTATGTGGACCCACTGGACTGACCTTTGGGTGGTACGAGACACCCAGAGGGTGGTGGGAGGCCAGAGGCCCATCAGATGGAAGCGTATTCAGGGTACAAAGGCTGAGATCAAATCAGGCAGCAATGAGGCAAAGTCCATGAATGTAGTCCTAGGCTAGGGGCAGGCAGCAAATAGGAAAAGTCAGTTGCTTGGAGGTTTTATTCTGTGCACATAATAGACAGGCAGCGACAAACTCGGATATCTTTCTGCATGGGTGGCCGCCAGTACCATTGAGTGATGAATCTGGATGTTTTTTTGCTGACCTGTGACTTTTGAAGAATGACCCCAGTGTAAGACCCATCTCCTGAGAGACTCAGCAACAAAAGTCTGGGATCTCAGATAACTTGACAAGGGAGACAGAAATTTTTGCAGGATCAATGATGTGCTGAGGCTCTTCCTCCTGATCAGTAGAGTCAAAGGACCTGGAAAGAGCATCTGCTTTGATGTTCTTATCTGCAACACGGAAGTAAAGAATGAAATCAAATAGGTAAGATTCTTCTGGTCAGTATAGATCACCACAGGATGAGCCACTTCTTCCAGAAGGTACCGCCATTCCTTCAATGCCATCTTAATGGCCAACAACTCTCTGTCCCCAATCAAGTACATGCGCACAAGAGCGGAGAATGCCCTGGAGAAGAAGCCACAGGTTGTCATCTTAACCCGAGGAAGACTTTTGTGAAAGCACCTCCCCAGCTCCGATAGACGATGCATCCACCTCCAGAAAAAAATGCTTACTGGCATCAGGGCAATGGATTACCGGAGCCATAGAGAAGGCCTGCTTCAAGGCTTGAAAGGTTGATTCAGCCTCTGCTGTCCAACTCTTGGGATTCACACCCTTGCGGGTCAAGGCTGAGATGGGAGCTATCAGGGAAGAGAAGTGCAGCACGAGCTGGCGCTAGTAGTTGGCGAACCCCAAGCAATGTTATATTGCCTTTAGGCCAGAAGGACGAGGCCACTTCTAAATCATAGACAGCTCCTCAGGATCCATCTGCAGGCCAGTATCAGATATTATGTACCCCAGAAATGGAAGCGAGGACTGTTCAAAAATACATTTTTCGAATTTGCAGTACAGATGATTCTATTTTAATCTTTGCAAGACCAAACGGACCTGTCTCCAGTGGGAGACCAAATCTGGGGAGCAAACAAGAATGTCATCGAGATATACACTGTGAAAAAGTAGGATGGCTCACCTGTACACTGTATGGAAAGGGTGCACTGATCTCAGTGACTCACCCTGTCACTACATAAAATGTAAAATAAAATGGAAGAGATCGGCACTCCACTTATAGAATCACTCTGAGAAACAATTTATTCATAGGCTAAGTAAATAATAATACATAATTAATATAAAATCTGAAAAAAAAACTGAACAAATAAAATAACTAATAAAAACACAATAACTGTAATAAAAACCTTAATAAATACGGGGCACAATTATAAATAAATAAATAGATAAATAATCAATGAGTCGAGATAAAAAGCAATAGGCTGGGCAGCACTGCAAACAAGGTAGAAACTGGAGTGCCAGCGGCCACGGAAGTGATCCAACATCCAGATCAATATAAAAATAAAAAATTCCACGGCAATTCCAAAAAATAAATAATGTGCTTATTACACCAGGTGCGACGTTTCGGTCCTCTCAATGGATTCTTTTTCAAGCAATACCAATGAGTTGAAATACACTGCGTGCAGAATTATTAGGCAAATGAGTATTTTGACCACATCATCCTCTTTATGCATGTTGTCTTACTCCAAGCTGTATAGGCTCGAAAGCCTACTACCAATTAAGCATATTAGGTGATGTGCATCTCTGTAATGAGAAGGGGTGTGGTCTAATGACATCAACACCCTATATTAGGTGTGCATAATTATTAGGCAACTTCCTTTCCTTTGGCAAAATGGGTCAAAAGAAGGACTTGACAGGTTCAGAAAAGTCAAAAATAGTGAGATATCTTGCAGAGGGATGCAGCACTCTTAAAATTGCAAAGCTTCTGAAGCGTGATCATCGAACAATCAAGCGTTTCATTCAAAATAGTCAACAGGGTCGCAAGAAGCGTGTGGAAAAACCAAGGCGCAAAATAACTGCCTATGAACTGAGAAAAGTCAAGCGTGCAGCTGCCAAGATGCCACTTGCCACCAGTTTGGCCATATTTCAGAGCTGCAACATCACTGGAGTGCCCAAAAGCACAAGGTGTGCAATACTCAGAGACATGGCTAAGGTAAGAAAGGCTGAAAGACGACCACCACTGAACAAGACACACAAGCTGAAACGTCAAGACTGGGCCAAGAAATATCTCAAGACTGATTTTTCTAAGGTTTTATGGACTGATGAAATGAGAGTGAGTCTTGATGGGCCAGATGGATGGGCCCGTGGCTGGATTGGTAAAGGGCAGAGAGCTCCAGTCCGACTCAGACGCCAGCAAGGTGGAGGTGGAGTACTGGTTTGGGCTGGTATCATCAAAGATGAGCTTGTGGGGCCTTTTCGAGTTGAGGATGGAGTCAAGCTCAACTCCCAGTCCTACTGCCAGTTTCTGGAAGACACCTTCTTCAAGCAGTGGTACAGGAAGAAGTCTGCATCCTTCAAGAAAAACATGATTTTCATGCAGGACAATGCTCCATCACACGCGTCCAAGTACTCCACAGCGTGGCTGGCAAGAAAGGGTATAAAAGAAGAAAATCTAATGACATGGCCTCCTTGTTCACCTGATCTGAACCCCATTGAGAACCTGTGGTCCATCATCAAATGTGAGATTTACAAGGAGGGAAAACAGTACACCTCTCTGAACAGTGTCTGGGAGGCTGTGGTTGCTGCTGCACGCAATGTTGATGGTGAACAGATCAAAACACTGACAGAATCCATGGATGGCAGGCTTTTGAGTGTCCTTGCAAAGAAAGGTGGCTATATTGGTCACTGATTTGTTTTTGTTTTGTTTTTGAATGTCAGAAATGTATATTTGTGAATGTTGAGATGTTATATTGGTTTCACTGGTAAAAATAAATAATTGAAATGGGTATATATTTGTTTTTTGTTAAGTTGCCTAATAATTATGCACAGTAATAGTCACCTGCACACACAGATATCCCCCTAAAATAGCTAAAACTAAAAACAAACTAAAAACTACTTCCAAAAATATTCAGCTTTGATATTAATGAGTTTTTTGGGTTCATTGAGAACATGGTTGTTGTTCAATAATAAAATTAATCCTCAAAAATACAACTTGCCTAATAATTCTGCACTCCCTGTAGATATCTGAAAGTCTATCCAATTCACTCTGTGTTTAAGGTGTATTTTAAACACAATAGCAGTTCATATCTCAGATATCTCCTTATTTATATAAGTATAATCGGCATCTCTCACATCAAGTTGTTGCCACAACTTTATATTGATAAGTGCCACCTGTTGTATTTTATTTGTTTTGCTTGATGTCCAATAATTCCACTGTAATTGTGCACATGGGTTTTGTCTCTTTAAGTCAACACCAAGTGGACTGTAATATGTCCTTCTATTGAACAGGTTTTGGTTATATGTTGATTATATCCACTGAAGGCATAAAAGTCACTTGTTACATGTTGTGAAGCATTCCCATATATTCCCATGTATGGGGTTTCGTATAGGTGTCCATTCAAGGGTTAATAACCAATGTTTCAACTGAATACTCTATGCAAAATATTACGGTAGCTGTGTTAATTATTTCAGCGTAATATGTACACAAATCAAATATATATCCTTACTCACGGTTTTGTTGTTAAGGTATAGAGGTCTAGTGCCTGCCATGGCGTCCCAAGTGGTCTCAGGCACTACAATCTTACCTCTGAATCTTCTCTCCTGCCTGCGAGTAATAGACCCAGCTCGTTCACTTGTGCGAGGTGACTTGTATGTTTGTAGAAGGCACAATCAGTGTGCCATGTGGTATATAGAAGCCAGTAGTCAGTCTTTCAGCTTCAGATGAGAACAATCCTGAAGTGCTCCATATATTGTTTAAGCTTGATTATAGATAACAGTCCATCTTACAGTGTTCATACGTAGGGGGCAAATAAACACCAAACGCATTTCGGAACATTCACTGTTCCTTCCTCAGTGGTCAAGCCCCCATGTCATCTGTAGTGACTTTAAATACTGTGTGGGTGTCACGATGCGCTCTGTGCATGGTTCCAGGAGGCTGGGACGGCCGAGGTGCGCTCGCGTCATCAGCGCGCCTGGCGTCGCCCGTTCCCGTGGTAACCACACTGGGGCCGAGTGCCGAGCTGATCACTCGGTGCTCTGCTGTATTGGAACTCAGGAGTCATGTGACGCTGGCCACATCACATGACTCCACTAGCGCCCTATTAAAACAGGCAATCTGCTGGCCACAGATTGCCTGTTATTGAGGTCCTTCCTGCGATATACTTACCTGATTTGTTGGTCCTGCTTGTCTTCTGATTACCCGTCCGTCTCATCCCTTGGTCTTGGCGTTTCCTCCTGGTTCTGACTCCGACTTCTCCTGACGATCCTCCGCTTGCTCCTCTAGTACCGTGCTGCTCTCTTGATTTCTGACTTGCTTGTTTGACTACTCTGTTGCATGTATTGTCTGTCTTCCCTGCACTTATCCTAGCTGAGGGTTTGTCGACCAGTTGTCCTTTGTCGCTAGGACTTGCGAGGCAAGTAGGCAGGGACAGGGGCACGGGTTGAGCTCTCTTCTGAGGAACCCATGCAGGTCAGGTTGACTCGTAGAGATCAGCGTCGCCGATGAGGGGCTTGCTTCTATTGTGGAGACTCAGATCATTGAATAAACCAGTGCTACAAGAAACCTTCCTCTGGTAAATCTACCAAGACGGGAGAGCTTAAGAACCCGGTATTTCCTAACGTGGTCAAGAGTAAGTTACTAGTACCAATTACTGTCTCCATGGGAGATAACAAATGTTCTGGTAATGCTTTTATCGACTCTGGTTCTGCTGCCAACTTTATTGATCAGAAATTTGCATTAGAGTTGGGTATTCTGATTTTGACACTACCCACTCCCATCCACATCATGGCTATCGATTCCATCCTGCCTGGTGGGTGGTACCGTGAAGTATTCTACCCCTGAGATATCCTTGACTGTGGGGGTGTGTCACTTCAAAATATGCTCCCTGTTGGTTCTTGAAAACTTACCAGTAGAGGTAGTACTGTGAATGCCTTGGCTCCAATTACATAATCCCATTATTGACTGGACCAAGGGGGAACTGGTGAAATGGGGGGTTGGATGGGGCTCGTGCTTGTCTGTGGTGCAAGCGGGGATCTCAGCAGAATCTGATACATTGCCTTTAGTCATAAAGGAATATATGGATGTATTCTCCTCCTCAAACCCTGAGTCACTACCGCCCCATAGGTCTTATGATTGCGCCATTGAATTGGTAGAGGGTGCCAGGTTTCCCAAGGGATGCATCTATAATCTTTCTAGACCTGAACGCAAGGCCATGGAGGATTATGTTAAAGAGAGTCTCAGTAAGGGACACATTAGGCCTTCTGTATCTCCTATGGGTACGGAATTTTCTTTGTCAAAAAGAAAGACGGAGGCCTCAGACCTTGTATTGATTATCGGGAGTTAAATAAGATTACGATTAAGAATCAATACTCCCTCCCGTTGATTCTCGATCTGTTTAATCAAGTACTGGGGGCTTCCTGGTTATCTAAAATTGATATGAAGGGGCATATAATTTAATTCGAATTACGGAGGGAGACGAGTGGAAGACAGCTTTCAATACTCCAGCTGGACACTTTGAATATCTTGTAATGCCTTTTGGACTCAGCAATGCGGACCTGGATAACTGGTCTGTTGAAGCTACTGAAGCATTTGAAACTCTTAAAAAGGCCTTCAGTAGTGCTCCTGTTTTGATTCAGAAGGATCAAGAGAGACCTGTCATTGTGGAGGTGGATGCCTCTGAGGACGGAGTAGGGGCGGTCCTCTCACAAGGCCCCGTTAGTCTTACCAATTTAAGGCCTTGTGCCTTCTTTTCCAGAAAATTTTCTCCAACTGAGAGAAATTATAACGTGGGGAATCATGAATTGCTGGCCATTCAAGGATGTCAAGTGTTGGCCTGCGAGGTGTGAGCCAAGTCTAAAACCCCTAAAACTTGCCCTGCTGGTGCGTTGCGACCCCTACCCATTCCCAGTAGACCCTGGTCTCATATTTCTATGGATTTCATCACGGACCTGCCACCTGCAGAGGGTAAAACTGTGGTTTGGGTAGTGGTTGATAGGTTCAATAAGATGGTACATTTTGTTCCTCTTGCTAAGCTTACTAATGCTAAGACTCTGGCCTCTGTATTTGTAGAACAAATTGTACATTTGCACGGTATTTCCGAGAACATTGTATTTGATAGGGGTGTCTAGTTTGTGTCAAGATTTTGGAGAGCCTTCTGTCTCATTGCCTTTCTTGTCTGTCTATCATCCTGAGAGTAACAGGCAGATGGAACGACTTAATCAGTCTGTGGAACAGTTTCTCAGGTCATACGTCTCCGATGATCAACAATTATGGGTTAAGTACCTTTGCGATAAACAACCATGTGAATTCCTCCGCTGGTGTCTCCCCATTCTTTTGTAATTACGGTTTCCATCCTCGTTTTCATTCTGGGTCATCCGTCTCCTCGTCTAACCCAGAGGCGGATAAGGTCTAGTCAGAACTGTGCACAGTTTGGGCTCAGGTTTAGTCGAACCTAGAAAAAGCTCAAAATAATCAAAAAATCTAAACAAATAAGAAACGCTCTAAGAGGATGGATTTTCAGGTTGTTGAGAAGGTGTGGCTATCTTCTAAAAAAATGTGCCTCTTAAGGTGGCCTCCAAAAAGTTTGCACCTCACTTTATAGGTCCGTACGAGATTACGGAGGTAATAAATCCAGTATCTTTTAGGTTGAAGCTGCCCAAATCTTTCCACATTCATGACGTCTTCCACAAATCGCTTAAAAAACATACTGCCCCTGTTGTTCCTTTACAGTCCGCTTCGCCGCCGGTACTGGTTAATGATTCCGAGGAGTTTGTGGTTTCCAAGATCTTGGATGTTAGGAGAGTCCATAACTCTTTACAGTACCTGGTGCACTGGAAAGGCTATGGACCGGAGGAAAGGTCCTGGGTACCAGCTAAGGATGTTCATGCCTCTAGACTTGTTAATAAATTTCATGTGGAACATCCTGAGAAGCTGTCACCTGGGGTCTTGGGTCCAGTGGCCCCGTGTGGAGGGGGGGTACTGTCAAGATGTGCTCTGTGTGTGGTTCCAGGACGCGGGGACGGCCGAGGTGCACTCACGTCATCAGCGCGCCCGGCTGTATTGGAACTCAGGAGTCATGTGACGCTGGTCACGTCACATGACTCCACTAGCGCCCTTTTTCAACAGGCAATCTGCTGGCCACAGATTGTTATTGAGGTCCTTCCTGCGATATACTTACCTGATTTGTTGGTCCTGCTTGTCTTCTGATTACCCGTCTCATCCCTTGGTCTTGGCGTTTCGTCTTGGTTCTGACTCCGGCTTCTCCTGACGATCCTCCGCTTGCTTCTCTGGTACCGTGCTGCTCTCCTGATTTCTGAGTCGGCTTGTTTGACTACTCTGTTGCATGTATTATCTGTCTTCCCTGCACATATCCTAGCTGAGGGTTTGTCGACCAGTTGTCCCTTGTCGCTAGGACTTGCGAGGCAAGTAGGCGGGGACAGGGGCGTGGGTTGAGCTCAGTGGTCACTTCCCCACCCCCTATGTGTGTGACAGTGGGTTCATGGGATATTAAGGTCATGATAAAACTTGGAATGGATTCATTCAGATTTTTGCTCTAGACGGTTTTTACATTTCCATAGCAGGTATATAGGGATTATTTGCCCAAAAATAGTAGAATGATGCCCATATTTTTCCTTTAGACAACACATAAAAATGCCAAAGGGGATGTGCACCATAATCTTAATGCTTTTTATATCTACATATACATAGACAACAATAAAAATTCATAAAACATAAAAATCGCCCAAAAAGATAGTTGCGGTTTTGATGCGGTTCATGTTAAAAAGGTTTCAAAATGGATAATCATATTAATATTTTTATTTTTATTTCTGAATATATATAGCTAATAGTAAACTACAGTCGTGGCCAAAAGTTTTGAGAATGACACAAATATTAGTTTTCACAAAGTTTGCTGCTAAACTGCTTTTAGATCTTTGTTTCAGTTGTTTCTGTGATGTAGTGAAATATAATTACACGCACTTCATACGTTTCAAAGGCTTTTATCGACAATTACATGACATTAATGCAAAGAGTCAGTATTTGCAGTGTTGGCCCTTCTTTTTCAGGATCTCTGCAATTCGACTGGGCATGCGCACAATCAACTTCTGGGCCAATTCCTGACTGATAACAACCTATTCTTTCATAATCACTTCTTGGAGTTTGTCAGAATTAGTGGGTTTTTGTTTGTCCACCCGCCTCTTGAGGATTGACCACAAGTTCTCAATGGGATTAAGATCTGGGGAGTTTCCAGGCCATGGACCCAAAATATCAACGTTTTGGTCCCCGAGCCACTTAGTTATCACTTTTGCCTTATGGCACGGTGCTCAATCGTGCTGGAAAATGCATTGTTCTTCACCAAACTGTTGTTGGATTGTTGGAAGAATTTGCTGTTGGAGGGTGTTTTGGTACCATTCTTTATTCATGGCTGTGTTTTTGGGCAAAATTGTGAGTGAGCCCACTCCCTTGGATGAGAAGCAACCCCACACATGAATGGTCTCAGGATGCTTTACTGTTGGCATGACACAGGACTGATGGTAGCGCTCACCTTTTCTTCTCTGGACAAGCATTTTTCCAGATGCCCCAAACAATCGGAGAGAGGCTTCATCGGAGAATATGACTTTGCCCCAGTCCTCAGCAGTCCATTCACCAAACTTTCTGCAGAAGATCAATCTGTCCCTGATGTTTTTTTTTGGAGAGAAGTGGCTTCTTTGCTGCCCTTCTTGATACCAGGCCATCTTCCAAAAGTCTTCGCCTCACTGTGCGTGCAGATGCGCTCACACCTGCCTGCTGCCATTTCTGAGCAAGCTCTGCACTGGTAGCACTCCGATCCCGCAGCTGAATCCTCTTTAGGAGACGATCCTGGCGCTTGCTGGACTTTCTTGGACGCCCTGAAGCCTTCTTAACAAGAATTGAACCTCTTTCCTTGAGGTTCTTGATGATCCTATAAATTGTTGATTGAGGTGCAATCTTAGTAGCCACAATATCCTTGCCTTTGAAGCCATTTTTATGCAACGCAATGATGGCTGCACGCGTTTCTTTGCAGGTCACCATGGTTAACAATGGAAGAACAATGATTTCAAGCATCACCCTCCTTTTAACATGTCAAGTCTGCCATTTTAACCCAATCAGCCTGACATAATGATCTCCAGCCTTGTGCTCGTCAACATTCTCACCTGAGTTAACAAGACGATTACTGAAATGATCTCAGCAGGTCCTTTAATGACAGCAACAAAATACAGTGGAAAGTTTTTTTTGGGATTAAGTTAATTTTCATGGCAAAGAAGGACTATGCATTTCATCTGATCACTCTTCATAACATTCTGGAGTATATGCAAATTGCTATTATAAAAACTTAAGCAGCAACTTTTCCAATTTCCAATATTTATGTCATTCTCAAAACTTTTGGCCACGACTGTATATAACATCATCCTAAAGAAATATATGCCGTTTTAATGCAAATTAATGCAATTTTTTTTAGAGAAAGGGGTCATGGTAATATGCATTTCACCTATTGTGCTATATACTGGGTTCTATATTTATGTTTTTTGTATTTTGTATTGTACATTTTTTTCTTCTTATCTAGATGGAATTCAGTTTCTAGAAGTGAAGATATATGGGTGGGGGCTTTCTGCTAAGGGGGGGCCGAGCACCATTAATTGGTACAAAACTCGGTCCTCCGTCGGCGAGGGACACCCACCCAGGACTATAAGAAACTGAAAAGTTCCAGTTCGGCATTCAAGCCCCCATGTAAGATTGAGTTGAATTCAAATATGTTTCTTGATTCTATTCTAGACATTCTACTAATATGTCTACTAATATGGGCCCCCCCTCTCCAATGTCTATCTGTTTCTAAGGCAGTATATATTATTCCAGTTGGATCTTTATTATGTGTTTGTTTGAAGTGGCTAGATAGCTAGTGTTTTTCATACCCGTTCTTAATGTTCGCAATATGTTCAGAAATTCTCTTTTTAAGAGTCTGTTTTGTTCTGCCAATGTACTGTCTATTACATGGGCATTGAATTATGTATATGACGTTCATAGAGTCACATGTTAAGTAGTCTTTTATTGCATGTACATGTGTGTTAGTTGTAGATTCTATTTTCATCGTTCTTTTCTGAAAAGTAGTAATTTTGCAATTAGTGCATCTCCCACATCTGTCCCAATCCTGTAATGCTTGCCCACTTTTGAATGGATATGTTCTTTTTATAATTTTTCTTAATGGAAGGGGCTATTTTGAGGCCCAAATTTGGGGCTCTAGTAAATGTTATTTGTAGGACACTGGAAACTAGTGGGCCTATAGTTTTGTCTTTAATGATATAACGCCAATGTTTTTTGATACTTTTTAGAGTCTTTTTGTATTGTGTGTTGTGCAGTAAGATCATTCTTACTGTTTCCTCTTCCCATTTATTTGGAGGGGTGATGTTGTCTTTAAAAAAATTTACCCTCTCCATATTCCGTACTTTAGTAAACGCATCATCAATTACTGACTGTGTATATGTTTTCTTTAAAAATTGTTGTTTCCTTTTTTCGGCTTCTTTTTCAAAGGTCTCTTCTTTTGTACAAATGCATTTAATACGCCAAAATTGTCCTAATGGGATATTCAAGAGCCATCCTGGCATTTGGCAGCTATTATATGAAATATAGCTGTTTTTGTTAACTAACTTTTGGTAGTATTACAAATTTGATGTTCATTTTCTACTGTAATTTATAGGTCTAAAAATTCTATAGATACATTGCTTATGTTTGATGTGAATTGTAAATTATATATGTTAATGTTTATTTATTTTAAAAACTTTTGAAGCTTATCTTCACCCTTGCACCAGATAAAAATGTCACCATTGATGTATCTTTGCAAGAGCACCAGATCTGTCTCCAGTTTGGGAGTAATAACCTCTTGCTCCCACTCCACCATAAATATATTAGCATAACTAGGGGCAAACCTAGTGCCCATGGCAGTACCCTGTATTTGCAAATAATAGTCAGTCCCAAAACAAATATAATTGTGTGTTAAGATGAAGTGTACACCTTCCACCAAATATTCTATTTGTTCCAAGGGTAGTTGATTGTCTTTTAGTAATTGTTTTTCCATAACTTCTATTCCTTGTTGGTGGTCAATAATGGTGTAAAGTGAGTTCACATCCAGGGTTCCTATTAACCAATGTGTGTCTCAATTTTCATATTTTCTATAGTTCGAATTATTTGTGTGGCATACTTTATATATGACATTGTCTATTTTACTGTAGTTTGCAGTAATTTGTCAATATATTGGGATAAATTTGAAGTGAGAGAATTGATCCCAGAAATAATTGAGCGTCCAGGTGGATTCAGTGGGTTTTTGTGTAGTTTAGGCAAACAATAAAATATAGGCAGCCTCGTTGTGTATTAAGTATAAATTTGTGCTCATGTTCTGATAAAATACCCTTCTCTAGACCCTTATCGCAGTATTGTATAAGCTCTGAATAATATTTCTTAGTGGGATCATTCTTCAGTTTTGTGTAAATGGTTGTGTCTATAAATTGTCTATTACATTCCATATTGTATTTTTCAGTGTCCAGAACAGCAATAGCTCCCCCCCCCCTCCCCCCTTTATCGGCCGGGCGGATAGTTATTCCCTCTTGTCTTTGTAGTTCTTTAATTGCTTTTATTTCTGTCCTCGTCAGGTTATTATTTCTTTTATATAAGAATGTCATTGAGGTACAGCACAATGCAGGAGTAGAGCAAGTGTCTAAAAATATAATTAACAAATTCCTTGTAGACTGCAGAGCCATTGCTTAGCCCAAAAGGAATCATCAGTTACTCATATTGACCGTCACGGGTGTTGAAGGTGGTCTTTCACTCATCCCCTTGGCAAATCCTGATCAGGTTGTAGGCCCCACGTACGTCTAATTTGGAGAATATTTTAGCTCCCCTGAGACAGTCAAACGACTCAGGAATAAGGGGAAGAGGGTATTTGTTCTTGACTTTGATCTTATCGAGACCCCTATAATCATTGCATGACCGGAGAGAGACATCTTTTTTCTTCACAAAGAAGAAGCCAGCGCCAGCCAGAGAGGATGATTTTCAGATAAATACTTTATCAAGATTTTCTTTAATGTACTCGGACATGGCTTATGTCTCTGCTGGTGATAGAGGATAAATACGACCATGGGGAGGCAAAGAACCAGGAACTGTCTCAGCCTCTTTCTTATCGAAGACATCCACGTAGGCATGATAAGCTGTGGGCAAACCCTGGAGATTTGGTGATACTTGAGGTGACCGGTACAGGAAAAAAGACACCTTTCTAGACAGGACTGTCCCCAATGAAGCATCTGTCCAGACCACCAATCAATAACAGGTTCATGGACACAGAGCCACGGAAGTCGCAGTAGGAGAGGATGGGACAGACTGTAATTTTACGGGTTCAGTAATAAATTCTATGGACTCGGATAAAGCCCTTCCATCGATGGATGATACATCAGAGTTCTCTGCAGGCCTCAAACAGGAATTGGATGACAATCCACTAGGCCTTGTTGCAGGAAGTTCCCTGCTGAAGCTAACGGATGAAATGCTCAGTCAGTTCACCGCACTAATAATTGTGTATCACTGCCTATTAAGCGGATTAAAATAAAAATAATAAATCTTTATTGGAAATTCTAGTGTAAAAAGGGCAAAACAATGGTTTCTCTTATTTCAGAGACAGGCCATAGTGGGATGTTATGGAAGGTGGGATACAGCAAATATTCACCCAACTTTCAATACCACCGTTACAACACTGGTGAGGGATCACTTTGTTTGAAAAGGCTCCCCACTACGTGATATGTGTTAATTGATTACACAGTGTGTTGTGACCGGTACATTCCCACACTGAATTAGTGGTCATGAGCAGGTGTGTAAAATGTTAACCACCTGTCCCAGTATCCACGTAATATAAACTGGATACCAGTGCTAAGCAGAGAGACTCTCCAATATTTCTGGGGTATTCTCACTGCTGGTCCATTATATCCACTGTGCCTTCCCACTGGAAAGAGTTAAACCTCCCACATGCGGTATTGGTAAGCCGCTATCAGGGGGCAACAAACCTAGGAGCCAATGTGTGCTTAGGCTCCAAAGTCACAGAAACAGTGGGATACAGCACAGTAAATAATGCTGTCACATATTCTTATCCTAAAAGGATTAGTGTACTCCGTACTGCGGTGTTAGTAAAGCCGCTAAAGGAGACACTTGGTGAGAGAGCTCTGATGGAGTACAGCACTCAGAGGATTAAAAAGCATGGTACAGTATGGCTACCTAAGCAGAAACTACTCCTCAGCCCGCTCGACGCGTTTCTGTGTCCATTGGGTCAGACACTTCGTCAGGAGCAGGGCAGAGGGGTGAGAGTAAAGATGTAGCTATTAAATTGGCGCCGGCGGTAGAACGCTGCACATGCCTTTGTGCAGCGCATTGGCACTATGGTGGCCATGCGCGCCCGCCGGATTCTGCTCAATATATACTGCTGCGCCCTAATGAGAGAGGAGAGGGCGCTGTCCGCTTGGACCAATGAGGGTAAGGTGGGCTTGGCTAAACATCGTGCCTCCGTCCATCCCTCAGGCCAAGTGATCGTATGTATGTATGTATGTCTCTCTTTCTTCATGTGGATAATTGGGGGAGCTAAAGGCGGCTGGAAACATAAAACAGGGGGATCAAACTTAACCTAAAAGGAGAAATGAGGGAGACACATCAAAAGGGTTTGGATATAAGTGCATATAAGCAGCTCAACCAGCGACATAAACTGTGGAGCTGTTCATATAACTGGGAGTAAATTAGTACTGAGGATGAAAAGACCCCCATCCAAATAGTATTTATTTTTTTTTTTAAAGGAAAATAGAGAGGTTGTGCACCATTATCGGACACCCAGAGGGAATCATAGACTAAATGTGCGGTGGCGGATGCCATCACTGCTGATACATGGTGAAACAGCAGACATCCATACACAAATTTGTCGCATTGCACGTGACTAATTACTAAATCAATAAAGCATGTAAAACTGCTAAATTCATTAAGTCCTTTAGGTATTTCCGTATTCAGACGGTAGATCCATTCCAATTCTTTTCTGAGCAATCTGTTGTCCAAATCTCCTCCTCTGGAAGATTGGCGCACTTGTTCAATGCCCTGGAATTGTATAACGTTGACACTGGCTCCTTGCACCTCATCGGTGTGTCATTTTTATTGCGGACATTGTTGAGGTGTTCTCCTATTCTTCGTTTGAATTCCAGTATAGTCTCGCCTACATATTGTAGGCCACAGTTATATGTCATAAGGTATATAACTGCTGTGGTTCTGCACGTAATAAAGGACCAGATATCGTACGTTTTCTGAGTCACTGAACAGGTAAAAGTCCTACCTATTTTAATTGAGTTGCAAGCGATGCAACCGCTACACCTAAATGTCCCCCTTTTACAATGGAAGAGTTGGCACCCACAGCCATTACGTCAAGGGATACCCAAAGGACAGTATCTTAGGGCAAGGCGAAACTGCTCTGAACTACTTGATTTCAAAAAGACGGCAGATGATCTTAGGGAAAGGTTTTGTGCCCGTGGGTACCCTGCTACTACCCTTAGGAATGCATACCATTATGCACAATGTTCTGATTGGGCAACCCTCCTTACTCCAAAAGAAACTAATACACAGAATGAGGTTGTAAGACTAATCGGGATATTTTATGCAGGACACCAAATGGTGAGGGACATCATCACTCGTCATTGGGGTATCTTACGTACAGATCCTGATGTTGGCACTAGTGTTGGCAGCCCTTCCTCTATTACATATCGTAGAGGCAGAAACGTAAGGTAGGACTTTTACCTGTAAAGTGACTCAGAAAACGTACGATATCTAGTCCTTTATTACGTGCAGAACCACAGCAGTTATATACCTTATGACATGTAACCCGTGGCCTACAATATGTAGGCAAGACTATACAGGAATTTAAACGAAGAATAGGAGAACACCTCAATGATGTCCGCAATAAAAAAGACACACCGATTGTGAGACACGTAAAGGAGGTGCAAGGAGGCAGTGTCAACGTTATACAATTCCAGGGCATTGAACAAGTGCGCCAATCTTCCAGAGGAGGAGATTTGGACAACAGATTGCTCAGAAAGGAATTGGAATGCATCTACCGTCTGAATACGGAAAGACCTAAAGGACTTAATTAATTTAGCAGTTTTACATGCTTTATTGATTGAGTAATTAGTCACGTGCAATGCGACAAATGTGTGTATGGATGTTTGCTACCACCTCAGCAGTGTTGTGACAGTGGTATTGGAAGATGGGTGAATATTTGTTGTATCCCACCTTCCATAACATCCCACTATTGCCTGTCTCTAAAATAAGAGAAACCATTGTTTTGCCCTTTTTACACTAGAATTTCCAATATAGATGTATTATTTTTATTTTAAACCGCTTAACAGGCAGTGATACAAGTTCCCTGCTGATCCAGAATCCAGAAGCGCTGTCTCCATGAATTGAACATCTCACAACAAAAAGGTTACCTGCAGGGGGAGAGAGGAATTGTCTATACCTAGGGTTGCTCTCCAACAGACTCTAGGCTCAGGAGTTTTCCAGCTTCAGGGGACATGAATGGAGATGTCCAGCACAATCACAATTGAAGCAAAGTCCCCTTGTACGACGATGGTCACGTTCCTGTTCTGTCAGCCTGACTCAGTCAACCTGCATGAGTTCAGGAGCAGCAGCAGACGTTGAAGGCCGAGGGACAGAAGACTCCTGGAAAGAGAATACTGGACAATATGGTCTACTTTCACGTGCTACCTCCTTAGCACATTCATGGAAGCAGAGATCAATCTTGGTGGCCAGAGAAATGAGGTCATCCAGAGTAAAGGGAATATCCCGACTGGCCAGCTCATCCTTAATTTTCCCAGAGAGACCCACCCTGAAAGTGGCCACTAGTGACTCATTGCAGGCTAGTTCAGAGTCCAGGGTCCGGAACTGGACTGCATACTGCCCCACAGACTGATTCCCTTGGTGCAGCCGCAGTATAGAAGAAGCAGCTGAGGTGGTAAGTCCAGGCTCATTTAATACGCTACGGAAGGCTTCTCGGAAGGCCTGTAGATCCATGATGACTGGGTCACTCCTCTCCCAGAGTAGAGTGATCCAGGCCAGGGCTTCTCTAGTAAGGTGCAAAAGTTCAAATTGCAGGGTGCATTGATTAATAAATCCCCGGCACTATTTGGCATCTCCATCAAAGCGTGAAGGAGCAGAAAGATGAGGACCAGCTCCTGGCATGTAGGAAGATGGTGGAGCAGGTGCCGAGTAAGCCTATGCCGCGGTGGTGGGTGTGGATGGACATCAGGTCATTAAGGTGCATGTTCATATTGCACAGATAGGCAAGAATCTGATCCAAACCCGGTGTCCCACATGACCCACTCCCTCAGAGGGTGATTTATAAGTACACCCATCGGTCTTCACAGTACCCCTGATGGTGAGGATAGATTTTACCAAACGGTGTTTCAGGTGCTAGCACAGAGGGGAATTAGGACATGAGGGAATTGGGACCTGGGTGTGGACCCACTGCACTGACCTCCAGGTGGTACGGGACACCCAGAGGTTGCTGGGAGGCCATAGGCTGATCAGATGGAAGCATAGTCAGGGTAAGAAGGCTTAGGTCAAAGCAGGCAGCAATGAGGCAAAGTCTGTGAATGTAGTCCTAGATCAGGGGGAGGCAGCAAATAGGCAAAGTCCATTTAAACAAGAAGCAGGGTCCAGTACACAGTAAAGCAGAATTACACTAAACACCTTCAACACAAAAGGACTAGACAAGCTAGTGACCAAGTTGCTTAGATGTCTTCCTGTAGAATGCGGCATCTTTAAATACATCCTGCAACCCAGCCATAGGTTGGGGAAGATAGAGGGCGTCTGCATGCTGCCTCACATAAGGAGGAGAGACACGCCTGCACACACCCTATATGCACACAAGAAACTCTGAGCCAGAGAGCAAGCAGGAGGGTAATGACAGCAGCAGGAACACAGACCACAGCTAAGAACCTTGTTGCCCGTGTCTGTCAGCACAGCATGCAGCAGCAGGAAGGAATGAGGAAGCCTGGCGCCAGTGCCTGCTTGTGGGGACAGAATTGCAGGCATGGGGTGCTGGGTTAACAGGGGTGTGCAAGATCTGCAGCATACAAATTAGCTGTGGGTATTCATACACAAAAGTAGGCAACACGGCTCCATTGCAGCCTATAAGGTGGGATCACTACATCCTTTGGGAAAATAGAACTGGCCACCAGCTATTGGACCAAGAGTGCCCCTCTTCCCCAGTCTCCCAGTCAGGCAGCATTAAAATGCAGTACAGTGTCCTTTTCATCATCATCATCATCATCATCATGTTACTGCTTCTACCACTCAGACTACTCATCCTCCACTGCTCCATCATAAAACACAGATAATGGAATATGTGGCCAGGACAAAAATGCATGCTCCCAGCAATCCAACTACGTGCAAGCTTAGCTCTCACTTGGTCTAAGTTATTGGCGATGCAGTCGTTCATGCTCCAATTAGTGCATACTGCTGCTATTAGGCAACTGATAGCACTCACTCAGTCTTAGGGCTCATGCACACGACAGTATTTTGCGTTCAGTATACTGGCCGTTTTTTGAGTTCAGTATGCGGTACATATACTGAACCATTCATTTCAATGGTTCAGCAAAAAAAACTGAAGTGTCTCCATGTGCATTCCGTTTTAGTATTTCCGTGCCGTGAAAAGATAGAACATGTCCTATTCTTGTCCGCAAATCACGGTGCTTGGCTCCATTCAAGTCAATGGGTCCGCCAAAAAAATGGAACACATACGGAAATGTCTTCCGTATCTGTTCCGTTTTTACTGAACCATCTATTGAAAATGTTATGCCCAGCACAAATTTTTCTATGTAATTACTGTATAATGTATATGCCATACGGAGAAACGGAAAGGAAACAAAAAACGGAACAACGGATTCGTAAAAAAACGGACAGCAAAACACTGAAAAAGCCATATGGTCATGTGCATGAGCACTTACTGTAAGAAACCTAGCAGTCATTATTTCTCAAAAAAAGCCATCCGTGTATTGTAACATGGTGGAGAACATGGTCCGCTACTTTCAATTCTTGCTGTGTGGCAAGGAGCATGCCACAGTGGACACCTGGAGCAGATGTTTTGGGTAAGGACAGTACATATCTTTCACGGCTTACTGGGTCAATGTTTTTCATGGCAGCCGTGATGCAACAAGGCAACAATCACATTTGTGACAACCTGGTTCCCATACCAATCACTTATCTACCTCCTCCACATCCCCTTCAATAGAAGTAGGACAGAGTGTCATTCCCACTGCACCATCCTCCTATCATATGTGTAAAGTGAAGTGCTGCCATGCCATGTTAGAGCTGATCGTTCTGGGTGAAAGTAGCTACACAGCTGATCACTTGCTAAAGTGCATCAATCTACAAATATCCCCCTGGCTGTCTCCCCACCAACTCCAACTGGGTAAGGTGGTCAGCGACCATGGAAGGAACATTGTGGACATGCTGCATTTGGGAGAAATAATGTATGCTCCTTGCATGCTGTATGTGATAAATGTAGTCCTGCAATGCTTTAAAAAAAAAGGCTTGCAGAAAGTTCTGGCCATGGTCGGGAGAATGTCCTTGCATTTCAAGAGAACCGTCTGCTAATGCACTGTTTGATCCTTAATAGGGTTGAGCGAACCCGAACAGTAAAGTTCGGGTTCGTACCGAACTTTTGGATTTTTGTACCCCAGACCCGAACCCGAACTTTTCTGTAAAAGTTTGGGTTTGAGTTCGGTGTTCGGTGAGTTAAAGAGGACCTTTCACCGATTCTTACCCTATGAACTAACTATACAGATATGTAGAGCGGCGCCCGGGGATCTCACTGCACTTACTATTATCCCCGGGCGCCGCTCCGTTCTCCTGCTATGCCCTCCGGTATCTCCGCTCACTAAGGTATAGTAGGCGGAGATACCAGTCCCTAAGTTATGGTAGGCGGAGTCTGCCCTAGCGCTGGCCAATCGCAGCGCAGAGCTCACAGCCTGGGAGGTTATTTTCTCCCAGGCTGTGAGCTCTGCAATGCGATTGGCCAGCGCTAGGGCAGACTCCGCCTACCATAACTTAGGGAACGGAGATACCGGAGGACATAGCAGGAGAACGGAGCGGCGCCCGGGGATAATAGTAAGTGCAGAGAGATCCCCGGGCGCCGCTCCACATGTATGTATACTTAGTTCATAGGGTAAGAATCGGTGAAAGGTCCTCTTTAATGGCGCTTTTAGAAAAGCTGCAAAGCAGCCAATCAACAAGCGTTTAACTTGTGTGCCCTTAGAAGTCTACTAATGGCATGGCTGTGATTGGCCAGTGCAGCATGTGACCCAGCCTCTATATAAGCTGGAGTCACGTAGCGCTGCACGTCACTCTGCTCTTATTAGTGTAGGGATAGGATGCTACTGCTGTGAGGGAGAGAATAGGAAAGAATCTGTTATCAGAAGTGCTTGTTAACTCTGCGATCTACAGCAATTTTGTTTTGTGGGTGCTGTGCCATTTTATGCAAGTTCAGTGCACTAGCACAGCATATGTGCATTTGTGACAGTCAAATACAAGGTTTAAATACTGCAGTTATATTCAGGGTTTAAAAAAACACCAATTTTTTGCAAGACCCTACATCTTGGGCCTTTGCTGCATTTGTCACAGTGAAATACAAACTTTAAATACTGCAGTTATATTCTGGGTTGAAAAAAGCACTCATTTTGGGCAAAATAATACATTTGCGGCCTTTGCTGCATTTCTGACAGTCCAATACAAGCGTTAGATACCGCTGTTATATTCTGGTTTTAAAAAAAACACCCATTTTGAGCAAGACGCTACATTTGGGGCCTTTGCTGCATTTGTCACAGTCAAAGACAACCAGTCAATACTGCAGGTTAACAAATTTACTTTTTTTGTGACCGTGAAGAAATTGTATAAAATTCGCCTGTCACACTGTTGTGTTAACCTCAAGAAATTTTTCATTTTTATGACACCAGCACTGCCTTAACCTCAGTGAACTTAATTGCTGACTATTGGCGGTTACATTGTCACCTGACATAAACCATCTGTTAGTTTGGTGGGTGAATGCAAAGAATGAGGAGAGCGTAAAATAATTCACGTGGTCCCAGTCGTGGTGCTGCTGGTGGAGCTCCTGTTGCAGGGAGAGGACGTGGTCGATCTGTGCCAGCTACACGCACAAGTGAAACCCCTTCCTCAGGTGTGAGTAGGCGACAGAACCTTCAGCATTATTTGGTAGGGCCGAATGCAGCTCTACAAATGGTGAGGCCAGAACAAGTACAGGCGATAGTAGATTGGGTGGCTGACAGTGCCCCCAGTTCCTTCACATTGTCTCCCACCCAGTCTCCTGCTGAAAGATCAGAGTTGGCACCTGCAGCCCATGTCCATCAGACCTTCACCTCACCCCCTTGCAAATCAGCCAAGCAGTCTGAGCCCCAAGTCATGGAGCAGTCTCTTCTGCTTTTTGATGACTCTGTTAGCAGGGTTTCCCAGGGCTATCCATATAGCCCTGCCCCAGAAGTGGAAGAGATTGAGTGCACCGATGCCCAACCACTTATGTTTCAGAATGATTACATGGGAGGACCACCGCAACACGTCTCGGATGATGACGAAACACAGGTGCCAACTGCTGTGGCTTTCTGCAGTGTGCAGACCGACAAGGAGGGCAGGGCTGAAGACGGGTGGAAAATAATGTGGAGGACGATGAGGTCCTCGACCCCACATGGAATCAAGGTCATGCGAATGACCTGTCTAGTCCAGAGGAAGAGTCGGTGGTCGCAAGGAGGCGCCAGCACAGCAAAAGAGGGATCAGGGTGAAAAAGCGTCTGTTACATTCTTGGGTGACATTTTACCATTTTTGCCGTGAATAAACCCCTGCTCTGCATAGGTGACAGGGACATAAATTAAAAAAAATCGTCTGTTACATTGTCAGGTGACATTTTACCAATTTTGCAGTATACAAACCCCTGCTCTGCATAGGGGTTTGAGAATAAGAATTTCACTTCAATATGTGTCTGTACAAGCAATGTAATGCAGTTAATGACTGATCATTGATGAAGAAGTGGAGGAGGAGGAAGATCTACCACTGGAGGAGGAAAAGGAAAAACAGGAGTATGATTTGGAGGAGCATTAGTCTGCTGCTGGTGATGACACTGGCAATGACGACCAATCATCACAGTGGGCGGCGGAACCAGAAAAAACTGGGTCATCAGTCATGCTGGCAGCATGGAAAGCCGTATTCTTGCTTGTATTGACAGGTGTATTGTTAGCATTAAGCAATCTGATGATTAATGGATAAACATGGTTTATGACCCTTTCTATCAAAGCAAAATGAGGGAATGTTTTCCTGTTGCCAAAAGGAGGCAAATTGCTGTATTACCCAGATACACTGTGTACTCATCTTGCCGCAGTTTTGGCAAGCAGATGCTTGCTGCTTGTGTGTCTGACCAGGAGGCGCCTCTCTGTTCCCTGCTGAGTCACCCACCTGCGGCTGTATCCGCTACCACAAGCAGCAGAAGCCACATCCACAGCAGACAGTTCAGTACAGTCAACAATTTTTCCATGTGCCTTTCTACATCCACACTGACTGCTTCTGACAATTAACCACACTGTACTGGTACTGCTCCCAAAAACATGAGATTCTTTTACACGGCTTGTTCATAACAAATTACTATTTCTTATGACATTAACTTTTTATTCAGGTATAATCGATTTTGACCGAAATCAAATTTTCTGATTTGAAGAATCGGACACAAAATGAATTTCAAGAAGTTCACTTATCTCTATTCTATAGTAAATGTTATAAGTTTTTTTTTCCTAAAGAGTAATAGAGATTACAATAAAAGTAAAGACAAAAGTTTTGATACTTTAAAATCCCAATAACATACTGGAAAATGACTTTATGTTTCAAAGTGTTAAACTGTGCCAAGCATATTTACTGGGCACTAATGCACAAAGTTTAAAGTAAAAAAACAAAAACTCATATAAAAACATAACCAAATTCTATTTATCCCCTATTGAGACACAAATAGAATAACAGCAAGGCAACATACAAATTGCTAAAGATTTACCTCTCAATGCTGTCTGAAGGCATCTCATTATAAGTTACGTTATATACTGCATACATATTGCTGTCTACTCAGCTGTTACAGGCAAGCAAATGTCATTAAGGACTTTTACATTCTTACTGTGGCTACATTATTTCTATGTCAATTGAATGGCTAAAAATACGGCTCAATTTAAATATTATTTGCCAACAACATTGCTATTCTGAGGCCCCCCACCAGGTTAGAGTGGTCTTTCTGAACATCCACTAGGCACCTTGTTGGGACCCCTGCAGTGCTTGGAATTGTCTTCCCTTTTGTTTGCCATTGCATCTTTTTCCCAGTAGCTCCTGCCGGTTTGTGTAAAGGCTCCGACACACGCTTCTACACTTTTCATAATGGATTGTATAAATTAATGTTCCCAAATTATTTTCATTTTACATCAAATGGTTGTGGCGTCTCTGGGTGCGAATTGATTTGATGTAAATAAGACAAGTAGTTGAAGGAAAAACAAATTTTCTTTTATGCAGACTCAACAGTTCCTTCTGCACTCACTAAACTGCAAGCTTTGCCAAGTAGTACACTGTCTATAAATTTACAGCAGAAAGTGGAACATTAATTTTGGCAAGCTTTCATCTGCTTGGTTAGTTGAAAGTCAGGGATCTACAAAAAATACCTTACCTTAGTGCAAATGCCAAGTGCCATTGTGTTTGCTTAAAAGACAAAAGATTAAAAAGAATGTTAGCATTAAATCTGGCAGAGGAAGAGTCAGCTGGAAGACTTTGTTCACAAACGGAATAAAATACAAAGCCTCGGCCATCCATTGTTCCCTTACATAAAGTTCATTCTTAAACCCCTGTCCTGTCTACTCTTCCTCACTCTTCTATTTCCCTGGCCCTGTGACTTTTTAACACATTTTACTTTATTACATTTTTTCTGTTCTTTTTATTTCTATTACATGCTACTTATTTCTGGATACAACTCCATAAGATGTTGTATTGTTCATTAAATTCCGACGTTGCTGCTCTTAACATGATAATCTGTAGCAGAACCTATCACACATTGTTTATAATTCAGGTCTCCACATATGGGTCAGAGGCAAGAGTGTACATACCATAAAGGCAAGACCATACAGCTGCTGGGGGCCTACAGTGTGTAGCACTGGTTGGGCAATCCCTTTTGCTAAAGGCGGGCATAAACCTGTGCAGGACACCCCTGTTCAGGGCAATGGCATTGTTAACAGAAGAGACAGTGGGGAATTAGCCCACTGTCCATGTAAAGGGATTGGAGGGTAAAACAAACAGAAGACCCTTCCACGATGGATGTAAAAATTGGGATACATAATGAGGGATTGGGCATGCATTTTAATCTTTGCTAAGAGGCCTACTCCCTTATATGTATGCCACTGAACAGAGGGGCATTTTGCGACCTATACACTTCTAATAATTTAACCCTGGCTGCTGCTGTGAGCTCCGTAGTACCTCTTAAAAGGTTAATACTAAAACATAGGACATTTAAAATGAATCTTCATTTCAAGTAGTAATGCACCCGAAACTACATAGAAGGACCAATGCTTTATGAAAATCTGCACAAACTTGACTTCCCTGTGGTCCAATTTTTATGGCAAGCGGAGCATAAGTATGATTCAATTGCATCTTATTTAGACTTTTTATTTTTCATACATCTTTAAGAAACTAATGTCTTCCAAAAGTTAGTTCACTTTAAGTGGCTTACTGTGAGCAGTTTCTGCAGTGGAAATGTAGCATTTCATGTCAGCTAGTCAAATGATTTGCCATCTATGTAATGCATGGACCTGCTGAATCGGCCAGGGTGGAAACCCTTCCATACAGGGAACATCCATATGTGGTAATTTCTGAAATTGAACATTGAACTTAGTAACAAAACAGCATACAGTAAATTCCCATTCTCTCCCTAGTGGTTGATTAAGGCAGCCAAACATCACTTAAATGGGTTTTTTGGACACAAATATGAATGACTTATCCTTAGCATAGGTCATCAATTTCAGATCAGTGGGGTTGTTCTCTTGATATACAGATGATTCAATACTCTTATTTCTGACAGGCTTCTAGACTATTTTGAAGTCAACTGCAACATTGACAATAATGTTAATTGCTACTTTAAGCTGAGCCTTTCCTCTGGCTTATTTTTTGCTTGATCTTCCTTTATAATATCAGGATTATAAATACTGACTAGGACTAAAAACATAATGATTACTTATCCTTTTATTCGTATAGTGTAGGATCATGGTAGATAGCCCCACAGTTTAATGTCTGCAAAAACCCAAGAGCAGTTCATCCTGCCTATTTTAGATAGTTCCAACTAATGCAACCTCAATAGTATCTCCGTCAAAGTACAAGTTCTTTGTATTGACATGCATGTGACCTATTTTAACGTTGATTGAGTTAACGAACCCTAATAATATGAAAAAAAACTTTATTCTGAAATTTTGCCTTTTAAGGGTAGACAGTATTTTACTTATTAGATATTGTGTTTGTAGACTCTTTCTTGCATGGTGCTTCTCTGTAGTAAGGATTCAGATTAAGGAGTCATATAATCCAAGGTTCCTTTGTGTTGCTTTTTATTCGGCATAGATAATAGATCTAGTAGAGGCATCAAACGATGTTGAAGGTTGTCTGGATCCCTAGAAAATCTATGCTGATTCTTTGGGACATTCATTACTTGAAGCTCTTGCTCAGTTAAAGGAAAGCTTGTTTCTGTAGTTGGATGTCTGGATTTGCCTTTTAACCAAAAATGAAGCTGTTATGTTTCCAACTTCTTCTTTTGGTCTTTAACAAGTTTGATGTCTCTGCCTTGTTCCTTGACAAATCTTCAGTAAAGCATTTGACCTTATAGCTGCTCTCCTATTATCTTTTTATTTTTGGGTCTCCTTACCACTAATGATCTCTTGTCCAGCAGGAAGAGATGGAGAAAGCTCAATTTGTAATCCTATGCTAAAGGAAAGGTGACTGTCATTTCTTTTCATGCTTCTTCTCTCATTTTCTTCTCTTTATTTCCCTTCCTATTCTTTAACAATGTTCCTTGAAATTGCTTTTTCATTTCCCATAGTCTGTATCAAACAAATCATTTTTAAATAATTTTATTTGCAAAAAAAATGCATTTTTCCATTTTAAGTGTGGTTATTTAAAAATATTTTATAAACTTTAACCTCCAATAAGTGAAACCCAAGTGGTATGAAATGTCCCTTGGAAATTCCTTCCATAAGGTGATAACTTGACAGAAACACAAACATGTTCTATGTAGTCTGAAATGGTATACTATTTTAGGTCCCTATGAGTCCATCTACACAAGTTAGACTGGTCTGCTGGAGTACCAGAGGATCCTCGGAAAATCCCAGGCTCTGACACAATAATGGGATTTGGGCCCCAAAGATTCAGCAGAACAGAACCTGATTTGGAGTCTTTTCTTAATATTCCATTCACAATATGAGCTAAGAAAGGTCCCAAATGTCAGAGCCTTGGCTATTTGGATGATCCTATGGTACTCTAGTAGACCAGTCTGAAAGAGGACAGAGCATGTTCTGTCATTTACAACAAGCTAGCACTTCAGTTTCCCACTTGCAAACATTTCCGTTACAACAAAACTGAAGAATATCAATATCATACTTAGCAGCATATTTGTTGGTAAATTTAAGGCATTTAGAATGCGTGACAACCGAAGCTCTAGCTCTAGCTTCTGATTTACTGATTTGGGTATCCACATTAAGCATGTCTAGCTACAGGCCATATACTGTCTTTCGCCTGTAATAATCAGTTATTGAAAACATTATATGCAAGCACAGAGAAAACAGACTTTATAGTATGTAAAAATAAAAAAAATAAAAGATAATAGTAATTGGCAATGCAAGAGGGTCCACTTTGGGATACAAAGAAAAGCTACTATTATTCTTTAATTCAAGTTTTCATTTGTACAATTATGACTTTTATGAGTAATTACTAGAAAATAGAATTGTTCTAATGCAGTTTAATGTCACATGTACCAGATTGCCAGTCAGTAGCTTAGGACTTGTGGAACCTATTCATAGATTCCTGCGGTGAACTATAGTCCCAAGTTAGTGGCAAGCAGATCTCCAAAATATTAGCAGTAAATAATAGAAGGCACTTGAAGTTTAGATGTCAGTTCAAAAGCTAAAACTTGACAATAGCTGTACCCATAGCACCCTTTCATCCCTACAACATGTTAGTAGACAAGATATTATTCTACATTGATGATTCACTGCCTTCTCCTTCAAAACTTATTAATACTTGACTGCTTACTAGCTTAGGTGGAAGAAAATCTGGAAAATGAGTGAAGATCACTAGGAGGCCAGGAGAAGGAGAATAAAACAGAGGATTATCATCAGACTTCCATGTCCTGATGGAGTGGAGCCCCATTCCAGGTTCATGATGTTTATAAGGAGCACCAAGGATGCATGTTACTAGAGATAAGTGAACTGCTTTAACACACATGTAATTTGACACAAATTTTGAAAAAATATTTGGTGATTTGAGTCTCTTGAATTTTAGGTTTTGGTGAGATAGAGAAAAAAAATAGTGGAAGAATGAGTGACAAGGGAATTTCCTAGGAGTATGAACACAGGGTGTCATACACAATTTTTCAGGCAATTTGGGGCACTTTTGATTTGGGTAGACGCGATTAGAACCTAGTCAACCTATTCTGCTAAATTGAACCTGACTAAAAAAAATTATATTTTGCACATCTTAACTTAATATTCTGCTCTGAACCAGGGCAGTAATGTATAAAAGGGTCATGATTAGAGTTGAGCGAACACCTGGATGTTCGGGTTCGAGAAGTTCGGCCGAACTTCCCGTAAATGTTCGAGTTCGGGATCCGAACCCGATCCGAACTTCGTCCCGAACCCGAACCCCATTGAAGTCACTGGGGACCCGAACTTTTGGGCACTAAAAAGGCTGTAAAACAGCCCAGGAAAGAGCTAGAGGGCTGCAAAAGGCAGCAACATGTAGGTAAATCCCCTGCAAACAAATGTGGATAGGGAAATGAATTAAAATTAAAATAAAAAAAATAAAAATGAACCAATATTAATTGGACAGAGGTCCCATAGCAGAGAATTTGGTTCACGTCAGCAGAGAATCAGTCTCTTCATGCCATAGCAAAGAATCTGGCTTCATGTCAGCAGAGAATCAGTCTCTTCATGCCATAGCAGAGAATCTGGCTTCATGTCAGCTCAGAATCAGTCTTCATGTCATAGCAGAGAATCAGGCTTCACGTCACCCACCACTGGAACAGGCCACTGTCACACATTTAGGCCCAGGCACCCAGGCAGAGGAGAGGTCCCGTAACAGAGAATCTGGCCTTATGTCAGCGCAGAATCTGTCTTCATGTCATAGCAGAGAATCAGGCTTCACGTCACCCACCACTGGAACAGGCCACTGTCACACATTTAGGCCCCGGCACCCAGACAGAGGAGAGCGGTCCCGTAACAGAGAATCTGGCCTTATGTCAGCGCAGAATCTGTCTTCATGTCATAGCAGAGAATCAGGCTTCACGTCACCCACCACTGGAACAGGCCACTGTCACACATTTAGGCCCAGGCACCCAGGCAGAGGAGAGAGGTCCCGTAACAGAGAATCTGGCCTTATGTCAGCGCAGAATCTGTATTCATGTCATAGCAGAGAATCAGGCTTCACATCACCCACCACTGGAACAGGCCACTGTCACACATTTAGGCCCCGGCACCCAGACAGAGGAGAGCGGTCCCGTAACAGAGAATCTGGCCTTATGTCAGCGCAGAATCTGTCTTCATGTCATAGCAGAGAATCAGGCTTCACGTCACCCACCACTGGAACAGGCCACAGTCACACATTTAGGCCCCGGCACCCAGACAGAGGAGAGCGGTCCCATAACAGAGAATCTGGCCTTATGTCAGCGCAGAATCTGTCTTCATGTCATAGCAGAGAATCAGGCTTCACGTCACCCACCACTGGAACAGGCCACTGTCACACATTTAGGCCCAGGCACCCAGGCAGAGGAGAGAGGTCCCGTAACAGAGAATCTGGCCTTATGTCAGCGCAGAATCTGTATTCATGTCATAGCAGAGAATCAGGCTTCACGTCACCCACCACTGGAACAGGCCACTGTCACACATTTAGGCCCCGGCACCCAGACAGAGGAGAGCGGTCCCGTAACAGAGAATCTGGCCTTATGTCAGCGCAGAATCTGTCTTCATGTCATAGCAGAGAATCAGGCTTCACGTCACCCACCACTGGAACAGGCCACTGTCACACATTTAGGCCCAGGCACCCAGGCAGAGGAGAGAGGTCCCGTAACAGAGAATCTGGCCTTATGTCAGCGCAGAATCTGTATTCATGTCATAGCAGAGAATCAGGCTTCACGTCACCCACCACTGGAACAGGCTACTGTCACACATTTAGGCCCCGGCACCCAGGCAGAGGAGAGAGGTCCCGTAACAGAGAATCTGGCCTTATGTCAGCGCAGAATCTGTCTTCATGTCATAGCAGAGAATCAGGCTTCACGTCACCCACCACTGGAACAGGCCACTGTCACACATTTAGGCCCAGGCACCCAGGCAGAGGAGAGAGGTCCCGTAACAGAGAATCTGGCCTTATGTCAGCGCAGAATCTGTATTCATGTCATAGCAGAGAATCAGGCTTCACGTCACCCACCACTGGAACAGGCCACTGTCACACATTTAGGCCCGGGCACCCAGGCAGAGGAGAGAGGTCCCGTAACAGAGAATCTGGCCTTATGTCAGCGCAGAATCTGTATTCATGTCATAGCAGAGAATCAGGCTTCACGTCACCCACCACTGGAACAGGCCACTGTCACACATTTAGGCCCCGGCACCCAGACAGAGGAGAGGTTCATTCAACTTTGGGTTGCCCCGCAATATAATGGTAAAATGAAATTAAAAATAGTATTGAATGAGGAAGTGCCCTGGAGTAGAATAATATATTGTTAAGGGGAGGTAGTTAATATCTAATCTGCACAAGGGATGGACAGGTCCTGTGGGATCCATGCCTGGTTCATTTTTATGAACGTCAGCTTGTCCACATTGGCTGTAGACAGGCGGCTGCGTTTGTCTGTAATGACGCCCCCTGCCGTGCTAAATACACGTTCAGACAAAACGCTGGCCGCCGGGCAGGCCAGCACCTCCAAGGCATAAAAGGCTAGCTCTGGCCACGTGGACAATTTTAAGACCCAGAAGTTGAATGGGGCCGAACCATCAGTCAGTACGTGGAGGGGTGTGCACAGGTACTGTTCCACCATGTTAGTGAAATGTTGCCTCCTGCTAACACGTTCCGTATCAGGTGGTGGTGCACTTAGCTGTGGCGTGTTGACAAAACTTTTCCACATCTCTGCCATGCTAACCCTGCCCTCAGAGGAGCTGGGCGTGACACAGCTGCGTTGGCGACCTCTTGCTCCTCCTCTGCCTTCGCCTTGGGCTTCCACTGGTTCCCCTGTGACATTTGGGAATGCTCTCAGTAGCGCGCCTACCAACGTGCGCTTGTACTCGCGCATCTTCCTATCACGCTCCAGTGTAGGAAGTAAGGTGGGCACATTGTCTTTGTACCGGGGATCCAGCAGTATGGCAACCCAGTAGTCCGCACACGTTAAAATGTGGGCAACTCTGCTGTCGTTGCGCAGGCACTGCAGCATGTAGTCGCTCATGTGTGCCAGGCTGCCCAGAGGTAAGGACAAGCTGTCCTCTGTGGGAGGCGTATCGTCATCGTCCTGTGTTTCCCCCCAAGCCACGCACCAGTGATGGGCCCGAGCTGCTTTGGGTGCCACCCCGCTGTGAACATGCTTCATCCTCATCCTCCTCCACCTCCTCCTCATCCTCGTCCTCCTCGTCCTCCAGTAGTGGGCCCTGTCTGGCCACATTTGTACCTGGCCTCTGGTGTTGCAAAAAACCTCCCTCTGAGTCACTTCGAAGAGACTCCTCTTCCTCCTGGGCCACCTCCTCTTCCATCATCGCCCTAAGTGTTTTCTCAAGGAGACATAGAAGTGGTATTGTAACGCTGATAACGGCGTCATCGCCACTGGCCATATTGGTGGAGTACTCGAAACAGCGCAACAGGGCACACAGGTCTCGCATGGAGGCCCAGTCATTGGTGGTGAAGTGGGTCTGATCCACAGTGCGACTGACCCGTGCGTGCTGCAGCTGAAACTCCACTATGGCCTGCTGCTGCTCGCACAGTCTGTCCAGCATATGCAAGGTGGAGTTCCACCTGGTGGGCACGTCGCATATGAGGCGGTGAGCGGGAAGGGCGAAGTTACGCTGTAGCGCAGACAGGCGAGCAGCGGCAGGGTGTGAACGCCGGAAGCGCGAACAGACGGCCCGCACTTTATGCAGCAGCTCTGACATGTCGGGGTAGTTGCGAATGAACTTCTGCACCACCAAATTCAGCACATGCGCCAGGCAAGGGATGTGCGTCAAACCGGCTAGTCCCAGAGCTGCAACGAGATTTCGCCCATTATCGCACACCACCAGGCCGGGCTTGAGGCTCACCGGCAGCAACCACTCGTCGGTCTGTTGTTCTATACCCCACCACAACCCCTGTGCGGTGTGGGGCCTGTCCCCCAAACATATGAGTTTCAGAATGGCCTGCTGACGTTTAGCCCGTGCTGTGCTGAAGTTGGTGGTGAAGGTGTGTGGCTGACTGGATGAGCAGGTGGAAGAAGAGGAGGAGGAAGCTGAGTAGGAGGAGGAGGAGACAGGAGGCAAAGAATGTTGCCCTGTGATCCTTGGCGGCGGAAGAACGTGCGCCAAACAGCTCTCCGCCTGGGGCCCAGCCACTACATTTACCCAGTGTGCAGTTAGGGAGATATAGCGTCCCTGGCCGTGCTTACTGGTCCACGTATCTGTGGTTAGGTGGACCTTGCCACAGATGGCGTTGCGCAGTGCACACTTGATTTTATCGGACACTTGTTTGTGCAGGGAAGGCACGGCTCTTTTGGAGAAGTAGTGGCGGCTGGGAACAACATACTGTGGGACAGCAAGTGACATGAGCTGTTTGAAGCTGTGTGTGTCCACCAGCCTAAATGACAGCATTTTATAGGCCAGTAGTTTAGAAATGCTGGCATTCAGGGCCAGGGATCGAGGGTGGCTAGGTGGGAATTTACGCTTTCTCTCAAATGTTTGTGAGATGGAGAGCTGAACGCTGCCGTGTGACATGGTTGAGATGCTTGGTGACACAGGTGGTGGTGTTGGTGGTACATCCCATGTTTGCTGGGCGGCAGGTGCCAATGTTCCTCCAGAGGCGGAGGAAGAGGCCGAGGCGGCGGCAGCAGCAGCAGAAGAGGCCGAGGCGGCCGCAGCAGCAGAAGAGGCCGAGGCGGCAGCAGCAGAAGAGGTAGCAGGGGGAGCCTGAGTGACTTCTTTGTTTTTAAGGTGTTTACTCCACTGCAGTTCATGCTTTGCATGCAGGTGCCTGGTCATGCAGGTTGTGCTAAGGTACAGAACGTTAATGCCTCGCTTCAGGCTCTGATGGCACAGCGTGCAAACCACTCGGGTCTTGTCGTCAGCACATTGTTTGAAGAAGTTCCATGCCAGGGAACTCCTTGAAGCTGCCTTTGGGGTGCTCGGTCCCAGATGGCGGCGGTCAGTAGCAGGCGGAGTCTCTTGGCGGCGGGTGTTCTGATTTTGCCTACTGCTCCCTCTTTTGCTACGCTGTTGGCTCGGTCTCACCACTGCCTCTTCCTCCGAACTGTGAAAGTCAGTGGCACGACCTTCATTCCATGTGGGGTCTAGGACCTCATCGTCCCCTGCATCGTCTTCCACCCAGTCTTGATCCCTGACCTCCTGTTCAGTCTGCACACTGCAGAAAGACGCAGCAGTTGGCACCTGTGTTTCGTCATCATCAGAGACGTGCTGAGGTGGTATTCCCATGTCCTCATCATCAGGAAAAATAAGTGGTTGTGCGTTAGTGCATTCTATCTCTTCCACCCCTGGGGAAGGGCTAGGTGGATGCCCTTGGGAAACCCTGGCAGCAGAGTCTTCAAACAGCATAAGAGACTGCTGCATAACTTGAGGCTCAGACAGTTTCCCTGATATGCATGGGGGTGATGTGACAGACCGATGGGCTTGGTTTTCATGCGCCATCTGTGCGCTTTCTGCAGAAGACTGGGTGGGAGATAATGTGAACGTGCTGGATCCACTGTCGGCCACCCAATTGACTAATGCCTGTACCTGCTCAGGCCTTACCATCCTTAGAACGGCATTGGGCCCCACCAAATATCGCTGTAAATTCTGCTGGCTACTGGGACCTGAGGTAGTTGGTTCACTAGGACGTGTGGCTGTGGCAGAACGGCCACGTCCTCTCCCAGCACCAGAGGGTCCACTAACACCACCACGACCATGTCCACGTCCGCGTCCGCGTCCCTTATTAGATGTTTTCATCATTGTTCCCGTTCACCACAATTTTGAGAATGGCAAATTTGGGAATGCTTTTTCAACCCAGAACAAAAAGTCTGCTTTTACGGTCACTACAAATAACTTGACCAGCTAAAACTGTGCAGATTTGGTTGAATAGAGATGTGAGACCTGTTTTTTTTTGCGCTGTGTGACAGGTATAGGTTTAATCACAGAATCACACTTCTATCAGCACGCTAGCGTGTGTCTTAGGTTTTTCTGAATGACACTATCAATACCTTCAATGTAAGATTTTCTTTTTGGGATAGATTTCAAGTAGGCCTCAAATACCACAAACTAGTTATTTTGAGAATGGCAAATTTGGGAATGCTTTTTCAACCCAGAACAAAAAGTCTGCTTTTACGGTCACTACAAATAACTTGACCAGCTAAAACAGTGCAGATTTGGTTGAATAGAGATGTGAGACCTGTTTTTTTTTCCGCTGTGTGACAGGTATAGGTTTAATCACAGAATGACACTTCTATCAGCACGCTAGCGTGTGTCTTAGGTTTTTCTGAATGACACTATCAATACCTTCAATGTAAGATTTTCTTTTTGGGATAGATTTCAAGTAGGCCTCAAATACCACAAACTAGTTATTTTGAGAATGGCAAATTTGGGAATGCTTTTTCAACCCAGAACAAAAAGTCTGCTTTTACGGTCACTACAAATAACTTGACCAGCTAAAACTGTGCAGATTTGGTTGAATAGAGATGTGAGACCTGTTTTTTTTTGCGCTGTGTGACAGGTATAGGTTTAATCACAGAATCACACTTCTATCAGCACGCTAGCGTGTGTCTTAGGTTTTTCTGAATGACACTATCAATACCTTCAATGTAAGATTTTCTTTTTGGGATAGATTTCAAGTAGGCCTCAAATACCACAAACTAGTTATTTTGAGAATGGCAAATTTGGGAATGCTTTTTCAACCCAGAACAAAAAGTCTGCTTTTACGGTCACTACAAATAACTTGACCAGCTAAAACAGTGCAGATTTGGTTGAATAGAGATGTGAGACCTGTTTTTTTTTGCGCTGTGTGACAGGTATAGGTTTAATCACAGAATCACACTTCTATCAGCACGCTAGCGTGTGTCTTAGGTTTTTCTGAATGACACTATCAATACCTTCAATGTAAGATTTTCTTTTTGGGATAGATTTCAAGTAGGCCTCAAATACCACAAACTAGTTATTTTGAGAATGGCAAATTTGGGAATGCTTTTTCAACCCAGAACAAAAAGTCTGCTTTTACGGTCACTACAAATAACTTGACCAGCTAAAACTGTGCAGATTTGGTTGAATAGAGATGTGAGACCTGTTTTTTTTTGCGCTGTGTGACAGGTATAGGTTTAATCACAGAATCACACTTCTATCAGCACGCTAGCGTGTGTCTTAGGTTTTTCTGAATGACACTATCAATACCTTCAATGTAAGATTTTCTTTTTGGGATAGATTTCAAGTAGGCCTCAAATACCACAAACTAGTTATTTTGAGAATGGCAAATTTGGGAATGCTTTTTCAACCCAGAACAAAAAGTCTGCTTTTACGGTCACTACAAATAACTTGACCAGCTAAAACAGTGCAGATTTGGTTGAATAGAGATGTGAGACCTGTTTTTTTTTCCGCTGTGTGACAGGTATAGGTTTAATCACAGAATCACACTTCTATCAGCACGCTAGCGTGTGTCTTAGGTTTTTCTGAATGACACTATCAATACCTTCAATGTAAGATTTTCTTTTTGGGATAGATTTCAAGTAGGCCTCAAATACCACAAACTAGTTATTTTGAGAATGGCAAATTTGGGAATGCTTTTTCAACCCAGAACAAAAAGTCTGCTTTTACGGTCACTACAAATAACTTGACCAGCTAAAACTGTGCAGATTTGGTTGAATAGAGATGTGAGACCTGTTTTTTTTTGCGCTGTGTGACAGGTATAGGTTTAATCACAGAATCACACTTCTATCAGCACGCTAGCGTGTGTCTTAGGTTTTTCTGAATGACACTATCAATACCTTCAATGTAAGATTTTCTTTTTGGGATAGATTTCAAGTAGGCCTCAAATACCACAAACTAGTTATTTTGAGAATGGCAAATTTGGGAATGCTTTTTCAACCCAGAACAAAAAGTCTGCTTTTACGGTCACTACAAATAACTTGACCAGCTAAAACAGTGCAGATTTGGTTGAATAGAGATGTGAGACCTGTTTTTTTTTGCGCTGTGTGACAGGTATAGGTTTAATCACAGAATCACACTTCTATCAGCACGCTAGCGTGTGTCTTAGGTTTTTCTGAATGACACTATCAATACCTTCAATGTAAGATTTTCTTTTTGGGATAGATTTCAAGTAGGCCTCAAATACCAGAAACTAGTTATTTTGAGAATGGCAAATTTGGGAATGCTTTTTCAACCCAGAACAAAAAATGTGCTTTTACGGTCACTACAAATAACTTGACCAGCTAAAACAGTGCAGATTTGGTTGAATAGAGATGTGAGACCTGTTTTTTTTTGCGCTGTGTGACAGGTATAGGTTTAATCACAGAATCACACTTCTATCAGCACGCTAGCATGTGTCTTAGGTTTTTCTGAATGACACTATCAATACCTTCAATGTAAGATTTTCTTTTTGGGAGAGATTTCAAGTAGGCCTCAAATACCAGAAACTAGTTATTTTGAGAATGGCAAATTTGGGAATGCTTTTTCAACCCAGAACAAAAAGTCTGCTTTTACGGTCACTACAAATAACTTGACCAGCTAAAACAGTGCAGATTTGGTTGAATAGAGATGTGAGACCTGTTTTTTTTTGCGCTGTGTGACAGGTATAGGTTTAATCACAGAATCACACTTCTATCAGCACGCTAGCGTGTGTCTTAGGTTTTTCTGAATGAAACTATCAATACCTTTAATATAAGATTTTATTTTTGGGATAGATTTCAAGTAGGCCTCAAATACCAGAAACTAGTTATTTTGAGAATGGCAAATTTGGGAATGCTTTTTCAACCCAGAACAAAAAGTCTGCTTTTACGGTCACTACAAATAACTTGACCAGCTACAACAGTGCAGATTTGGTTGAATAGAGATGTGAAACCTGTTTTTTTTTTGCGCTGTGTGACAGGTATAGGTGTAATCACAGAATCACACTTATATCAGCACGCTAGCGTGTGTCTTAGGTTTTTCTGAATGACACTATCAATACCTTCAATGTAAGATTTTCTTTTTGGGATAGATTTCAAGTAGGCCTCAAATACCAGAAACTAGTTATTTTGAGAATGGCAAATTTGGGAATGCTTTTTCAACCCAGAAAAAAAAGTGTGTTTTTACGGTCAATACAAATAACTTGATCAGCTAAAACAGTACAGATTTGGTTGAATAGAAATGTCAGGTCTATTTTTTAGGCGCTGGGTGACAGGCTCAACTTGCCCCTGATGTAGTATATGGCCAAAAAATAATCAAACTGTTGATGGTTAAATGCACTTGGGTGACACAGGCTCAGCCTGCACCAGATGTAGTATATGGCCAAAAAACAATCAGACTGTTGATGGTTAAATGCACTTGGGTGACACAGGCTCAGCCTGCAGCTGATGTAGGATATAGCACAAAATAACCACACTATCGATGGTTAAATACACTTGGGTGACACAGGCTCAGCCTGCAGCTGATGTAGTATATGGCCAAAAAATAATCAGACTGTTGATGGTTAAATGCACTTGGGTGACACAGGCTCAGCCTGCAGCTGATGTAGGATATAGCACAAAATAACCACACTATCGATGGTTAAATACACTTGGGTGACACAGGCTCAGCCTGCAGCTGATGTAGTATATGGCCAAAAAATAATCAGACTGTTGATGGTTAAATGCACTTGGGTGACACAGGCTCAGCCTGCACCAGATGTAGTATATGGCCAAAAAATAACCAGACTGTTGATGGTTAAATGCACTTCGGTGACACAGGCTCAGCCTGCAGCTGATGTAGGATATAGCACAAAATAACCACACTATCGATGGTTAAATACACTTGGTGATAGCTCGTGCTGGCGCACCACAAGTCACGAAATGGCCGCCGATCACCCCAGAAAAAAAGTGATCTAAAAACGCTCTGGGCAGCCTCAAAAAAGTGAGCAAGTCAATAATAGCACTTCAATGATCCACAGCTGCAGATCGATCACAGAATGAAGTCTTTTGGAGGAGTTAATCTGCCTAATCTCGCCCTAACGTCGCAGCTGCAACCTCTCCCTATACTGATCATAGCAGAGTGACGTGCGGCGCTACGTGACTCCAGCTTAAATAGAGGCTGGGTCACATGGTGCACTGGCCAATCACAGCCATGCCAATAGTAGGCATGGCTGTGATGGCCTCTTGGGCCAAGTAGTATGACGCTTGTTGATTGGCTGCTTTGCAGCCTTTCAAAAAGCGCCAAGAAAGCACCGAACACCGAACCCGAACCCGGACTTTTACGAAAATGTTCGGGTTCGGGTCCGTGTCACGGACACCCCAAAATTCGGTACGAACCCGAACTATACAGTTCGGGTTCGCTCATCCCTAGTCATGATATTGAATACACAAGACAGGACAGGTTGACATCAGCAAACAGAAGTAGATGACTGAAAAAATGAACAGGCAGGGCAAGATGATGCATGGCATGGAAAAGAACAGATATTCAGAAGTATTAACCTAAAAGCTTTCTTCACAGTGCATTTTAGTGTTGTTTTTGCCGAATCCAAAACTGGCAAATCCTAAAGGAAGGAGGAAGTTTTTACGGGAAAGTCTTCTTTCACATCAGTGCTTTCCCTTCCCGCTATTGAGATCTGTCATAAAATCTCAATAGTGGGGGGGGGGGACACTTCCATTTTGTTCCAATTCATTGTCAATGGGGACAAAACTGAACTAAACGAAATGCACCACTATGCATTCCATTCCGGTTAGTTGCGTCCCCACCACGAACAGAATAACGCTGCAAGCAGCATTTACATGTCTGCGATGTGGTGCAGAGCAAAACGGATTTGTCCTGTCACACAAGGTAAGTCAATGGGGACGGATCCATTTTTCTCTGACACAATAGAAAACTTATCCGTAGCCCATTGACTTTCAATAGTGTTCATGACGGATTCATCTTGGCTATTTTAAAGATTAAACAACCAGATCCGTTCATTACGGCTGCAGACGATTGTATTATTATGACGGAAGCGTTTTCGCTGGTCCAACAAAAACGCTGGTGTGAAAGTAGCCTAAGTGATATGTTTGTTTGTTTTTTTATGTTTTTTTTGTCTGCAAAATAAATAATTGTTGTACCAAAAGAACAGTGGTGAGCAAGGCCTTAAAGTAAAAATTTAAACAATGCAAGTCAAGCATATGTCATCTATACTTGCAGGTTTTGCATGAAAAATAGGTAGGTTCAAATTATTGGCACCTCTAAATAATTTGCCCCATTTTCAGCCACTATAATCTATATATAAATCTACAGTTTAATATATTAATATCACCATAGAAGAACCAAATAATCCCACCATACTGTGGTGGGATTATTTGAAGATGCAGTAACTAAATATTGGCAATTTACCTTGACCAAATACTATCATTATAACATAACCAAATTATAACATAACTCCCTGAAAGTGTGTGTCTTAGCAATCAGTGACACTGTTTAGTCACATCCTTTTTTTTTTTTCTATTTTATCCAGGGGCGGACTGGCCATAGACACTACAGGGAAATTTAGTGGTGGGCCGATGCCCAGAGGACCACCTAATGCCTCCTTTTGGGCCAAAAGCCAGGTACATAATGATATGATGCTCTCAGCATTAATTTATTTAGGCAGTATTTTTTGCTGCACTGTGGTATCTGGAACCACTTTAAGTATTTTTTTTTTCCAGGGCCACTTTAAGTTCCCAGTCTGATTGTATCCATACCCTATAGACCCTGCCTGTGCCTTTGCGACCCAGTGCTAGCAGCATCACAAGCTACAGACACTATTTAACATAATCGTGACCAAAGATGACCTTACATTTGCAAGTTAATTTAGATCTAGTCTTAGGCACTTACTAATGTATTGTGATTGTCCATATTGCTTCCTTTGTTGGCTTGATTCATTTTTCCGGCACAATATACACTGCTTGTTTCCATGGTTACAACCACCCGGCAATCCAGCAGCGGTGGCCGTGTTTGCACACTATAGAAAAAAGCGCCAGCTTTTCTGGTGGTTGGGACCATGGGAGTGCACCTAAGCACTCATGCACAGCAGCTGCTATACCTGTGTTGCATTGGAGGTCGTAACTAGGCTTGAGCGAATCGACCTTTGGATCATAGATTTAAAATAGCCATCTGAACTGGCCTTTGGTATTGGCTGGTACCTCGGTACCAAAGACCACTTCAGATTCCTATTTTAGGGTGGGTTCACACTAGCGTTATGGAGTCCGTTATGGCTTTCCGTTATAACAGGGTTATAACAGAACATAACGGAATCCATAAGACGGAAGGGCGGATCCGTTTTAAAAGGCATTCCATTTGCTTTCCGTCCTAATAGAAGTCTATGGGAATCAAAACGGATCCGTCTGGTTCCCGTTATGCAAGACGGAAAACAAAGTCCTGTCGACAGGTCCAGTCGGGACCCAGACGGATCCGTTATGTTTTCCCATAGACTTCTATTAGGACGGAGCAAAACCGAATGCCTCTTAAAGGCTTCCGTTTTGCATTCCATCCTATGGATTCCGTTATGTTCCGTTATAACCCTGCTATAACGGAAAGCCATAACGGACTCCATAACGCTAGTGTGAACCCACCCTTAATTTTTTTTAAAGATGCAGATATGAATACAATAGTAATTCACTGAAGTCTCTTGCCACTTCGGGCGAGACAAACTTTGGCTCCACGTAGCCAAAACATTTTAATGTTGTATGGAAACAGTATTAAAATCTAGATATTTAAACTAATTGACATTGGATCTATGATCCGAAGGTCGATTCGCTCAAGCCTGGTTGTTAACCCTCGAAATAAGCAGTGTATAATGTGATGAAAAAATGAATCAAGCCAGGAAAGGAAGCAATATGGACAATCACATACATTAGTAAGTGTCTTGTATTGACTTTCTCTACATGATAAATGCCATTTGCTGAAGTGAGACAACCCCTTTAAAGGGAATCAGTATCAAATTCAATCCAACTTACATTCCAGATGAGTACTGGTCTCTACTTTGTATGGCCTGTGGTCTCACCATTATAGATGCTGTCAATCCAAAGAAAGAAGCATTTTTATTTTATGTTTTATTTTATGTTAATTAGCCAATAGGTGCAACAAGGGTGGCGCTGTTGCACCTCATAGCACCCAGAGTCTCCTCTCCCTATCTTCAATGCCATGCCCCCCACCACTAAGACTGATAGGCCAGGTATTGAAAACATATTCACGCCTACCCCTGAAGTCTCACAGGAGCATGTTCGATGCACGTGCTCCACGGAGATGGAGAACACCAGGTGCTGCATCCCTGTACAGCACTTGCGTAGAATCCTATCATGTGAGACTTCAAGGCCAGGTATGAATATATTTTTACAGCCTTACCTGTGAGTCTTAGCAGTGGGGGCATGGCATAGGAGACAGGGAACAGAGCCCCTGGGTGCAACAGCGTCACTCTTGTTGCACCCATGGCTAATCAATATAAAATAAAAACTCTTATTTCTCAGCTATAATGATGGGACCAAGGGCCATACAAAGTAGTTACATCTGGAATGTAAGTTGGCTTCATACTGATCTATCTCATGACAGAGCTCCGATAGAGCTACCATACAAGTACAGAACCTCAACTGTATCTCTGTACGCTTCCAAAATAATTCAAAATTTGACAAAAAAAGTCAAAAAGGAAAAAAGCATAAAAATGTATGTACAGCTTGTACATCAATAAGTGCATAGTGACCCCGTGACTCCACCAGTGTGCACTGCCGTAGTGGCTCTGAGCCTGTGTATAGGAGCCCTTAAATTTAGAATAAAATAATAGTGAGATTCTCCACTTTGTGACCTTCAACCACTCAGTCTCTCCCTATGGACTGGTTTCCAAAGTTCACTTTTAAAGTAGCCTGGCCAAAAATGAATCGCCATAAAAAGTATTACTCAGGGTGATATAAGGTTGTGCACTCAGTAGGATTACAGTGATTATTTTATCTGATGCCTTGATATTATATTTTAATTACTTTTTACATTTTATAGTTTCTTCCATTTAAGTCTTCCATCATTAGCAATAATGGCTTGCAACCTCTTCCTTCTCCTTCATCTTGTTGCCCTCTTGAAACCATACATTCTTCATATATTATATCTATGAATATTATTTGCACAAAAAGACGCTTTACATTTGGCCCTGTCAGCTATAAAGAGGTTAATTTGTTCTTCTGACAGCAAAGTAAAAACAAAATATATCAACATTTCCAGCCATTTTTATTTACTAATGCGTACTTGAAGGGGGGAGAGAGGAAAGTTATTTCCCAGCAAGGGTGAAATAATCTGTAAGCTTTTCTGGGAAAGAGTCTGAACGTTGATAGAAAGAGTTCCTCAGCTTCAGTATCTCAGGCCTGCGGTGGGAGGGAGAATGGAAGAAGAAGACAGTGCCTTGAGTCTGCAGAGATTTATCATCTGGAGGGCAAAGTCCACACAAGGAAGCATAAAAAGGAACTAAATGAAATATACAAAAGTGAAGGACTGTTTTACTTTGTGTTTCAATTCCTCACCGTTTTCAAGATCTCTGCATGCTCTCAGTAGATGACAATATTCGTGTTTCTGAAAACCAAAGTCTTACTCACTGCTGAACATTTGTAATGGTCATAGGCAGTCTTAAGAACCGCCTGTAAGTTAGGCCTGGAATCAGACAGGCTAAAGCCAGGCGTGGATCCACATAGAAGGAAAGGTATAAAGGAAAAGCTGATACTTTAAAGGAAGACTGATCTTTTTGGATCCACTCCTGTCTTTGTTTCAGTAAAGTGCTTCAAAGATTGCCACAGAAACTGCTTATGGGATTCAAGCCAGAGATTATTATACCTTAGAAGGAGATGGAATATCACTTGGGTATGTCATCACTTTTGGGACCGGAGGTCAGACCCCACAATCTTAATGCTATGACATATCCTAGTAGTACAGATGTAGCAGAGCTGAACTTGATTGTTAACACATTAAGTAAACAATGGCAAGAACATTTACTTTTTCAATGGAAGATGGGAATACCCCTTTATATACATAAGATTGGTGTGACAGAACTGTAACAAACTGTCAGCTGCGAGTGGGATAAGATCTGTATGGTTTCTCAGACTGGAGGTTTCTTTTCTTCACAGTTCAGATCTATATGTCTCTATGGTAACAGACTGCAACGAGACCTTGTGTAGTCTGATCTTGCAGTTTGTGTATATTCTTCTGTCTGTCTTATCCTTTTTTATATACATTTTAGGGTAGAACAACTGCTTCAAAATATAAAATAGGCAGCAGGCAACAAGCTTAACCCCTTAAGGGTTTTCTGTTTCTGTATTTTCATTGTTCACTCCCTGCCTTGCCAGAGCCATATTTTTCTTTATTTCCATTCATATAGCTATATGAGGGCCTGTTTTTTGCAGGATGTGTTGTACTTTGTAATGGCTTTATTTTATAATAGGGTGCAGGCATCTCCTTAACTTCGATGCATCCAGCTCCAGTTCTAAATGTAAGACAGCTTCGGAGTAGTGAATGAGATGGGCCTACCGGTCTGTCCCTATCTTCGCCCACTCCATGCCCACAATTTTAGACCTGGCGTGAGCGGGGAGAAGACGCAGATGGCGGCGCAGCTAACCGTTGCGCCGCCATCTGTGTCTGAATTATGCCTAATTTAGGCATATTTCAGTACAGTAAATGAACCCCTGAATGTCTGTGACTGGCAATACCTCCGAACATAGACATTAGCTTCTGGTGTAAAACAACAGAAACCCAGCGGCTATGGCACCCACTTTGCTCTGGAGCAGGCACCATTTTTAAAGAACAGACTTTGTGTAAGCTATTTCAGGGACATGGTCATAGTCCTTTACAAAGGTTGTGGCACTTTCTCACAGACCACGCGTCTTTGCATGTACATACATAGTGGTACCCGTGCATTTCTATGCTAAGGCTATGTCTGATGATGCCACATCCTAGCACCACACCTAACATATTTTTATAAAGCACTGCATTCTGCTGGTTTGAACTTAAACAAAAGCGACACATACTGAGTTTAGAAATAATAGGCAGGGTTGAATATTTAGAGACATGTAGTCGTATGTGAAAATTAGCAATGATACGGATTCCTGCACGAGCGAGACTGAGACGGTTTAACTAATGATAGAACGAAAGATGAGGTAATGCTGTGAATTACAATTTCACTTATGCCCTGCATTATTATAGATTACACAAAAAATCCGTAAGCATCATGCAATGTTTCCATGGAAACCTCGGAATCCCTCTCACTCCACCTCTCATTTCTCACTGTTCTCTGTATGTTTAATGTTCACTGTGCTTCCATGGCTTACCAGGGCATGTGGAAATGTTTAGCCTTGTTTCTACACAAGGTCTTCTCTAATCCCTGATGATTGTCTGGTTGCTGGTAAAAGTTAAATATCTGTTCAGTAGAATAATCAATAATTATTGCAAAGTTAGAGCGCGGTGAGGGCATATAGTGATCCGCAGCTCAGAAAAACAGAACAGCTGGAGCCTTAGCTTTGTTATTGTCTTCTGTCTTCTTGTCGGGATCAATTCATCAGTTGTGCCAGAAGGTTAGAGAACTCACATTAGAACTGTAAGCGGTCTGATCTGGACCTTGCGCTTCATCAAATTGCTTGGTCCATCAGTTGTTTCTTTTCAACCCTTGGGTGTGTTGTACACACAATACTGTACGTAGCAATTAGACACAAGGCTGTGTAGTATTGCTTGCTATAGGGATGCATTGAGGTGCACACATACTTACCATTTGATTCCCAAAATGAGGAAATTTTAAAGGAAATCTGAAAACGACCTATGGTTTAAAGGGCTTCTATCACTCCACTAAACTCTTTTTTTTTTTTTTTGTCTCCTTAAAATCCTTATGCTGCGATTTCTCAATATATAGGGCTATTACTCAGTTTGGTTCAGTAGTTATATCAAAAAACGGACTTTTATAATATGCAAATTACCTCTCTAGCAGCAGGTAGGGCGGCTACCTGCTGCTAGCAGCCGCAACCTCCATTCATAATGACGCCCCCTCATCATGTTGATTGACAGGGCCAGCGGACGCGCTCGTTCTCTGACTGGCCCTGTCTGCGTTTTAAATCTCGCGCCGGTCTTCAGTTGGTGCAGGAGCACTCAGTGGAGGACGCTCGCTCGGCCGCTCCATCCTCAGTGCGCCTGCGCCGATGACGTCACATGTACACCCGGCGCAGGCGCACTGAGGATGGAGCGAGCGTCCTCCACTCAGTGCGCCTGCGCCAACTGAAGACCGAGATTTAAAACGCAGACAGGGCCAGTCAGAGGACGAGCGCATTGGCTGGTCCTGTCAATCAACATGAGGAGGAGGCGTCATTATGAATGGAGGATGCGGCTGCTAGCAGCAGGTAGCCGCCCTACCTGCTGCTAGAGAGGTAATTTGCATATTATAAAAGTCCGTTTTTTGATATAACTACTGAACCAAACTGAGTAATAGCCCTATATATTGAGAAATCGCAGCATAAGGATTTTAAGGAGACAAAAGAAAAAAAATGAGTTTAGTGGAGTGACAGAAGCCCTTTAAATGATGTTTAACATATTTTAAAGAATTTTTGATTATTATATTTTTTTTTTTCCATGTCAATAACTATATTTAAACAAATACCATAAATTCCTGCAGTTTTTGCACTGGCCACTAAGCCTAATAATAGGCGCCACTTCTTGGTCTGTACAGATCGCTTTACAGCAGTCATATATTATTCTTCTCTGCACACAGAGCATGCCTAGATAGTGTTGAGCGAATCAAAGCATCTGAAATGGAATTTGATCCGAAGTTTAGGAAAAATTCAATTCACCATGAATCAGAATTTTCTCGCATTTCATGGTAACTAATCTTTTTTTTTCTAAAATGGCTACTGCACATGTTACAAAGTGAAAGTAAGAAACCCGGAAATGCAATATGACTAGGCTTGAGGGAATCGAGCTTCGGATCATAGAACTGAAGCTGATTAGTTCAAAAACTTTGTTTGATATGCTGTTTCTGTACAGTATTAAAATGTATTGGCTCTGTGGAGGAAAACTTTGTCTCAGTCGAAGTTGCACGAGACTTCGGTGAATGACTTCGGGTTTTTGGCTTTACTGAAGGGTGCTGTATGCTTTATTTTTTTGTTTAACAGAAGGGATTAGTTATGACTCTGCACAGTGATGTAGACGGTGATAAATTACTCCTGTAATACTGACGGCACAGTACCTACAGAACTATTAATGTGGGTGCGCTACAACGTAAAGCACACGGTGATACACTCTCCCTGCAACCTTGCTGCAGTTTAAGTTCCAAGCCGTCACACTGAGATTAGGCCATCAAGATGAATATTATTAGGCTGAGTGGCCTCATTATACCTGATTTATTGCAATTCGTGATGAACTAATTTGTAACTAATCAAATTTCTTGACAAAGTTTGGCGAATTGGCTGAATCAAATTTTTCAAAACTTTGCTCATCTCTATGCTTAGAAGACTCTTCCACAGGAGTCAATAAGGTCCCCTCCTGACCATTGTGTCCATGGCCCATGTGGCTGCTGCAAAGCAATTTTCGTAATGCTTTCTAAATGCTTAAGAAGAACATCTCATACAGGATGGTTGCCCTACCAGGAAATAGAAGAAATTAATCTGTGATCAGAGAATAAAATCAGATTAAAAAAAGGAAATGTGTGACTATCTGGTGTTAACCCATTTCCTTTAAGCTCCACCTTAGGCTACTTTCACACTGCTGTTTTGGTTTTCCATTTCTGAGATCCGTTCAGGGCTCTCACAAGCGGTCCAAAATGGATCAGTTTTGCCCTAATGCATTCTGAATGCATCAGTTTGCCTCCATTCCGCTTCGGAGGCGGACACCAAAACGCTGCTTGCAGCCTTTTTGTGTCCGTCTGACGAAACTGAGCCAAACAGATCCGTCCTGACACACAATGTAAGTCAACGGGGACGGATCCGTTTTCTATGACAAAATAGAAAACGGATCCGTCCTCCATTGACTTTCAACGTTGTTCAAGACGGATCCGTCTTGGCTATGTTAAAGATAATACAAACGGATCCGTTCTGAACGGATGCAGACGTTTGTATTATCTGAACGGATCCGTCTGTGCAGATCCATGACCGATCCGCACCAAACGTGAGTGTGAAAGTAGCCTTACTTATCCCCTTTCTGTTTTCAGAAAAATTGAAATTAATGGAAAGTGCTGTACTGTAAAAGCTGGTAATTGCTTGTATCACAGTTTATAATTTACATCATTGTCTTATGACACTTATACATTTTATTTATAACCTAAATCAAAATCAAGTTGCAACTATACATCTGAATGTTGCACATTAGTGTAGTTACAGTCATGGCAGATTCTGTATGGTCTCAGGAGGACTATGAAGGCCCATTTAGGAATAGACCACTGAGAAGCAGCATAGAGCCTGCCACATATATACTACCATAGCATGTGATGTGGGTGCAACTGTAAGGGGTTCATCGATCTCCAGTCACTCAATCTTGCATTTACCTTCCACCCAGGCCATAAATTGAGTTTAAATCACACAAGACCCATATTTTCTTTTCATTTTTCTTTCTATAGAGCTGTGTGAGGGCTTAATTTTTGTGAGACAACTTGTAGTTTTTATCAATACCATTTTGGGTACATAATACTTTTTGATGACTTTTTTTTCATTTGTTTTGTGGCAAATGAGCAAAAAAATATGTATTATTTTTAGGTATTTATTGTTGCATTTTTTCCAATGAAAAACATTTCTTTTTCAATAGAATTTTTTACCTTTGAGATTTATTTTATAAAACTTTTTTTCACTTTAACACTTGTTAATCCCACAAGGGAACTTGGGCACCACTTTTATAATACACTGTACTACTTTATGTAGTACAGTGTATTATACTGTCAGAAGCATACTGACAGTCACATTCAGGTTATGCCTCTTGCACAGTCTGATAGGCAAACACTGCAGGCAGGCCTTGAGGCCTTCATTAAGTTTCCAGCTGCAGTATACAGACAACGGCAACCTGGAATCTTATTTGCGGGGTGCCAATGTCTGTGAGATGGAACTTCCTCCTTCTAAACCACTTAGATGTCATGGTCGCTATTAACTGTGCCCTCTAAGCTAAAACTGCCTGGATCAGCGCTTTTGCCAATCCATGCATTTAGAGCAGGAGTCTGGCTGTCATATGAGCTGAGCTTCTGCTCTTCTCTGCACTGTGCAGAAGACATGTGTAGTGCCTATTCTAGGCCATCATAAAAAGACAATGGCCTAGAATAAGGCCCGTTAATGAGCGTCATAAAAAGGCGTATAGGTGGCCATTAAGGGGTTAAAGTAAGGCATCTCAGTCTTGGATGACCACCACAATGTGAACACGATTTTAGAGTGGGGCATAATTAGGGCATGACTACTCTGAAAGGTGCACAGAGAAGGTATATCTATTCTGAGGGGAACAGTCCATACATAACTACTATAAAGGAGGCACAATGAGGGCATAACTATTGTGAGAAGGGACAATGAGGGCATAACTATTGTGAGAGGGCATAATGTGGGCATAACTACTTTGAAGGGCCACAATGAGGGCATTAGTTCTGTGAGGGTGCACAAGGTGGGCATAACTACTATGGAGGGGTGCAGAGAGGGCATTTGTACTATGAGGAGGGCACAATGGGGGCATAACTGCTGTAAGAGGGCACAATGTGGGCATAACTACTGTGAGGAGGAAAAATAAAGGCATAAAAACTGGTGCGAAACAATGTTTTAAAGTATGAGGTGGAGGTGCCAGAGAAAGGAACCGTCCCGGGTGCCACACACTACAATTCTATTGCCTTCAGTTTTTGCAAAGTGTTGCATTCATAGGCATTTTTATTGTGGGTTCAGGATGCTGTTTCCTTAGTAAAATTGCTGTCACTAGATCCAGCTGGCTGCTAGTATCACAGATAAGCTGAAGACAGCATTCTCTTTATGTTCTTGATCTTTTTGATCTGTGGGTCCTTTAAGATTTGAAGAACATAGAGGTATCAGATGTGTATTTGTGTACAATCTCCCCTGTCAGCTGTAAAGCGCTGTGCTATGGAATCGCGCTTAGCCTGGATTCTTGTGATCATGACTTAAAGAAAAAAAAGATTTGTTTTGTTTTATATTCTACAATAATCCATTTAATTGGATATTTTCAGTATTACTTAGTGCTTAGTCAGAAAGGATTTATGAATACAAATGGCATTAGGTTTTGATAAGCCGCATAAATCACGACAAATCACAAAGCACACATCACCTATGGCTTGTTATATGCAAGTCATGATCTTCTACATATAATAGGTATAGATCTAGTTTTAGTTACAGAATCTATAATTCAGATTTCCATGAATCAATTAATCACATTCTCCAGCATGTTTTTTGCAGGGCTTAAAGGGGTTTTCTGGAAATATAATAATGATGGCTATTCTTAAGATAGGTCATCAGTATGTGATCAGTGGTAGCCCAACTTTTGGTGCCTACTCGAATCAGCTGACTGTGTGCCACTTCATTTTTTTCTAGTCTCTGTACATTTAGTGACTGTGCCTGGAACTGCAGCTCTGTCCAATTTAATTGAATGAGATTGAGCTGCAAAACTAGGCACAGTCTAATCATAATGGTCATACCCGTCATAATAGAAGTCTATGGGCGGCATAACGGATCCGACTTATATTATGACGGAATGCAAAACGGAATGCAGCTTAAAGGCATTCCGTTATGCAATCCATCATAGAATTCCGCTATGGACTATGGTATCGGAATCCATAATGGAATTGCAATAAGCCCCGAACCCTGAACTTATAAAACACATATTTGGGTGCAAGTGCTGTGTGATACAGTCATTAACAGGGTGTATTACTAGGAAATATTTCTACGTCTTATTAGCCTTTGTGCGGTTCAGTTATATGTTCTAAAGCCGTTTTTGGCGTGTATAAGTGGAAAAAAATAAGGGCTTTTTTGCCGTTCAGTGGTGTAGTTATATGTTCTAAAGCCTTTTTTGGGGTGTATTAGTGGAAAAAAGGGCTTATTTGCCGTTCAGCGGTGCAGTTATATGTTCTAAAGCCTTTTTTGGGGTATAATAGTGCACAAAGGGCTTATTACCTGTTGTGTGGTGAAGTGAGAAAATTAGAGCCTTTTTTGGCGTGTATAAGTGGAAAAAAAATAAGGGCTTATTTGCGCGTCAGCGGTGCAGTTATATGTTCTAAAGCCTTTTTTGGTGTGTATTAGTGGAAAAGAATTAGGGCTTATTTGCCATTCAGTGGTGCAGTTATATGTTCTAAAGCCTTTTTTGGCGTGTAAAAGTGGAAAAAAATAAAGGCTTATTTGCGGGTCAGCGGTGCAGTTATATGTTCTAAAGTCTTTTTTGGCATGTATAAGTGGAAAAAAATAAGGGCTTATTTACTGTTCTAAAGCCTTTTTGGGGGTGTATTAGTAGGGAAAAAAGGGGGCTTATTAGCTCTGGTGAAGTGAGAAAATTACTGCCTTTTTTGAGGTGTATTTATTTCCTTTTTATATATTTATTTGATCTAGCAGTATGTCAGACAGAGAAGTGACAGGCCCTGCACAGGGGAGGAGCAGAGGCCTAAATGTTTCTGGTGCAGGCACAGGTCGCAGCAGAGTAAGGGGGCGTGGCAGCAGGGATCACTTCAAGAGGCCTGAGCTCCCGGTGTCATCTAGCGGTCGTGTCTTGACCAGCAACCCAGCGGTTCACTCGGTCATCCACTTCGTCCCAAATGACATCATGCACCCCCAGCCAAGAGTCGGTGGGTTCGTCAGACACAACCCTTGGTTGGCATGGTCCGCGAGCAGGCCCTGTGCCCTCACCTGTCCTCAACCTGCCTCTGTCCTTTTCTGTTCCCTCAGCCAGAGAAGTATTATATGCTGTGGGCTCAGCTCCACTATACAGCGAGGACAAGCTACTAGAGGACAGTCAGCAGCTACTGGCCAGCCAAGATGTGGAGGGACATCTGTAGTGTACGGGAACTGTAATACCCGTCACTACCAAAGTGTCACTTGGTGTGCTGTCGTCCCTCCTAATTATGGAGAAGTTGTTATATGTCAGTTTTATAAAATGTCATGTAATGCAATGCTATGTGTTTCCCTGTTACTATGACACTTGCATGTACAGGCTTGCTAGGGGTGTCATTCCAGCTTCCAGTCACTAGAGGGAGCTAGGGAGCCCTAGTTTATATAAGGCCCAGTCAAGGAAGTGCAAGACAGACGGAGTCTAGTGTCTGTAATCTACAGTTGGAGATTTGACAATGTCTGAGACAAGTCCAGGCCTGAAGCCTGCTGTCCAGGAGAAGATTCCCTCCTGAATTCCCATATGCAGAAACAGGAATATGTTAGCTCAAGAGCCTGAGGAAGTGTCCAGAAGTTGAGAGAGACAGAGAAGCAAAGATCAGGAAAGCAAGAGGTACTCAGAAAGACAGAGGAGGTACTTATTAAAGCTATAGCCAAGGATATAAAGCCAGAACTAGGTTAATGGGCCTTGGTGAAGATATGCTATATTCCAGGATCAGACAGAATTAGAGTGCAAGCTCCTGTGCTGCAAGTCCTGTGTTCAACACTCTGTAATCACCTTGCTGTAACTGAATTGCCTGCATCGACCGAATTGCAAAATCGACTGTATGCCAAGGAACTGCGATTCCAATATTGTCTCTGCTTGAAAACTACTAAAGTTGGAGTTCTGTTTTAATACTACGTTTCCTCAATTTATTCCTGCATCCGCAAACGGCGTGACACCGTGCCACCGTCTACCGTCTACCTATACCTGCCCTTGCAGAGAGTCAGCTGTACCAGGTTAGTGTATATTGCACTACATCACCCAGAAACACCTATTGCACACAACTTGAGTACGCTGCACCTCTCTTTTGGCGTCACGAACAGGATACACACGCTTTCTAGTGCAAGAAGCGTGAACTTTGTGCCTTATACAGTTGCCCTGTGACCAAAGTGACAATTTGCCTGTTTATTGCAAGTGGACTTTGTGGACTGAAAATCATACCCAAAGTGTACCAAAAAACTCTAAAAAGCGCTGTGCAGTGTTGCGCTGCACAAAGGAAGAAAACCGCCGCATTGGAATGTGGTTTTGTGGACTTTTTGCAATCCTGCTTGCTGTCAGTGAATGGACAGCGTTTTGCTAAAGATGGCCACCGGCTGCCTGGAGTAAAGTTTCCCGCGCCGCTGAGGACTTTCGTGGGCGGATCCCTGCAAAGACACAGAGAGTCCCGCCCCTCTTGATCATCGCACCGCCGCGGCCCTGCTTCTCCTGCGTCATCGGGTGCTCAGGACGTCCGGAACCTCGCGAGACTGGACCTGCGCAAGCCCGGCGATACCGGTAAGCACTTGTAACCGGAGGGAAGGGGAGTGTACCGGCCTCTTTAGTCGCCAGCGGCCACCTCTCAATAGACTACCATGTCAGAGCCAGGAGTGCCTGAGCAGCCGACCCCAGGAGATCTTGCGGCTCCTGATCACCCTACAGCCCCTAGCATGATGCCCTTTACCATGCCCTACTATTTCGGGGCCCCATGGTTCCCCCGCTACAGGGGAGAGACACATACCCTACGGGACTTTGAAGAAAAGTTGCTGGCACTATTCCGATTATACCCTATAAATGCCGACCAGCAAATGGAAATCATGCTGGCGCAACTGGAGGGGGCTGCCCGCAGGGAAGTGTTATCATGGCCTGCTACTGAGCGGAGTACTCTAGAACAAATCTTCACCCGCCTCAGAGCCACTTTTGAAACTAGGACTGCCTCAGAGATAAAGATGCACTTCTTTGGCAAGAGACAGAAGCCCGGTGAGTCCCTCCGTGACTATGCCCTATCACTTCAGGAGGCTTTAGGGGCTGTAATCCAGATAGATCCCAAAGAGGCTGATAACCGGGACCAGACCCTGAGGGAACAATTTATCAACGGGGTGTCTAGTGAACAAATAAGGACCCAGTTAAAGATGCTGTCCGCCCAGCACCCTAACAGTGCCTTTCTGGACTTTAAAGAACTGGCTATAAAAATTCTGGGGTCCACAGTATCTCCTGAGTTGAGCGCCCTATCTGAGTCATCAGCCTGCAAGCCAAAACCGCTTGTCACTAACCGAGCTGAGGCCGGCCAAGCTGTTCAAGTGTCAGCTACTGATACTATTGCCATGCTGACAGAGCAAGTAAATCACCTCACTAAAAGTCTAGAGAAGGTGTGCAGAAAAATAGAGGAATGGGAAAAACCCATAATGACAGAAGAAGAATTCCTGTCACCTCCTAGGCCGTTCCCACCTCCTTACCAAGAGACTCACCCCAGGGATCCTGGGAGGCGTAATAGAGGTCGCAAGAAGCCCGTGTGTACATACTGCAAAAAGCTGGGACACACAGAATCCACGTGCTGGCAGTTAAACGGGCAACCCCTGAGGCTGAGGACCACCCCTCGGGAGGTAGAACACTAGGTCCAGAGGATCCAAATTGGATGCCACGTTATGTAGGACCCCATCCTAAAATCAATATAGAGATCAACGGGGTCCCCTTTGAAGCCCTATTAGATACTGGGTCTCAGGTCACTACTATTCAGCTGCCTGCATTTGAAAAGTTCTGGGACACCAACCAGTTGACCCAACCGCCTGACTCCTGGGTGGAAATTATCGCCAGCAATGGCAAACCAGTAAAGGTTCATGGATACTGGGAACCCACCCTGCAGGTGGGAGAAGTAACCCTGCCTCAACAGGGAGTGATCGTAGTACAGGCCGGTGACAGAGGAGGACATCCTGTCATTCTAGGCACCAATGTCTTCAAAAACTGTTATTCAGAAATACTTGCTGTATTACATCAGACTTTGCCCACTGCTTCCTCTGCATCCAGGAGGGTGATTCAAAAGACTATCACTGTGTTAAGTGCCCAGCAGAGGTTTGCTAATGGGAAAGGAGAAATTTGTACTGCCAGGATCCGTGATATTAAGCCTGTGACTTTGCCTCCTAATTCTCAAACTCTTTTGTGGTGTCGTGCTGTCCTGGGAGTCGAAGGCCGAGATTATCCAGCCCTGGTGGAACCACTCCAGATGGAGGATTATCCTTATGTGAGAGCTGCCAAGTGCCTGGTGAACGTCTCCCAAGGTAAAGTACCTGTCCGTCTGATTAATCTGAGTAATCATCCTGTTGCGCTTACTAAGCATTGCCCTGTTGCCCAGCTGTCCCAGGTGTCCTTCCAAGACATCATTCGTCTTCCAGTGACAGAAAAGCTGCCAGCTGCAGACAGCAGATGTTCGCCGGTGACCCAGCCACAAGTGCCCTGGTGGGAAGAGCTCCATGTCGGGGACGAGAATACCCCCCAACGGCAACAAGAAGGGATTATACAGCTTGTCAAGGAGCACCACCAGGCCTTCAGTAAGCATGCCACTGATTATGGAGAGGTGAGTGCCATACAACACACCATACCTACTGGCTCTCATCCTCCTATCAAGGAGAGATACCGACCTTTACCGCCTACTTCATATCAGACTGTAAAGGAAATGATCCAAGAGATGAAGGACTCTAATGTAATCCGGGACAGCCGTAGTCCGTGGGCTGCACCCCTGGTCCTTGTAAAGAAGAAGGACGGTGGTATCCGTTTCTGTGTGGATTATAGGAAAATTAATCAAATAACCCACAAAGATGCATACCCACTGCCCCGCATTGAGGAGTCACTAACTGCTCTGGGCTCCTCTGCCTATTTCTCCACATTGGACTTGACCAGTGGCTACTGGCAAGTACCCATGGCCCCCGAGGATAGGGAAAAGACTGCTTTCACCACTCCCATGGGCCTGTTCGAATTCAATTGTATGCCGTTCGGGCTATGTAATGCTCCAGGAACTTTCCAGAGACTAATGGAACGGTGTTTGGGTCACAAAAACTTCGAAACAGTGCTGCTGTATCTAGATGACGTCATTGTGTACTCAAAAACATATGAGGACCATCTGAAACATTTGGCAGAAGTATTTGAAATCCTTATCAAATATGGCTTGAAGGTAAAGCCATCCAAGTGTCACCTGCTCAAACCTGCAGTAAGATACCTGGGGCATATAGTAAGCGGAGAGGGAGTGCAACCTGACCCTGATAAATTGGCAGCTGTCTGTAATTGGCCGGTTCCTACTACTGTCAAAGAGGTGAGGAGTTTCCTGGGTTTTGCCGGCTACTATAGACGTTTTATCCCCCATTTTGCTCAAATAGCTGATCCTATCCAGGAGCTCTTGAGGGGGCAACCCAAAAAGAGTCCTAGAACTCCTGTGCCCATTGAGTGGAATGAGAAAAGAGAGATAGCGTTCCAATTGCTAAAAAAGAAACTGACCGAGCCTCCAGTGTTAGGTTATCCAGATTATAGCAAGCCCTTCCATCTCTATACTGATGCTAGCAAGCGAGGCCTGGGAGCTGTGTTAGCCCAGATCCAAGAGGGAAAGGAGAGAGTGATAGCATATGCAAGCCGCTCCCTGAAAGGAGCTGAGAAAAATGACCAGAATTATAGTTCCTTCAAACTAGAGTTCCTGGCATTAGTGTGGGCGGTGACAGAAAAATTCAAGGATTATCTAGCCGCCACCCCGTTCGTTGCATTCACTGACAATAACCCTCTGGCACATCTCAATACAGCTAGATTGGGGGCCTTGGAGCAGAGATGGGCCTCTCGCCTTGCCAACTATAATTTCTCTGTAAAGTATCGTGCTGGACGTACTAATGATAACGCTGATGCTTTATCCAGGCTTCCCACAGAGACGGCTCCTGATGATGTGCGAGATGCTTGGGAAGATGTAGAGATGCCGGCTTTCTATAACAAATTTGCTCAACAGGATCAGGCTCGAGCTACCAATAACAGAGCTGCAGTTCCTTCACCCTCCAGTAGGCCTGAACCTAAAGAAGAAAGGTGGGTGAAACTACAGTCTGAAAGTAGAGTGCTGGGTGAGTTGTTGGACTTCATTACTAGTGGCAGAGCCCCTGAGAGGATCCGGCGTAAGAGTGCAGATCCTGAGCTCATCAAACTGTGGAGACAGCGCCATCAACTCTTCATACAAAAGGGCCTATTGCTATGGAGAAGCCTAGACCCAGTGTCCAACGAAAGAGTGCACCAGATTCTCATACCCCGACGAGATGCAGGTATGGTGTTGGAGATGTACCACAATCAATCCGGTCACTTTGGGGTCCAAAAGACTGAGGCTACTATCCGCCAGCGGTTTTACTGGGTGGGCATGAGAGAAGACATGGAAAAGTGGTGTCGAGAGTGTGTAGCCTGTGCCTTGAAACGAAGTGAGCACCATGATCAGAGGGCACCACTAAGACCCATTGTAAGTACCCGTCCTCTTGAACTTGTCGCCATCGACCATGTAAAACTGGAGCCTAGTCGCTCAGGGTATGCTTATGCCATGACTATTATTGACCATTTCACAAAGTTTGTTGTAGCAGTGCCTGTGAGAGACCAGACAGCCAAGACTACAGCCGAAATGTTCTGGAAGCACTTTCTCCTGCCCTATGGATGTCCAGAAAAGATCCTCACCGATCAAGGACCTGCTTTTGAGTCCCATCTGTTCCGTGAACTGTGCCGCTTACACAACTGTAAGAAGATCCGGACGACGGCCTACCATCCTCAAGGTAACGGATTATGTGAAAAAATGAATCAGACCTTGATAGAGATGCTGAGGGCCGTGCCTCCTGAAAACAGAGGAGATTGGCCCAGTCTGTTGCCACAGCTCATGTTCACATACAATCATACCATACATTGTTCCACCGGGTATACCCCTTTTTACTTGATGTTTGGGCGCCAAGGGACATTGCCTGCTGATCATTCATTGGACATACATGTGCCTGATTGCATTAACCCATTACCTAACACCGACTGGGTTGCTGAGCACCAAAGGCGATTAGATGCAGCCAAAGCCATTGTTCAGGAACGTATGGACCTTGCTAGAGACCGACAGCAGAGAGACTATGATCAGGCAGCCCATGCAGAACCCTTGACCATAGGGGCCGTGGTATGGTTAAAGAAAAACCGTCGTACCAGCAAATTGGACAGTAAGTGGGAGCGAAGTCCCTATGTTGTCACTGCAATCCCAAATGTTGGAACTCACACTTATGAGATCACCCGGGAAGACAAGGGATCCCAAATTGTACACCGAAACCAGGTTGAAGCTCTGCCTGACACCAGAACCTAGTGCCGAGAGTTCCGGATCTGAATATCCTGTGTCAGAGTCAGCAATACCGCCCGAGGATCCTATGCAGGCTGTCAGTAATCTCAGGTATGACGCTGATCCCATGCATTGGCTTCTGACACCGTGGTTGAACTTGCTGGTGCCTGCTCCGGCACCTACTGTAGTTTCACCTCCAGAAGAGCCGGTTCAAGATGCCCTGGATCCAGTTCCCCCTGTAGTGGATATTGTTGTTCCTGTTGTTCCAGTTGTTCCTGTTGTTCCAGTTGTTCCAGTTGTTCCTGACCGAGGTCTCACGGATGGAGACCCTCCTGTTGCTCCTCTCCCTTCTACCTCGTTGCTAAGGGAAGAGGAGACCCCTGTGTTGAGAAGGTCTACCCGGATGACCAGGGGACGTCCGCCAGTCCGTTTAGGAGACTTTGATTATTCTGGTGGTGTCTCCTCCCAAACAGTTGCCACGGGCAATACCTTACTTGACATTTGTGCGCAAGAATGGACTCCTCCACGTGAGCCCTTGCCTGTGATACACCCACAGGAAACTCCTGGGTAGTTCCATTTTGCTGTTCTATTATGGACTTATTCATTGTCATGGACTATCCTGGTTATAATGTTACGCTGTGCCAGGTCAGCGCCCCCGTTCCATTCACTATCCTGAGAGAAGAGAACGACGCCCCTTGTCACTACCCTTCACTTTTGCCAATTGGACCTGATGTAAATGTAAATGCAGATGAATTACATGTATGTATGCCTGCATGTCTCTATTTTCTATTTCAGGTAGAGATTCCAGTTGGGCGACCCATGATGGAGTACGAGGTCGTACTCAGCTTAAAGCAGTGGGGTATGTAGTGTACGGGAACTGTAATACCCGTCACTACCAAAGTGTCACTTGGTGTGCTGTCGTCCCTCCTAATTATGGAGAAGTTGTTATATGTCAGTTTTATAAAATGTCATGTAATGCAATGCTATGTGTTTCCCTGTTACTATGACACTTGCATGTACAGGCTTGCTAGGGGTGTCATTCCAGCTTCCAGTCACTAGAGGGAGCTAGGGAGCCCTAGTTTATATAAGGCCCAGTCAAGGAAGTGCAAGACAGACGGAGTCTAGTGTCTGTAATCTACAGTTGGAGATTAGACAATGTCTGAGACAAGTCCAGGCCTGAAGCCTGCTGTCCAGGAGAAGATTCCCTCCTGAATTCCCATATGCAGAAACAGGAATATGTTAGCTCAAGAGCCTGAGGAAGTGTCCAGAAGTTGAGAGAGACAGAGAAGCAAAGATCAGGAAAGCAAGAGGTACTCAGAAAGACAGAGGAGGTACTTATTAAAGCTATAGCCAAGGATATAAAGCCAGAACTAGGTTAATGGGCCTTGGTGAAGATATGCTATATTCCAGGATCAGACAGAATTAGAGTGCAAGCTCCTGTGCTGCAAGTCCTGTGTTCAACACTCTGTAATCACCTTGCTGTAACTGAATTGCCTGCATCGACCGAATTGCAAAATCGACTGTATGCCAAGGAACTGCGATTCCAATATTGTCTCTGCTTGAAAACTACTAAAGTTGGAGTTCTGTTTTAATACTACGTTTCCTCAATTTATTCCTGCATCCGCAAACGGCGTGCCACCGTTTACTTGGCACTGGCGTCACGAACTATTTCTACCTATACCTGCCCTTGCAGAGAGTCAGCTGTACCAGGTTAGTGTATATTGCACTACATCACCCAGAAACACCTATTGCACACAGCTTGAGTACGCTGCACATCCACTGCTTCCTCCGGTAGGCGGGCAAGTAGTGATGAGGATAGTGGCTTGGGAGCTGGTGTTGCGAGCGGTCATGCTTATGGCCCTGAGAACATTGAGGAGGGCATCAGTGACATGTAGACAGTACTCAATGATGATGTAGCTGATCTCAATTGGGCACCGGGTGACAAATGGGCTTCATCATAATCGGGAGAAGAGGGTTGCAGCTTGTGCGTGAGGCAGCGGCGAAGCCAGCAAATCGGTAGCGTGGCCGGGAGTCAGCATGGTGGCAGCAGAGGGAGGTCAGGAGCCAAACATTCCCGGGATAGACCGCCTGCTTCGCAGGAGTCTACCTGCCCGGAAAGGAGTGGTGCAGGGGTTCACGGAGGCAGAGACGTTAGCAGTCAGTCAGTGCGGAGTGTTGAGGGTAAAATCACCTACTCTGCGGTGTGGCAGTTTTTTGTTAAGCCACCGGAGGAGGTGAACATGTCCATTTGCCGAATCTGTGGGCAGAAGGTGAAGAATGGCCAGGGTGCCAATGTTGGCACCACGGCCCTGCATCAACATATGCAATGTCACCATAAAGTTGCATGGGAGAACCATGGCTCCAATGTGGTGGTCCAGCATGCAGCAGCAACCGCTGCATCACCCAGTGGCACGCAACTGATTTCAGGCAGTCAAGGCTCCACCACCTCAGCCGTAGGGAGCTTTCTGTCTGTCTTTAATCTACCGGTCCTGATGCTCCTGCTCCTCGCCCTCCTATTCCTCGTCAGTCATTCCGTCAACAGTCGATCACAAAGCGATTTCCAAGAGACAACAGTATGTGTGCACTTATCCAACGGCGCACAAACTGAACGTGCTCCTGGCCAAGTTGCTGGTGCTGCAGTCCCTCCCTTTTCCAAGTGGTGGACTCTGCACCTTTCAGAGAACTGATGGCTTCTGCCGAGCCAAGGTGGAGAGTCCCATGCCGTCATTTCTTTGCCAAAAACTCAGTACCAGCCCTTCACAAATATGTAGAATAAAATGTGGGACAGTCCTTGTCCTGTCGGTGTCTGCCAAAGTGCACGGTAAACGCCAAATTGTGGAGCTGTAACTACAGTCAATGACAATATATGTCCTTTACAGCCCACTGGGTAAATGTGGTTCCTGCCCAGCCAAATCAGCAACTTGGCCAGGTGACGCCGCTTCCGCCTCCACGCTCTTGGTCCTGCGACAATGTCCGCCTCTGCCTCCTTATCCTCCACCGTGTCCTCAGCCTCCACTACAGGGACCATTCACAGTGCCCCACCTGCATACCACATGTGCAGTGCACAGCGGTGTCACGCTGTTATGCACCTAGTTTGCCTGGGCGAACGGAGTCACACAGGGGAGGAACTGCTCCACGTCATTCATCAAGAAATCGAATTCTGCCTTTATCCACAACAACTCAAAATTAGAACCATGGTGACCGACAACAGGAAGAACATCCTAAAAATGACCAGTAAACTTTGCATGCACTTCAGCCACTCGTACACCGCTAAGCACACCCTCCTTGAGCTGCAGTGGCAGAACGGCATCCTCCAACATAGACTGATATGTGACGTTTCCACCTGTTGCAATTCCACCCTCCATATGTTGGACCGACTATACGAACAGAGAAAGGCCATAAATGATTTCTTGATGATCCAAGCAGACAGGAGTACTCCCCTGTGTAACTTCGATGTCAGCCAGTGACAGCTCATGCATGACACCTGCCATTTGCTCAGGCCCTTTGAGGATGCCACAGTTTTTTTGTCAGTTGCCAGGACTACGGGATAAACAATGTGATTCCACTGCTTCATATCCTGGAACAAATGCTGGTAAATCTGTCTGGTCAGGGGACTGGAGACGTGACGCCTACTTCTAATGGCTACATGAGCCCTGTGGGGGCTGGACTGGAGGAGGAGGACATTGGAGCACAAGCAATGTGTAGAAAAATAGGTGGCTTTTCTACACAGGTGACAGGAGAAGGGGAGCAGCCGGAGGAGGAAGAGGGAGACGAGGAACACAAGGTAGATGACCCAGGCACACCGTAGCAGTATGCAGTGGAGATGGAGGCAGAGAGTACCTCCGAGTAACTTGCGCAAATGGCCCGCTGCATGCTAACTTGCTTGGGTAGTGACAGCCGAATTGTCACCATTCGGCAGAGGGATGACTTCTAGCTCTCCACCTTGTTGGACCCTCGCTACCGGTCCAAAAGGGGGGCCTTTTTTACACACACTGTGAGGGAGGACAAACTGAACTACTATAGAGACATCCTATGGTGTCAGTTGGCTGCTGCCTATCTGAGCCATCATCCATCCTCTCTCAGGTCTGATCGGTGGGGGGCCCTCTACGGTCTCATTCCACTGCTACGGCTGCTGTGGCAGGTTGTGGGGGTAGGAGCAGTTCCAGCTACATCAGCTTGAGTGTAGAGTCGATGATGAGCAGCTTTCTTAACCCGCCTAGTGAAAAAACTACTCACCAGCAGCAGCAGCAGCTAGAACTGGAGCAGTACCTGAACCAGCAGGTGGTGGCATACTTGGACAGAGCCCTCCCACCCCACATTGAAGACCCGCTCGACTATTGGGCAGCCAAACTGGATTTGTGGCCCCAACTGGCCAAGTTTGACTTTTAAAAGCTGTCCCGCCCGGCCAGTAGTGTGGCATCAGAGCGGGTGTTTAGTGCGGCGGGGGCCATAGTTACCCCAAGGAGAACTCGCCTGTCCGCCCAAAATGTGGAGAGACTGACGTTTGTCAAGATGAATCAGGCGTGGGTCAGGATTTCCACCCACCTATGCCTGATGCCATACCTCCCAACTTTGAAAAAGCCAAAGGAGGGACATTATTAGTGTAGCATAGCTCTTCGCAACAATTTTTTTTTACCCTAAGCCACGCCTTTTATTCTGCTTAATAAGAACAAGGAAGAGGAAAAGTGCGCTCTGCGAACACTATATGGTTAAAAATATCAGCTTTATTTTACATCATGAGTAAAAATCACACATATTTGGTAAAGACAAAAAAAGGAGTTGTCTCACTTCAGCAATTGGCATTTATCATGTAGAGAAAGTATGTACAAGGTACTTACTAATGTATGGTATTGTGATTTTCCATATTGCCTCCTTTCCATCACATTATACACAGCACGTATCCATGGTTTTGACCACTCTGCAATCCAGCAGCGGTGGCCGTGCTTGCACACTGTAGGTAAAGGTGTTGGCTTATGAGCACTTCCAGCCTTTCCCTATAGTGTGTAAGCACGGCCACCACTGCGGGATTACACTGTGGTAATAACCATGGATACGTGCTGTGTATAATGTGATGGAAAGGAGGCAATATGGATAATCACAATACATTAGTAAGTGTCTTGTATTAACTGCATGAGAAATACCATTTACTGAAGTGAGACAAACCCCTTTAAGCATAAATGTCTGGAATGAAATTTACCAACTCTTAACCTCCTCATATTGTACACAATCTACTGTACATTATAATTAAAAGGGTTGTCCTACCATAATGACCTATTGCCTATCTACAGGATAGGTGATAAATATCAGATTGCTGGGGGTCTGACTGCTGGAGCACCCACTGATATTGAAAAAAGGGGTCCTGAGACATTACATTACCACCAATCTATGTACACAAGGGTCTTAAGACCACGTTCCCTGGATCATGGGGGTCCCAGCAGTCAGACCCCCAGCAATCAGACACTTATCACCTGTCGTGACATAGCTGTTGGACCATTTCACATTCTCTATTCTTAAAGGTTTTCTTTAGGTGTAAAAAAATAAATAAATTACAATAAAAAATCTGGCCCAAAATATGTGTCAAACTAAAATAGAAATGCTCGCCTGTTAAATGACCTGTGTCCACTTTTCTAGTTATAATCTATCCACATAACTTGATCCATAGGGGTCTGAACGCTGGAGCCCCCACTGATCCCCCTTCTTAATTGAGTGGCAGGTCGAGCATATGCCCTGCCTCTCCATCCATTCTCTATGGGGTCACTGGAGATGGCAGAGTACAGCGCTGGCTATTTCCAGTGGTCCCAAAAAGAATAAATGGAGCAGCAGGGCACATGTGTGGCCTGCCACACCATCAAAAAGAGGGAACAGGACCCCTTCCTGGGATCAGTGGGGGTCGCAGAATCGGACCACACTAATCATATAGTTATGCCCTATGGTGTGGAGAGGATAACTTGAAAACCTGGACAACTCCTTTATATCCTCCACTAGTCCACCACCAGTATCTCTTTACATGTCAGCAGTGATGCCTTTAAATACGGAATATCATCACTACCGCCATGTAAACCATACATGTCAATACTGGAGAATGTGATGCACTGTGCAGAATTTTTCAGTCATAAGTCCAACCCCTTTTGCAGGTCATAATCTTTAAAAAAGCCCAAGCAAAGTGCTAGAGGAGCAACGTGAGCAAAGGGTACAAATGGAGAGTCATAACTGAAACAGAGGCATTAGGGTCACCTGAGGCAGGGTAATAGTGGGGATCCTTGAACAGGGGCAACTGGAGAAGAGGCAATATTAGCTGTGCATTTAGAGTGGGGGCATCTGGAGCTGGGGCATTTATGGGGTGCATCTAAAGCAGAGGCATTAGGGTCACTTGAGGCAGGGTGATAGTGGTGATCCTGGAGCAGAGGTATTAGGGGGCAACTGGAGAAGAGGCAATATTAGGGGTGCATTTAGAGTGGGGGCATTGGCGGGCATCTGGAGCTGTGGCACTAATGAGGGTGCACCTAAAGCAGAGGCATTGGGGGGACCAAGGGCAGAGTCCCCCCAATGCAACTCTGAACTCTGCAGAGAGCAGCACGCATACACAGATCTGAGTCTACTATAAACAAATCCCCTATTTCCCCCTTACAGTCTCCTATAGCTCACTACTGTCACACACCTGAGAAATCAGCCCAGCACCGCAGAGGAGTCCTTATCTCCAGCAACCACAGTTTCCTGACAGCAGGGAGGGCAGGAGAATGGCCAGATATGTTCTCTCCTCCTTCACTACCAGCAGCCCGGGAAGTTTAGAAGATTCTGCAGGGCCTCCTGTACAATTTACACCAGTAGGAGTCTGCATACATGTGCAATACTGCCACCTAGTGGCTACAATAATTATCTCTCCTGAGAAACAAGAGAAATAATTACTCCTCTGTCTTATCTCCGGGCACAGGAGACTGGGGGGCCTACTGACTAATCCCCGACCTCCCTGGTGGGCTTGTCCGAGCCTGTCTCCTTATTCCCCTGGTGTATACGGCGCACATGCTCTCCCCAGTAGCAGGCACTATAAAAGTGACTTCATTACGTCTGATGATCACTAGAGTGCAGGGACCAGGGAATCATCATCACTCCTCCATCCCTCAGACACCGAGGCACAGCGTGAGAGGCCAAGATCGCATACTACTGCACCATAGGCTGAAACTCCATGCTGAAAACGCGACTTTCCAATTTGACAACATCGATCACAGCAAAGGCGACATACAGGGTCAGGTAAGCCCAGAGAAGTGGAACGCCACAACGGGCTGACCGACTGAACTGTAAGTAACCATTCAAGCGGGTACTTATCCATTTAAGATATATACAAATATCAATATCAAAATTGAAAGCATAAGCCACATCTTTGTTCTACATATGAGCCCCAAATAGCAGAACTGCCTGATATGAACTGTGTAGAACTAATCTCACCATAATATCCTGGTCTACATATGAACTTATTACAACTGGATTTACTGAAATACCTATATATGGGACTTTTGTGAAAATACGGAACATATGTGGAGTGACTCTGTGGTTCACATACCCTACCATGTTCAGGTACATCCATGCCTGTTTTTATGGTTTTATCTTTTTGTTTTTAGTGTGTAATATTTTAGTTATATTTTAGCTGCACAATTCAGCTATTTTATACATAGTTTTTAATACCATAATAAATCTACATGTATCCATGTGAGTCACCTATGTTTGAGTGCCAGTCCATCTATTATTTATTTATTCTACTCCTCCATCTCTGCAGGCACCGTGAGAGTACTGGAAGCTGAATTGCGAAGTGGGGAATGGTTTCCTGCTTAACCATTGCACACAACTGTTTATTTGTATTGACTTCACTAGAAAAGTGTGTGTATGATGATGAGCTATACACACCTCCCAATCGTCCCAGATCCAGTGGGATAGTTCCAGATTTTGGTGGCTGTCCTGTGGTCCCGGGATGGCTGGACAACCACCAAAATCTGGAACTATCCCACTGGATCTGGGACAATTGGGAGGTGTGTACAGCCCAGCATCATACACACATTTTTCTAGAGAAGTCAATACAAATAAACACCTGAATAAATTAGCGCCATTTTTCTTTTAATGTCGTTAGCAGTGGTCACTAAAATACTACATAGATTTTGCTTCCAAAGTGTCTCTGTACTGATATAACTCATTAACAAATGACTGGGAATTTTACAGGTGCGTTATGGGGAGGAGAGGCTGGAACACTGATATCGCTATCCTGACCTTTTCCTCCTGCCTCTGCATGTTTCGTGAATGCTCCTCTATCATGCCTCTGCACCACCGAGCACAGGTCACTGAGCACAGCGCGGTCCTGTCTGTTCCTCCACTATTATTGATTAGTACATAGGCAATATTCGTTTTCTCGATATTTAGCGAATTTTTCACCTAATATTCGCAATAAATTTGTGAATTCTAGAATTCGTGATCTCCAGTCATTATTTTCGCGATTGTGCAAATCGGCACTAATGATGCGCATATTTTTTGCGCAATACATGCAACTTCACATTTTATCGGGAGATACATTGACGACGTGTTTATCATATGGGATGGCACTAGTGACTCCTTTTCTGAATTTGTTACTCACCTTAATACTAACAATATAGGTCTCAGATTCACCTTTAAAAGTGACAGAGACAGTATTGCCTTTTTGGATATACGCATTACTATAGAAACATAGAAACATAGAATGTGTCAGCAGATAAGAACCATTTGGCCCATCTAGTCTGCCCAATATATCTGAATCCTATGAATAGTCCCTGGCCCTATCTTATATGAAGGATAGCCTTATGCCTATCCCATGCATGCTTAAACCCCTTCACTGTATTTGCAGCTACCACTTCTGCAGGAAGGCTATTCCATGCATCCACTACTCTCTCAGTAAAGTAAAACTTCCTTATATTACTTTTAAACCTTTGCCCCTCTAATTTAAAACTGTGTCCTCTTGTGGTAGTTTTTCTTCTTTTAAATATGCTCTCCTCCTTTACCGAGTTGATTCCCTTTATGTATTTAAAAGTTTCTATCATATCTCCTCTGTCTCGTCTTTCTTCCAAGCTATACATGTTAAGGTCCTTTAACCTTTCCTGGTAAGTTTTATCCTGCAATCCATGTACTAGTTTAGTAGCTCTTCTCTGAACTCTCTCTAGAGTATCTATATCCTTCTGGAGATATGGCCTCCAGTACTGCGCACAATACTCCAAGTGAGGTCTCACCAGTGTTCTGTACAGCGGCATAAGCACTTCACTCTTTCTACTGCTTATACCTCTCCCTATACATCCAAGCATTCTGCTGGCATTTCGTGCTGCTCTCCTAAATCCCTTTCCTCAGATACTGAGGTCAGGACTGTGTCAAATATTCTATATTCTGCCCTTGGGTTTTTACGCCCCAGGTGCATTATCTTGCACTTATCCACATTAAATTTCAGTTGCCAGAGTTTTGACCATTCTTCTAGTTTTCCTAAATCCTTTTCCATTTGGCGTTTCCCTCCAGGAACATCAACCCTGTTACATATCTTTGTGTCATCAGCAAAAAGACAAACCTTACCATCGAGGCCTTTTGCAATATCACTTATGAAGATATTAAACAAAATTGGTCCCAGTACAGATCCCTGTGGAACCCCACTGGTAACATGACCTTGTTTTGAATGTTCTCCATTGACTACAACCCTCTGTTGTCTGTCACTCAGCCACTGCCTAATCCACTCAACAATATGGGAGTCCATGCTCAATGACTGCAGTTTATTGATAAGTCTTCTATGTGGGACAGTGTCAAAAGCCTTACTAAAATCTAGATATGCGATGTCTACTGCACCTCCACCGTCTATTATTTTAGTCACCCAGTCAAAAAAATCTATAAGATTTGTTTGACATGATCTCCCTGAAGTAAATCCATGTTGTTTTTCATCTTGCAATCCATGGGATTTTAGATGTTCCACAATCCTATCCTTTAATAGGGTTTCCATTAATTTGCCTACTATTGATGTCAGACTCACTGGTCTATAGTTGCTCGATTCCTCCCTACTACCTTTCTTGTGAATGGGCACGACATTTGCCAATTTCCAATCTTCCGGGACGACTCCTGTTACTAATGATTGGTTAAATAAATCTGTTAGCGGTTTTGCCAGCTCACCACTAAGCTCTTTTAATAATTTTGGGTGTATCTCATCAGGCCCCTGTGACTTATTTGTCTTCACCTTAGACAGCAAACTTAGAACATCTTCCTCTGTAAAGATACATGCATCAAATGATTTATTAGTCATCCTTTCTAGTGGAGGTCCTTCTCCTTTTTCTTTTGTAAAAACTGAACAGAAGTATTCATTAAGGCAGTCGGCTAGCCCTTTATTCTCTTCTACATACCTTCTGTCCTTTGTTTTTAATTTAGTTATTCCTTGTTTTAATTTCCTTTTTTCATTTATATATCTGAAGAATGTCTTATCCCCTTTTTTCATAGACTGAGCTAGTTTTTCTTCTGCCTGCGCTTTAGAAGTTCTTATAACTTGCTTGGCCTCTCTCTGCCTAATCTTGTAGATTTCCTTATCTTCATTGCTCTGGTTTTTTTATAATTACAAAATGCTAGCTTTTTATTTTTAATGATTTGGGCCACTTCTGCTGAGTACCACAGTGGTCTCTTCCTTTTTTTGCTTTTACTGACAAGTCTAATGCAATTTTCTGTTGCCTTCAATAATGCACCTTTTAAGTAGTCCCATTTCTCCTGGACTCCATGTAATCCGTTCCAGTCTGATAAGGACTCATTTATGACTAATTTCATTTTTGAAGGGTGAACTGCATACCGAAACCTACAGGAAACCAACGGCTACCAATAGCTTATTGCGGTGGGACAGCTATCACCCTGAGAGCCTGAGACGCGGTATCCCAAAGGGACAATACCTTAGAGTCAGAAGAAACTGTTCCTCATATGAATCTTTCCATCACCAGGCAGCCGATATGTGTAAGAGATTTTAAAACGGGGATATCCCAATTGAGTTTTGAGGGATGCATTCCTACACTCCAGTAAAACTGAACACCAAGCATTGTTAGTTAACAAAAACCAGAATGCCAAAAAAGGAGACAATACCATCAGAATTATCGGCACTTTTGATCACCAAAATCAGAAAGTTAGGGGTATCCTAAGTAGATATTGGGATGTTCTCCTAACTGATCTAGATATAAAGGATGTGCTCCCCCCCAGATCTGTGATTACATATAGACGTGGACGCTCCTTAAAGGACAGACTGGTACACAGTCATTACCAGAAACCAGTAGGAACCACCACATGGCTTAATCCCAAACCAACGGGAACCTACAAGTGTGGTGGAAACTGTGTTGGTTGCCCCTTCATTTTAAAATCAAAAGTGTTCACCAGTGTTAGCACTGGAATAACATACACCATACGGGACTTTTCCAACTGTCGTACCCAAGGGGTTATCTACCTATGTACCTGTAGTTGTCCCCTGAGTTACGTTGGAAAAACCAAACGTGAGTTTAGGAGATGGGTTGGGGAACACCTAGGTGATGTTAGGAATCGCAGAGACAAACCGATCGCACGACATGTGCTTGAGGCACATGATGGCGACGTGAGTACACTCAAATTCCAAGTTATCGAAGTCATACGGCAGTCACCAAGGGGTGGCGACTGGGATAATAGAATTCTCCGCAAAGAAGCCCAATGGATATACCGCCTCAAAACAGTGTTTCCAATGGGACTAAATGAACAGATTTCCTTTGGTTGTTTTATTTAATCTCCCTCGCGTTCATTTAGTAGCCATGATCTATGGTTACCCTTCAAATATGTGATTCTTGAATAACTTGCCTTATATCGGACCGGAATTGGTCCATGTCGATATATATCAATATGGGGGGCCTGTTATTTTGACAGAAACTTATGTCAAGACAGTTTATTCTATCCAGCCCTTCTGTACACCCCCCCTCTACTTGTATATGGGATGGTTTGCTTAAAAGATGCATAGTTTTATGATGTATGGCTCCAGAACTTATATATCCACTATTACTCCCCTCCTCCGTTCAGTCATGTGGGCAGTATCGCTATCAGCCGTCCTGAATCTCCTCCTACACTCCTGCAAGCTTTTCACAGGCAGGAAGTGACGATATTAATGACGCCCGCTCACTTCCGGTTTTGGAATGATATATGTGCGTTACACCTGGCGCCGCGTGCGTTCCAAATACCGGAAGTGGTGCTGTGCTCGATACTAAGGCTGTCATAGGGCTATCCAGGAGGTGGGGTTTACTTCTAGGCACCAAAAAACAGGTATTTGAATTACCTACCCAGTAATACCAATGCACCTTATGATACCAGGAGGTCTGCTATGTAATTATCAGAAGTTTGCCCTCTAATATCAGATGGGCGATTATCTAATGAAACCTGCAACAATTGATCATCTATCCTGAGTCCCCTGATGAACCAGTCTTTACAATTTCTGGGGAAACGCGTCGGGACAAACTGCTAAGAAGGGACGAACATCATCTACCCTTAAAGGCAGGGTAACATTAGGTGACAGCGAGGGCTTAGCCACCGAGAGGTGGGGTCGCCCCTTTCGGGGCGGGTGCTCCGCCTGTAGGCAGGGGTACTTTGAGGGACATATTAGGGATTTTGTTCCCTTTCCCTTCTCTACCACCTCTCTTTCACCGTATGGCCAGGTCCACAGTCATCTAACTGTAAGCTGCCGTTATATATTTTTTATACATCGGACTGCACTATCCTGATACGTCCAAAGTAAGGCCTGTCTATTTATTTGACGTAGCCTAACACTCATATTAAGATGGGGTAATATTTTAATCAACGATAGTAAAAGTTATGTTTTAGATGAAAAGTCATTTCTCTCTGTGATTTATTGATTAGTGCATAGGCAATATTAGTTTTCTCGATATTTAGCGAATTTTTCACCTAATATTCGCAATAAATTTGTGAATTCTAGAATTTGTGATCTCCAATCATTATTTTCACGATTGCGCAAATCGGCAATAATGATGCGCATATTTTTTGCGCAATACATGCAACTTCACATTTTATCGGGTCTGAGTAGATATTACTGATTAGTGTATTGTTGTGACATCAAATCACTATGTCTGTAGCATGTGTGTATGGACAGCAGAGAAACAGTAATTCCTATCACACTACCTAACACCCTGCACTACCTAGCTACACTATATCACAATCTAATCTACACTGACTATCTCCCACTAACTACGTATCTGTATTATATATATGAGCTAACTTACTAACTATCTAATGTAATTGGATAAGGAATAGGATCCAAATGAAAGCACAGAGCACAGCAATGTCACTGCTCTCTCTCTCTCTCAGAACTGCAAAAAAAATAAAGAAAATGGCTGCTGGGGAGGTTCTTATATAGTAAGGGGTAGGCAACTTTCCTATTGGTTGCTAGGGATGATGCTAAGCTCTGACAAAGATATTGCAGCCTTCTCATTGGCCAAGCAAGAAGGGAGGTTACAGTTGAAAAAAAATCTAGAATATTCGCAATTACGAATATATAGCTCTATATTCTACATTTTAGCAAATTGTCGATGTGCCGATATTCGCAATAAAAATTTGTGAATAGAATATTTGCGATCAACACTATAATTGATGTTCTCCAGACGCACACGGTGCCGACCCCTGCCACGTACAGCCCTGATGCTGCTGTGGAGGAGAGCAGGAGCATAACTATGTAGCAAAGAACATATCCCTTCACTTGTTGAGTGTCACTTGCCCACGCACGCTCCAGTGCACGGGGGCAAAGAAAAGTACAGAACGCACTACATAACGGGACATTTAGCAGACTGCCCGGGGCGGCGGGACACAGCCTGACAGTTGGGACTGTCCCGCTGGATCCGGGACGGTTGGGAGCTATGCTGATGCATTAGATTAGATCATCCATGCTGCCTCACCCAAACCTTGACAAAAGAGAACGGTTTCTTCTGGCTACCTGCCTCAGCTACTATTCTGATGCTGCCACCTGTCTGATACCACACATCTGATACCAAGTGCTCCTTATTACACCCACCATCGTCAGCTGGTACTTTTATTGCCACCCACCTCCTCACTCTGTCACCCTGTCACTCTGTGGTCTCCTGATGTTGTTGCCATCTCACCACTCAGGTCTCTTTATGCTGCTGTTGCCACCTCCACACTATGTCATTGTGCCACTCTGTAGTCTCCCCATGATCCTGCCTACTCACAACTCTGTCTCTGGGCCACTCTGTGGCCTCCTCATACTGCTGCTGCCACCTCCACACTCTGTCATTATGCCACTATGTGGCTTTTGATGCTGCTGCCACCTCCACATTATGTCATCTTGCCACTCGGTGGTCTCCTCATGCTGCTGCCAACTCACAACTCTGTCTCTGGGCCACTCTGTGGTCTCCTCATGCTGCTGCTGACACCTCCACACTCTGTCATTGTGCCACTCTGCGTTCTCCCCATGCTCCTGCCTACTCACAACTCTGTCTCTGGGCCACTCTGAAGCCTCCTCATGCTGCTGCCACCTTTACACTATGTCACTTTGCCACTCGGTGGTCTCCTCATGCTGCTGCCAACTCACAACTCTGTCTCTGAGCCACTCTGTGGTCTCCTCATGCTGCTGCTGACACCTCCACATTCTGTCATTGTGCCACTCTGTGGTCCTCATGCTGATGCCACCTCCAAACTATTTCACCTTGCTAGTCTGTGGTCTCCTTATGCTTCTGCTGCTGCCACCTCCACACTCTGTCATTGTCCCACTATGTGGCCCCCTCATGCTGCTGCCAGCTCCACACTATGTAACCTTGCCACTCTATTGTCTCCTCATGCTTCTGCCAACTCACAACTCTGTCTTTGGGCCACTTTGTGGTCTCCTCATGCTGCTGCTGCCACCTCCACACTCTGCCATTGTGCCACTTTGTGGCCTCCTCATGCTGCTGCCACCTCCACACTATGTCACCTTGCCAGTCTGTGGCCTCCTCATGCTGATGCCACCTCCACACTATGTCACCTTCCCAGTCTGTGGCCTCCTCATGCTGCTTATGCTACCTCCATACTCTGCCATTGTGCCACTCTGCGACCTCCTCATGATGCTGCTTCCACCTCCACACTATGTCACCTTACTAGTCTGTAGCCTCCCCATGCTGCTGCTGCCACCTCCACACTTTGTCATTGTTCCACTCTGTGGTCTCCTCATGCTGCTGCCAGCTCTGCTATGTCTGACTTTTTCACAGGAGCCCAGAACTGTACACAGTACTCCATGTGTGGTCTGACTAGTGATTTGTAAAGTGGCAGGACTATGTTCTCATCACGGGCATCTATTCCATGTCAGTGTTACCCAGCGTTTTATCATTTAGTATGTACTGGTGACATGTATTTTTCCTTCCAATGTGCATAACCTTACATTTGTCAGTGTTAAACCTCATCTGCCACTTCTCTGCCAAAGCCTCCAATCTATCCAAATCCAGGGGCGTAACTACCATAGCGGCAGACCATGCAACTGCTATGGGGCCCAGGGCAAGAGGGGGCCCAGTTGGGATCATCTCCTCTTATACTGGGGGTGAAAACTTGGTCAGGACTCTACCCTCTAAAGCAGGGATGCTCAACCTGCGGCCCTCCAGCTGTTGCAAAACTACAACTCCCAGCATTCCCAGACAGCCTACAGCTATCAGCCTACAGCAGGGCATGATGGGAGTTGTAGTTTTACAACAGCTGGAGGGCCGCAGTTTGAGCACCCCTGCTCTAAAGAAATAACATTTAGCAAACAAGGCAGTGGAAAAAATGGCCCAGGGGTCATTGAAAGGGGTTTAGGCAGAAACCCTTCTGTCCTGTTTGGGGGGCCTGGTTTGATCCTTGCTATGGGGCCCTTACTTCTCTATGTACGCCACTGTCCAGATCCATCTGTAGCCAGCTAGAAATGACTGGGCCCCAAAGCAAATTTTTGAATGGATCCCCCCTCCCCCAGTAATTTTTTCGCAACCCCTTCCTTTCATGCTGCCCCCATTCATGTGGCTAGTAAAGATCCCTCTCTCAGACCAGGCCCGGTAGCTGTTCCTTCCGTTTTCTACACTGTCTATACTGTCACTGTATATAATTTCATTGTGTAATACTGTTGAGGGGGCCCTGACCAAATCCTTTAGTCCTCCTCCTCCTGGATGGGCCCCTTCTGGGTCAGGGCCCCAAAGCAGCCGCTTCCCCTATAGCTACGCCCCTGTCTGTAGCAGTATACTGTCCTCTTCAGTGTTAATTACATTACACAGTTTAGTGTCATCTGCAAATCCCTGAGTACATACATGTGCCCTTGCTGTAACTGCCCATCATACTGCCTGTCTTGTTACACACAGGCATCTTCAGCGCTCAGTAGATTCTCGATAGCAAGTCAGGACCACTCAGAAATGCTTAGCAACACTTACACCCTGCTTTCTAACATAACAAAACAAGTTTACCTAATAAAAGTATATTACAAAAATGTTTAACATCCCTTTCCCCCAATTCATATTAAAAATAAACTGAAACTACAGTTGCACTTTAAGTCACTGAATGGAATCATGTGAGAATGACAAAGTCCTTTTATGCAAAATAGGTTATATAACATAATAACATAGTTTGTAAGGTTGAAAAAAGATATTCATCCAGTTCAGCCTGGAAAATAATAACTTTTAACAGTTTCCTAAAATACAGGAGTCAAAAATGCACATTGCAAAAACAAAGATTTATTGTATGGGAAGTATCCTATACAAACCCTGGGAATTTACCCTGTTCTGCCCCTAGGCATGACAGGGTAACTGCCTTGATAAGCAGATAAGGGATACCCGCCCTCCAGCCTGACCATTCTTGTCCTTGTACAGTCCTGGTTTAGTGATGGCTGGGATGTGCATGCATAATTTGCAGTATTGCAACCAGGTTGAATATTACAAAGTTAAAGAATCCTGAGACTTGTGGGCAGCAACTGTGAAATGGGGTGAGGTATGGGACTATCCAAGCGAATAAGAGCACTCTCCAGTGTTAACACTAAAGCAACAAGAAGATGAGTCTGATGTAAAGGGGGAACTAATATTGATAAAATATTAATGACATCAGTCAGCATTGGTCAGCATGACATCAGGGCTTTAGTCAACCTCCAATCTACAGGGTGGGCCATTTATATGGATACACCTTAATAAAATGGGAATGGTTGGTGATATTAACTTCCTGTTTGTGGCACATTAGTATATGTGAGGGGGGAAACTTTTCAAGATGGGTGGTGACCATGGCGGCCATTTTGAAGTCGGCCATTTTGAATCCAACTTTTGTTTTTTCAATAGGAAGAGGGTCATGTGACACATCAAACTTATTGGGAATTTCACACGAAAAACAATGGTGTGCTTGGTTTTAACGTAACTTTATTCTTTCATGAGTTATTTACAAGTTTCTGACCACTTATAAAATGTGTTCAATGTGCTGCCCATTGTGTTGGATTGTCAATGCAACCCTCTTCTCCCACTCTTCACGCACTGATAGCAACACCGCAGGAGAAATGCTAGCACAGGCTTCCAGTATCCGTAGTTTCAGGTGTTGCACATCTCGTATCTTCACAGCATAGAGAATTGCCTTCAGATGACCCCAAAGATAAAAGTCTAAGGGGGTCAGATCGGGAGACCTTGGGGGCCATTCAACTGGCCCACGACGACCAATCCACTTTCCAGGAAACTGTTCATCTAGGAATGCTCGGACCCGACACCCATAATGTGGTGGTGCACCATCTTGCTGTAAAAACTCAGGGAACGTGCCAGCTTCAGTGCATAAAGAGGGAAACACATCATCATGTAGCAATTTCGCATATCCAGTGGCCTTGAGGTTTCCATTGATGAAGAATGGCCCCACTATCTTTGTACCCCATATACCACACCATAGCATAATTTTTTTTGTTCCAACAGTCTTGGAGGGACCTATCCAATGTGGGTTAGTGTCAGACCAATAGCGGTGGTTTTGTTTGTTAACTTCACTATTCACATAAAAGTTTGCCTCATCACTGAACAAAATCTTCTGCGTAAACTGAGGGTCCTGTTCCAATTTTTGTTTTGCCCATTCTGCAAATTCAGTGCGCTGATCTGGGTCATCCTCGTTGAGATGCTGCAGTAGCTGGAGTTTGTAAGGGTGCCATTTGTGAGTAGCTATTATCCGCCGAAGGGATGTTCGACTAATGCCACTCTCCAGTGACATGCGGCGAATGCTACGCTGTGGGCTCTTGCTGAATGAAGCTAGGACAGCCACTGATGTTTCTTCATTAGAGACGGATTTCATTCGTCCACATTTTGGCAAATCCAACACTGAACCAGTTTCACGAAACTTAGCAAGCAGTTTGCTAACTGTAGCATGGGAGATGGGTGGTCTCGTAGGGTGTCTTGCATTGAAATCTGCTGCAATGACACGGTTACTGCGTTCACCAGACATCAACACAATTTCTATCTGCTCCTCACGTGTTAACCTCGGCGACATGTCAATGGCCTTAAACAAAGAGAAACTTGTAAATAACTCATGAAAGAATAAAGTTACGTTAAAACCAAGCACACCATTGTTTTATGTGTGAAATTCCCAATAAGTTTGATGTGTCACATGACCCTCTTCCTAAAGTTGGATTCAAAATGACCAACTTCAAAATGGCCGCCATGGTCACCACCCATCTTGAAAAGTTTCCCCCCTCACATATACTAATGTGCCACAAACAGGAAGTTAATATCACCAACCATTCCCATTTTATTAAGGTGTATCCATATAAATGGCCCACCCTGTAGTTTAAGTAACTAGTGATCAGAAAGAAATGTGGCAAAGACTGCCAAAATCACTATTTCATCAGAGGGGTTTATTGATTAGAAGTCCTGATCATCAACACTGCCATCATGGGATCCATACGCTGATATATGTGAACATCATTGTTAGCATTGTCTTTAACCCGCAAAGCAGATCAAGATAAAGGTGAAAGACCATTTTGTCTTTACTGTTCTTTTATGACAGTAATTGCAAGAGACTGCAATTAATAAAATGGAGAGATGTAATAAAGTAGATTCACAGATGTAATTGTCAGTTAATTTATTTTATAAATGTGTGGATGACAATGTCGGCTCTTTTGGATATGATTGATTGTTGACACATGTGTATATACTGTATCTAGAGTAGGGCTTGGAAATATAGATGCCCTAGCTCTTGACTAGAAAATGGATTAGGACGTGCCCTTGCAACCACTGGGGAGGTGCAAGTACACCGGTCGGTACTTGTGGGAACAACCATGTGGAGGAAAGGGGGAGAGATAGAGAGGAAGAGTTAGGCCAACAGTCGTAGGGAAATGTCAGTTAGAAGATAGCAGTTAGATGAGCCTGACTGAGCCTGTTAGGTAGCGATGATGAATAGAGGCAGGTTAGATGTCACTGAGAGAGAGAATTGAACTACGTTTCTTGGTCCCCAACACAAATGCAGTGTTTAGTGCTTGCTAGTTGGTCTGCTCTGTCCTAGGGATCCATGTGTTTCCTCTGGCCTGGTCAATGCACCTACTATAGGCCTCGTCTTTAGCATTGTTTTTACTGTGGCTACCTGGATATATGCATTGCTAGGAATTGAATAAGATGCTTCAGCGTCAAGGTCCTTGTGTCCTGCTAGGTTGCTGTTATCTCTGTTTGTGTTCCTGTGTACCTGACTCGTGCTTGTGTTTCTGGACTCCGCTACCTGTTTGATCCCTGCCCTGACCAATTGCTTGTTTGACTTCGCCTCTACCTCATCCTTCCATCCTGCACTGTTGCTCCTGGTTATGACTGTGTTATCCTTGGGAAAGTCTATCCCCACCATCAGGGATACTGTGAAGATCGAGGGATTCACTTAGACAACGACCTTAGAGGAGGCAGGATAAGTGACACAGTGTCAGATTCAGCAGTCCTTTAATTACAGGACTGGGCAGTAATAATAAGTCCATTGTGGATTTATCTTCATGGATTTCAACCAAATCTTAATACCTCTGTTTTACCTCCTATTCGCTACATTGAATTTTCATAACTTTTAAAAAGTCGAACTGCTGAATGTCATTCTGGGCTATGATAATGGGTTCTGTTCCCCTCTTAATACTAAGTACGGCTGAGGAATAAACTCTGAGCGTAGGAAAAATGTGCGACAAGCCGCCCCCTAGGGCTGATCGTATCCCAGGTCTATAGGAATGCTGAGTGGTGTGGTGCAGCCCTTAATAGTCTCTATGTGTGTCACGGTGTTCCTACCTGGATACCGTCGCTCCCCAGGGCTTGGCTCCGAAGAATTAAAGGGGAATAGCAATGGTGGGAATGGAAAATAAATTGAGTCCAGACCTTGATAAAGTTCAATGGCTTTACTTGCATAAACTTTCATCCAAACAATATTCAGGCTTTCTCTTGGTTCCAGCAGGCTTTGGCATAAACTGGCAGGCAAACTTGATAACTCTGCTTTCTCTCTGTGTTAATCTCTACTTTAGTCTGGTAGCTGGACTTTCAGTCTGTTCTCTATCTGTGGAGTGGGGTGTCTTTGGCTGTTGACCCCCTCCTGACACTCTGTCTGTAGATCTGTAAGGAGTCATGGTGCTCGATGAGCTACTTCCCTTTTGAGACTTCTACTGCAGGAGGTAGAACTTTACCTTCGCTGCTACATCTTTCATGTCTTCTCAGCTCCACTATGGAGTCTAAAACTGGAACTAGAACTGCAACCCTTCCCTTTGGTAGGAAACAGGACTGGCCCACTTCTGCCCAAAGGAGAGAGAATGGAATGGTAAGCTCCATTCTATCTAAGAATCTCTCACTCTGCCAGATACACACTGCCACCTGCTTCATAGCAATATTATAAATGCACAGTGTAGAGGACCTGGAAACAAATACACAGATGTTAGACCATTAGAGACAGTAGCAGGGTGGAGGAATGGTAATACCACTCAGGAGAATTACATATGCAGTACATCTCCTTGGGATAGGTTTATTTTATCTACATTTCAGGTTCATAATGGTCTTTTGATGTAAACCTTGGCTTTGAACACATCTTGTTTTTTCCTTTAAAGGGGTTGTCTCACTTGAGAAAAAAGTATTCATCAATGTAGATAAAGTTAATACAAGGCACTTATTAATGTATTGTGATTGTCCATATTGCCTCCTTTGCTGCCTTGACTCATTTTTCACAGCCTATGCCCATATAAAAAACTGGGTACATTATTTAATACATTGCCCAGTTTATTATTATAGATGCATCCAGAGGATAAGATGACTTCTACACACAGAGGCACACCAGCCAGTATCCCTCAAGAACCTGCCTTCTCTGTGTTACTGCAGGTTCCCCATAATCAGTCATCTTCAGTAGTGTTGGGTGCGAATATTCGAATAGCGAATACTAATCGCGAATATCGGCACTTCGAGAATTCGCGAATATTTAGAATATAGTGCTATATATTCATAATTTCGAATATTCTAGATTTTTCTTTCATCAGTAACCCCCCTTCTTGCTTTTGGGCCAATGAGAAGGCTGCAATGTCTTTGTCTGAGCTTAGCAACATCCCTAGGAACCAATAGGAAAGTTGCCTACCCCTTACTACATAAGAACCTCCCCAGCAGCCCTTGTATGCAGTATTTTGCAGATCTGAGAGAGAGAAGTGACATTGCTGTGCTCTGTGCTTTACTGTGTCATTACATTAGATAGTTAGTGTATATATATACAGGGAGTGCAGAATTATTAGGCAAGTTGTATTTTTGAGGATTAATTTTATTATTGAACAACAACCATGTTCTCAATGAACCCAAAAAAACTCATTAATATCAAAGCTGAATATTTTTTGAAGTAGTTTTTAGTTTGTTTTTAGTTTTAGCTATTTTAGGGGGATATCTGTGTGTGCAGGTGACTATTACTGTGCATAATTATTAGGCAACTTAACAAAAAACAAATATATACCCATTTCAATTATTTATTTTTACCAGTGAAACCAATATAACATCTCAACATTCACAAATATACATTTCTGACATTCAAAAACAAAACAAAAACAAATCAGTGACCAATATAGCCACCTTTCTTTGCAAGGACACTCAAAAGCCTACCATCCATGGATTCTGTCAGTGTTTTGATCTGTTCACCATCAACATTGCGTGCAGCAGCAACCACAGCCTCCCAGACACTGTTCAGAGAGGTGTACTGTTTTCCCTCCTTGTAAATCTCACATTTGATGATGGACCACAGGTTCTCAATGGGGTTCAGATCAGGTGAACAAGGAGGCCATGTCATTAGATTTTCTTCTTTTATACCCTTTCTTGCCAGCCACGCTGTGGAGTACTTGGACGCGTGTGATGGAGCATTGTCCTGCATGAAAATCATGTTTTTCTTGAAGGATGCAGACTTCTTCCTGTACCACTGCTTGAAGAAGGTGTCTTCCAGAAACTGGCAGTAGGACTGGGAGTTGAGCTTGACTCCATCCTCAACCCGAAAAGGCCCCACAAGCTCATCTTTGATGATACCAGCCCAAACCAGTACTCCACCTCCACATTGCTGGCGTCTGAGTCGGACTGGAGCTCTCTGCCCTTTACCAATCCAGCCACGGGCACATCCATCTGGCCCATCAAGACTCACTCTCATTTCATCAGTCCATAAAACCTTAGAAAAATCAGTCTTGAGATATTTCTTGGCCCAGTCTTGACGTTTCAGCTTGTGTGTCTTGTTCAGTGGTGGTCGTCTTTCAGCCTTTCTTACCTTGGCCATGTCTCTGAGTATTGCACACCTTGTGCTTTTGGGCACTCCAGTGATGTTGCAGCTCTGAAATATGGCCAAACTGGTGGCAAGTGGCATCTTGGCAGCTGCACGCTTGACTTTTCTCATTTCATGGGCAGTTATTTTGCGCCTTGGTTTTTCCACACGCTTCTTGCGACCCTGTTGACTATTTTGAATGAAACGCTTGATTGTTCGATGATCACGCTTCAGAAGCTTTGCAATTTTAAGAGTGCTGCATCCCTCTGCAAGATATCTCACTATTTTTGACTTTTCTGAGCCTGTCAAGTCCTTCTTTTGACCCATTTTGCCAAAGTAAAGGAAGTTGCCTAAAAATTATGCACACCTAATATAGGGTGTTGATGTCATTCGACCACACCCCTTCTCATTACAGAGATGCACATCACCTAATATGCTTAATTGGTAGTAGGCTTTCGAGCCTATACAGCTTGGAGTAAGACAACATGCATAAAGAGGATGTTGTGGTCAAAATACTCATTTGCCTAATAATTCTGCACGCAGTGTATATATAAATATATATATATATATATTACAGATAGTTAGTGGGAGATAGTCAGTGTAGGTTACATCCTGATATAGTGTAGTTGATAGGTTCTGCTGTCAATACATACATGCTACACACATAGTGCTGTGATGTCACATGTTCACAACAATACTTAGTGCACCAATCAGTAATATGTAGTCAGACCTGCTAAAATGTGAAGTTGCATGTATTGCACCAAAATATTTGCACCATTAGTGCCGATTTCGCAATCGCGAATATATTAGAGCACTCTATCTGCATATAAAGCTATTGTCATGTTCTGCCGTGCCAACCATTTTCTCCAGTTTCAGAAAACTTCTAGCAGCTTAAAAAATTTAGCTATAGTGACCCACGCCTGTATTTCCCATACATTACGCTAATATTACATTGTCGCTTTTTCGCAATCAAGAAAATTATCTCGAATTCGCAAATATATGACGAATATTCTACCAAATATTCACGAAATATCGCGAATTCGAATATTGCCCCTGCTGCTCATCACTAATCTTCAGCATCTTGCTGCTGCCTGCTGTTGTGTGAACAGGTAGTATTTGAATGTAGCTGTACAATAGGCATCCAGAATAACCTTTACTGGTGGGACAAGGCACCCCAGTACAACACTGGTGATAAGGCTTGCACCTGATCATAGCTTTGTTCCAATTAACTCCACAGGTCATTTCATCCACCGTACCATCTGTGCTTTGGGGGTTTTCATCATGTACCCTGCTCTGTGGAAGCATGTTAGCCATCCTTGTCTTGATCAGTCTGGAACAGAGGTCATACTGGACACTGTCAAAAGTCCATGCAGGCACCAGTGTTTGAGGCTCTATCCTTTCTCAGCTGCACAAACCGAAATATAATGCAATAAGTTGCTGATGGCGAAGAGCAGGAAAAGGTCATTTTAGATGCCATCAGAAAAAATGCATACAGTAATCAACACTCAAGGCAGCATAGGTTCCATATGTACTGAAGGATCCGTGACTCAAAAACCAGAGATGGAGGTGACTTTGCCAAATCTTTTAGCTTTGTTGCAAAAAGGTGTTTCTGGTCCTCCAAGGAATAAACCTGACTTAGCCCCAGAAGGGCTAGGACCATCCAGCTTCATTTGAGGATTCAAAGCAGTACCCTGTCTAATCCTCCAGTCCTACTTATCCAGCAGAACTTGACATCTGAGGGACTGGACTAGCTGAAGCTGCCTGTAACTTGAGTTCAAATATTCAGAAATATTCTGGAATTCAATTAAAATGCTGTACCAACTAGAATAAAGGAACAAGCCCAGGAAAGTGGATTTCAGATACATTAACAATGTAAACAAAGTGGTCTTGATACATACTGTAGATTAAAGATCTTTTTCTAGTGAGGAACAGAAATAGCCATGGAATATTTCTGGAATATAGGAGACCAAAATATCACAGTGTTTGTTCCTCAGTCGAGAATGAAGCAAGGTGCCAACACATCACAGAGTACCACTTAGGCTACTTTCACACCAGAGTTTTTGCTAGATCCATCATGGATCAGCAAAAACGCTTCCGTCATAATAATACAACCATCTGCATCCGTTCTGAACGGATCCGGCTGTATTATCTCTAAAATAGCCAAGACGGATCCGTCTCTAAAACCATTGTAAGTCAATGGTGGATGAATCCGTTTTCTTTTGTGCCCTACTATTGACTTATATTGTGTGTCATGACGGATTCGTCTTGCTCCGCACCACATCACTGATAGGAAAACGTTGCTTACAGTGTTATTCTGTCCGCGATGGGGACGCAACCAAACGGAACAGAATGCATTCTGGTGCATTCCATTTCGTTCAGTTCAGTTTTGTCCCCAATGACAATGAATGGGGACAAAATGGAAGCTATTTCCCCCGCTATTGAAATCCTATGACGGATCTCAATCGCGGAAAGCGAAAGCGCAGATGTGAAAGTACCCTTACTTTGGCAGCTGGAACAACTAGGAATCTTATCATTTACCCCCTCCAGGACAGTGTTGGGCCCTCGAATCTCAAAACACAAGATAGGCTTTTTTTATGTTTAAGAGAAGACTGAAGAAATCTGTCACAAATGACAATCTGTGTGAGTTTGTGGTTCAATCTCCTGCATGGACCCAGATTATCAAACAAAGGTTATTACAACAAATTTCTGTTGGTGACATCTTCATGATCCCAGATGATTCACTGGAATGATAGGCCCTACGGATATATGATTTTTTTCCTCCAGTAGCCTGAGTGCAGCCATTATCCTCTCTTCCCTTGACCATCAGACAGGAGAGTGTTTTTTTTCCCAGCTATGACACCTCAGTTTCCAAGATGTTCCCAACCACCGCCACTAGAGTTGAGCGAAAACCTAGATGTTCGGGTTCGGGGAGTTCGGCCGAACTTTAAAAAAAAGTTCGGTTTCGGGACCCGAACTTGATCCCGAAACCCATTGAAGTCAATGGAGACCCAAACTTCACTTTATTATAATAGTATTAGCCTTTTCAGATCTGAGTTTTCATGATCGTGAAAACTCAGATCCGACAGTATATTCTAACACAGAGGCGTTCCCATGTTGATGAGGACGCTTCAAGTTAGAATATACTAAGAACTGTGTACATAACTGCCCCCTGCTGCCTGGCAGCACCCAATCTCTTACAGAGGGCTGTGATCCGCACAATTAACCCCTCAGGTGCCGCACCTGAGGGGTTAATTGTGCAGATCTCATCCCCCTGTAAGAGATCGGGTGCTGCCAGGCATCTGGGGCCAGACCCCCCTCCCTCCCCAGTATTAAAATCATTGGTGGCCAGTGCAGCCCCCCTCCCTCCCCAGGATTAAAATCATTGGTGGCCAGTGCGGCCCCCCCACCCCCACTATTAAAATCATTGGTGGTTAGTGCAGCCCCCCCTATTAAAATCATTGGTGTACAGTGCGCCCTCCCCTCCCCCCCTAATTAAAGTAATTGGTTAACAACCCCGCCCCCATCATTGGTGGCAGCGGAGCAGCAGTTCCAATCGGAGTCCCAGTTTAATCGCTGGGGCTCCGATCGGTTACCATGGCAGCCAGGACGCTACTGCAGTCCTGGCTGCCATGGTTACTTAGCACTTAATACTTATGTGCGCTGTCTGTGGCCGGCCGGCGCTCCTCCTACTGGTAAGTGACAGGTCTGTGCGGAGCATTGCTTATAGCACAGACCTGTCACTTACCAGTAGGAGGAGCGCCGGCCGGCCACAGACAGCGCATGTAAGTATAATGCTGCTAAAAGTGCTAAGTAACCATGGCAGCCAGGACTGCAGTAGCATCCTGGTTGCCATGGTAACCGATCGTAGCCCCAGCGATTAAACTGGGACTCCGATCGGAACTGCCACTCCGCTGCAACCAATGATGGGGGAAGGTTGTTAACCAATGACTTTAATTAGGGGGGAGGGAGAGGGGAGGCCGCACTGGACACCAATGATTTTAATAGGGGGTGGGGGCCACACTAACCACCAATGATTTTAATAGGGGGTGTGGGGCCGCACTAGCCACCAATGATTTTAATAGGGAGGGGGGGCCGCACTGGCCACCAATGATTTTCATACTGGGGAGGGAGGGAGGGGCCGCACTGGCCACCAATGATTTTAATTTTGAGGAGGGAGGGGGGTCTAGCCCCCTGCTGCCTGGCAGCACCTGATCTCTTACAGGGGGCTGTGATCCGCACAATTAACCCCTCAGGTGCGGTACCTGAGGGGTTAATTGTGCGGATCACAGCCCCCTGTAAGAGATCAGGTGCTGCCAGGCAGCAGGGGGCCGTTATGTCCACAGTTCTCAGTATATTCTAACTTGAAGCGTCCCCATGACTATGAGAACGCCTCTGTGTTAGAATATACTGTCGGATCTGAGTTTTCGCGATCTAACTCAAATCCGATGGTATATTCTAACATAAAAGCATTCCCATGGTGATGGGGACACTTCAAGTTAAAATATACCTTCAGATTGGAGAAAACTCCGATCCGATGGTATATTAATATTACCCGAACACCGAACCCGAACTTTTACTGAAATGTTCGGGTTCGGGTGCCGAACTCCGTAAAGTTCGGTACGAACCCGAACTTTACAGTTTGGGTTCGCCCAACCCTAACCGCCACCACATCACCGACATCACAGAGATTTCCTATCCCTAAACCAAACATCCATATACATTTGGATATTCTTTGTGCACTCTTTATTAATCCTTGTTGCATATGCCACAATTTCTTTAATAGATGAGTTGTTATCAACTGTAACTGCATACTGGTAATCAGATGAGAGCCTCAATGTTAGCTGTGTCATCTAATTTCTGTTACTACTTTGCTTTTATCATGCCGCCCGTCACTACCCCATATGTAGACGAGAATCATATTTAGTTCAGGGGGTTGTATTACTGTACTCATATGACCCAGCAAAGCGAATTGCAGTCGTTTGTTCTCATTTTCTGATGTTATATTTAAACTGAGAGAATTCACAAAGTCTGTTTTGATTTGTTTGATATAATTTTATCTTGCCATGACAAGAGGAATTTTTTTTAATCTGGTTTCCAACACTAATGATTGGCAAATAAGGTCAACTTTATATGTGAAGCTTAACTTCTCCATTCACTGTGTCTCCATTCACATAACCAAGCCTTCCCTGAATATAGCTTAGCAGATAGAGCTAATTTTGGCATCATTTCTCAGCAACCAGTCCTCACATTGGGTACTTTTTTTCAAGTACTTTGTGCTCATCCAAGAGACAACTCTTTTTACCCAAACTCCTGCATCTGACTATTGTTACAAACAATGGTAGTGGAACCAATGTGCCAATTCATTGGTTTAACGTTGGACCAGATCTGAAGGCATTATCCTGGTGGTCCCCTGGTTTTCACCCTTTAACCCCTATACAATGATCTGGTCTTTGCAGCAGGGGAGCCATCAGGCCTCTACCTCTTGGGATAGTACCTGTGTAGTTGGCAGCTGACAAACAGAATCAGAACCACCAGTGCAATGCACTGGAAGCACAGTCAAGATCATAGACAAAACCAGGCAAGGACTAAGAGACAGAACACAAGTGAATCCAAGGCAAAACACAGACAGAACAAAACTGCAGACAAACAAGCAGAGAACATGCAAAATCCACCGAACAGACTTCATGAGGTAGTTCAGATATAGCAGATTCACATGTAGAAATTTAGCACATAGGAACAAACACAGGACTCTAGGACACAGTTCAGACATAGACAGAAAAAGCAGATCCAGAAACAGAAAATTGGCTAGGCAGCTCAGACAAAAAATAGAACTAGGACCAAATTCAGGCACGCACTGAATCGACACAAACACATGTCTACCCTTGCATCAAAATAATAATAATAATAATAATAATAATAATTTAGACCTGGTAACGGGTATCAAGGAAGATATTGCAGTCCTTGATTTGTCATGTGCCAGTTACAAAGGGTCATTCACTTCAAGCAAAAAGGGATTTATCCCGTGTCTAAATGTTATTAATCCAAATGTCCTTAACTTACACTCTTTATAGAAAATGGCTTTATTTCTCTCGTGGGATATACAGAAGGAAACATTTTGATCTAAGCTTTCTTTCTACTCTAATAAGGTAAAATATTCAGATTGGTCATTGCTTGGTGTAGTGGGACTTCTCTGAACCCTCTTGTGCCATTAGTCTAGTAGCAAAACTCTTCAAGAAAGCAAATAAGTAAATAAAACCAAAATAACAATTATAAACCACGCCGGAAAAAGAACTTCAAATGTAACATCGATATTTATTTACAACAAAAAATAAATATTGTGTAAACTTTCTGGGCTCTTGCTGCACAAAATCAATAGCTTTATAATTAAATATTGTATATTACTGTCACTTTGAAATGCGAAAAATTCTGCTTACTTACACAATTCAAAGTGCTTTTATGCATCTAGGAGTTATATGCAGCTACTGATTAACCCATTAATGTCCAGGGGAGAAAAATTAACAAAAATCCCCCCACACCAGTTTTCTACTGGAAAAAAAAATGCAGACACAGTATTTAGAACCATTTGCGCAATAATTTTCACATAACTGCCATTTGTGTGCTGCCCCCGCCCTTTTCCCAAAAAAAGTTGGCGTGGTGAGGTAAGGGGGTGGGGCCAGTAACCCCAACATATTTATCTTCTTTTATGCCAGTTTTCTTATGTAAAAGAAGACTAAACTCTACGCCAGCTAGGGGCTAGTGTACATTTCAGTTTAGGCGAACGGACTTCTGGAGATCCACCTAACTTACAATGAGGTGTGCGCCTTTTCATAAATTAGACATGGCCTCTGGCAGGCACAGAGATATCATAGACACATGTACAAAGCTGGTGTATGATAAATTTCCCAATACAGCCTATAAGTATGTACTGAATGTGTTATCAATATGCACAAATCATTCAATACACTTTTTCTGCCACTTGGCATCGTCAATAGGAAATTAAGCTCTGCTACATCTATTCCTTCTTTCCACATCATACTATCTACTTAAAGGGGTTTTCCAGTATTAACTTCTATCTATCTTTACAGTGATGCCCATAGTCAGCCTTGTCTATTGAAAAATGCATACTTACCTGATCCCCATCATTCCAGTCCCAGCCCTGTCTCCCATGTGTCCATCTTTCGGTCTGTGTCTTTTTACTACTGCCTGGGAATGGCCATGGTTACCTGCTCTGTTGCAGAGGACAGGACCAGAGAGACATAGAGCAGATAAATATGAACCTTTCAATAGTGGAGACAGGCTACAAGCCTCACTAAAAAGATAGTTATTCCCAGACAACCTCTTTAAAGATGGAAGAGAGTATGTGTCACGGGTAAGGAAGGTAGAGAGGAAGTGCACCCCCTTAACTGCCACCCTCAACCCTGTCCTTGCCTACTTGCACCTCCCGCCCTAGGTGACGGGGCGCAACTGGGCGACGGTCCCTGACCTATGTAAGTGCAGAGTACAGCGAACAGAGACAGAGAGGAACAGACAGCCAAGGCAGAAGGCGGTACACGAGACTTAGGCAAACAGATTGACAGGAAGGTTGATAAGACAAAAGTACCCAGTGATGGGAAAGGCAATGGCGGGTCAACTAGCCGAGGTCGGTCTGGGAGGTCACGTCAATACAAGGGATGAGGCAGGAGACAAAATCTCAGGAAACAAACTAGGTCAATACCAGAAGTCAAGTAGGGTGCTAATAATAATAATAGTACACACAGCCCTAGAGAAGAAATCACAAGCAAACTGTGGCCAGCAGGTTGTCTGTTTAAATAATGGAGGAGAGGAATCATGTGACGTGGCCAGCGTCACATGATCCATCCTCTCAGACTGTAGTCGAGCGCAAAGTGCCCAGCTTGGCGCTCAGCCCCTCCCGGTTCCCATGGCGACGAGGAACGCTGACCGCAGCAGGAGAAGTGCGGCCAGACGTACCGCGTCCCCTGTCCCCCGGAGATGCCGGGAGCCAGGAGGCGCAGCTGGACGCCGCGAGCCTCCAGGCTGCAAGGAGATCGGGGAGCATCGAGAGTGCAGGGGAACAGAAGCTCGCTGCCTGCTTCTCGTGACAGTATGACTGCTGTAGAGAAGCTGGGCACAAAATGATAGCATATTTTTAATAATAATGATTGTCATAGTTGCATAATTTTTTTATTTTAGATGCATTTGGGATATTACACAAAAAGTGGCTGCAAAGTATACATAACCTTTAAACTATACAGCAAATGAGTTGTTAGTTAAAGTTTCTAGGTCCAGTCATATTTTTATGAGACCCTAAGAATGTTATAAAACCAAAAAAATTGTACTACCTACTGTGCTGGTCCTCTGTCATTACCATTCCAGCTCTTATCATGCCGATCTCTGTACCCTATAATCACATAATGAAGTTCTGCACACCACTGGCGCTGGTGCTCGCAAAAGACTTGTTAGTCGTAATCCGTAGTAGAAAAAATTGCTGCACACAGTTGGTTCAATTTGCCATTAATCAGTAAAGTTTATTATTCACAACTTATTTCATGTTGCATACATGATCCAGTGGATGCCCATATATCAGAGTCACATTATATAAGTAACATAGTAACATAGTACATAAGGCGGAAAAAAGACATTTGTCCATCCAGTTCGGCCTGTTATCCTGCAAGTTCATCCAGAGGAAGGCAAAAAAAAACTTGTTAGGTAGAAGCCAATTTTCCCCACTTATGGGGAATAAAAAATTCCTTCCTGACTCCAATCAGGCAATCAGAATAACTCCCTGGATCAACGACCCCTCTCTAGTAGCTATATCCTGTAATATTATTACGCTCCAGAAATACATCCACGCCCCTCCTGAACTCTTTTAGTGAACTCACCATTACCACCTTCTCAGGCAGAGAGTTCCATAGTCTCACTGCTCTTACCGTAAAGAATCCTTTTCTATGTTTGTGTACAAATCTTCTTTCCTCCAGACGCAGAGGATGTCCCCTCGTCACAGTCACAGGGATAAATAGATGATGGGATAGATCTCTGTACTGACCCCTAATATATTTATACATATTAATTAGATCTCCCCTCAGTCGTCTTTTTTCTAAAGTGAATAACCCTAATTTTGATAATCTTTCAGGGTACTGTAGTTGCCCCATTCCAGTTATAACTTTAGTTGCTCTTCTCTGAACCCTCTCCAGCTCTGCTATGTCTACCTTGTTTACAGGAGCCCATAACTGTACACAGTACTCCATGTGTGGTCTGATTTGTAAAGTGGTAGGTATGTTCTTATCACGGGCATCTATGCCCCTTCTGATGCAACATTCATTATCTTATTGGCCTTGGCAGCAGCTGCCTGACACTGGTTTTTGCAGCTTAGTTTGCTGTTTATTAAAATTCCTAGACCTTTTCCATGTCAGTGTTACCGAGTGTTTTACCATTTAGTATGTACGGGTGACTTGCATTATTCCTTCCCATGTGCATAACCTTACATTTGTCAGTGTTAAACCTCATCTGACACTTATCTGCCCAAGCCTGCAATCTATCCAGATCGCTCTGTAGTAGTATACTGTCCTCTTCAGTGTAAATTACTTTACACAGTTTAGTGTCATCTGCGAAAATTTATACTTTACTATGCAAGCCTTCTACAAGATCATTAATATATTGAAGAGAAAAGGACCCAATACTGACCCCTGAGGTACCCCACTAGTGACGGTGACCCAATCTGAGTGTGTACCCTTAATAACCACCCTCTGTTTTATATCATTGAGCCAGTTACTTACCCACATACAGACGTTTTCTCCAAGTCCGAGCATTCTCATTTTATATACTAACCTTTTATGTGGTACAATGTCAAATGCTTTGGAGAAGTCCAGATATACGACATCCATTGATTCGCCGCTGTCAAGTCTAGAACTTACCTCCTCATAGAAACTGATTAAATTAGTTTGGCATGACTGATCCCTCACGAAGCCATGCTGATACGGTGTTATTTGCTTATTTCCGTTGATATGCTCTAAGATAGCATCTCTCAGAAAACCTTCAAACAGTTTACCCACAACTGATGTTAAACTTACCGGCCTATAGTTTCCAGGCTCTGTTTTTGGACCCTTTTTGAATATTGGCACCACATTTGCCATGCGCCAATCCTGTGGGACATTCCCTGTCAGTATAGAGTCCGCAAATATCAGAAATAAGGGTCTGGCTATGACATTACTTAATTCCCTTAGGATACGGGGGTGTATGCCATCCGGTCCTGGCGATTTGTCTATTTTAATCTTTTTAAGTCGCTGATGTACAGTACTTCTTCCTGGGTCAGACAGGACACTTTTAATGGGGAATTAATGGGGAATTAATGGGGACCACAGGTCCAGCGCACCCGCCCGCCGTCACTGCCAGATCATATACCGCTGAGGAAGGCCGATATAGGCCGAAACGTTTGGTACTTATATAATGTGACTCTGATATATGGGCATCCACTGGATCATGTATGCAACATGAAATAAGTTGTGAATAATAAACTTTACTGATTAATGGCAAATTGAACGAACTGTGTGCAGCAATCTCTGTACCCTGGCCTCCGAAGATGATGTCATTATCTGTAGCAGAGACCTGCCAAGATCATTGATTTCACCTATTAATTTATTTTATGCACTTATATATATACAGTTAGGTCCATTTATATTTGGACACTGACACAAATTTTGTTTTTATTACCTGTTTACTGAAACATGTTATAGTTATATAATGGACATGAAAATAAAGTCCAGACTTTTAGCTTTCATTTGAGGGTATCCACATTAAAATTGGATAAAGGGTTTAGGAGTTTCAGCTCCTTTATATGTGGCACCTTTAAAGGGACCAAAAGTAATCTGACAATTGACTCAAAGGCTGTTTCATGGGCAGGTGTTGTCAATTCCTTCATTATTTCACTCTCAATTAAGCACATAAAAGGCCTGGAGTTGATTTGAGGTGTGGTGCTTGCATTTTGAAGATTTTGCTGAGAAGTAAACATGCGGTCAAAGGAGCTCTCCATGCAGGTGAAACAAGCCATCCTTCATCTGCGAAAACAGAAAAAACCCATCCAAGAAATTGCTACACTATTAGGAGTGGCAAAATCTACAGTTTGGTACATCCTGAGAAAGAAAGAAAGCACTGGTGACCTCAACAATGCAAAAAGACCTGGACGCCCACCGAAGACAACAGTGATCGCAGAATAATTACCATGGTGAAGAGAAACCCCTTCACAACAGCCAACCAAGTGAACAACACTCTCCAGGATATAGGCATATCAATATCCAAATCTACCATAAAGAGAAGACTGCATGAAAGTAAATACAGAGGGTTCACTGCAAGGTGAAAGCCACTCATAAGCCTCAAGAATAAGAAGGCTAGATTGGACTTTGCTAAAAAAACATCTTAAAAAAACAGCACACTTCTGGAAGAACATTCTTTGGACAGATGAAACCAAGAACAACCTCTACCAGAATAATGGAAAGAAAAAAGTATGGCGAAGGCATGGTACAGCTCATGATCCAAAGCATGCCACATCATCTGTAAAACACGGCGGAGGCAGTGTGATGGCTTGGGCATGCATGGCTGCCAGTGGCACTAGGTCCCTAGTGTTTATTGATGATGTGACACAGGACAGAAGCAGCCGGATGAATTCTGGGGTTTTCAGAGACATATTGTGTGCTCAAATGTAGCCAAACTGATTGGTCGGCGTTTCATAATACAGATAGACAATGACTAAAAAAACATGAAGCCAAAGCAACCCAGGAGTTTATTAAAGCAAAGAAGTGGAATATTCTTGAATGGCCAAGTCAGTCACCTGATCTGAACCCAATAGAGCATGTATTTCACTTGTTAAAGACTAAACTTCAGACAGAAAGCCCCACAAACAAACAGCAACTGAAAACCGCTGCAGTAAAGGCCTGGCCGAGCATTAAAAGGAGGAAACACAGCGCCTGGTGATGTCCATGAGTTCAAGACTCCAGGCAGTCATAGCCAACAAAGGGTTTTCAACCAAGTATTAGAAATTAACATTTTATTTAGAATAATTTAATTTGTCCAATAACTTTTGAGCCCCTGAAATGAAGGGATTGAGTTTAAAAAATGATTTAGTTCCTCACATTTTTATGCAATCATTTTCCGCATTTTCCATATATTCCGCAGCGCTTTACAGACATCAGCATTAATCTGTCCCCAATGGCGCTCACAATCTACCAGAAGGAAACCCACACAAACAGAGGCAGAACCTACATGCTCCATGCAGATGTTGACTATGGTCGGATACGAACCTAGGACCCTGGCTGCTTGTCTACTATATATTTCTCTTCTATTTGAAGTGGTTTCTGGTTTAGAAAACATATTTAAAAAAGCTTCAAATCAGCTTGAAAACTGCCTCAAAACAACCTCCCATTCATTTCAATGGGAAGCATACACGTGTAAAATAGAGGCATGTAAAAAAGAAGCAGAATCTTGGGGCAGAATCAGCGCTAAATCTCCCATTGGGATGAATAGGAAGCAGAAAAAAACAACTCCATGAAAGTCTTTGCGTGTTTTTGTGCCCATTCTGCTTGTTTTTTTTGGTGCAGATTTGCTTCAAATCAGCTTCAAAAACCTCAAGCTGAAGATTCAGCTTTGTCAATTGGTTAAAAAGATGCAGAAAAGCACATCAAAAATACGTTAAAAAAAACAAAAAACATGGAAAAATGTGTATTTTCGCGCTAGAAGAACCACACTGAAAAAAAAAACATGATAATTTTTTAGGCGTGTTTTTCAAAATCTGTTGTGTGAACTGGCCCTTTAGTAACCACCAATCATTGTATAGCTCAGTATTTAACTTTATGTCACTACTTTGCCTTAAAATCTAAAATGCATCAACTTTTATATAATCTCCCCAAACAGAAAACCAATTAACAGGAGACAACAGCTCTGATAATGACACTTTCCAAAATGTCTGTCTTCCACAAGGAAAAGTGTCACAATCCTAGGTAGCAGAAACTTGACACATTCATGCTAACAAAATCCTCCCATAAAAGGCATATTTTGTCCAGCGCCAGAAAATAACATATATTTTCCACAGGTTGCTGTAGCTAGCAATTGAAGTTGCTATAGTTTAAAGGAAAGTCAAAGCTGGAAATGTGCTTTTCGTTAGGTATTGAACATGATGTAAAGTGCTGTCTTACCTTTCCTGGTTATTAGGAAAGACCCTGCTGTTTAAAGAGAGTTTGTCTGCAGGAATCTCACGATGAAGCTAAGCATAATGTCTGGTAGGGACCGCAGAGTGTGATAAAACGGTGCCTTACTTTTCTCCATCCGTTGCTGCATTCCCAAGAAAAAGCCTTGATTCATAAATGAGCTCTTAAGTGCACTGAGGGCAAGTCCTGACCCCTTAGTGCACTTTAGCTCTGCTGCTATTCTCTTAAGGGCTCGTCCAAACGATCGTAGCCTGTTTGGCGGGACAAAATGTCCTGGCCTCTATAGAACTGTCCTATCCTTGTTCGTAAAATGGACAAGAATAGGACATGTTCTACTTTTTTTAGCCTGGCCCTGTAATCTCATGCCAGCACCAAGCTGTATGTAATTGGCGCATGCGTTAAAAGAAGTGCACTGCGCATGCGCTGATTACATCATGCTGCAGGTGTGACATTACAGGGTCAGGTGAGAGGAGCAGTTAAACACCTGACCCTGTCAATCAAACAAATGGACAGAGGGGCTTCAAATGAATTACACTCTGTAGGCCTTACCAGGTCTTATTCTTGGTTTAACATGGAAATTTCCAATGACAGAATTCCACTATCCCCAAATCACCATTTTTACCAGTCCGCCTTCCAGCATTTTCTATGGAGCAGGCAGTGGCAGGGGAGGCCAGGCCCTAATGTCCAGGCCTCTCCTGTCAGTACACACACAGTAATTATTAGTGGCTATTTACAGGCGGGTGTGGCCCAGGCCATAATGGGTGACAAACACAGCAAAATTAAGGCCTACTGTTGTGGTTTGCCATCCATGACCACCCAGGAATCATTTCCATGCCATGTTATCCTCAGTAGGCATGATGCAATAACATCATCATGCCTGCTAAGGGCACTAAGTGGACAAAACTACTGTTTGGTGGCACTAATGAGGCTTAATTACTGTGTTGGAGCAATAAAAGGGCATGACTACTGAGAAAAGGGCACTAAGGAGACAACTACTGTGTGAGGGCACTAAAGAGATATGACTATTGAGAAAAGAGCATTAGGAGACATTCTAAGGGGGCAGCTCTACTGTAAGGGGGGACACTAAGAGCCCAGCACTACAGTTACAGGGACAAAGAGAATCCAGTACTACTGTACAAGGGGACTAAGGGGGCAAAACTACTGTGTGGAGGCACTAAGGGGTCATGATTGCTGTGTGGGGGGAATAAAGGGGCATGACTAATGTGAAAGGAGCACTAAGAGGACATTCTACTTTAAGAGGGCACTAAGGGGGCATGACTACTGTGTGTGGAACTAAGGGGGCATGATGACGAAAGGAGCACTATGGGGGCATGTCTCCTGTGAAGGAGCCATAAAGAGGACATAACTACTGTGTGTGGGGCATGACTACTCTGTCGGGGAACTAAAAAGGCATGACTACTGTATGGGGGAAATAAGAGGGCAAGACTACTGTGAACAGGGCACTAAGGGAGCATTCTGCTATGTGGGGCCCTAAGGGGGAATAACTACTGTATGGGGTACTAAGGAAGCACAGTGCCTAGGCGACATACTGTAGAGTAAACAATCACTCCTGTCTATCTTAGGATAGCCGTGAGATGGGGGTTGCAGGGTAGATGCTAGGTTGGAGGAGCCCAGCATTTTCTAGTTACGCCCCAGCCTCTTTAGTAAAGTACTTAAATCTGGTCCAGAATAGACAGCAGGATAACATTTTTGCCATTTTACACCACCCTTGCAACTTTTGAGAAGTACTTTAAAAATGGGCATGGTTAGGTAGGGTAACTAGTTTCAGGCTATTATTATTATTGCGACTTTTAAAAAAACTGCCAAAAAGTCAAAAAATCATTCTTGTAAAAGGGGATGGCATACAAAAACTAGAGTAGCAAGGTTTTTAACAGAAATTGTGTGACTTTTCATAAATTTGACTCACCTTTGCCAATTCAAAGTGAACGCAAAACTGACCTCAAAAAGTCAATTCCCATTAGAACATCTGAAACAATGTGGAGATTTATAAAAACTGGCTAAAAGAAAAAAAAATGGCATCCATGGCAACCAATTACAGCACAGCTTTCAAATCTTACACTGTTCTTGAAATATGAAACTAAACTGTAAGGTTGCTATAGGCAACAAAACCAATTTTTATTTTATACAGTTTTCATAAAACTGCCCCAGTGTGTGTAAAGAGAAAGCTTAATCTCAGGTTCTCTTAGTTTTGATGATATGAGGACCAATGGAGGTTGGGTACATACGCAAAATGATAGAAAATAGGATTATTCACTTCCAACAAATGAATGGCTGTGACCTAATTGTAGCACAATCGTCTCCAGAAGGCCCCATACATAGAAACATTACTTAAAGGCACTTTACACAGGCCAAGAATCTTCCAGATAATCGTTAACAAGCGTGCAAAGGTGCCGCCCATTACCCGATGACTGAGAAAAATGCTCATTCATCGGGTAATCGTATCTGTCAAGCGGTGACCTAAATTGCCGCTTGCCGGTGGCAGATCATGCTGTCTAAACACTATCTACTGCCTTCAGACAATAATTATCTATGGGGACAAGTGATGGCATTAGCGATCACTCCTCTCCATACTGTGGAGGAGATTGAGGCATGTAAATGCTTGCCGGGAAGGAACACTTCCCAACAATCGCCTGCTAAATAGTCCCGTCTAAAGGGACCTTTACTGATGTAATCATATTTAAAGTTGTGCCACCCTTAAAAATTATATTGATATAATGCTGCATGAAAAAACTATTGCTTTTAAAATGTATTTTCTGTTACATAAATTCTCTAGTTGTGAGATAATCTCTTTATTTCCTTATAATGGGGCTCCCATTACCAGTAGGTGAAACAAGTCAGCCACTGTAGATAGTTGCTTGTCTGCAGAGTCTGATGATATCTCTGGTATCTCCATGTGAAAAAAAAAGTATTTAATAACATGCAAATTACCCTTAGGTGCAATGAGAGCAGTACCGTTGCACCCAAAGGCTCTGCTCTGTGTCTTCCATGCTGCACCCCTGCTGCTTTGACAGACTAACAAGGCAGTGAAAATATATTCACGCCTGGCCCTGAATTCTCATGGGAAAGAATTTGGCCCGTGTGTGGTAAAGGGCTGGAGATTGTTGGGCAAATGGGCAGTTTTCATCTGTTTGCTGTGAATGTGCTGAACATGTTCCCACTTCAGGGCTAGTAGAGGCCTAATGGCATGGCCCTCTTTGCACTTAGGGGATAATTTGCATAATATAAAAAGTCTTCTTTCTACAGATTGCCGACATACTGTATATGGAGATACCAGAGATATCACCAAACTCTGCAGACAAACACCAATCTACAGCGGCCAACCGTTTCACCTACCAGTAAGTGGTAACAGGTGCCCTTTACTGTAGTCTGTATAGTAATGTGCACGTCCATCTACTGAGATGGTCGCACATGCTCAGTTCCATCGTTCAACTGCCACTTGGCGTATCTATTTTTAGAAGCTGCAGCTCTCTACCTATGTTACAAGTAGAGAGCTGCAGCAGAACGGACACGCTTTCTGAGAACACACCCCCTGAGAGAGGACACACACTCCCTGAACTGCCAGCATGAAGAAAATTTTGCTGAGTAATTGGAGCAATGAATGAGACGATCTCTGGATCCATGTGAAGTATAGGGCTGGTTCTAGCTTTGTTGGACTGTTGGAAGACCATTTCAGGGGACTACCTCTTGAAGCTCATAAAGAGAATGCCAAGAGTGTGCAAAGCAGTAATCAAAGCAAAAGGTGGCTACTTTGAAGAACCTAGAATATGACATATTTTCAGTTGTTTCACACTTGTTTGTTATGTATATAATTCCACATGTGTTAATTCATACTTCTGATGCCTTCAGTGTAAATCTACAATTTTCATACTCATGAAAATAAAGAAAACTCTTTGAATGAGAAGGTGTGTCCAAACTTTTGGTCTGTACGGTACGTACTCTGCTCAGAAGCCCCAGGCATGTGGGCGTTGCTCAGTCTAAAAGAGGCGCTACCCTCAATATATACTACAAGAAAATTTAGACTAGCACATTCATATACATAATCATAATAGCACATAATAATATACCTACTATAAATGGAAAAATTGAAGCTCTTTGCGCACATTTTTGATCAAATCAAAAATTCAGGACCGGACAAAGAGGTAGTGTGCGTAGGAGTGCACTATGACCTGATTAGAGATGAGCGAATCGAAGTGGAATTCAATCCGAATTTCAGGAAGAATTCGATTTGCACCGAATCCGAATTTCCTCATGTTTCGTGGGAACGAATCAAATTTTTTCCTAAAATGGCTGCTGCACATGTTAGGATATGGAGCAAAGAACTCTGGGAACGAGGGATCACGCCATGCATGCAGCCAATCAGCAGCCAGCCCCTTGTGATGACACAGCCCTATAAATACCTTCAGCCATTTTGGATTCTGCCATTTTCCAGCGTACTTAGTGCAGAGAAAGACATCAGCAGGAGCTAGGGACAGTGGTAGAAAAAACTGCATTGTGCTAATATAACGATTTACAAGTTCAGGGAAAGATTATTCAAGGTGTAGGGAAAGGATAAGGAGGCATCATCTACACTATAAAAGGATAACATGGTGCAATAGGAGAGTGTACAGCCTGGGTAATAGGAGCGATTCTATTACACCTTGCTGCACTTATTGGGGATCCAAATTGCTATTATACTGCTGCTTTTAGGTTTGCACTAGGTAATACCTCTGTAATTCCAGCGAACTTTGTTTTTTATTAGGGTGCAAGTGCTGTGTTGCAGGGTGTATTTATAGGAAATATAAATATGTCATATTAACCATTCTGCTGTGCATTTAAATTGGTCTACAGTTTCTTTTGGGGCGTATTAGTGCAAAAAAAGGACATATACCTACAGGGGGTCTAGGCCATCCCCAGTTCAATGAACATTATCAGACATCATGGAACTGAAATCAAGGAATTATGAATCACCCGTCCATCACAGACATAAACCAGATAAACATTTGTGTCCCTGTGGCCACGATTAACAGGCCTGTGGTCATAGTTTGGTGGTGGGATGCCAGGGAAACCAGATGAAAGCACCATGCTTGGACTCTACTGGTAGCCGGAACCCAGGTGGATCCATGGGTCCCAGAACCACCTCCCTGCAACATTTTGGTCTGGAGCCATGAGCCTAAATCGGTTTTGGGGCTCATTTGCTGCCAGCCCCAGCAGAGGGGGATTGGACCCCTCCCAGAGGCAGGGAGGGGTGGGGCCAGCTACAGGTTAAAAGGCTTGTGCCAGCAAGACGGGTCTTTTCTCTGAAGGGGGGTCACATCGTGCCATGTGTTTAGAGGGACCTGCAACTTGCTGACATCACTGCCTCCCACGTGACTCCAGCTAAGAACGCATCACAACCCACAGGACTCATATACCTGGTAAACTGACTTATTGTTCTGCTTAACCCTGTTGTACCCCATCATCTGTATTTGTAGCCTCAGACCACTGTATATATTTTCTGTGTGTATAGTGTTATTTCTAGTGAGCCCTTAAGGCGATTAAATACATAATTCAATCTTCTGATGTCTTGTATCTCGATTATGAATCCCCACGTCCGTGTTTCAGCCTAGTTAGATGCTACAGTGGGTTGCTTTCTTATCCTATATAATCCTGTTAGCGGACCAGGCTTATATCAAACAAGAAACTGGTGGCAGTATACCCAGGCTGAGGAAGCGCTGCTTCACTGGGGCAGTGAAAAGGCTCCCTCAGCTTGTTGCCTCTCTGTGCCCGTGTGGACAGGAGGAGTCTGTGAACACTGTACAAAGCTGACCTTACCTGCTCTTCAGGGACATCGTAATGTCAAGCCTTGGTAACCAGTGACTACACCGTATCTCGCTGGCTCTACGTATTTGACATCCGTACGGTATTCAGCACACAGCCTTTTTTGGGCTGTATAAGTGTAAAAAATGTACTACAGACTTTTTTGGGGTGTATGAGTGTAAAAAAAAGAGCGTCTTATTTGCCGTTCTGCAGTGCAGTTACTTTGTACTACAGCCTTTTTTGGGGTGTTGTAATAGTATAAAAAGTATGTCTTATATGCCATTCTGCAGTGCAGTTACTTGGTACTACAGCCTTTTTTGGGGTATACAGTCCTGATCAAAAGTTTAAGACCACTTGAAAAATGGCAAAAAATCATATTTTACATTGTTGGATCTTAACAAGGTTCCAAGTAGAGCTTCAACATGCAACAAGAAGAAATGAGAGTGAGACAAAACATTTTTTGAGCATTCAATTAATTGAAAATAATGATTAAACTGAAACAGACTGTTTTTCAGCTGATCCAAATTTTAGGACCACATGCCTTTAAAAAGCCAAATCTGTGCAAAGATGTGGATTCATTGTCATTTTCTGTCAGGTAGTCACACTACAATTTAATTGAATGCTCAAAAAATGTTTTGTCTCACTCTCATTTCTTCTTGTTGCATGTTGAAGCTCTACTTGGAACCTTGTTAAGATCCAGCAATGTAAAATATGCTTTTTGTTATTTTTCAAGTGGTCTTAAACTTTGGCAAAAGTTGGTCTTAAACTTTGGCAAAAGTTGGTCTTAAACTTTGGCAAAGGCAAAAAAAACTCTCCCCTTTTGAACGTGGTCGGGTTGTTGAACTGCATAAGCACGCCATCGCTGCTGAGGTGGGACGCAGTAAGACAGTCATTTAGAATTTCTTAAATGATCCTGACGGATATGGAACAAAAAAGTGGAAGACCCAAAAATATTTCATCAGCACTGAGCCGGAGGATCCAATTGGCTGTCCGTCAAGACAATGGACGATCCTCGACCCAAATTTAGGCCTTTACTGGTGCTGACTGCAGCCCCATAACCATCAGACGGCATCTGAGACTGAAGGGCTTCAAAAACAAAAAACGTCTTCAAATACCTCGTCTCCTTGAACGCCACAGAACTGATCGTTTGGACTTTGAAAGAGACCACCAAACATGGGAGATTCAAAGGTGGAAGAAAGTTTTATTCTCTGATGAGAAAAAATTTAACCTTGATGGTCCTGATGGTTTCCAACATTACTGGCATGACAAGCAGATCCCACCTGAGATGTTTTCTACGCGTCACAGTGGAGGGGGCGCCATAATGGTCTGGGGTGCTTTTTCCTTCAGTGGAACAATGGAGCTTTAGGAAGTGCAGGGGCGTCAAACGGCCTCTGGCTATGTCCAGATGTTGCAAAGTGCATTCCTCATGACTGAGGGCCCACGTCTGTGTGGTAACAACTGGGTTTTTCAACGGGACAACGCTACAGTACACAATGCCCGCAGGACAAGGGACTTCTTCCAGGAGAATAACATCACTCTTTTGGCCCATCCTGCGTGTTCTTCTGATCTAAATTCAATTGAGAACCTTTGTGGATGGATGGCAAGGGAAGTTTACAAAAATGGACAACAGTTCCAGACAGTAGATGGCCTTCGTGCGTCCGTCTTCACCACTTAGAGAAATGTTCCCACTCACCTCATGGAAACGCTTACATCAAGCATGGCCAAAATTTTTTTGAAGTGATAAACAATAACGGCGGAGCTACTCATTACTGAGTTCATGTTTTGAAGTTTAATTTCTGTTTTGGGGGGGTTTAGTTTTTTATTGGAGGTGTGGTCCTAAACTTTTGATCAGCTGAAAAACAGCCTGTTTCAGTTTATTCGTTATTTTCATTAAATTGAATGCTCAAAAAATGTTTTGTCTCACTCCCATTTCTTCTTGTTGCATGTTGAAGCACTACTTGGAACCTTGTTAAGATCCAGCCATGCTAAATATAATTTTTTTGCCATTTTTCAAGTGGTCTTAAAGGATAACTGTCGTATTATATATTTTTTGGAGTATTGGATTGTGATGATTAATATCACCTTGGTGGCCCTATTTCAACTTTTCACTGTGTATTCAATTACCCCTTAATTCCACAATTTTGTTCTCTGTACTGCCTACTTTTACCTGTGCTTAAAATAGGGTTGCTAGGCATGGTCCGTCCATCTGTTAAAGGACGGAGCACGCAGCGTGCAGGCTCACATTACTCACAGCCAGGGACTGTAAGTAAATGATTAAAGCCAGGTCCTCCCCAGCAGCTGATAGTGCCTGGGCTGTGTGCACTTCTCCCTGTCCCTGCGCTTGGCAGACGCTCCCTCACTCAACATAGCTGGAGAATAAGAGTGGAAGCAGCGCAGACAAGGGAAGGGAGATCTGCCATCTGCTCAGTGTATAAATGAAAGCAACATGTGGTAAGAGGACCCGTTTGTGCTGCAGGAGATTAACCCTTTAGGGGGGAGGGATCGGGTTACTGACACTTTTGGGGGGCTATTGTTACTGGCTAGTGAGGGCAGGCGGGATTAGACTCAGGGTGAGGGCAGTGGCGGGCATCTTAACTGAATAGTGAAATTGCAGTTTTATGCAGACTGGTTGCTAAGGGCTGAATCTTATTAAATATGGGTTAGGTGAGTCTAATAGTAACTGATTCTGGAATATCATGTTATTAGTAACTACATATATGAAAATTGAAATTAGGGTCTAAATGTGACAGTTATCCTTTAAACTTTTGATCAGGACTGTATAAGTGTAAAAAAGTACATCTTATTTGCCGTTCTGCCGTGCAGTTACTTTGTACTACAGCCTTTTTTGGGCTGTATGAGTGTAAAAAAAAGAGCGTCTTATTTGCCATTCTGAGGTGAAATTACTTTGTACTGCAGCCTTTTTTTAGGGTGTATAAGTGTAAATAAAAGTACGTCTTATTTGCCATTCAGCAGTGCACTTACATTGTTCTACAGCTTTTTTTGGGGTGTATAAGTGTAAAAAAAAGTATGTCTTATTTGCCATTCTGCGGTGCAGTTATTTGTACTTTAGTCTTTTTGGGCTATATACAGTAAGTGTAAAAAAAATGACATCTTATTTGCCAGTCTGCGGTGCAGTTACATTGTACTACACATTTGTTTAGGGTGTTTTAATAGTAAAAAAAAGTACATCTTATTTGCCGTTCTGCGGTGAAGTTTCATTGTAATACTTTTTTGGGGTGTATTAGTGGAAAAAACAAGTACATTTTTGCCGCTCTGCGGTCAAGTTACATGGTTTTACAGCTTTTTTGGAGTGTATTAATTAAATTTTAATTAATTTTTTTTATCTAACAGTATGTCAGACAGACACGTGACAGGCCCTTCAAACGGGCAGTGGCCAAAATGTTTCTGTCACAGGCAGCAGAAGAAGAGAAGGGGGGGGTGGCAGCAGGAGTTGCAGCGGATACGATCAGAAAATATGGTTGGCAACAATTTTTTTGCGACCTTGAGGAAGAATTTCTGATCACTGTAAGTAATTTGACATTAAAGCAGTGTATTTGATTACATTTCACATGCATGTTATAACTATCGCTGTATATGCAAATGTTGGCCAGTACAGGCCCCAAAAAGTAGCCAATAGGCCATCACCTGACAGCAAAGAACTTTGGATTCTGTGGCTGGAGGTACATTAGGCGGTCACAGGATAAAAATGTAACTGTCGGCCAGTACAGGCCCCAAAACGTAGCCAATAGGCATTCACCTGACAGCAAAGAACTTTGGATTCTGTGGCTGGAGGTACATTAGGTGGTCACAGGATAAATATGTAACTGTAGGCCAGTACAGGCTCCAAAAATTAGCCAATAAGCATTCACCTGACAGCAAAGAACTTTGGATTCTGTGGCTGGAGGTACATTAGGTGGTCACAGGATAAATATGTAACTGTCGGCCAGTACAGGCCTAAAAAATTAGGCATTCAATGCACATAAGGCCTTTTATGTACTGTATTTACCTAAGACAGGGACCATGATTTGTTCTGGGTGGTGGCGGAATTTGTGGGCTGTCATGAGGAATTTCAATCAAACATGGTCGACTCGTCACATGTGTTGAATTCCTCCGAGATCCATGCCTCATTAATTTAAAAAAATGTCAGGTAGTCCACACTGTCGTGAGCTAGGCGAGTGCGCTTATCGGTCATGTGCGTCCTTTCGGCGAGTGCGCTGGACGTCCTTTCGGACAGGACACTGGACGAGGGGCAAGCCAACAGTTCCATGGCAAATTGTGCCAGCTCTGGCCACAGGTCAAGCCTGCACACCCAGTAGGCCAGGGGTTCATTGCCGTTAATCCGATGTAGTCGGACACCTGTCGGTCTCGGCATTCCCTGAGGCTGGATCTGGATGACGGCTGTCGGTGGGTTGGCTGCAAAAATGATCTCATATCCGACGTGACCAACACATCTTCAAACCTCTCTCTTCTTCCATGCGCTGTTGGATTAGTACCCGCAACTGTTTCTCTGTGAGTAGAAAATCCTCTGCCAGAGCCCACAAAAGCAGAATGCAGCATTTCTCAAAGCAAGGCCTGTAAGTGCTGCATTCTAACAGCCCTCTGTGATGGTGGTAAAATTTCTGCCATTTTGTGTTCGTACCGAGGGTCTAAGTACGTTGCCACCCAGTACTGGTCCTTGCCCTTTATGATTTTTATACGGGGGTTTCTCTTCAAACACTTGAGCATGAAGGCCCCCATTTGCACTAAACTGGAAGCAGTGGAGTGGCCTGGCTCCTGCTCATCATCCAGGATAAGGCTACTTTCACACTTGCGTTCGGGGTTCCGCTTGTGAGTTCCATTTGAAGGCTCTCACAAGTAGCCCCGCCTGGCCGTGCGGAGCCAAACGGATCCGTCCTGACTTACAATGCAAGTCAATGGGGATGGATCCGTTTGACGTTGACACAATATGGTGCAATTGCAATTGCAAACGGATCCGTCCCCCATCGACTTTCAATGTAAAGTCAGGAGTCCCTATTAATATACCATCGAATCAGAGTTTTCTCGAATCCGATGGTATATTTTAACTTGAAGTGTCCCCATCACCATGGGAACACCTCTATGTTAGAATATACCATCGGATTTGAGTTAGATTGTGAAACTCAGATCCGACAGTATACAGGGAGTGCAGAATTATTAGGCAAGTTGTATTTTTGAGGATTAATTTTATTATTGAACAACAACCATGTTCTCAATGAACCCAAAAAACTAATTAATATCAAAGCTGAATATTTTTGGAAGTAGTTTTTAGTTTGTTTTTAGTTTTAGCTATTTTAGGGGATATCTGTGTGTGCAGGTGACTATTACTGTGCATAATTATTAGGCAACGTAACAAAAAACAAATATATACCCATTTCAATTATTTATTTTTACCAGTGAAACCAATATAACATCTCAACATTCACAAATATACATTTCTGACATTCAAAAACAAAACAAAAACAAATCAGTGACCAATATAGCCACCTTTCTTTGCAAGGACACTCAAAAGCCTGCCATCCATGGATTCTGTCAGTGTTTTGATCTGTTCACCATCAACATTGCGTGCAGCAGCAACCACAGCCTCCCAGACACTGTTCAGAGATGTGTACTGTTTTCCCTCCTTGTAAATCTCACATTTGATGATGGACCACAGGTTCTCAATGGGGTTCAGATCAGGTGAACAAGGAGCCATGTCATTAGATTTTCTTCTTTTATACCCTTTCTTGCCAGCCACTCTGTGGAGTACTTGGACGCGTGTGATGGAGCATTGTCCTGCATGAAAATCATGTTTTTCTTGAAGGATGCAGACTTCTTCCTGTACCACTGCTTGAAGAAGGTGTCTTCCAGAAACTGGCAGTAGGACTGGGAGTTGAGCTTGACTCCATCCTCAACCCGAAAAGACCCCACAAGCTCATCTTTGATGATACCAGCCCAAACCAGTACTCCACCTCCACCTTGCTGGCGTCTGAGTCGGACTGGAGCTCTCTGCCCTTTACCAATCCAGCCACGGGCCCATCCATCTGGCCCATCAAGACTCACTCTCATTTCATCAGTCCATAAAACCTTAGAAAAATCAGTCTTGAGATATTTCTTGGCCCAGTCTTGACGTTTCAGCTTGTGTGTCTTGTTCAGTGGTGGTCGTCTTTCAGCCTTTCTTACCTTGGCCATGTCTCTGAGTATTGAACACCTTGTGCTTTTGGGCACTCTAGTGATGTTGCAGCTCTGAAATATGGCCAAACTGGTGGCAAGTGGCATCTTGGCAGCTGCACGCTTGACTTTTCTCAGTTCATGGGCAGTTATTTTGCGCCTTGGTTTTTCCACACGCTTCTTGCGACCCTGTTGACTATTTTGAATGAAACGCTTGATTGTTCGATGATCACGCTTCAGAAGCTTTGCAATTTTAAGAGTGCTGCATCCCTCTGCAAGATATCTCACTATTTTTGACTTTTCTGAGCCTGTCAAGTCCTTCTTTTGACCCATTTTGCCAAAGGAAAGGAAGTTGCCTAATAATTATGCACACCTAATATAGGGTGTTGATGTCATTAGACCACACCCCTTCTCATTACAGAGATGCACATCACCTAATATGCTTAATTGGTAGTAGGCTTTCGAGCCTATACAGCTTGGAGTAAGACAACATGCATAAAGAGGATGATGTGGTCAAAATACTCATTTGCCTAATAATTCTGCACGCAGTGTATTCTAACACAGAGGCGTTCCCATAGTGATGGTGACGCTTCAAGTTAGAATATACTGAGAACTGTGTAATAACTGCCCCCTGCTGCCTGGCAGCACCCGATCTCTTACAGGGGGCTGTGATCCGCACCTGAGGGGTTAATTGTGCATATCATAGCAAAGAGATCAGGAGATCAGGTAAGAGATCAGGTGCTGCCAGGCAGCAGGGGCCAGACCCCCCTCCCTCCCCAGTATTATATTCATTGGTGGCCAGTGCGGCCCCCCTCCCTCCCTCCCCAGTATTATATTCATTGGTGGCCAGTGCGGCCCCCCCCCCTCCCTCCCCAGTATTATATTCATTGGTGGCCAGTGCGGCCCCCCTCCCTCCCCATTATTATATTCATTGGTGGCCAGTGCGGCCCCCCCTCCCTCCCCAGTATTATATTCATTGGTGGCCAGTGCGGCCCCCCCTCCCTCCCCAGTATTATATTCATTGGTGGCCAGTGCGGCCCCCCCTCCCTCCCCAGTATTATATTCATTGGTGGCATGTGCGGCCTCCCCTCTCCCCCCCTAATTAAAATCACCCCCCCATCATTGGTGGCAGCGGAGAGTTCCGATCGGAGTCCCAGTTTAATCGCTGGGGCTCCGATCAGTTACCATGGCAGCCAAGACGCTACTGCAGTCCTGGCTGCCATGGTTACTTAGCAATTTTAGAAGCATTATACTTACCTGCGATGTCCGTGACCGGCCGGGCGCTCCTCCTACTGGTAAGTGAAAGGTCTGTGCGGCGCATTGCTTATAGCACAGACCTTTCACTTACCAGTAGGAGGAGCGCCCTGCCGGTCACAGACATTGCAGGTAAGTATAATGCTTCTAAAATTGCTAAGTAACCATGGCAGCCAGGACTGCAGTAGCGTCTTGGCTGCCATGGTAACCGATCAGAGCCCCAGCGATTAAACTGGGACTCCGATCGTAACTCTCCGTTGCCACCAATGATGGGGGGGTGATTTTAATTAGGGGGTGGGGCAGAGGGGAGGCCGCACTGGCCATCAATGAATATAATACTGGGGAAGGAGGGAGGGGGGCCGCACTGGCCACCAATGAATATAATACTGGGGAGGGAGGGGGGGCCGCACTGGCCACCGATGAATATAATACTGGGGAGGGAGGGAGGGGGGCCGCACTGGCCACCAACGAATATAATACTGGGGAGGGAGGGGGGTCTGGCCCCTGCTGCCTGGCAGCACCTGATCTCTTACAGGGGGCTATGATACGCAAAATTAACCCCTCAGGTGCGGCACCTGAGGGGTTATTGTGCGGATCACAGCCCCCTGTAAGAGATCGGGTGCTGCCAGGCAGCAGGGGGCAGTTATGTACACAGTTCTTTTTGTATATTCTAACTTGAAGCGTCCCCATCACCATGGGAACGCCTCTGTGTTAGAATATACTGTCTGAAAAAACAGTTATGCAGACAGATCCGTTCTGAACGGATGAAAGCGTTTGCATTATAGGAGCGGATCCGTCTGTGCAGACACCAGATGGATCCGCTCCGAACACAAGTGTAAAAGTAGCCTAATGTCGTCCTCGTTCTCCTCCCCCCATTCCACGGACAACACCAGAGATCCCAGAAGCGTATAAAGCATGCTCTTCTTGCTCCTCTTCCGCCCCAACACCATCCTCCTCTGACTCCTCTTTAGACTCCTGTTGTTGACTTGTCTCAGATGGCGTAGCACCCCCCCTGAGAATTCATCCAGCATTGCGACTTCCTCATCTTCCTGCTCTTGCTCCTCGACAGTTTGATCAATGACACAACGCAATGCACGCTCCAGAAAGAAGGCGTAAGGTACAATGTCACTGATGGCGCCCTGGCTGAGACTGACCAGTTTGGTGATCTCATCAAATGGCCGCAGAAGTCTGCATGAGCAGCCACTGGCGCAGTGAAAAAAAAACAAGTTCCCCAAAACCTATCCTGCCACAGAGTTCGTACAGGTAGTCATTAACTGCACGTTTCTGCTGGAGAGGCCTATCAAGCATATACAAGGTGGAGTTCCATTGCGTCGGGCAGTCACAAATCAGACGTCTGACGGGCAGGTGGTGTCGTCGCTGAATGTCAGCAAGGCGAGACATCCCCATGTAAGATCTTCTAAAATGGCCAGAGATTTTCCTGGACTGCCACAAGACGTCCTAGATCCCGGGGTATTTGGCAACTAATCGCTGCACGACTCGTGTGCCATGCACGGCACGTGTGTCATTTTGCCCTGTTTCAGCGCACTCAGCAGATTGGCACCGTTGTCGCACACCACTTTACCAACTGTAAAATTGAGCAGGATTAGCCACTGATCTGCCTGTGACCACAAAGCTGAAAGGAGTGCAGGATCGGTGTTGCTCTTGGCTTCTAGGCACAAAAGACGCAGCACAGCATTGCAACGTCTCACCTGGCACGTCAAATAGGTTCTGGGGATCTTGAGGGGCGCAGCAGAAGAGATGGTAGCAGCATAAAAGGAGGAGTCAGCCGAGGAGGAGAGGGACGATGGAGTAGGAGGAGGAGAAGAAGAGACAGGCCTGCATGCAATCTGTGGCGGTAAAACCCAATCTACACGGGTGCCACGGGTTGCATGCTTGACGGCCGTCAGAAGGTTCACCCAGTGGGCAGAAAAATTTATGTAGCTTCCCCGCCTGTGTTTGCTAGACCACGTGTCTGTGGTCAGATGTATCTTGGCACTGACACTGTGCCAGATATACATTCACTTGCCACTAAACTTGGCCATATAGCTCTGGGATGCCCTTCTGGGAGAAATATTTCCTTCCGTTGACCTTCCATTGCGGTGTTTCAATCACCACAAATTTCCTAAAGGCCTCCGAGTCCACCAGTTTATATGGCAGTAGTTGGCGGGCTAGCAGTTCTGACAAGCCAGCGGTCAGCCATTGGGCAAGAGGGTTATCCGGCGTCATCATCTTTTTTCGCTCGAACATTTGGGGCAAGGAAGCCTGCCTTTTGCCAGATGAACGCGACGACGGCACGGTGGAAGATGGAGTGGAGGATAACTGGGAGGAGAGAGGAGAAGAGGCAGGACAGTGAGCGCCGGGAGTGTAGCTTTGGTCGTCCCTAGGTGAGTGTTGGGCTTATTGCGACTTATGCGTTGACAGACCAGGCTGCAGATGGCAACACTATTGTCAGCAGCGGACACATTAAAAAAGCCCACACTGCGGAGCCATGTGCCGGCGTCCTAGGAGTGCCAGATGTGAACGTGCATGGTGGATGTTTTGTTCCAGATACATTAGCAGTCTGCTTTTTGACTCCTGTGCACTGTAAGTTCTGCCTGCTTCTCCTCCCTATCTGCTTCGCCGTCTCTCCCTCTGAACTCCCCTCCTCTTCCTCTCTTGTGGGCACCCATGTGACGTCCATCGACACGTCATCATCGGATTCGTCACCTTCACCACCACTGACATTAGAGATCTCGGAGTAGGCAGCAACAGCGGGGACCACCCTCCTTGGGCTGATCGTCAGACTGCTGGGTGGCGACCGTTAATACCTCCTCTTCTTGATCCGATGCCAAAAATGGATGTGCATCGGTAAGGTCTTGGAATGTATGGGAAATTTTTCCTCTGACTTGAGCGGAGGGGATATGGTGGTGGTGGTGGTGGTGTCTTTGGGGGTGGACACAACAGAGAGGGAAGAGGGTGCAGATAGAGAGGATGAGGAGGGTTCAGGAGTGGAAGGCTGAGTGAGCCACTCAACCAAGTCTGGTGCATCCTTTGACGTAATCGCACGCACCTTCTGCAACTTCCCACTTAGGCTCCGGCCTGTTGCACCTGCCCGACCCCTACCACACCTGCGGAATGGCCTGCCTCTTCCTCTGCCTGTCATTTTCAAAATTACCATGTGACAAAAGTCCCTGTAGAAGAGAAGTATTTGTAGAAGAAGTTATATCACACCCCTGCCTTAATCAGTTTTTTTGGGGGGGGGCAACTGGTAAATCACACCAGTAGAAATTATTTCTTCAAATAGTGTTTGTCACTCTGTGCAGATGCGGTAAAACGCAGCAAAACTGCAGACAAATGCTGCACTACCTAAATGCACTATATAGAATGTATATTATTGGTATATAAAATCCCTGCTTCAATCAGTTTTTTTGGAGGGCAACTGGTAAATCACACCAGTAGAAATTATTTGTTCAAATAGTGTTTATCACTCTGTGTGCAAAACCGCACACAGCTGATGCACTATACAATTGCACTATAATATACTTTCTATGTTAGAAAGTATATTATAAGTATATTACACCCCTCAGTATGTCACACCTATCGATAGCACACCTATACCAGTCCTTAAAAGGACTTTTGTGGCCCTATTAGCTAGCGATTTGTGTCCCTAACAGTCTGTCCCTGCTCAACATAGCAACCTCTCCCTACACTGGCAAAAGACTGAATGTAAAATGGCGCCCAGATCAGGTTTATTTATAAGGTAGGGGGTATGTCCATGTGCTGAAACTTTTCAATTGGCTGTCCTGTACCACCTGATGGATGTGTCATGGGTCAAAGTTCTTCACAATGTAAAAGAATATGGCGGGCGTGAATATTGCCATAAGTTTGCATGTTCGGCGAATCGCGAACGCGCGAAGTTCGCCGCGAACCGACCGCCGGGCGAACCGCAAGGCCATCTCTAGTCTTGACCAGCGGTGCTTGAATGGTTGACTAGGTCTTCTATTTCATCGCAAGTGACACCCCCAGCCAAGAGTCAGTGGGTGCTTTTGACACAACATTGTCCTTTTCTGTTCTCTCTGCCTTTGTCCTTTTCTGTTCTCTCTGCTAGAGAAGTATTATATGACGTAGGCTCCACTCCGCTTTTTAGCGAGGACGAGCTACTAAAGGACAGTCATCAGCTACTGCCCAGCCAAGATCTGGAGGAGAGATCCGCCTCTTCCTCCAGCAGGCGGGCAAGTAGTGATGATGAGAGTCGCATAGGGGCTGATGTTGTGAGCTGTCAGGCTCCTGGCCCTGAGACCATTGAGAGGGACATCAGTGACGTGCAGACAGTAGTGGATGATAATGAAGCTGATCCCACTTGGAAACTGGGGGGAAGAAGGGGCTTCATCATCATCAAAAAAAGAGGGTGGCCGCTTGCACGTGAGGCAGCGGCTGAGCCAGCAAGGTGGTAGTGTGGCCGGGAGTCAGCAGGGTAGCAGCAGTGGGAGGTTGGGAGACAAACAAGCCCAGGGTAAACCGCCCGCTTTGTAGTAGACTACCTGACTGTGAAGTAGCGATGCAGGGATTCTTGGAGGCAGCGGTAGCAGGCAGTCAGTGCGGAGTGTTGGGGGAAAAATGACATACTCGGCGGTGTGGCAATTTTTTGTGAAGCTTGGGCAGAAGGTGAAGCTTGGGCAGGGTGCCAATGTTGGCACCTCCGCACTGCGTCAACACATGCAGTGTTACCATAAAGTGGCCTGGGAGAACCGTGGCTCCAATGTGGTGGTCCAGCCTGCTTTAGAAACCGCTGCATCACCCAGAGGCATGCACCCAATTTTATACAGTCAAGGCTCCACCACCTCATCCAAAGAGAGCTTTCTGTCCTTTCCATCATCTGCTGGTCCTGATGCTCCTGCTCCTCATCCTCCTACTCCTCATCAGTCATTCCATCAGCAATCGATCACCAAAGCGATTGCCAGAGACAACAGTATGCGTGCTTTGATCCAACAGCGCAGAAGCTGAATGTGCTGCTGGCCAAGTTGCTGGTCCTGCAGTCCTTCCCTTTCCAAGTGGTGGACTCTGCACCTTTCAGAGAGCTCATGGCTTGTGCCGAGCCATCATTTCTTTGCCAAAAAGGCAGTACCAGCCCTGCACACATATGTAGAACAGAAGATGGGCCAGTCCTTGAGCCTGTCGGTGTCTGCCAAAGTGCACGGCAGCGCCAACGTGTGGAGCTGTAACTACGGTTAAGGATAATATATGTCCTTTATGGCCCACTGGGTAAATGTGGTTCCTGCCCAACCACACCATCAATTTGGCCAGGTGACGCCACTTCCACCTCCATGTTCTCACGCCGTTGGTCCTGCAACAATGTCCGCCTCTGTGTCCTCAGCCTCCACTGCAGGGACATTTCACAGTGCCCTACTAGCATACCACATGTGCAGGGCACTGCAGTGTCACACTGTTCTGCACCTAGTTTGCCTGGCTGAACAGAATCACACAGGGGAGGAACTGATCCGCGTCCTTCATCAAGAAATCGAATCCTGGCTTTCTCCTTGACAACTCAAAATAGGAACCATGGTGACCGACAACGGGAAGAACATGGTGTCGACAATGCGTCAAGGAGGGCTGAGCTTGCGCCCTGCATAGCGCATGTGTTCAATCTGGTTGTAAAGCGGTTCCTGAAGTCTTCCGCCCATCTGCAAGACATCCTGAAAATGGCCAGTAAATTTTTCATGCACTTCAGCCACTTTGTACATCACAAAGCACACCCTCCTTGAGCTGCAGCGACAGAATGGCATCCCCCAACATAGGCTGATATGCGAAGTTTCCACCCTCCATATGTTGAACCGATTATATGAACAGAGAAAGGCCAAAAAATGATTTCTTGATGATACAGGTGGACAGAGGTACTCCCCTGTGAAACTTCGATGTTAGCCAGTGGCAGCTCATGCGTGACACCTGCCGTTTGCTTGGGCACTTTGAGGACCAGTACCAGCTCCGTCAGCAGCAACTTAAAGGGGTTGTCTCAACTCATCAAGTTATATTTATTATGTGCATGACATTGATATAAGTAATTTACTAATGTAGATGAATTAGCAGAAATGGCTCTAGTCCCCACTATCTTACTTCTTCGTCCTCTTTATACACTGCTCGTCTCCAGGGGTTACGGCCACCACTGCAGTGCAGCAGCGATGGCGCACAGCTAGAAAAAAGGCTGGCCTTTCTGGTGGAGTGTCATGGGGACGCGCGCATGTGCAGCAGCTCCTGTTCCCGTCCACCTCTCTTTCATTCTCTCCTGTAAGATACAAATCACTGCAACCACTTACCATAGGTTGTCAAGATCTGTACCGTGTCTGCTCCGCTGAGACTGCTAGTGTTTCAGATAGTCTAGCAGCCTCACGAGCATGCACGTGTAGTCAAGGGGCGGGATTATATTATCCCAGCGCCTCATGCCTGCTCCATCAATCACAGCAGAGGTACTGCCCCCCCCCCCCCCCCACTACAGCTCAGGAAGTGCCCCAGGAGCCATGCACTGAGGACTGAAATAAGGAGGTGAGACAACCCCTTTAAGTCTAGAGTCGCTGATGAGCAGTTTTCTTCACCCTGCTACTGGAGAAACTACTCACCAGCAGGAGCAGGTAGACATACAGCAAAACCAGAACCAGCAGGTTTTGGAATACTTTGAGCGGACCCTGCTACCCTTCATCGAAGACCCCATGGACTCCTGGGCAGCCAAACTCGATTTGTGGCCACAACTGGCTGAGTTTGCCCTGGACAAGCTCTCCTGCCCGTCCAGCAGTGTACATCAGAGTTGGTGTTTAATGCGGCGGGGTCCATAGATACCCCAAAAAGAACTCGCCTGTCCACCCAAAATGTGGAGAAACTGACCTTTGTGAAGATGAATCTGGCATGGATCATCCAGGATTTTCAAACACCAGATCTTAATCCCATTGAGAACTTGTGGTCAATCCTCAAGAGGCGGGTGGACAAACAAAAACCCACTAAATCTGACAAACTCCAAGAAGTGATTATGAAAGAATGGGTTGCTATCAGTCAGGAATTGACCCAGAAGTTGATTAAGAGCATGCCCAGTCGAATTGCAGAGGTCCTGAAAAAGAAGGGCCAACACTGCAAATACTGACTCTTTGCATAAATGTCATGTAATTGTCGATAAAAGCCTTTAAATGGTATGAAGTGCGTGTAATTATATTTCACTACATCACAGAAACAACTGAAACAAAGATCTAAAAGCAGTTTAGCAGCAAACTTTGTGAAAACTAATATTTGTGTCATTCTCAAAACTTTTGGCCATGACTGTAGATGATCCATAGTGCCACACTTACACTTTGACAAACAAGGCATGTTTCTTTTGGCTATCTTCTTCAGCTAATATTCTGATGTGGCTACTGCCAGCCACCATCTTCAGCTGGTACCGGTAATTCCCCCCATCTCCTTACTCTGTCACTGTGCCACTCTGTGGTCTCCTCATGCTGCTGCTACACCAACACTATGTCTCTGGGCCACTCTGTGTTCTCCTCATGCTGCTGCCACATCACTACTCTGTGGTCTCCTCATGCTGCTGCCACCTTCCCTCTCTGTCACTGAGCCACTCAGTGGTCTCCTCATACTTCTGCCACATCACTACTTTGTGGTCTCCTCATGGTGCTGCCACCTCAACAGTATGTCACTGGGCCACTCTGTGGTCTCCTTATGCTGCTGCCACATCACTACTCTGTGGTTTTCTCATGCTGCTGCCACCTCCCTACTCTGTCAATGGGCCACTCTGTGGTCTCCTCATGCTGCTTCCGCCTCACTACACTGTGGTCTCCTCATGCTGCTGCCACCTCACTACTCTGTGGTCTCCTCATGCTGCTGCTACCTTAACATTATGTCACTGGGCCACTCTGTGGTCTCCTCATGCTGCTGCTACCTCAACAATATGTCACTGGGCCACTCTGTGGTCTCCTCATGCTGCTGCCACCTCATCACTATGTCACTGGGCCACTCTGTGGTCTTCTCATGCTGCTGCTAAATCAACACTATGTCAATGGGCCACTCTGTGGTCTCCTCATGCTGCTGCCACATCACTACTCTGTGGTTTTCTCATGCTGCTGCCACCTCCCTACTCTGTCAATGGGCTACTCTGTGGTCTCCTCATGCTGCTGCCACATCACCACTATGTGGTCTCCTTATGCTGCTGCCACCTCAATACAATGTCACTGGGCCACTCTGTGGTCTCCTGATGCTGCTGTTACTTCACCACTCTGTGGTATCCTCATGCTGCTGCCACATAATTACTCTGTGGTCTCCTCATGCTGCTGCCACCTCATCACTATGTCACTGGGCCACTCTGTGTTCTTCTCATGCTGCTGCTAAATCAGCACTATGTCAATGGACCACTCTGTGGTCTCCTCATGCTGCTGCCACATCACTACTCTCTGGTCTCCTCATGCTGCTGCCACCTAAACACTATGCCACTGGGCCACTGTGGTCTCCTCATGTTGCTGCCACATCACTACTCTGTGGTTGTCTTGTGCTGCTGCCACCTTCCACTCTGTCACTGGGCCACTCTGTGGTCTCTTCATGCTGCTGCCACATCACTACTCTATGGTCTTTTCATGCTGCAGCCAAATCAACACTATGTCACTGGCCCACTCTGCGGTCTTTTCATGCTGCTGCTACCTCAACATTATGTCACTGGGCCACTCTGTGGTCTCCTCATGCTGCTGCCACATCACTACTTTGTGGTCTCCTCATGCTGCTGCCACCTCAACACTATGTCACTGGGCCACTCTTTTTTCTCCTTATGCTGCTGCCACCTCCCTACTCTGTCAATGGGCCACTCTGTGGTCTCCTCATGCTTCTGCCACATCACCACTATGTGGTCTCCTTATGCTGCTGCCACCTCAATACAATGTCACTGGGCCACTCTGTCGTCTCCTGATGCTGCTGTTACTTCACCACTCTGTGGTCTCCTCATGCTGCTGCCACATAATTACTCTGTGGTCTCCTCATGCTGCTGCCACCTCAACACTATTGGAAAACGTGTCTTAGCTTGTCACTGTGGAGTGATCAAGCTGGTAGATGATCATAAGGCGCATTACCACGACCCGGTACAGGATACAATAATGTTTATTTTGAGACAACGCATTTCGGGGTCTCGACGGCCCCTTTATCAAGTCTGTGTCACCCTAGTTTTTTGTGCAGCTGGGTGTGTACTGCCTGGTTTCTTCTAAAAAAAGGCGCATGTCCGTACCTTAATTTTGTTCTTGTTACACTTTGAGTGAGTGTAGCGGTTCACCGCTACAATCCTATGTGCGGCACGTGTAGAAAAGGCGCGCAGCCAGAGCTCTGCCTACCATAAATTCAGATTTTTGAGAAATTTGCTCATCTAGACCTGATGTTGTGCGATGTTAGGTCACAACGTAGTACATGCCTAGACACAGGGCTGCATGAAGAACAGTGGCGTCCGTAGGAGGAGAAGAGAAGTGAGAATTGTTTTTTGGGTCCTCCATAATGGGGACTGAGATGGGGGCCCCATGGACTCCAGTCAGTTCTAGTTACACCACTTATAACCCTGTTCACCCTCAGCTGTATGTGCTCATGCAATGTCAGAACTAGAGAACTGCAGGAATCACTGCAGACCTGTTGATAATGTATTTTTTTTATTATTTTTGCTTACAGTATCAAATCCTCACATTTTAACAAAATTTCTTGCTGTCATGCTATAAGAACCGTCATTGTTACTTCCAGTGGATACACATCTGTCCTAGTCATATATTGGACTGGCTATGGAAAGTTTTGTAACGGGTGGTGTATATGTGTGTTCATTACATGACCTGCACAGATTTTTATCACCTGACAGCAAACAACAAATATTCCAGTTAAATGACTGCAAGCAGAGATCTTGATGACAATGTGAGTATATTAGACAGTTGTATAGATTTCAGTTATACAATGGAATACCTCTAATTTAATTAGCACAGTGCAGCTCAGAGGTCCATCTACATAGAGTTTGCATAGAGTTTTCCCTATGCTTGCTTGGGTTTCCTCTAAGTACTGTACTCAGTCTGATTGCTGCTGCACTCTGAAAACAGAACTTCCTATGAAATTGTCCCTAATGTGTATCATTTAGGAAAACTTTATTGCGAACTCCACTGGGGCAAGGATTGATTTGAGTAATGACAATCTTAACAATGCTGCAGAATATGCACCAGGGGAAAATTTATGAGTTCATGTCATTCATTGTAGAACTTCTCATTTTAAATAAATAACATGAAAAGTTTATTAACACCAAAGTTTATTTCTTTATGGTAAAGAGGAAAACCGAACAACACAAAACTCTTCTTCTTTAATTCGTTATTAAGCCCCCACCTGCAATTTGTCGAGAGAATGGTGACACATTCCTACCAAGAAGTATAGTTAGCAATCCTATCAGGACTGAGCGAGTGAAATAATAGAGATCTATTCACCTTCCATAGGGATCAAGGATGTCTTCTCAAGGACAATGATTACACATGATGCATTCTTCAGCTAAGTGGCATTCAGTTGGTCAGTACAGCCTATTGCAAACCTCCCAGAACAAGCATACATTGCCTCTACTGTCAAAATCCTGTATTTATACACTGAACAGGCGCCTAATAGTCAACTGAAGAGCAAACTTCCCCAAAGCAATCACATATCGGATTGCCAACCCTTCCAGAGAACACCAGTGTAAAGCCTGGCAGTTGTCCCAGATCCTTTACTTCACCTGTGAAGCAAGTTATACATCAGCTAAAGGTACACAAGCTCAAATTAGCTACATCACCCTGCAAATTTATACCATCACATGCAGCGCACAATCCAGACTGCAAAGATGGAAACTTTCCTGGGCGGCTACAATTATACATAAGACAATGAGGTCATCACAAGGTAAGGCAGAACTTAATGTGTTTTGGCGAGTGTTGCAAAGTTTAGCACGGCATCCTATGACAGCTTTTCATTATAAGACTGGATATAGTTTGGATTTATGTATTCGTTTACTAATAATGGTATGCAGAGTTCAAATATAATTACAATTATTTCCCTCAACCACATCATTGTATCTACAATTATAGTATACACTCAGGTCTGAGCTTTTATTAATGATGCATACATTATCAATAGCTAATTATATGGCCTTATTCAAACTCCATTTTGAATGGATCCATAAATGGACATACAAACTGGTCCACTATGCCTTAACCCCTTAGGGACCGGGCTCATTTTCACCTTAAGGACCAGGCCATTTTTTGCAAATCTGACCAGTGTCGCTTTATGTGGTGATAACTTTAAAATGTTTTTAACTTATCCAGGCTATTCTGAGATTGTTTTTTCGTCACATATTGTACTTCATGACACTGGTAAAATGAAGTAAAAAAAAATCTTTTTTATTTATAAAAAAGTACCAAATTTGCTAATTTTTAAGTTTCAATTTCTCTACTCCTATAATACATAGTTATTACTTTACATTCCCTATGTCTACTTCATGTTTGGATCATTTTGGGAATGATATTACATTTTTTGGGGATGTTACAAGGCTTAGAAGTTTAGAAGCAAATGTTGAAATTTTTCTGAAGTTTTCAAAAACCCACTTTTTAAGGACCAGTTCAGGTCTGAAGTCACTTTGTGAGGCTTACATAATAGAAACCACCCAAAAATGACCCCATTCTATAAACTACGTCCCTCAAGGTATTCAAAACTGATTTTACAAACATCATTAACCCTTTAGGTGTTCCACAAGAATTAATGGAAAATAGAGATACAATTTCAAAATTTCCCTTTTTTTTGCAGATTTACCATTTTATGTGGTCGCAAACTGGCAGATTTTTCCATATGTGGTCGTAAACTGCTGTACGGGCACACGGCAGGGCGCAGAAGGAAAGGAATGCCATACGGTATTTGGAAGGCAGATTTTGCTGGACTGGTTTTTTGACACCATGTCCCATTTGAAGCCCCCCTGATGCACCCCTAGAGTAGAAACTCCAAAAAGTGACCCCATTTTAGAAACTACACCCCTCAAGGTATTCAAAACTGATTTTACAAACTTTGCTAACCCTTTAAATGTTCCACAAGAATTAATGGAAAATAGAGATACAATTTCTACATTTCACTTTTTTGGCAGATTTTCCATTTTAATATTTTTTTCCAATTACAAAGCAAGGGTTAACAGCCGAACAAAACTTAATATTTCGGCCCTGATTCCGTAGTTTACAGAAACACCCCATATGTGGTCGTAAACTGCTGTACAGGCACACAACAGGGCGCAGAAGGAAAAGGAATGCCATGCGGTTTTTGGAAGGCAGATTTTGCTGGACTGTTTTTTTGACACCATGTGCCATTTGAAGCCCCCCTGATGCAGCCCTAGAGTAGAAACTCCAAAAAAGTGACCCCATTTTAGAAACTACGGGATAGGGTGGCAGTTTTGCTGGTACTAGTTTAGGGTACATATGATTTTTGGTTGCTCTATATTTTTATCTATATCTTTTTGTGAGGCAAGGTAACAAGAAATAGCTGTTTTGGCACAGTTTTTTTTTGTTATTTACAACATTCATCTGACAGGTTAGTTCATTTGGTATTTTTATAGAGCAGGTTGTCACAGATGCGGCGATAACTAATATGTATACTTTTTTTATTTATTTATGTAAGTTTTACACAATGATTTCATTTTTTAAACAAAAAAAATAATGTTTTAGTGTTTCCATAGTCTGAGAGCCATAGTTTTTTTAGTTTTTGGGCGATTATCTTGGTTAGGGTATTATTTTTGCGGGATGAGATGACGGTTTGATTGGCACTATTTTGGGGTGCGTATGACTTTTTGCTCGCTTGCTTTTTTTGTGATGTAAGGTGACAAAAAATGGCTTTTTTTACACAGTTTTCTTTTTTTTCTTTTACGGTGTTCATCTGGGTTAGCTCATGTAACATTTTTATAGAGCAGGTTATTATTATTAGGACGCGGTGATACCTAATATGTATACTTTTTTAAATTTACTTAAGTTTTACACAATAACAGCTTTTTTAAAACAAAAAAAAATTATGTTTTAGTGTCTCCATATTCTGAGCCATAGTTTTTTTTATTTTTGTGGCGATTGTCTTAGGTAGGGGCTCATTTTTTTGCGGGATGAGGTGACGGTTAGATTGGTTCTATTTTGGTGGGCATATGCCTTTTTGATTGCTTACTGTTGTACTTTTGTGATGTAAGGTGACAAAAAAATGGTTTATTTAGCACAGTTTTAATTTTTTACGGTGTTCAGCTGAGGGGTTAGGTCATGTGATATGTTTATAGATCCGGTTGATATGGACTCCGCGATACCTAATATGTCTACTTTTTTTTTTTCCTTATTTTTTACCAATTTATTTTAACTTTATTTGGGGAAAATTACATTTTTTTGTTCTTTTTTACTTGAAACTTTTAATTTTTAGGGGGGAAAACTTTTTTTTCCCTTTTTTTTTCGTCCCACTTTGGGACTTTAACTTTTGGGGTCTGATCCCCTTTACAATGCATTCCAATACTTCTGTATTGGAATGATTGGCTGTATGAGTAATACATTGTGTATTATTCATACAGCTTCTGGCCTGTGAGATCCAGGGGGCTGGATCTCACAGGCTCATCACAGGAAGGCAGCGTCGATGCCTCAGGAAGGCATTGCGCTGCCTTCCATGCCAACGGGTCCCCCCCCTACAGCCCCACGGGGACCCGTTGGCACCGCCGCCCGCCGCTGCACCATAAAAAGCCGCAAATCGCAGGTCTGAATTGACCTGCGGTTTGCGGCGATCGCCGACACGGGGGGGTCACGGGACCCCCCCCGCGCGCATTGTCCCCGGGTGCCTGCTCAATGATTTGAGCAGGCACCTAGTTCCGATCACTGCCCGCCGCGCGGCGGTGATCGGAAATACATAGGACGTACAGGTATGCTCTGTTTCCTTAAGCACTGGGACATCAGGGCGTACCTGTATGCCCTATGTCCTAAACAGGTTAAAGAGGACCCGTCCCCTCTCCTGACATATCTGTTTTAGTAACTATTTGCACCCCTACAAAGGGAGAGTTCAATGAATTATAACCCGGGGGTTTTGATAGTGCTTTTTGGAGAATGTGGGTCAGAAGTGGAAGTCCCGGCCCAGGTCAGACGGATTTGGATGCGGGGATTGATGGTCGCTAAAGCTATATTGATAAAGTATTGGGGCTCTGTCTCCCCGCCCTCAACAAGGGAGTGGGGGTCATATCTTCAAAAAATTAGAGTTTATGAGGACATTGAAAGGAAACGGAGAATTGCACGCAGATCTACATAGCCATAATTAATATTATTTTACACATTGATGAATGGAGTGGACGGCAGCCAATGGGGGGGTGGATATAGTTATTATTATATATTTTCGTGAGGGTGTTCTTAGGATGTTGTATAGAATTTTTCTTCTTGTAAGGATGTTTATGATTGCTATGCTAGGCATACCGTTGTGATTATCACTGTTTTATGTACTAATATCATGATTTGGAAAATAAAAATATATATTTATTTAAAAAAAAAAAAAAACTATTTGCACCCCCCTTGCAATAATGATTCTGGAGCATTAATTCATGACTCTATGTTGTACCGTTCCTTTATTATACCTTCTAGAAGTAATGTTGAATTACTAGTGCAGTGGCCGGGTTTGGGGTAGCTTCAGAGAGATGTGAGGCCTGTTTCGTATTTATCTTTTGTAACTGCTTTTAATGGAGAAAAAATTAAGTTGTCGCTTACATTTATTGGGGTAGCTTCAATGTTACGTTGGGTCCCCCAGACACTGACAAGGTGTCACCAGGTGTTGCTTCTCACTGGAATGATGGGAAGTGGTGCGCCCCAAAGGGAAATAAGTCCAGAGAGTCAGGGTCTGAAGTTATCTAGTGCACTTCTTTACTGGAGGAACTCAAGTGCAAATGCATAGGGCTGGCTTCTCCAATCTCCTCACTTGCAGAAGAAGGTTTGATGCTGAGAAAAGGCTCAAGCTAGCAGTCCCTCTAGCACTCAGATGACTGGTGCTCTGGTCAAAGGCTGGTGGTCCAGGGTTTGAGTATCCTGTCTCAGCATCTTCTTCTGGTCACTCAAGTAGTCTTGCACAGTCACTTCTTCTAGACACTGATTCCAAACTGCAGACATCTAGGGGCTCTGACTGCTCTGCTTATATACAGTTTCTAGCTGAACTAGAACCTTCTAATGGGAGGGGTGGAGTGGAGAAACTCAGCACAAACAGATACAATGTTACAATGTTTGTTCGTCATAGACTTGCATTAGAACCTAAATAATAGTCATGGGGAATGAGGAAGCAGTTTTTCTAGACCAAAAAAAGTATTCAGAAATAATACCATCGCTAAACTAGACATCTGGAGAGTTATTCTGTTTTTGGTGGTAAACAAGTCAGGCCTTTTCCCTTTTCAAAAACTCTTCTTTAACCCTTATGGGAATTGTGGAAAATTATTAGGTTCCCATTATTAGCTAGAAAGTCCCAAAAGTCTCACAGTATTCATTAATCCATTCCACAGTGCCATGGAAACAGTATAAGTAAGTGCAGGTTTATCCAATAACGTAAGGAGTTGATGACTTTGCATAGGGGATATAGGGGCAAATGTGCACAAATGTCAAGACTTAAAAGTACCCCTGCTCCAGGGCACTACACTAGTAGTTTGCAATGAAGGTCCATCTGGGTGTTACCAGTTAGGGTGTGTCCCTGTACAGTCAGACACTGACAGCACGGATTGGATAATGTCAGACTGTGCAAGCTGTATGGGGCACAAATTATTATATTAATAATCGTTCGCCTCCACACCCTACAATGACTGCCACATGTAAACGGAAATTAAAGAGTGCTAATGAACTTGCTATACCATCAATCAGCACTTTTTTATGGACACAATCTGCACATGTAAAAGGACACTCACTATGTATCTCTATATGCACCTATTCCTAAGCATATGCACAGTGTTTTCTGTAGATAATGGCCATAAGTATGACAGTTTTGAGAATCTCAAATTGCAGATCCCACAGAACTTGATAGCAGGGGACCTTTGAAAACAGGAAGTCCAGTTAGGAAAGGGGGATGTTCCTGCCCTGTCTGACACTATCCAGTCAGTGCTGCTGATGTCAGACCGTGCAGGCAAACACACTGTAGACTCCTAGAATGGCACAACATAGAGTTACATGAAAAAATTATTAAATGGAGAATGCAAGTATTTACTAAAATAAACATGTCAGAAGAGGTTACAAGTAAACATGAGCGAACCAATTTGTAATGAACTGGGTTTGTTACAAACTTTTTAAAATTATGTCCGGCAGAAAAAACTGAAATTTTTCAGGTTCGTTTTGGACATGTCCAGTAAAATGGCACTTGATGGCGTTTTACTGCACATGATGGCGGGAAAAAGCACTAGGGAGGAAGAAGAAGGGTGCTCACATGACCCTGAGAGGAAGTGGAGGGGGGACTGTTGCCCTGATTGGCTTACAAGTCGACAGACAGCCTGGATGAGTCAGTCAGTGCTGCAGCAGGCAGGAAGGTGTCCTAGCAGAATGATCAGAACGTTATTCTGTGCTGGGCTGGGCTGTGAATGAGGATGGTTGGATGTAGCAATGCTTGCCAAGAAAACAAGCTTAGGGAGTCAGGGACAGTGAAAAGTCACAATCAAGCTTGTATTTAATAATACATACTTGAAAGTGCTCGTGGGTGATTTATATGAATGCTATACGTGATTTGTCATTAAATGTCAGTAAAATACAGAATATCTTTTTCAAAGCATTGCAGCTATTCTTTGCTTACATTATTTTGATATTACCAGCACAATCCAGAAGTTGCACCATGCAGGAAAGCAACCTAAACTTTGCCATTTTGCACAAATATTCTAAAATGACCATATGCTGATGTGTGGGACACATAAATGGTTAAGACTACAAAGCTAATGTAAAATACATTGAATAGCATCTTACTTGGCTCCTGTTTTAATCCACAGTTCTTTAATCATATGCACACAGTAGATCAAAGAAGCTTCAATCAGACACCAAAAGACACGAGAAGGGATAAAACTGCTATAATTTTGCAGTACCGAACATCCGCGACTGACTGCTGCTAAACGAGAAGCACTGAAGGGGTTAGATTGCCAAGGTATCCTGGTTTTATGTCACAATCCTAATGACTAGGGATGAGCGAACCCGAACTGTATAGTTCGGGTTCGTACCGAATTTTGGGGTGTCCGTGACACGGACCCGAACATTTCCGTAAAAGTCCGGGTTCGGGTTCGGTGTTCGGCGCTTTCTTGGCGCTTTTTGAAAGGCTGCAAAGCAGCCAATCAACAAGCGTCATACTACTTGCCCCAAGAGGCCATCACAGCCTTGCCTACTATTGGCATGGCTGTGATTGGCCAGTGCAGAATGTGACCCAGCCTCTATATAAGCTTGGGTCACGTAGCGCTGCACGTCACTCTGCTGATTCAAGCATAGGGAGAGGTTGCTGCTGCGACGTTAGGGTGAGATTAGGCAGATTAACTCCTCCAAAAGAATTAATTCAGTGATCGATCTCCAGCTGTGGATCATTGAAGTGCTGATATTGAATTGCTCACTTTTATTAGGCTGCCCAGAGCGTTTTTATATCACTTTTTTCTGGGGTGATCGCCGGCCATTTTGTGGCTTGCTTGTGCGCCAGCACAAGCTACCACCAAGTGCATTTAACCATCAATAGTGTGGTTATTTTTTGCTATATCCTACATCAGGTGCAGGCTGAGCCTGTGTCACCCAAGTGCATTTAACCATCAACAGTGTGGTTATTTTTTGGCCATATACTACATCAGGTGCAGGCTGAGCCTGTGTGTCACCCAAGTGCATTTAACCATCAACAGTGTGGTTATTTTTTGGCCATATACTACATCAGGTGCAGGCTGAGCCTGTGTCACCCAAGTGCATTTAACCATCAACAGTGTGGTTATTTTTTGCTATATCCTACTTTAGGTGCAGGCTGAGCCTGTGTCACCCAAGTGCATTTAACCATCAACAGTGTGGTTATTTTTTGGCCATATACTACATCAGGGGCAAGTTGAGCCTGTCACCCAGCGCCTAAAAAATAGGCCTGACATTTCTATTCCTCCAAATCAGTACAGCTTTAGCTGGTCAAGTTATATTTAGTGACCGTAAAAGCACAGTTTTTGTTCTGGGTTGAAAAACTATTCCCAAATTTGCCATTCTCAAAATTAGTAGTTTCTGCTATATCAGGCCTACTTTAAATCTATCCCAAAAAGGATATCTTAGATTGAAGGTGCTGATAGTGTCATTCTGAAAAACTTAACACACACGCTACCGTGCAGATACAAGTCTAATTCTGTGATTATAGGTATATCTGTCACACAGCGCGTAAAAAATAGGCCTCACATTTCTATTCCTCCAAATCAGTACAGTTTTAGCTGGTCAAGTTATATTTAGTGACCGTAAAAGCACAGTTTTTGCTCTGGGTTGAAAAACTATTCCCAAATTTGCCATTCTCATAAATAAGTAGTTTCTGCTATATCAGGCCTACTTTAAATCTATCTCAAAAAGGATATCTTAGATTGAAGGTGCTGATAGTGTCATTCTGAAAAACTTAACACACACGCTACCGTGCAGATACAAGTCTAATTCTGTGATTAAAGGTATATCTGTCACACAGCGCGTAAAAATTAGGCCTGACATTTCTATTCAACCAAATCTGTACTGTTTTAGCTGGTCAAATTATTTGTAGTGACCGTAAAAGCACAGTTTTTGTTCTGGGTTGAAAAACTATTCCCAAATTTGCCATTCTCAAAATTAGTAGTTTCTGCTATATCAGGCCTACTTTAAATCTATCCCAAAAAGGATATCTTAGATTTAAGGTGCTGATAGTGTCATTCTGAAAAACTTAACACACACGCTACCGTGCAGATACAAGTCTAATTCTGTGATTAAAGGTATATCTGTCACACAGCGCGTAAAAAATAGGCCTCACATTTATATTCAACCAAATCTGTCATTACTTGTGTGCCTGTATTAGTGTAATACGGTACCTAAATAGATAGCCAGACAGTGTTAGGTGTCTGTAAAAAAAGGCCTGAATTTTAATTCAATACATTGGCCCGAATAATATTTTTCTTATTGTGGTGAACGGTAACAATGAGGAAAACAACTAGAAAGGGACGTGGACGCGGACATGGTCGTGGTGGTGTTAGTGGACCCTCTGGTGCTGGGAGAGGACGTGGCCGTTCTGCCACAGCCACACGTCCTAGTGTACCAACTACCTCAGGTCCCAGTAGCCGCCAGAATTTACAGGGATATTTGGTGGGGCCCAATGCCGTTCTAAGGATGGTAAGGCCTGAGCAGGTACAGGCATTAATCAATTGGGTGGCCGACAGTGCATCCAGCACGTTCACATTATCTTCCACCCAGTCTTCTGCAGAAAGCGCACAGATGGCGCATGAAAACCAAGCCCATCAGTCTGTCACATCACCCCCATCACCCCCATGCATATCAGGGAAACTGTCTGAGCCTCAAGTTATGCAGCAGTCTCTTATGCTGTTTGAAGACTCTGCTGCCAGGGTTTCCCAAGGGCATCCACCTAGCCCTTCCCCAGGGGTGGAAGAGATAGAATGCACTAACGCACAACCACTTATGTTTCCTGATGATGAGGACATGGGAATACCACCTCAGCACGTCTCTGATGATGACGAAACACAGGTGCCAACTGCTGCGTCTTTCTGCAGTGTGCAGACTGAACAGGAGGTCAGGGATCAAGACTGGGTGGAAGACGATGCAGGGGACGATGAGGTCCTAGACCCCACATGGAATGAAGGTCGTGCCACTGACTTTCACAGTTCGGAGGAAGAGGCAGTGGTGAGACCGAGCCAACAGGGTAGCAAAAGACAAAGAGGGAGCAGTGGGCAAAATCAGAACACCCGCCGCCAAGAGACTCCGCCTGCTACTGACCACCGCCATCTGGGACCGAGCACCCCAAAGTCAGCTTCAAGGAGTTCCCTGGCATGGCACTCCTTTAAACAATGTGCTGACGACAAGACCCGAGTGGTTTGCACGCTGTGCCATCAGAGCCTGAAGCGAGTCATTACCGTTCTGAACCTTAGCACAACCTGCATGACCAGGCACCTGCATGCAAAGCATGAACTGCAGTGGAGTAAACACCTTAAAAACAAAGAAGTCACTCAGGCTCCCCCTGCTACCTCTTCTGCTGCTTCCGCCTCGGCCTCTTCTGCTGCTGCCGCCGCCTCGGCCTCTTTCTCCGCCTCTGGAGGAACGTTGGCACCTGCCGCCCAGCAAACATGGGATGTACCACCAACACCACCACCTGCGTCACCAAGCATCTCAACCATGTCACACGGCAGCGTTCAGCTCTCCATCTCACAAACATTTGAGAGAAAGCGTAAATTCCCACCTAGCCACCCTCGATCCCTTGCCCTGAATGCCAGCATTTCTAAACTACTGGCCTATGAAATGCTATCATTTAGGCTGGTGGACACAGACAGCTTCAAACAGCTCATGTCGCTTGCTGTCCCACAGTATGTTGTTCCCAGCCAGCACTACTTCTCCAAGAGAGCCGTGCCTTCCCTGCACAACCAAGTGTCCGATAAAATCAAGTGTGCACTGCGCAACGCCATCTGTGGCAAGGTCCACCTAACCACAGATACGTGGACCAGTAAGCACGGCCAGGGACGCTATATCTCCCTAACTGCACACTGGCTAAATGTAGTGGCGGCTGGGCCCCAGGCGGAGAGCTGTTTGGCGCACGTCCTTCCGCCGCCAAGGATCGCAGGGCAACATTCTTTGCCTCCTGTCTCCTCCTCCTCCTACTCAGCTTCCTCCTCCTCTTCTTCCACCTGCTCATCCAGTCAGCCACACACCTTCACCACCAACTTCAGCACAGCCCGGGGTAAACGTCAGCAGGCCGTTCTGAAACTCATATGTTTGGGGGACAGGCCCCACACCGCACAGGAGTTGTGGCGGGGTATAGAACAACAGACCGACGAGTGGTTGCTGCCGGTGAGCCTCAAGCCCGGCCTGGTGGTGTGCGATAATGGGCGAAATTTCGTTGCAGCTCTGGGACTAGCCGGTTTGACGCACATCCCTTGCCTGGTGCATGTGCTGAATTTGGTGGTGCAGAAGTTCATTCGCAACTACCCCGACAAGTCAGAGCTGCTGCATAAAGTGCGGGCCGTCTGTTCGCGTTTCCGGCGTTCACACCCTGCTGCTGCACGCCTGTCTGCGCTACAGCGTAACTTCGGCCTTCCCGCTCACCACCTCATATGCGATGTGCCCACCAGGTGGAACTCCACCTTGCACATGCTGGACAGACTGTGCGAGCAGCAGCAGGCCATAATGGAGTTTCAGCTGCAGCACGCAAGGGTCAGTCGCACTGCGGATCAGACCCACTTCGCCACCAATGACTGGGCCTCCATGCGAGACCTGTGTGCCCTGTTGCGCTGTTTCGAGTACTCCACCAACATGGCCAGTGGCGATGACGCCGTTATCAGCGTTACAATACCACTTCTATGTCTCCTTGAGAAAACACTTAGGGCGATGATGGAAGAGGAGGTGGCCCAGGAGGAAGAGGAGGAAGAGGGGTCATTTTTAGCACTTTCAGGCCAGTCTCTTCAAAGTGACTCAGAGGGAGGTTTTTTGCAACACCAGAGGCCAGGTACAAATGTGGCCAGACAGGGCCCACTACTGGAGGACGAGGAGGACGAGGATGAGGAGGAGGTGGAGGAGGATGAGGATGAAGCATGTTCACAGCGGGGTGGCACCCAAAGCAGCTCGGGCCCATCACTGGTGCGTGGCTGGGGGGAAACACAGGACGATGACGATACGCCTCCCACAGAGGACAGCTTGTCCTTACCTCTAGGCAGCCTGGCACACATGAGCGACTACATGCTGCAGTGCCTGCGCAACGACAGCAGAGTTGCCCACATTTTAACGTGTGCGGACTACTGGGTTGCCACCCTGCTGGATCCCCAGTACAAAGACAATGTGCCCACCTTACTTCCTACACTGGAGCGTGATAGGAAGATGCGCGAGTACAAGCGCACGTTGGTAGACGCGCTACTGAGAGCATTCCCAAATGTCACAGGGGAACCAGTTGAAGCCCAAGGCGAAGGCAGAAGAGGAGCAAGAGGTCGCCAACGCAGCTGTGTCACGGCCAGCTCCTCTGAGGGCAGGGTTAGCATGGCAGAGATGTGGAAAAGTTTTGTCACCACGCCACAGCTAACTGCACCACCACCTGATACGGAACGTGTTAGCAGGAGGCAACATTTCACTAACATGGTGGAACAGTACCTGTGCACACCCCTCCACGTACTGACTGATGGTTCGGCCCCATTCAACTTCTGGGTCTCCAAATTGTCCACGTGGCCAGAGCTAGCCTTTTATGCCTTGGAGGTGCTGGCCTGCCCGGCGGCCAGCGTTTTGTCTGAACGTGTATTCAGCACGGCAGGGGGCGTCATTACAGACAAACGCAACCGCCTGTCTACAGCCAATGTGGACAAGCTGACGTTCATAAAAATGAACCAGGCATGGATCCCACAGGACCTGTCCATCCCTTGTGCAGATTAGACATTAACTACCTCCCCTTAACAATATATTATTGTACTCCAGGGCACTTCCTCATTCAATCCTATTTTTATTTTCATTTTACCATTATATTGCGGGGCAACCCAAAGTTGAATGAACCTCTCCTCTGTCTGGGTGCCGGGGCCTAAATGTGTGACAGTGGCCTGTTCCAGTGGTGGGTGACGTGAAGCCTGATTCTCTGCTATGACATGAAGACTGATTCTGTGCTGACATGAAGCCAGATTCTCTGTTACGCGACCTCTCTCCTCTGCCTGGGTGCCTGGGCCTAAATATGTGACAGTGGCCTGCTCCAGTGGTGGGTGACGTGAAGCCTGATTCTCTGCTATGACATGAAGACTGATTCTGTGCTGACATGAAGCCAGATTCTCTGTTACGGGACCTCTCTCCTCTGTCTGGGTGCCGGGGCCTAAATATGTGACAGTGGCCTGTTCCAGTGGTGGGTGACGTGAAGCCTGATTCTCTGCTATGACATGAAGACTGATTCTCTGCTGACATGAAGCCTGAATCTCTGTTATGGGACCTCTCTCCTCTGCCTGGGTGCCGGGGCCTAAATATGTGACAGTGGCCTGTTCCAGTGGTGGGTAACGTGAAGCCTGATTCTCTGCTATGACATCAAGACTGATTCTCTGCTGACATGAAGCCTGAATCTCTGTTACGGGACCTCTCTCCTCTGCCTGGGTGCCGGGGCCTAAATATGTGACAGTGGCCTGTTCCAGTGGTGGGTAACGTGAAGCCTGATTCTCTGCTATGACATCAAGACTGATTCTCTGCTGACATGAAGCCTGAATCTCTGTTACGGGACCTCTCTCCTCTGTCTGGGTGCCAGGGCCTAAATATGTGACAGTGGCCTGTTCCAGTGGTGGGTGACGTGAAGCCTGATTCTCTGCTATGACATGAAGACTGATTCTCTGCTGACATGAAACCTGAATCTCTGGTATGGGACCTCTCTCCTCTGCCTGGGTGCCTGGGCCTAAATATGTGACAGTGGCCTGTTCCAGTGGTGGGTGACGTGAAGCCTGATTCTCTGCTATGACATGCAGACTGATTCTCTGCTGACATGAAGCCAGATTCTCTGTTACGGGACCTCTCTCCTCTGCCTGGGTGCCTGGGCCTAAATATCTGACAATGGACTGTTCCAGTGTTGGGTGACGTAAAGCCTGATTCTCTGCTATGACATGCAGACTGATTCTCTGCTGACATGAAGCCAGATTCTCTGTTACGGGACCTCTCTCCTCTGCCTGGGTGCCGGGGCCTAAATATATGACAATGGACTGTTACAGTGGTGGGTGACGTGAAGCCAGATTCTCTGCTATGGCATGAAGACTGATTCTCTGCTGACGTGAAGCCAGATTCTCTGCTATAGGACCTCTCTCCAATTGATATTGGTTTATTTTTATATATTTTATTTTTATTTTTATTAATTTCCCTATCCACATTTGTTTGCAGGGGATTTACCTACATGTTGCTGCCTTTTGCAGCCCTCTAGCTCTTTCCTGGGCTGTTTTACAGCCTTTTTAGTGCCGAAAAGTTGGGTCCCCATTGACTTCAATGGGGTTCGGGTTCGGGACGAAGTTCGGGTCGGGTTCGGATCCCGAACCCGAACATTTCCGGGAAGTTCGGCCGAACTTCTCGAACCCGAACATCCAGGTGTTCGCTCAACTCTACTAATGACCAAATTATCTGTTGAGCATTGCCGGGTAGTGTAGATACTAAAGACTACTTTATTCTACAAGGTTCATATAGGGCAATGTTTACCTTCCCTCTTTCTATTACTTTTGACCCTATATGAACAAGTTACTACAGAATCAGTCTATGAACCAGCACATCTGAACAAAATAAGGTAATAAAGACAAGCAAATAATTCACAAATATGCAATATATGTATATCAACATGTCCATGTTTAAAGAAGCACTCCCACACAAATGTATTCTCTGACATGTTAGACAGGGTACCTGTTATAAACTGTAGTGGAGGTAATATTCTTACCAGAAACTATATTTGTGAGTTATAATCTCCCTTCTGATCCTCAGCTGTGACATGTGACCAGCACTCTGACTATCCAAATAACACAGGATCTTATGTGTGGACAGAAAGCCAGTTTCTTAATGTATTCCTAAGGGAGCCTCAATGTCAGTCTCATAGGAATGAATAGAGAAGTAATTGACTTCCTGTCCTGTATCAGTTGATAATCAGCTGGTGTCACCACAGTAGGCAGGAAACACACACACAGTGAGACCGGTTTTTCCTGCCTACTTGCAGTGGGGTCGCCAGGGGGGGCCAGAGGAGGCCACGGCCCCCCCCTACATCACGCTGTGCCCCCCCAACTAAAATGCCCCCCCAACTGAGCGGCTGCAGCCAGACACAACAGGGAGATGAGCGCTTCCATTGAGCTCATCTCCATAGTCATCTGCCGCCTGAGCCGTACAGCCCGGGACACAGGCCGGAGGAGGCCTGCATCGCATCACTGACATGAAGGTAAGTATAAGTGTTTTTTTACAATAGTTTTACAGGCACTTTAGGGGGGCTCTTGTAACTGGCACATTGGGGAGCTTATTACTGGCACATGATGGGGGGCTTATTACTGGCACATGATGGGGGGCTCTTGTTACTGGCACATTGGGGGGGCTTATTACTGGCACATGATGGGGGTATTAGTACTGGCACATGATGGGGAGCTTATTACTGGCACATGATGGGGGGCTTATTACTGGCACATGATGGGGGGCTTATTACTGGCACATGATGGGAGGCTTATTACTGGCACTTGATGGGAGGCTTATTACTGGCACTTGATGGGAGGCTTATTACTGGCACATGATGGGGGGATTATTACTGGCACATGATGGGGGGATTATTACTGGCACATGATGGGGGGTATTATTACTGGCACATGATGGGGGCTTATTACTGGCACATGATGGGGGGGCTTATTACTGGCACATGATGGGGGCTTATTACTGGCACATGATGGGGAGCTTATTACTGGCACATGATGGGGAGTTTATTACTGGCACATTATGGGGGGCTTATTACTGGCACATGATGGGAGGCTTATGACTGGCACATGATGGGGGGCTTATTACTGGCACATGATGGGGGCTTATTACTGGCACATGATGGGGGGCTTATTATTGGCATATGATGGGGGGCTTATTACTGGCACATGATGGGGGACTTATTACTGGCACATAATGGGGGACTTATTACTGGCACATGATGTCGGCTTATTACTGGCACATGATGGGGGGCTTATTACTGGCACATGATGGGAGGCTTATTACTGGCACATGATGGGGGGCTTATTACTGGCACATGATGGGGGGCTTATTACTGGCACATGATGGGGGGCTTATTACTGGCACATGATGGGGGCTCTTGTTACTGGAACATTGAGGGGGCTCCTATTACTGGCACATGATGGGGGCTGGGCTCTTATTACTGGCACATTGGGGGGCTCTTGTTACTGACACGTTATTGGGAGCACTTATTACTGGCACGTTATTGGGGGCACTTATTACTGGCACGTTATTGGGGGCACTTATTACTGGCACGTTATTGGGGGCACTTATTACTGGCATATTATTGGCGGGCACTATAGGGGCATCTATTGAGGCCACAAAGAAGGGGGATTTTATATGGGGGGCTCTGTACAGTAGCATTTTATACTGGGAAACATTATGGTGGGTACTATCGGGAAGGGAGGAGAGGAGTACTATGGAGTCATCTACGGTGGGCACTAAGAAGGGGAATTTTATACTTGCAAATTATGGGGGACACTGAGGGCATCTACTGGGGCACGATATATGGGGCATATTATACTGGTACATTATGGGGGGCACTAGGAGGAAGGGGAAGAGGAGCACTATGGGGGCATTTACTGGGGGCACTATATAGGGGTATTTTATACTGGCACATTATTGGGACATTAGCTCAACTGGAGGCATTACAAGGGGGTATTTTTTGCATTGTCACATTATAAGGAGAATTATTTCTACTGGGTGGGGGCATTATGGTGGGCTTTATTACTCCTCCATGGCATGACCCCCTAGTAGCAGCACCAGCCTCTCCCTGCTCTGCTATCCCTCTGCCGCTTCTCCAAATCCTTATTATGAAATCTTTCTCATTAGGATAAAACACAACATCAGCTCAGCCGTGTTGAAGTGGTGTCCGAGATCCCCAAGGGTCAAGCCAAGTAATTGTAAGTTTTCATGTGAAATATGTTTGTTATACACATATAGCATACACTGTTCCACACAATATACAGTATACGGCTACACTGTGCCACGCAATATACAGTATACCTCTACACTGTGCCACACAATGTACAGTATGCCTCTACACTGTGCCCCACAATGTACAGGATTCCTCTAAACTGTGCCCCACAATATACAGTATACCTCTACACTGTGCCACACAATATACAGTATACCACTACACTGTGCCACACAATATACAGTATACCTCTACACTGTGCCACACAATGTACAGTATACCTCTACACTGTGCCACACAATATACAGTATACCTCTACACTGTGCCACACAGTATACAGTATACCTCTACACTGTGTAGTCTGTTCTATAAGCACCCTTGTTCTGTGGCGGCGGACAGAAAATAATCTGGAAGTGCCCCTCCCGAGACCAGGCTCTGGATCCGCCACTGGACCGCTCACAGGAGTGTACATTTCTTCTAAACTGTAATCCGTATCCTCTGACCTGCAGAAATCAGCACTCGCTCGGTAACAACTAACAGGCAGTGCCTGTAGGCTGTAGCCTGGCCCTGTTACCGAAGCTAGCCAAGTGGTGTAATATTAAGGTACTAGCAGAGATGAGCGGCCGCTGAATCCTGATTTAAAGTTAAATTTACTGCAGGATATGGATTACAGTTTAGAAATGTCAAATGTACACTCCTGTGAGAGGCGGGGAGGGGGATCTGTGGATGACACTATTATAGGGAGGGGGATCTGTGGATGACATTGTTATAGGGTGGGGGATCTGTGGATGACACTGTTATAGGGAGGGGGATCTGTGGATGACACTGTTATAGGGAGGGGGATCTGCTGTACGACACTGTTATAGGGAGGGGGATCTGTGGATGACACTGTTATGGAGGGGGAAATGGGGATGACACTGTCATGGGTGGATCTGTGGATGACATATATAGCATAAGATGCTATATACGGTATGTGTCATCCACAGATCCCCCCCCCCCATAGCAGTGTCATCCACAGATCCACCTCCCTATAAAAGTGTCATCCACAGGCAACTAGGACATGTTGAAATCTGAGTGATTGTTTTTTTTTTTTTTAAACCACAGACAGCAGGACTTTTCTTCCCTGTTGCGGTTTTAGGTATTGGGTAAAGTATCGCAGCATTTCTAAGCATACTTGTGTAAATGTATCGTTGTTATAGCTGCCCCCCCTACTTTTATCCTGGCCCCCAGTGTGCCCCCCCAAAATTTGAAAGCTAGAGACGCCACTGCCTACTTGCCGTGCAAGCCCTGAGCAGCAAGTCTGCAACTAGTCGACATTTACTGTTCTGCTAAGTGCAAGACACAGAGACGCAACCGCACAGAAAAGGTTTGTACATAAATAGGTCAAAACCGGGAGGACAATACAGTACAAAATCAGAGGACAGAGGGTAAAATAGCCAAGCCAAAGTCAGAACCAGACAGGCATCACGATACAAAATCACAAGACAGAGGAAGGTCAAGCCAAAGTCAATATACTAAACAAGCCAAAACACTCGCAGACAAAACCAGGAGCACAGCAAGGGTGAATTGCCAGCAAGGGATTTAAATAGAGCACCAAGTCCCATGATCAGAACCTGATAGGTCCATGACTCAGTGCTCCATTAGTAGGAGACACAGGACACAGGAACAGAACAGCTGAATAACCAAGCACTGCTAGTTTCCTCCAGTACACACCCGCTGTGGAGATAAACAGAGCATTGCATCTTCTTGCTATTGCATGATGCTGTCATGTCACCATCGGGTTTGGTTTTGCAGCACATCTCTCCTGGCACAGTAGCGCCGAGCGGGATATCTCGCCGCTGGAGCCTGGACAGGTGATGACAGCTGATCACCTGACACAGCTAAGGACCAGAAGGAAGGTTATAACTCACAAATATAGTCACTTGTAATAAGATTACTTTCACTACAGTTTACATCATGTACCCTTCTAACAAGTCAGAGAATACAAATTTTTGAAGAAGTGATACTTTAAAAAGGGTAGCTGATAATTGAGGTGCTGAGCGGTTGATCCCCACTTCTTGATGTTGATGGCCTTTCCAAACTGTCTAGTGACTGCTACAGCTAGAAGACTGTATACAACTCATTTTACTACTTTAGACAACAGTTGTAGCTCAATTATTAAAATCAATTAAAATTTCTAGTAGTAGCCTTAGCCTTGCAGGGTTGTCTGGATTAGAAAACCTGAGTTCCGAGCAATGATCGGCTTACTGCTAAGGAACACTACTAATAAAGAAAAGCAGACAACCTCTTAATGGAAATAGAGAGATTTTGGGACATCATTGTAGCTACTGACTGTTGTGTATGGATGACCGAATCGATTTTAAAGGGCTTCTGTCACCCCACTAAACCTTTTTTTTTTTGCTTACTTATAATCCCCACACTGCGATTTATGCCTACATAATCAAATTAATCATTTTGGTCCTGTAGATTTTGTTTAAAACATGCTTTTTAAATATGCAAATTACCTTGCTACCAGCAAGTAGGGCGGCTACTTGCTGGTAGCAGCCGCATCCTCCGATCCTAAAGACGCCCCCTCCGCATTGTGATTGACAGGGCCAGCGGACGGGATCTTTCTCTGCTGGCTTTGCCTGTTAGCATTCAAAATCTGGCGCCTGCGCCGCGGCCGTACCTGTCTTCAATTGGCGCAGGCGCACTGAGAGGCGGCCGCTCGCTCGGCCGCTCCATCCTCAATGCGCCTGCGCCGGGTGTAGATGTGACGTCATCGGCGCAGGCGCATTGAGGATGGAGCGCCGAGCAAGCAGCCGCCTCTCAGTGCGCCTGCGCCGATTGAAGACAGGTACGGCCGCGGCGCAGGCGCCAGATTTTGAATGCTAACAGGCAAAGCCAGCAGAGAACGATTCCGTTCCCTGGCCCTGTCAATCACAATGCGGAGGGGGCGTCTTTAGGATCGGAGGATGCAGCTGCTACCAGCAAGTAGCCGTCCTACTTGCTGGTAGCAAGGTAATTTGCATATTTTAGAAGCATGTTTTAAACAAAATCTATAGGACCAAAATTATTAATTTGATTATGTAGGCATAAATCGCAGTGTGGGGATTATAAGTAAGCAAAAAAAAAAAATGGTTTAGTGGGGTGACAGAAGCCCTTTAAATGAATCAGATTGATTATGAATTTCACAAAAATGAATTGCGTAAAAATGCTCAGCTCCATTTTCATGAGAGGAAAAACACAAGGGACGAAGAAGCTAGAGCATCACATCACACTGGGAATAAGTGGGGAGAAGGAAAGACAGCCTCATCAGCCAATCATGGGGGCAGTAGGCAGATCCTTATGCTGAACAAGAAGAATCGCCATACTGTGTTCAGCTTCTGACCTGGAAAGATCTGACCGGAAATGTCTGACAAAAAGCAATTGCAGACACAAGCTACTAATGTAATGTGATAGGGACACTATAGAGAGGGAATAGAGATACTGTATATAATTGTGCAGATTTTAGGGAATTTGATCAAGAAAAGCTTTAAGGAAAGTGAGTGAGGGGGCAGTCACAGTGCATTTAATACAGCTGTTTCTAGCAGCTCAACCTGGCAGCTAGTTCTGCATTACAAAACTCCTTGCGAGAAAGATTTTTTTTTTCTGCATACGAACAGAGATTATTGCCACCAAAGCATTCCAATAGCATTCTGTTGCAAATGCTAAGCAATCGCACATTTTTTTTTCTAAAAAACATTTAAATTAATTATTAAAAACACAAAAATTAAGAAAAAATAAATAGAGGGATGAATATAACTATAGGATGGATTAATATATAAGATAATGAAAGAGATTAGGGAATATTTCGAGATAAATGAGGGTTCAGCTGGAAAAAATATGGTGTGGGAGGCCGCAAAGGCTCCCACTGTCACTAGATACACTTTAATATACCGCAAGGGAATTAGGAAAAAATCACTGACTTGGAAACTTAAGTAGAAAAATCTGAAAATAAATATATTGATAACCCCATAGTACAAAATTACAAAGAATGGACAGATAAAGCGGCCAAACTGGAAAGTGATTTGTGACTCTTCGCCGAACAACAAAAAAAGAACTATGTAAGGGATAATTATATTTTTGCGCATATACCTGGTAAAAAGTTGGCTGCCCTGGTGGCAACTCAGACCAAAAACAATAAATATATTTACTGTTTGATAGATAAATATGGCCATAAAACTGTAGAAACAGTAGAAACTCCCAAAAAGTGACCCCATTTTGGAAATTACAGAATAAGGCGTTCACATGACAGGACAAATCATGTGTTACTTTTATAGAGGAGGTTGTTACAGATGCAACAATACCAAATATGTCTCCATTTTCTAAAACCCATATTTTTTTTATTTTTCTGCTAATTGTCTTGTGGGGTCTCTTTTTTTGGCGGGAAGAGATTACGTTTTTTTTGATAGCATTTTGGGGAACAAAGATTTTTTGTTTGTTCAATATTAAAATTTTTGAGGCAAGGTAACCAAAATAATGGCTGTTTTGGAACAGTTTTATTATTATTTTTTACCACATTCAGCTGGTAAATCATGATATTTTTATAGATCTGATTGTTATGGATGCAGCAATACCTAATACCGTATGTGTAGTTTTGATTTATTTCAGTTTTACACAATAAAAAGCATTAAAAAAAAATCACGTTTTTGTGTTTCCATTTTCTGAAGGCCATTTTTAAAAAACAAATTCTGCCAATTGTCTTGTGTATGGGCTAATTTTTTGTGGGACGAGTTGAAATTTTTATTGGTACCATTTTTGGGTACATAAGATTTTTCGATCGTTCAGCATTACACTTTTTGGGACAAAGTGACCAAAAAAAAATGCTGTTTTGGCACAGTTTTTATATTTTATTTTTTACAGGATTCACCTGAGGGGGCAGATCATGTAATATTTTTATAGGTCTGATCGTTACGGATGCAGCAATACCTAATATGTCTATTTTTATAAAATGTTTGCAATTTCTTTAATTAAAAATCACTTGATAAAGGAAAAGGGCCTTTTTTTTTTTTTTTTTTTTTTATAAAACACTTTTTTTTCACTTTTTGATTTTATCCCAGTATAGGGACTTCAACATTTCAGGGTCTGATCCTCATTTCAATGCAGTACAATAAATGCAGTTTCACAATGACAGTGTGCTTCTGTACATGGCAGACCCCGAGGCCTTTGTGAGGACTGGGGTTGCCATGGCAGCCATAAGCCCCCTGTCACCACAGTGGCGGGGGGGGGATGGAAAGGCAGAGGGAGCCTCCTCCTTCTGCGATCCTCTTATATGCCACGGCCAGCATTGATTTTGGCATATAAGGGGTTAAGCCGCTGGCATTGGCATTTACAGCGATGCCGGCAGATACAGCAGGGGCCCCTGCATTGATCGGGCATGAACAGCTCCAGTGGCCGCTCGATCATCATTAGTGATGAGCGGCATAGGCAATATTCAAATTTGCGATATTTTGTTAATATTTGGCCAAATATTCGCCATCAATTCGTAAAGTCGAGAATTCGTGATCTCCAGTCATTATTTTCTTGATTGCGAAACTCGGCAATGTAATATATTTGCGATAAAAATTTGCGATTAGAATATTCGCGATCAACACTATAGGGTAGGCAACTTTCCTATTGGTTGCTAGGGATGTTAGTAAGTGCTGATAAATTCCCAATTAGAATATTCACGATCAACACTATTCGTGAATACGAATATATAGCACTGTATTCTAAATATTCGTGAATTCTCAAAGTGGCGATATTCGCGATTAAAATTTGTGATTCGAATATTTGCGCTGAACACCAATCACCATGACTAGAGATTAAGGAATTTAAAAAAATTCTATTCGGTACGCTACGCCAAATCTTTCCCCAAAAATTTGCTTTGATCCAAATTTATTTGTCACGAAGAGCGCTAAATTAGGTCTATCCCGGCCTGTAGATAAACTTTAGGGAGAATGTATCCTTGGGTACATCACTAGTCCTTTCTGGTAGCAAAACAGGTAGCAATGCTGTGTGTCTGAATGACAGGCAGGTCAAATATATGGCCTTGCATCATTGTGCAAAAAAAAAAGCATACAGCGTCCTTCAGTAAAGCAAAAAAAAAAAAAAGACATTGTGCACCCCATCAGGTGTCCCAATGACTCTTTAGTGAAACAAAATAAAGACATGGAGGCAGTGCCAATAAAGTAGTGGAGAAAAAAAAGGTTCTTCTAATCCATGTAATGGCAGTGCAAACACATGCGTTTGAATCCCTTCTGTTAAATTGTAGAATGACTGTGTGTCACTATTAGGTCTAGTTCACACTTCACTTATTTGGTCATTAATTGTCAGTCCAAACCAAGTGCTGGTCAAACCCTGAGAACAAGTGCAGATCTATTCATAATGCCTAATCCGAAAGTAGGCTTGGCTCCTGAATTTGCCTTACAAAAAGTGATGGAAATAACTGACCAAATAACAGAAGTGCAAACTCGATGATAGCGTCAGACCTAATTTACAGGCAGTGACTTAACCATGCAATGGCACAAAATTCAAGGAGTGGCCCTTGACAGTGTGGAGGGTGTCAGCAGTAAGGCTGTGTTCACATCACTGTTTATTTTTTAGTTCTTCTGATCTGTCAGAAGAACAGGACAAAAAAGGTGGATCCTGTAGTTAGAGCATCCGCCTTCACACGGTCATTATTTGGTCAGCATTTGATCAGTATTGGAAAGGCCAAAACAGGAGTGGGTGCAAAACAGAGATAACATGTGATAGAAATATTTACATGTCTTCTGTGTTTTGGAACCACTCCTGCTTTTGGCTTCCAAATTATGTTCAAATCCTGATTAAAAATACTGACCATGTGATAGAGGTCTCATGCTCAATTTGCTTGGCTTTTGGCCATTTACCTCTGAAATCAGCTTTAGGCTACATGCACACGACCGTGCCGTTTTTTGCGGTCTGCAAACCGCGGATCCGCAAAAAACGGAAGCCACCCGTGTGCCTTCTGCAATTTGCGGAATGGAACGGGCGGCCCATTGTAGAAATGCCTATTCTTGTCCGCAAAACGGACAAGAATAGGACATGCTATATTTTTTTGGCGGGCCCACGGAACAGTGAAACGGATGCGGACAGCACACAGAGTGCTGTCCGCATCTTTTGCGGCCCCATTGAAGTGAATGGGTCCGCATCCAAGCCGCAAAAACGGCGGCTCGGATGCGGACCAAAACAACGGTCGTGTGCATGAGGCCTTATTCATATGTAAAAGAAGTCCTGCATGAAAATACCCTCCACAATGCCCGGGCCCCTCCTATAGAGGATATTTAACCAATTCCCGGCACCTGTGTCCCTCTAGATTGCTGCATGGCCACCGCTGCATCTCCCCGTCACCAGGGGAGTTGCAACAGCAGCCGTGCAGTGATCCGTAGGGACGCAAGTAACTATCGTCTATAGGAGGGGCTTGGGCATTGTGGGAGGGTATTTCTACTATTGGATAACCCCTCTAATGGCCTCTATCACACAGTCAGTATTTGATCAGTATTGGTAAGGCAAAAGTAGTAGTGGGTCCAAAATAGAGATAACATGATTTTGGCATGTCTTCTATGTTTTGGACCCACTCCTCCTTTTGGCCGTGTGATCGAGGCCTTCTGGACCAGTTTTTTTTTTGTTACTTTTCAGTTCTTCTGATGGATCAGAAGAATGGAAAAATAAACGGTGATGTCAACATGGCCAAACAGGGACACTAGTGGCCGCATAACAGCGTGATGTTACAATAGTGGCCCTGTCACAGAGTGGGGAGGGTGGCAACAGCATGAAGAGTCTCAGTGGTGGTCCTGAAACAGATTGGAGAGCAACAGCAGTAAAAGCACAAGTGCAGCGTCCCACATATGTGTGTAAAAAGGACGCTTCAAAGCAAACATCTGTAATTACATTGTATGGTATTTCCTATTTTCTGGCTGGCATAGTCATTTACATCGATTTGCCCCTAGGTGGTGCTGGCACCACATGAAATATATAGTGGGGTGTGTCTAGCTAAGAGTAGTGTAGAGAATGTAGTTGGTGAGAGGAGGAAGAAGCAAGCTCATGGAGGAGAGACACAGGCTAAAGTCACCATGTAACTGCTGTACTTTCCTCTGGGCCCTGATCAAGCCTAGAGAAGATATCTACAGAAGACCAGCACCAGACAGTGAGTTTATACACCGAGATGCAAGGAGACTAGTGAGGGTAACTGCTAACTAAGGCTTATGGACCTCATTAGCACCAGTGATCAGGAATAGCTTTCAGAGTGCCTGAACACAACCAGACAATTTAGGCCAAATTGTCATTATCACTAACTTAACCTTCCAGGTGGTAGTGAGAAAACATAAAACCGTTTCTAGATGAGTTTCCTGCCAAATAATGAAGCAGATGTGTTTGCCTGCCGTGAGGGGGACACCCTTAAAGGAAAAATCCTAGATGAATAATTATTAGCATCTTTAGTGCCAGTGTGCTGTGAAGTAAACATAGGATTTCTACCAAGATCCTTTCCTGCCAAGAGTCTACTCCAAAAAGGACCATTCCTCATAGACATTTGCCACTACCAGACAATAGGAGTATCAGTAAACGTATTACTTATGCCATATAAAAAGCTGTACATCGATGCACCTTACCAACTGTCCATAGACTATTGATCTTCAGTAAATGTTCAACTGGTTTACAATTAATGACTCCTCATTTACCACTACTCTCAACATTTGCACCTAATGGTGCTGGTGTCACGGACACAGGGGCCCAGCCGCCACGAGCATCCCTAAACATCACCACCATCAAGGGCACCTCACCTTCCATCTGGCTGGTGTTCCCTGCAACAGAGAGTGCCCCGGAGGATTTCATGCTGTCTTCCCATCCACTGCACTGCTGACCCAGGGAGGCATCTGCTAACCGTGAGTACATGTACTATTGCACCCATCTGCCCACCGTGAGCCTCACGTGTTTCCCCTGTGGTCCAGCTTGCTGCACAAGACGGTAGCAGATCACAATAGGGGCAGATTTCAGTAGAGGTGGTTGACATCAGAATAGCAGCAGCAGGACATGGGCAGAAGTAACGTGCCATTTGTCACAGTGTTCTGCTGTGGAAACACACTACAGTCAGGTCATTACTGCCAGAATGATCTAGTTTGTTGTATCAGCCACCGGTTTCTGGCAATTCAAGTTTGGATGCCCAGTAGTCCAGGGGATCTTGGATCTGGAGAGACAGGGAGCAGTCCAAGTATGCCACCACTTGTTTGTTCAGGTTCAGGTTCTGCTACAGCGGTCTTGTTTCTTCAGTAGGAGGGTAAGGAAAACTACTGATCAGAGACTCGAAACTTAAAGGGGTTGTCCAGGATCACAGTCTTTTTAACTAGCATTAGTATTCACCGTTAAATGTATCTGTAAGGTTCCCCCTGAAGGTTCCCAGTTTTTATTTTTTTCACTCCTCCGGGTCCCCGAAGCTGCGCTCGGTATTGTTTACATTGCAGCGCGCCCTCTATGTCATTTTCTGCCGCACTGTCTTATGGGTCCCGCAAGGCAGTGCGACTCTGTAGATTGACAGGACATGAGAGGCGTGCCTACAGGACATGGGAGGGCGTGCCTACAGCACTTGAATATGCAGAATCCATGCGGCCCCATTGAGTGTACATGCAGATGAGAGGCGTGCACTATGCTAAACAGCAGCCTTCCCTGGTCCAAATAAACCTCCTTCAGCCCAGAATAACGCCCCTCTGTGCCCGGTGACGTAATCGGCACAGAGGGGCGTTTTCTATTGATGCCAGTTCCCTCCTACAAAACAGCCTCCTTGAGCGCTCCAGAACGCCAATCTGTGCCGGTGACGTCACCGGGCTCTTTGCTAAGCGGAAGACAAGGTTTAGAACACCAGTAAGGAGCCCCGTATGTCACCAGCTGAGCAAAAAATAACACTTCCGGTCCGCAAATCCAGTCTAAGGAATGCGGGCATCAGAATAAAGAAATAACGGTAGAACCCACATATATGTATGCTGTTAGTGAAAAGCAGCCTATTTACTAATAATAACCAAACCCGGACAACCCCTTTAAGTTGATGGTGATGGAGCTGGTGCTGCTCTTGCGCCCCCCCCCCAACCCTCTCCAGCAGTCATGGCAGTGGAGCATGAGCCCAGAGGGTCCCCCTGGTTAGACCTTTGTGAGGATGGATGATAGGGCGCGTAAGCAGCGACCAACTAACTACAAAGGATCTCTCAATAGTAGTTGAGTTTTTAATCCCTCTCAGTAGGTGTAAAGAAGGCCCCCATTTTGGACCGGTAGTGAGGGTCTAACAGTGTGGAGAGTCAGTAGTCATCCCTCTGCTGAATGGTGATAATGTGGCTGTCACTACGCAAGCAACTCAGCATGCATCTGGCAATTTGAGCAAGGGACTTGGAGGGACTCCCTGTCTCCATCTCCACTGTATACTGCCACAGTCTGTCGAGGTCATTTTCATCATCTTCGTCATCGCCATCTAGCTCATCATGCTCCTGAAGCTCCTCTCTTGTCACTTAGGCAGATAAACCACCTAATTTGGTATAGAATTCCTGGGCATTTATGTCCTCTTCCTCATCCTCTTCCTGTGCCAGTTTAGCCTCCACACCATCCTCCACGCCGTAATCTGCCAGAAAAGCTACTTGACTATCAGAATACCCCTAAAGGAAAAAGACCAGCCATCTTGGAAGGTCCAGAACCAAAAAGGCTGTGCACTAGACTCAGACAGCAAGTTATTGTGAATATTTACAGCTTTGCTGCTGTGGAAAGGGAATAATGCTAAAACATGCCCTATACTTTGAGACCGATTTGGCACCTATATCTTTTCTGGACCCCTCGTCCAGGAACCTCAAAAGAAGTTCATTGCATGCCTCTGGTTCTTCTGAAAGACTGTAAAGATTTTTTTTTAGAGAAAGCGAGCAAGAGAGTACTTCAACAACCTTCACTGTTGCTTCTACACTGCTATTGAGAATTGCACTGTGCCTTTTGCTGGTATTTGTGCTGTTGCATCCATCATCAAAGTCAGTAAAGAGAAGCCGTATTTATTGCAATCAACGGGCCTGGTTAACATACAACGGTAGCCTGGATCTGCAGTCCTGCTTTGCCTAACCTACTCCATTAAGGGCAACCCATCTATTACTAGGCAGGAGCTCCAATACAATGGTGTGCCCTAAGGGATGAAAGAGTGTGCCCTCTAGTCACTGCACGGCCCCAGAAAGTATCAGAAGGAGATTGCCTCTGTGACCTGTAAGTACTACTAGCACCACTTTCATCCTCTTCACAGCACACCCTCTGCGGGTCACAGCGATTACACTACTCTGTGGTAGCTCCTTTCTCCATAAATGTGCCAAATGATTAATTCTTTATTGTTTTGGTTGTTTGAGAAAATATAATGTGCATCACCATTAATAACCATAAGTTACAGAAGTTTAATTATAGCCTTTAGGCTAATTTCACATCTGTGTTTTTGCTGGATCCGTCATGGATCAGCAAATGCACTTCCATCATGATAATACAACCATCTGCGGCGGGCGCCTCCACCCAGGGTTCTTTAAGAGGAAAAAAGTACTTGTTTTTGTGACACCAGTTGCAATGAAGCAACAAGGGCACAGGGCCCCTTTTAGTGATGAGGAGATGGTACCCAGGTGTAGTAATGCCAAAGTGGTGTAGGGTGGCCTATAATGTCCCTTAAGGTGTTGTGCACGTGTCACGGTGCTCCTACCTGGATACCAGTGATGAGCTGCAGGGGCAATATTCGAATTTGTGATATGTCGTGAATATTTGGGCGAATATACATCATATGTTCGTGAATTCGAGAATTCTCTCGAGTCATTATTTTCTTAATTTGCGAAAATCAGCAATCGGAAAATTCGCAACCAACACTACTCCTAAAGTCAAAGATATTGCAGCCTTCTCATTGGCCCACAAGCAAGAAGCAGTGAGGGATCATGGGTACTGATGAAAAAAATATTCGAGATTACGAAGATATAGCACTATATTCTATATATTCGTGAATTCTCAAAGTGCCAATATTCACGATAAAAATTTGCGATTAGAATATTCGCGATCAACACTACTGGATATGCTGGCGTTGGCTCCGAAGCAATGAAAAGGGAGTTGTCAATGAAGGGGATGGAGAATAAATTGAGTCCAGATCTGTGATGAAGTTGATAACAGCTTTACTTTCAATAAACATTTTTCCAAACATACTCAGGCTTTGTCTTGGTTCCCAGCGGGCATTATCATTAACAAAACTGTGGCAGGCAAACTCCTCTTCGCTACATCTGCCACTTTCTGACTCTGCTGCACTGACAGGCTGGCTGTATAGCTTTGCTTCTTCTTGTAAGCTGCACTTCACTCTGTATGATCTGTCTCTAGGTTAGTCCAGGGAAAACTATACTTCCTGGCTTCAAAGGCTTCAAGCTGTGGCCTCTATATCCAGCAGAGCTGAAGGTGCTCTAGCTGGCCTAGACAGGGCTTGGCGTGGGCACATCATATGGCGACGTGCCCAGCCCTTGCTTCCGTCCCCTAGCAGGGGGTAAGCTAGACTAACTGTAACTGGTCCCCACCTTTCCTGCAGCAAGTGGGACACGCCCATTACACTACAGAGGGAGGGGTGCTAGAATGGAATAGAAGGTTCCACTCTATGTACCTGTAGCTCTGCTATTGATGCTGCCACCTGCTGGTAAACCAGGCATATTACAATTGAACAGTTACATAACAAGATTATGAATGCACATTGTACAAGACCTGGAAATAAATACATAAATGACAGTACACTAGCCCATTAGAGATAGTAGCAGGGTGCATAAGTGGTAATGCACCTCTGGGGCGTTACCATCCGTTTACGAACGGATCCAGTTGTATTATCTCTAAAATAGCCATGACGAATCCGTCTTCAAAACCATTGTAAGTCAATGGGGGACAGATCTGTTTTCTTTTGTGTCAGAGAAAACAAATCTGTCTCCATTGACTTACATTGTGAGTCATGATGGATACGTCTTGCTCCGCATCCCAGGACGAACTCAAAAACGCTGCTTGCATCGCTTTTGTGTGTGTCATGGGAATGCAATCAAACGGAACTGAATACATTCTGGTGCACTCTGTTCCCTTCAGTTCAGTTTTGTCCCCATTGAGCTGAAGCTGAAGCGTTTTCCCCCGCTATAGAGATCCTATGACTTATCTCAAAAGCGGAAAGGGAAAGTGCAAATGTGAAAGTAGCCTTAGTGTTGAGGGAATCGAACTCCATGAAGTGGAATTCAATCAGAATTTCAGGGAAAATTTGATTTGCTGCAAAGCCGATTTTCCTTGCACTTTGTGGTAGCGAATCGATTTTCCCTGAATGGCGGTGAAAAACAAAAAAATCATACTTACCTAATCCATTTGAGCATGAAGAGCCAGCCGCCACCATCTTGATTGAGGATCTCGCACAAAATCCCATGCGCGGTGACGCAAGACATCACCACTCCGGCCATTATGGCAGTAGCAGTCACAATACTGGGGTGTCGAGTATAGGACTGGGGCAGTATATAATAAGCAGTAGCAGGCAGCAGTAGCAGGCACAGGTCCTGGGAGGCGATTATTGCAGTGGTGCACTATATGAAAGGCTGAGCAGGCACATTTCACGGGGGTATGGCACTATATTATATAATAATATAAGTGGCAGCAGTAGCAGACACAGTTCCATGGTGGTATGGCAGTGGCACACTTTATAATACAGCAGACACAGTATGGTGGGGTATGGTGGTGGCGCACTATATAATAACCAGCAAGCAGCAGCAGTGGGCACAGTTAATCGGGTAAGACTAGGTACACTCTTGCGATAAGATTCTGGTATTCTGTTCCAGCATAGGAGCAGAATTACTAGAATCGCCGTCAGATCCGGCACATGCTGAACACCGCTGGCAGATAGTCGGAGGGGCCATGGGTGGTAGTGGAAGGGGCTAAAAATAGGGCATGGGGGCCCGATTCAGATTCTTGCTATGGGGCCCAATGATTTCTATGTATGCCCGTGCCTGAGCCACTGTGATAAATTTGGTGCAGCTATAGGGTAAGTAAATCGGCCACAAATAAATGCCGTGTAGCCTTCATGCAGTATGCACATATTCTACACAGACCTCAAAACATCCTGCCCCTCATAATTCTATTTTAAAACTAATGCACCATATTTTCAGTCCCTCTGCATTATCAGTTAAAGACAATTATCAGTCAAGAGCACATGCATAATTCAGTTCATATAAGATCAGTTCATGTAAGATCTGCATAATATTTGCATTTGTTACTCTTGGAATGTAAAGGTGACCCTTATATGATAAATGCATATAAAATTACAATGATTTGGTCCTATTAGTATGAATATTTTTAGTAAATTCTGGTAGCTCAAATAATGAAAGGAATTGTCTTCTGTATTTTTTCAGGCATACTGTATCAGCAACTGAAATAGATTTCCAGGATTCAGGTGTTCAGGTCATGAGTACATGGCTGGTGGCCCTCTTGTGGTTTGACTTTGGGAGAAGTGATCAGCGTAACTTTGTCATGAAGTGCATTTCTTTGTAAGTAGTGGGTGCAATGATAGGGAGCAGTGATTGTGCTGCTCCCCGTCATTGTAATAAACATTAATAAAGAAGGTGCACTACTGTGGATGCAAACAAACAAGTCTGACTAAACCCTCAAACTGGTGTTAAAATTGAGAATTTAGCCAATATATCCTTATCTGAAGGACATATCTGAGCCCGAGCACAGTTTGTATATAGATATGTTTGGAGGTATATAAACTCCATATTTAAATGTGCCTGATTTTCATCCACAGGCAACATTCTGGTGCACCTGTGAGGCCTGGGCCTTATCAGCCAGTCTTGGGTGGGACTCACATCCTCCTCCCTCCTCCCATTGCAAGCATGGATGTATGCTGGAGGTAAGTGGGAGTTTGCTGTGAGTCAGACCTTACACTCCTGTAATTTGTCCACTGGCTCCTGGTGTTGCCCATACGGCACAGGTAGGTTAGCGTTAGGTCCCGAGCTACTTGGGATACCTTGGCGCGGTGCTCGGGCTCAGATGTGTCCTTCATATAAGGATATATTGGCTAAACTCTCAATTTTAACACTAGTTTGAGGGTTTAGTCAGACTTGTTTGTTTTACATCCACAGTAGTGCACCTTCCTTATTAATGTTTATTTCATATAGCTATTTACATCCACACATTTTTCTATCTTGTGTAGGATGTCTATTGTGGTACTTGTGGTACTTCCTGCCTTTTGACACTATGCCATTTTTGGTAATTTGTATATAGATATGTTTGGAGGTATATAAACTCCATATTTAAATGTGCCTGATTTTCATCCATAGGCAACATTTAGGTATACCTGTGAGGCCTAGGGTGGCCACTTGCAGAACCCCAAAAAGGAGGACATCAAACCCTGAAAAGGAGGACATCGTACCGGGGACAGTGGCACACAATAGTTCAATATTACACCATGCAAGATACTACATTATACAGCTGGTATAAGTTACACATCTTCTTGTATACAGTGATATGGAGCATGCGGGTATAACCTGGGTATCTCCTGTATATAATTATATATGTACAGCTGGTATAAGTTATACATCTTCTTGTATACAGTGATATGGAGCATGCGGGTATAACCTAGGTATCTCCTGTATATAATTATATATGTACAGCTGGTATAAGTTATACATCTTCTTTAATAATGCCCCCAATGTAGGTCCCCATCTTTAATTATGTCCCTCATAGTGTAGTAATTATTTTTTAATGCCCCATCTTAAATAATGCCCCCATAATGGCCCACCGCTGTTTTTGTTTTGTTGATTTTACAAAAAAAAAAATCACATCATCCACTTGCTCGCGCTGCAGCAGTCTCTTCTATCTTCACTGAACAGGATCTGCAAATGTGCGCAATGATGTCACTGCGCGCTCCCATGTGGTTACGTCACCATGCACATCGCAGGTCCTGCTCAATGAAGAAAGAGACTGCTGCACCGCAAGCAAGTGGATGAGGTGAGTTTTATATATTTTTTTGCTGCGGGACACTATTGGGGCATTATTTAAACAATGGGGGACAATTTTTTAAACTCCTAATTAAAGTGTACCTGTTTTTAACGGCTGTTAGACGGGTGCACTCCTGTCTATCGTAAAAAAACGGTCCCATTGATTTCAATGGGGTCCGCATGGCCGTGGAAACAGACAAAAATAGGACATGTCCTATTTTTGGACGGACGCTATTCACTGGCCGTTAAAAAGAGTGGCCATGTGAATAGCCCCATACACTTTCATTGGTGCTAAAAATGGCCGTGTGACGGGCGTTACACACGGCCATTAGTCACTGTCACGTGCATGCAGCCTTAGATAGACTCTCAATCAGCACCTGGTTGCTATGCAATAATGCATCATTTAGACCCTCAGCATCTTCCTGAGACAATTACCTGTGTTAAACGCAGCTACTTGTCTGAGGAAGATGCTGAGGGTCTAAACGATGCATTATTGCATAGCAACCAGGTGTTAACGCAGCAGCTACTTGTCTGAGGAAGATGCTGAGGGTCTAAACGAATCAAACGATGCATTATTGCATAGCAACCAGGTGAGCAACCAACCAGGTGCTGATTGAGAATTTGAGAGTCACCACCAGCAGCTCCTCCTGCATTTATATGAATGACCCAACCGCAGAACACAAGTGAAGAAGCTCCAACCTGAGGAGCTGTTTGACTGCAGGAGAAGGACAGGAAGGAGTTACTCACAGGACTATAATAAAATTCACCTCCGGGCGGCAGGCGGCTCAACACAAGACTAGTCTAGACAACATGAGGGGAGGTGACAGAGACTGGAGCTCCGACAAGCTGCTCTAACCTGTTGTGTGCTGCTGCTGCTGCTGCTGCTGCGTGAGAGTGACTTAGTGGCGCGAAGCAGGCAGCGTGTGACGTCAGTGTGGGATGTGACAAATTGAAATGTGAGTGCAGGCCGATTTTTTTTTTGTAGGGTTACTTAAAGTGCCAGTACCTGCCGTCTGCCACTCTGCCAATAACCTCAGAAAAGGAGGACTTCTGGCCGGACGGAGGACCAGGAGTCTAAAAACCGGACAGTCCGGCCTAAAACCGGACGTCTGGCCACCCTAGTGAGGCCTGGGCCTTATCAGCCAGTCTTGGGTGGGACTCACATGCTCCCATTGCAAGCCTGGCTGCATGCTGGAGGTAAATGGGATTTTGCTGTGAGTCGGACCTTACGCTCCTGTAATTTGCCCACTGGCTCCTGGCATTGCCCATACGGCTCAGGTAGGTTAGCGTTAGGTCCTGAACTACTTGAGATACCTTGGCGCGGTGCTCGGGCTCAGATATGTCCTTCATATAAGGATATATTGTCTAAATTCTCAATTTTAACACCAGTTTGAGGGTTTAGTCAGACTTGTTTGTTTTACATCCACAGTAGTGCATCTTCCTTATTAATGTTTATTTCATATAGCTATTTACATCTACACTTATTTTTTATCTTGTGTAGGATGTCTTTTTGTGGTACTTGTGGTCCGCTGCGGGCATCCTCCACTGTATGCATTTTTGCTGGGGATTGCCATTAGCAACGGGCCACAAGTGCAGGATCTGCTCCCCCGGTATAGATGCACAACTGCATAGGGGGTTGAGCACTTCCTGCATTTTGACACCACGCCATTTTTTGTAGTTTTCCCATCATTGTACCCCTCAGATGCCACGGTCGTAGCTGATCACCTGACATCGATATTACAGTGTAAAATAAAAAAAAAATTAATAAAATCATAGTCACCCTCCTCCTTTTGATCGCGAACAGCCAGCTGCTGCTATCTTGATTGTAGATCCATCGTGACGGCTGACGTCATCACGTCAGCTGGCGTGGTGACGTCATACATCACTGCGCACGGGATTTCACGCAGGATCTTCAATCAAGATGGCGGCGGACGGCTCTTTTCTCTCAAACAGATGAGGTAAGTATGATTTTTTTTTTTATTCAAGGAAAATCTATTTGTTACCATTAATTAAAAGGAAATTTGCGGCGAATCAAATTTTCCCTGAAATTCGGATCGAATTCCACTTCATGGAGTTTGATTTGCTCAACACTATTTGGGAGCTCCAACAATCAAATGTTCTTGAGTTTTCTTATTTTCTAGCTTGCTTGAACTCCTAAATTGACTAATAATCAAGGGAAAGATAATTTCATTGGGCATCAATCCTCTTAGAGAAAAGAATGAAGAACCATTGATTTCAGAGAACCACATAATGTCATGCTGGATATCAAGACCCCTGCATTCGATCATTCAGGCAATATTGAGGTGTTCCAGCTCCCCAATTATCCGATGAACACTTTTTCTTATGACTTGAAACATGTATATGAATAAGGTAGCTTTCATCTTGCTGATATCTGTCTACCTGATTCCCCCATTTATATTATTTTAGCATGGTTGAATGCACCTGTTATTTCAGTGGATGAAGGGAGACACCGCTTATCCAATTATCTAGAAGAAACAAAGGGATCAATCCAATACAAATACGACCAGTCAAATCCCTTTTTCTCCTTAGCCTTCATAGAACTTTATTGCTGATGCCATTGAAATCAAGAGGATAAAAAAAAAAAAAAACATTAATGGCCAGCTTGAAATTAAAGATTAGCAAACTTCTTAAAATTAATTTTGTGTCTGATTAGTTGAATAAAAAAAAATTTGATTAGTGTTTGAATTGATTCTACATGAATCAAGGTTGCTATGATTTGCCTGAAAACTGGTATGACACTGAGTTCTCCTAGGATTTTTTTTTATGTATATATATATATATATATTATTTTTTTTTGGGTTGCTTCCATCCAACACGTTTGCATTTCTTGCATCTGTCATGTCATTGTCAAGGCAAATTATGGGTCACAAGGCAACATTTTTCACTTTCATTAGCTGAGATATAGAGCGCTACACTGCAATCTTTGACTGTTTACCATGTGTTACAGACAAAGAAGCCATTTAGACTTAAAGGGGTTGTCTCACTTCAGTAAGTGGCATTTATCATGTAGAGAAAGTTAATACAAGCCACTTACTAATGTATGGTTATTATCTATATTGCCTCCTTTGCTGGCTGGATTCATTTTTCCATCATGGTGGTCATGCTTGCACACTATAAGAAAAAGCACCAGCCTACGTGAGCTCCCATAATCCTGGCCACCAGAGAGGCTGACGCTTTTTCCTATAGTGAGCAAGCAAGACCACAGCTGATGGATTGCAGGGTGATCAGAACCATGGAAACAAGCAGTGTAAAATGTGATGGAAAAATGAATCCAGGCAGCAAAGGAAGCAATATAGATAATAACAATACATTAGTAAGGGGCTTGTATTAGTTCTGTCTACATGATAAATGCCATTTGCTGAAGTGAGACAACCCCTTTAAGCCATACAGCTTTTTAACCTCTTCAGGACACATGACGTACCGGTACGTCATGTTGTCCTAGTACTTAAGGACACATGACGTACCGGTACGTCATGTATGGTTCCGATCACCGCCGCCCGGCGGGTGGTGATCGGAACCCGGTGCCTGCTCAAATCATTGAGCAGGCACCTAGGCTAAATGCGCCAGGGGGTCCTGTGACCCCCCCCCCCCATGTCGGCGATTGCAGAAAACCGCAGGTCAATTCAGACCTGCGGTTTTCTGCGTTTCCGGGTTATCTCTGAGGACCCGATAACCCGGAACAGGATGGTGATCGGTGGTGTGATTTTACCCCACCAATTACCATCCTGCAATCCTGAGAGGTGATGGTGACATCACCTCTCAGGATCGCCTCTGATTGGTTGGTGGGCGGCAGATTCAAATGTTGCCAGCGCTCCTCTCCTCCTCCTTTTGTGTCCCGGAGCCAGAGGAGAGAGGAGCGCAGCCTGCACGTCGTGGATTTGTGCCAGCATCACCCCATCTGTGCCCACCAGGACCCGATCTGTGCCCCAGCACCCCCCATCTGTTTAGCAGGTACTTAGGGAAAGTATAGGGAAAGGTTGGGTTAGGCAGGGAAAATAAAGGGAAAGTTAGTTTGAAAAAGTTTGATTGCATCACCCTAGTGTGACCCTAGACCCCCCAGGGGTGCTGCCGCTTGCCCCCCCCCGAACCCCCCTGACCCCCCCCCCCCAACTTTTTAGGGGTGCAGGATTTTATTTAATTATTTTTTGTGTACGCTGACTGTGGCCGGCACTCTTAGCGTCCGGCCACTGTTAGCGCATCGCACACCCCACCGCTGATCAACTTCGGACGGTTGATCATCTGTTTTGAATATTTTTTGTTCACATTTTTGGCCCTTTTTTTAGTTTTTTTTTTTTATGTTACACACACGCACACCAAATAAAGATTTACACACACGCACATACAAACGCAGAGACACACTCCCCTATGGCCCGCCGGACGTTCTCGGCCGAGGAGGCATACGCCCAGCTTGCCTCCGACTCCGAGAGTCCCAGTGAGGACGAGGATGACCCCACTTTCCTGTTGTCATCCGCGTCCTCATCATCATCTAGCGATGATGATGAGCCCCAAAAGCGGCGGAGACGCCGCCAGGCGGAGCAAGGGGACCGCCATGTTAGGGACTCTGTGGCCCACCCTAGTACGAGCAGCTCTGGGGCTCGTACTAGTTTTTCGGCCCACCAGTTAAATCCACTGGAGCACCCTGCCGGTGAACTTGTCTGGTGTACCCCAGAGCGATATGAGCCCGCGATTCCTGATTTTGTAGGCCAATCAGGAATCCAGATTTCCACAGTGGGCTACACTGAATATGACTTTTTTTGTCATTTTTTCAGTGACCCACTGGTAAATCTGATGGTGGAGCAGACGAACCTGTACGCCCAACAGTTCGTTGCTCAATACCTGGGCTCCTTTTTGGCTAGGCCCGGTGGCTGGACGCCGGTCAGTGCAGCCGAAATGAGGACATTTTGGGGCCTCGTGCTGCATATGGGCCTGGTCAAGAAACCCAGTGTCAGGCTGTACTGGAGTGGGGACGTCCTCTACCAGACCCCACTTTACAGTACGGTCATGACACGCTCCCGGTTTGAGGCCATCCGGAAATGTCTGCATTATTCAGATAATGCAGCATGTCCCCCCTGAGGTGATCCTGCCCATGACCGTCTGTATAAGATACGGCCGGCCATCGATCACTTTGGGGCCAAATTCATGGAGGCCTATGTACCTGGAAGGGAGGTCGCGGTTGATGAGTCTCTCATTGCGTTCAAGGGGAGACTCATTTTCCGCCAGTATGTTCCCTCCAAGCGGGCGAGGTATGGCGTGAAGCTATACAAACTTTGTGAGAGTACCTCAGGGTACACTTACAAGTTTTGTGTATACGAGGGGCGAGATTCTCGTATTCAACCACCAGAATGTCCCGCCACTCTGGGTGTTAGCGGGAAACTTGTGTGGGACCTTATGTACCCACTGCTAGATAAGGGTTACCACCTTTATGTGGATAACTTTTATACTAGTATCCCCTTGTTCCAGTCCCTTGCCGCCAGATCCACGTCCGCTTATGGGACCGTGCGGAAAAATCAACGCGGCCTCCCTGCCCTCCCCCTCCAGGTACCTATGCCCAGGGGTGAGACCCGTGCCCTTACCACTGGAAACCTGTTGCTGGTCAGGTATAAGGACAAGAGGGATGTCCTTGTACTGTCCACAATTCATGGTAACGGTATCACCCCTGTACCTGTGCGAGGTACCGCGGCAACGGTCCTCAAGCCCGATTGTATCGTCGACTACAATCGGTATATGGGAGGAGTTGATCTCTCTGATCAAGTCCTCAAGCCATATAACGCCATGCGCAAAACCCGGGCATGGTACAAAAAAGTTGCGGTCTACTTGGTGTAGGTTGCCATGTACAACTCTTTTGTGCTGTCCCGGAGCGCTGGCAACACAGGGACATTCCTTCAGTACTATGAGGCAGTCCTCAAGGCCCTGATCTTTTCGGACCGGGAAAAAGCAGGCCGGAGTATCTCGGGAACTGTAGGCGCCCGGATCGTCCCTGGCCAACACTTTCCAGGTGTGGTCCCCCATACTGGAAAGAAGGGACGAACCCAAAAAAGGTGCAGAGTGTGTCACAGGAGGGGGATACGGAAGGACACCACTACTCAATGTGACACGTGCCCCGATCATCCGGGCCTCTGCATTATTGGTTGCTTCAGGGAGTACCACACTTCCATGGAGTACTAAATTTATATCCCAATTTAGCACTGACATCGGATAAAAAAACTGGTTCTCAGACTTGAGACACCCCAAAAAATTGTAAAAACTAAAATAATTTATAAAAAGTATACAAATTAGGTATCTCAGCGTCGGTAATAATCTCCTCTATAAAAATACCCCATGACCCAACCCCCAAGATTAACACGGTCCAAAAAAAAAAAAAAAAGGTGCAAAATAAAAAAAAAATTGTCACCTTAGATAACAAAAAGTTTAATAGCAAGCGATCAAAAAGTCATAAAGCCCCCAAAATAGTGCCAATAAAACCGTCCTCTCATCTCGCAAAAAATGAGCCCCCACATAAGATAATCGGCAAAAAAAATAAATAAATTACTCTTAGACTTTAGAGATACAAATTATTTTGTATCAAAAAGGATAATATAGTCTAAAACCTAAATAATTGTAAAAAATGTTGACTTATTAGGTATCACTGCGTCCGTAAGAATCTCCTCTATAAAAATACCCCATGACCTAACCCCCCAGATTAACACGGTCCAAATTCTTTTTAAAAAACAGTGCCAAAACCGCTATTTTTGGCACTTTTCCATTTCAATCCAATTTTTCCGGTAACAAAGCAAGGGTTAACAACCAAACAAAAGTTAATATTTATTACCCTGATACTGCAGTTTACAGAAACGCCACATTTGTGGTCGTAAACTGCTGTATCAGTAAAAGGGAAGCCGCAAAAGGAAAGGACCGACATGGTTTCTGGAAGGCCGATTTTGATGGCCTTTTTTATTGACACCATGTCCCTTTTGAAGCCCCCCTGATGCCCCCCTAGAGTAAAAACTCCCTAAAAGTGACCCCATCTAAGAAACTGCACCCCTCAAGGTATTCAAAACTGAATAACCCTTTAGGTGTTCCTCAACAGTTAATGGCAAATGGAGATGAAATTTCAGAATTTCAATTTCTGATAACCTTGCCTCACAAAAATGTAATATAGAGCAACCCTAAAAATAGTCCCAAAAAAAACGCCACCTTATCCCGTAGTTTCCAAAATGGGGTTGAAACAGGACACGGTGTAAATAAACCGGTCCATAAAAATCAGCCCTCCAAAAACCACACGGCGCTCCTTTCCCTCTACGCCCTGCCGTGTGCCCGTACAGTAGTGTACGACCACACATGGGGTGTTTCTGTAAATGGCAGAGTCAGGGCAATAAAGATACAGTCTTTATGTCTGTTAACCCTTGCTTTGTTAGTGGAAAAAATGGGTTAAAATGGAAAATTTGGCAATAAAATGAAATTCTCAAATTTCATCTCCTTTTGCCAATAACTCTTGTGCAACACCTAAAGGGTTAACGACGTTTGTAAAATCTGTTTTGAATACCTTGAGGGGTGTAGTTTCTTAGATGGGGTCACTTTTAGGGAGTTTCTACACTAGGGGTGCATCAGGGGGCTTCAAATGGGACATGGTGTAAATAATCCAGTCCAGCAAAATCTGCCTTCCAAAAACCATATGGCGCACCTTTCCTTCTACGCCCCGCCGTGTGGCCGTACAGTAGTGTACGACCACATATGGGGTGTTTCTGTAAACGGCCGAGTCAGGGCAATAAAGATACAGTCTTGTTTGGCTGTTAACCCTTGCTTTGTTAGTGGAAAAAATGGGTTAAAATGTAAAATTTGGCAAAAAAAATAAATTCTCAAATTTCATCCCCATTTGCCAATAACTCTTGTGCAACACCTAAAGGGTTAACAAAGTTTGTAAAATCAGTTTAGAATACCTTGAGGGGTGTAGTTTCTAGAATGGGATCATTTTTGGGTGGTTTCTATTATGTAAGCCTCGCAAAGTGACTTCAGACCTGTACTGGTCCCTAAAAATTGGGTTTATGAAAATTTCTGAAAAATTTCAAGATTTGCTTCTAAACTTCTAAGCCTTGTAACATCCCCAAAAAATAAAATATCATTCCCAAAATGATTCAAACATGAAGTAGACATATGGGGAATGTAAAGTAATAACTATTTTTGTAGGTATTACTATGTATTATAGAAGTAGAGAAATTGAAACTTTGAAATTTGCAATTTTTTAACATTTTTTGGTAAATTTGGTATTTTTTTTTATAAATAAAAATTAATTTTTTTGACTTCATTTTACCAGTGTCATGAAGTACAATATGTGACGAAAAAACAATCTCAGAATGGCCTGGATAAGTCAAAGAGTTTTAAAGTTATCACCACTTAAAGTGACACTGGTCTGACACTTATAGTGGACACTTATAGTGAAATAAGGCTGTGTCCCTAAGGGGTTAAACAGGATTGTCATGCAAATGTAATTTTTCAAGAAAATCTTCTAAAAGGAAGACAGGTCTTAAATTAAACTGTATGGGGGGGATTTATCAAACTGGTGTAAAGTAGAACTAACTTAGTTGCCCATAGCAACTGTGACAAACTGCCATTTGCCACTGGGCATTGTAGAGGACTTATGGCTAGCCTCCTGCCCTACGACTATGGCCCCGGGACATGTTGCCCTTCAGGAACAGTGTGACAGAACTGTGCCGCATGTCTGGACTGTTGGTGGGACCGGACGCGGTCAGCGGTGTATGCTGGGGATTCTGTGGAGCTGGAATCGGATGCGCAGATACACGAACGCCGCTGACCCTTACCTTCTTCCATACTGAACTTTCAGCTCCAGAGACTAAGTCCCGTTCGAAGATGGGATGTATGGTTTTAAAGTTACAGTGTATGTTTAAAAACTGTATTTTTACTGTCTGTGATAGTTATGTTAATCCATAATTATATCCCAGACAGAGGGGAGGATTTTGTGTATTTGGGTGGTGACTCCTCTCCTGTTGTTCTCACATGTGTATTGGTGATCTCCCTTTGTCCTGGGAGATAATTGAATTGCCTTCGGGTCTCTCCAGGGCAGAGAGGAGGAAACCATGATGCATTGTGGGGACCTGCATAAATACGGGTGGGTAGCCCTCAATAAAGAGTCAGTTCAGTTCATGTTTTGCTAACCCTTCAAAACGCAGCCTTGTCTCGTTATTGGAGGGAATTGCTGCATCACACTGGGGATTGCTATGCTCTGCATATTCCCTGGAGGAGAGATCTTTCCCACACAGTCCTGAATGCTGGAGGTTCATTCAGGGTGGAAGGAAGACGGCGCGGCTCCAGTTAAGCTACGGCGGTTGTGGAGTCAGCGGTGGTTGTGGTGTCCAGTGCGGTGCTTGTGGTCCTCGGCTCAAGCCAGGAAGCGTCCATTAACGGAAGCGGATCCGTTACATTGATGGCAAGCAGTGGGATGGCTTCCCTAGTGCGAGGAGCAGCATCCTGGGAACACCAAGCAGAGCTGGAGTATTGGTATAGCCACGTACGGTTTGACACTATGCTGAAGAGGCGGTTGGCTATCTACGGGCCCCACCTAACAGAGGAACTGGTACAGGAAGTGAGGAGAGAACTGGCGGAGTATCTGCAGCAGGAAGCAGAATATTGGGCAGAGATAGCGAAGTATTCCGTCCCTGCGCCCCAGCAAAAACGTGAGTTACAGGGGGCCGAAGGTGTCGTCCTTCCCCCCCAGCGGCAGTGTGTACCCCAGGGGGCCGAAGGTGTCGTCCTTCCCCCCCAGCGGCAGGTGTCGTCCTTCCCCCCAGCTGCAGTGTGTACCCCAGGGGGCCGAAGGTGTCCTCCTTCCCCCCAGCGGCAGTGTGTACGCCAGGGAGCTGAAGGTGTCGTCCTTCCCCCCCAGCGGCAGTGTGTACCCCAGGGGCCGAAGGTGTCATCCTTCCCTCCCCAGCGGCAGTGTGAACCCCAGGGGGCCGAAGGTGTCCCCCCCCCCCAGCGGCAGTGTGTACCCCAGGGGGCCGAAGGTGTCGTCCTTCCCCCCCAGCAGCAGTGTGTACCCCAGGGGGCCGAAGGTGTCGTCCTTCCCCCCCAGCGGCAGTGTGTACCCCAGGGGGCCGAAGGTGTCCTCCTTCCCCCCCAGCGGCAGAGTGTACCCCAGGGGGCTGAAGGTGTCCTCCTTCCCCCCCAGCGGCAGTGTGAACCCCAGGGAGCTGAAGGTGTCGTCCTTCCCCCCCAGCGGCAGCCTGTGTTTCAGGGAGAGGAGCGCAGCACCCTCTCTCCCCAGCGGCAGCTTACTCTAACAAGGGGAGACACTAATCGCCCAGACGGCGCAGATGGGACCGTGGTCTCTGCGCCTGACCTACCGGGATGCTGGACAGCCTGTCCAGATCCCCCACTACCCTCACCAGGACAACAGGAGGAGGGGGTAAGTACAAATTCCCCTCCCCAGTTAACTCCTAACGTGGCCTCAGGGTTAACAGAGGCGATGTTAACCCCTGCTGACTCCCATGTTCCTCTGGCTACTGAGCCGGACTATGGTCTCAGCACCCCAGCAGAAGAGCTGGCAGCTGGGCAGAGTGCAGTCGGCCTCTGCCCTCCCTCAAGTCCCCACAGCATGTTGCCCCATCACCACAGCAAAATACCCAGGTGCAGTAACTGTTTCTTGTGGGTGGGTCACCCTTGTACCTGTTTGTTGTGGGTGGGCTACTCGGGAATCTGGTTACTGTGAGTTGGTGGATCGACTAACGGAGGCACTGACCGACAGAAGGTCAGGTGCCTGGGTAGTCTTCCCCCCAAAGGGGAGATGTGTGACAAACTGCCATTTGCCACTGGGCATTGTAGAGGACTTATGGCTAGCCTCCTGCCCTACGACTATGGCCCCGGGACATGTTGCCCTTCAGGAATAGTGTGACAGAACTGTGCCGCATGTCTGAACTGTTGGTGGGACCGAACGCGGTCAGCGGTGTATGCTGGGGATTCTGTGGAGCTGGAATCGGATGCGCAGATACACAAATGCCGCTGACCCTTACCTTCTTCCATACTGAACTTTCAGCTCCAGAGACTAAGTCCCGTTCGAAGATGGGACTTAGTCGTTTTTCTGCATGAAATTGACCGACCGCACAGCCCAAATCTATGGAACTGTTTTGGGCAGGAAATTGTGTTTGCGGTCGGTCATAAAGGACTTCCACTAAACTTTTGATCCGCTGGAGGGATTTGTGTGATTTTTGGAAGTGTTTATGTTTGATGTATGCTGAGTATAAATATGTAATTTTTATGGAGATGGAATGTATGGTGTTAAAGTTACAGTGTATGTTTAAAAACTGTATTTTTACTGTCTGTGATAGTTATGTTAATCCATAATTATATCCCAGACAAAAGGGAGGATTTTGTGTATTTGGGTGGTGACTCCTCTCCTGTTGTTCTCACATGTGTATTGGTGATCTCCCTTTGTCCTGGGAGATAATTGAATTGCCTTCGGGTCTCTCCAGGGCAGAGAGGAGGAAACCATGATGCATTGTGGGGACCTGCATAAATACGGGCGTGTAGCCCTCAATAAAGAGTCAGTTCAGTTCATGTTTTGCTAACCCTTCAAAACGCAGCCTTGTCTCATTATTGGAGGGAATTGCTGCATCACGCTGGGGATTGCTATGCTCTGCATATTCCCTGGAGGAGAGATCTTTCCCACACGGTCCTGAATGCTGGAGGTTCATTCAGGGTGGAAGGAAGACGGCGCGGCTCCAGTTAAGCTACGGCGGTTGTGGAGTCTGCGGTGGTTGTGGTGTCCAGTGCGGTGCTTGTGGTCCTCGGTGCAAGCCAGGAAGCGTCCATTAACGGAAGCGGATCCGTTACAGCTACCAATCAGATTCCACCTTTCATTTTGGACAGCTCCTTCTGAAAATGAAAGGTGGAATCTAATTTGGTTGCTATGGGCAACTAGGCCAGTCCTACTTTACACCAGTTTGATAAGTCTCCCCTTATGTACCCACTCACAACTGTCTTTTTAATTGTTTCAATACATTCAATATTTCAAAAAATATGAAGCTTCTTTGAAACAGTCTACATAAAAAAACATTCTAAAGGTCTTATTCAGATCTACAGTGTTACTTAAAAGTTTGCAAATCCTATTCTATATTGCTGCATAAATGTGACCTATAACGTATTTTCACCTAAGTCGTAATCTCGCGATGCGAAAGCTAGCGCATGCACAGTTCCTTCTCTGAGGCTGATGCCAGCACAGGGAAGGAACACTATGAGGACACTGCGCATGCGCTAGCTCGCGCATCGCAAGATTACGGCACTCTAGCTTTCTGATGTCGGGGAGCAAGGAGGAGATTCTGAGGATGCGGGGCGGTGCTGGGCTCCTTCACGCTGAACTCATCTCAGGGACAGGACTCATCTCAGTTTAATTTGCATATGTATCAAATCAGTTTTTTTACACAATAAAAGCACACAGAGCTATGGGAACTGGGTATTGCGGATGTGCTAGCGGCCATCTAGCAACCAATGTCCTCAGCTCTATACACAAAATCCCGGTGACAGGTTCCCTTTAATGTTTTTTGTGGACAGCCACACAGAATCACCCACTCTCAGGGCCGGACCATTCATATGTCTCCTGTCAGCCACATGCTTATACCTGTTGCCCATCTTTTTCAGGCTATTTAAAATTTTCCGCCAAATCGAAGACAAAGAAGAGGAAAATCGTTCCTCCTCAGGAATACCGGAAGTTTGAGAACCAAAAAATGTGCCAAACTGTGGATGGAATGCATATGCCCCAAAAAACGGCGACTTATCAGTGCGCTCCGTCTGTCCGTTCGACTGAGGATGAAAAGCCGAAGACAAGGACAATTGTACCCCCAGTCGAGCACAGAACGCTTTCCAGAATCTGGAAATAAACTAAGTCCCCTGATCATACACCACATCAGAGGGAATGCCATGTCGTTTCACAATGTTATCAACAAACACCTGTGCAAGAGTCTTGGCATTAGGTAGAGCAGGCAATGCTATAAAATGTTCCATTTTGCTAAACCGATCAACTACCACCAGGATCATGTTTTTTCCAGAAGAATTTGGTAAATCCGTGATAAAGTCCATGGACAAATATATCCAAGGTCTGGAGGGGATGGGTAACGGAAGAAGAGATCCAGAAGGCCGAGTATGTTTCACCTTAGCACGAGCACAGGTACGACAGGCTGACACAGTCCTCAACACACTTACGCAGCCCAGGCCACCAAAATCTGCACGAGACGAGATCGACAGTGGATCTACTCCCAGGGTGTCCAGCCAAGACAGTACAGTGATGTTCCTCAAATACCTTATGGCATAAGCCTGAAGGAACAAACAATTTCCCTGGAGGACAAGAATCCGGAGCATCCTCTTGGGCCTCCAACACCTTAGCCTCAAGATCAGGATATAGGGCAGATATGACTACCCCTTCAGACAAAATTGGACTAGGATCTTTAGAATCACCTCCCCCCAGGAAATCTGCGCGACAAAGCATTCGACTTGACGTTTTTAATCCCAGGGCGGTAGATGACAATGAAGTAAAATCTGGTGAAAAACAGCGATCATCTGGCCTGCCTTTGATTCAGTTGTTTAGCCGACTCAAGGTAAGCCAGATTTTTGTGATTCGTAATTACCATAATAGGATGAATTTCTCCCAATGGCACCATTCTTCAAAAGCCAACTTAATGGCCAGCAATTCCCTATTACCCACGTCATAATTTCTTTCAGCAGTCAAAAGTTTTTTAGAGAAAAAAATCACATGGGCACCATTTACTAGGTGAAAGACCTTGCAACAAAACTGCTCCCACCCCTGATGCATCAACCTCTACAATGAATTTGCGTTTTTGGTTGGACTGCGCTGCTTCAGGAGATCACAGAAGAACGTTCCTGATCCAGAACCATTCAGAAAAATTGGACATGGGAAAGCATTCAAGCCCCATGAAGCCTCCCTCTCTCTTTCATCCAAGCTTCTGTGAAAAACCAAAGGTTGTGAGAATAGTAAAGCACCTTCACATGAGTTGAGTTAAAAGGATTTATTATACTCACAAACTCAGTTCGATAACAAGCAGTGTACAGAAAGATAAAACCAGGGCCGATCCTACACGGGGTGCAGTGGGTGCCCCGCACCCCAGCGCTGTCACCCGAAAGGCGCCGAGCGAGCCGCCGGGACTTTTTTTTTTTTGACTTTTTATTTTATTTTATTTTATAATGCCCGCAGTGGCGTAGCTATAGGGGTCGCAGCGGTCGCAATTGCGACCGGGCCCCTTAGTCAGGGGGGCCCACAGGGCCCCCTCAAGCCAGGAGAACGCAGCCGCAGCTGAATAACTAAGATACAATTTACAGGGGGCGGAGCGGAGGCCGAGAGGAGAGGCCCTGTGTGACGCGCACTGTGCAGGGCAGCTGGGCAGGCGAAGTGAGGAGGAGGGGCCGGGGGAGCGGCTTCAATTGAGGTGCGACGCAGGACTTAGTCACGTACCTCACTGTGACCTCCTGCGTCGGATCTCGCGAGATGACGCGGCGCGGGAAGGCACAGTGAGTGAGGCATGATGACCGCCTGTACCAGGATGCCACAAGCTGTGAAGGAGAGAGAGGTAAGTATTAATTATTATTATTTTTTTATGTACCCTACGTTCTACCCTTATTGCAGAGGCACTGGGGGCACGAGAGGAGGACCACTGACAGTACTCAGTCAGTGGACATCATAGTATTAATAAGAGTGGAGACTGGAGAGACTACCATTATATTAATAATAAAGAGGGGGCTATTATATTAACAACGAGGGGGACATTATATTATTAATAAAGAGGGGGTCATTACATTAATAATAAAGAGGGGGCCACTACATTAATAACAAAGAGGGGGCCATTATATTAATAAAGAGGGGGCCACTACATTAATAACAAAGAGGGGGTCATTATATTAATAAAGAGGGGGCCATTATATTAATAACAAAGAGGGGGCCAATACATTATTATTAATATAATGGCCCCCTATTTATTATTAATATAATGTCCCCCTCTTTATTATTAATATAATGGCCCCCTCTTTATTATTAATGTAATGCCCCCTCTTTATTATTAATGTAATGGCCCCCTCTTTGTTATTAAAGAGGGGCCATTATATTAATAATAAAGTGGGGGCCATTACATTAATGATGAAGAGGGGGCCATTATAATATACAGGGGGAATAATATTATGAGGAATGGGGGACTACCTGTCTGGCTCTAGCACAGTATTGGGGGGCAGCAGGATGAGTTGTTGAGACCCCAGGAAGGAGAGGATGAGAGTAAAGTGAGGAACCTAAAAAATAATCTGTGAAACTCTGCAGAGACGAGAAGCGGCTGAAAGAAGGTGTCATGGCGGTCTTATCTCTGGATGAAGACGTTGAGAAAAGTGTACATCACAGGAGACGTCACTGGATGTAACAGGTATGGTGCGGCATTCTCCTGTAATAATATTACCCATGCACATATCTGTTTCTCGGTAGGGTAAGGGGTATATAGAATTTGACCCACACTGCCGCATCCGGCCCCAGACTTCAGGTAACACTGTGTTCTGAATTCTGGGGCCTAACTAAGGGGTATCAGGGGACATTATTATACAGGGGTAATATAACTTATATTACCCCTGTATAGTGTACCCTGATACCCCTTAGTTATATTACCCCCTGTATAATTTACCTGATACCCCTCAGTTATATTACCCCTGTATAATGTCCCCCATAACAGTGTGTGTTATCCACAGATCTCCCATAACAATGTGTCATCCACAGATCCCCCAAATTATTTTAAAAACCTGCTGTTTCTCTAGATGACCTTATGTTTATGGTAGTGGTAATAGAGTCTCAATGGTCTATAAAAGCAGCTACACTATTTTTACAGACCTTTGAGACTCTATTAACACTACTATTAACTATTAACATAAGGTCATCTAGACTAGAAAAAGCAGGTTTTTAAAATTCTTATTTTTCCCATTTAGGTGTTAGAGCAATCTAATTAAAGTTATGTTTTAACACCTAAAGAGAAAGAAAAAATAAATAAAAACCTACGGTTTCTCTAGATGACCTTATGTTGATAGTAGTGTTAATAGAGCTTCAATGCTTTGTAAAAATAGTGTAGCTGCTTTTATAGACCCTTCAGACTCTATTACCACTACATTGTAAAGGGGAGGAGTTAGTAAGATAACCACGCCCATGTGGGGGCGCCAGAAATATTTCTGCACCCAGGCGCCTGTGACCCTAGGATCGGCCCTGGATAAAACACTCGACCCGGGTTTCGCTCCAAAAAGCTTTGTCAGGGGCATCTAATCCACCCATTCCGCGCTGGCTTTTAAACTCATAGGTAAGTATACACCCACCTACGTACATCGTCATTTTACAATATAACTCATCTGGATGTCAGATATTTTTGGGATGCACACACTTTACACTGGAGATGTGGCACAGCTATTGTCACTGTCCGCAGCGGACACAGTCTACGGAAAAAGTACACTGGATGTCACAGATTTTTTGGGGATGCGCACACTTTACACTGGAGATGTGGCACAGCTAATGTCGCTGTCTGCAGCGGCCTAACTATTGAACGCTATTTAGTGCAGGATGCGCTAAAAATAGATATTGCTGCCACACACAATAGTCGTTAAAACGACTTTTGGGTCTGTTAATTTTTTGCAATTTTGCTCAGGTTGCCCTAAAAATATATAATGCTGCTGCAACACACAACAATAGTTCATAAAAGGACTTTTGGGTCTCTGAACAGTTTTTATAATAAAATTATTCCTATTTCACTCCCTACACTGTCTGTCCCTTCCTCAGCACAGCTCTCCCTCACTAAGAATGAGCCGAACATGCGTCCCGATGATGCGTTCCGGCCAACCAATCACTGTAATGCCAGCAGTCAACATGGCTATGGCATTACAGTGAGGGCAAGACTTACCTGCATGTTTATTGGCTGCATAGCAGCCAAGAAACATGCGGGGCGGAGACTCGAGCATTGCGCTCGACCACATGTGGTATTTGGCCAAATACCGCCATGTGCCGAGCATCGAGATACTCGAGCCGAACAGGTGTTCGGCCGAGCATGCTTGGTCATCACTAGCTCTGACCCATCTAGCCCTCATCAGATTTGGCCACATCTATACACTTTTTTTTTCTTAATCCCAATACATGGACTTCAAGAACTGACTCTTCACCTGCTGCCATCCCTGGGCAGGTGCCATTGTTATGAGTAGAGTTGAGCGAACCCGAACTTTAGGGTTTTCGGCACCCGGACCCGAACCCGAACATTTACGTAAAAGTTCGGGTTCGGTGATTTTTATGGCGCTTTTTGAAAGGCTTCAAAGCAGCCAATCAACAAGTGTCATACTACTTGCCCCAAAAGGCCATCACAGCCATGCCTACTATTGGCATGGCTGTGATTGTCCAACTGCAGCATGTGACCCAGCCTCTATTTAAGCTGGAGTCACTCTGCTCGGATTAGTGTAGAGAGAGGCTGCAGCTGCTGTGAGGGAGAGATCAGGGAGAAATCTTCTCAAGAACTGGTTTATGTACTCAGCGATCTACAGAAAAAGTGTTTTGTGGGTGCAGTGCACAATTTTTTTAAGCCTGCCCTGAGCCAACTACTGCTGAAAACGAACTTTTTTTTCTTCAGTTAGTCAATATCAATACATGATCGGCAGCCATTTTATGCAACGATAGTGCTATCTCCAAGTCCAGAAATACAGCTTTGGCATACTGGGGTAAAAAAAGCCTCTGATATACTGCACATCTGGGATTAGACAAGCATAAGTGACTGTCATATTTAGGACAGAAATACAGCTTTTTGGTTAGGGTGAAAAAAACCTCTAATATACTGCACATCTGGGATTACACGTGCATAAGTGACTGTCACATTTAGGACAGAAATGCAGCTTTTTGGTTAGGGTGAAAAAACCCTCTAATATACTGCACATCTGGGATTACACGTGCATAAGTGACTGTCACATTTAGGACAGAAATACAGCTTTTTGGTTAGGGTGAAAAAACCCTTTAATATACTGCACATCTGGTATTAGACAAGCATAAGTGACTGTCACATTTAGGCCATAAATATGGCTTTTTGGTTACTGGGGTGAAAAAAGCCTCTCATATACTGCACATCTGGGATTACACGTGCATAAGTGACTGTCACATTTAGGCCATAAATACGGCTTTGGCATACTGGGGTAAAAAACCCTCTAATATATTGCACATCTGGAATTACACGTGCATAAGTGACTGTCACATTTAGGACAGAAATACAGCTTTTTGGTAAGGGTGAAAAAACCCTCTAATATACTGCACATCTGGGATTAGACAAGCATAAGTGACTGTCACATTTAGGCCAGAAATACGGATTTTTGGTTACTGGGGTGAAAAAGCTTCTCATATACTGCACATCTGGGATTACACGTGCAACACTCATATACTGCACAAGTGATGCGTGAAAATCACCGCTCGTGTGCACTGCCCCATAGAAATGAATGGGTCAGGATTCAGTGCGGGTGCAATGCGTTCACCTCCCGCATTGAACCCGCGCGGAATACTCGCCCATGTGTAAGGGGCCTTAAGCACATTTTGATGCCTTTTGCAGCCCTCTAGCCCTTTCCCGGACTATTTTAGAGCCATTTTAGTGCCCAAAAGTTCGGGTCCCCATTGACTTCAATGGGGTTCGGGTTCGGGGTCAAGTTCTGGTCAAGTTTGGGTTCCGAACCCGAACTTTTTTTTCAAGTTCGGCCGAACCTGCCGAACCCGAACATCCAGGTGTCCGCTCAGGGCCGGCCTTTGGGGTGTGCGGGCTGTGCGGCCGCACAGGGCGCCATAGCAACAGGGGCTCTACTCTACTCACGATTATTCTGCGACTGTCTGCGGGCGGCCGACTAACACAGTGCTCAAAGCGCACGGTCCGGACAATTGAGGAGTGAGGAGGGGGCGGGGCCCGCGGCCGCTCTGAGCTCCGCTCTGCTGCCTGGCTGGCCTGCCTGTCTCCTTAAGAGAGCAGACCAGTGGCTGCTAGAGCGTAACTGCCGCACAGGCACGTCTTCCCTTTTGACGTTGCCACTGAGCTCCGCCCCCAGAGAGAAGACGGAGCACGCCCAAGCGCCAGCCAGCAGCCACAGCAAGGAAGCAGCAATCTACACAGGCACAGGAAAAGAACAAGTAGGTATTTGGAGAAATGTGCCATGGGGGCCGGGGGGGGCAGAAATGTGCCATGGGGGCTGGGGGGGGCAGAAATGTGCCATAGGGGCTGGGGGGGGCAGAAAAGTGGCATGGGGGGGCAGAAATGTGCCATGGGGGGGGGCAGAAATGTGCCATGGGGGGGCAGAAATGTGCCATGGGGGCTGGGGGGGGGCATAAATGTGCCATGGGGGCTGGGGGGGCAGAAATGTGCCATGGGGCTGGGGGGGGCAGAGATGTGCCATGGGGGCTGGGGGGGGCAGAGATGTGCCATGGGGGCTGGGGGAGGCAGAGATGTGCCATGGGGGCTGGGGGGGGCAGAAATGTGCCATGGGGGCTGGGGGGGCAGAAATGTGCCATGGGGGCTGGGGGGGGGGGCAGCAATGTGCCATTGGGGCTGGGGGGGCAGAGATGTGCCATGGGGGCTGGGGGGGGAACAGTTGTGCTGATGCTGCAGTGCCCATCTGGAGGGGAGAAATGTGCCATGGTGACTGGGGGGGGGGGATGTGCTGCTGCCAGCCCACTGGCCCATGGAGTGGGAGAAGTGTGCAATGGGGGAGGGGGGGCTCAGAGAGGACTCAGGGGGGGCTCATAGAGGACAGGGGGACAGTATGCTTCCTGCTACTACATCAACCCCCCCCCCCCCCAGGGATTTTGGGGGCCATTAAGGGTTGGACTTTAACTCCTTGCTGCTGATGTTGAGTGTGCACATAGCCACCAATCATATTCCTCTCCCCCAGCACATCAGTTACCTTTAGGAGGGGGGGATATGATTGGTGGCTATGTGCACACTCCGCATCATCCAACCCCTAATGCCCCCCAAAATGCCCGGTGTGGGGGGGGGTATGACAGGCAGGAGGAGCAATGTGTATGCGGGCTCTTGCACTGCACTCGCTCAGCTGTGCTTGCATACATATCGTGCCCTGTGTCCACTGTCCTGTGCCCACTCTGCTAAAGCCTGGCATAGCCCAGCTATGCCCATCTTTACCAAAGCAGAAAGGCAGGAACTGTGATGTGATCATATTTATTGTATGTATGTGTGTGTGTCCGTCCCTGTGTCTGTGTGTCTCTTCCTGTGTGTCACCATCACCATGCCCACACTGTTCCTATGTCTTGACGCAGCTGCATCAGGACGTTCTCTGCGGAGGAAGAAGGAAGAGGAGGCAGCGCCGCCAGCAGGGAGTCCGTGCGATAGACACAGGAAGGCACACTAAGGACGAAGGTAACACTACCACATTATCAGCACTAGTGTTATCTGTGGTTTTACATAGGACTGCAGGTAACACTACCACATTATCAGCACTAGTGTTATCTGTGGTTTTACATAGGACCGCAGGTAACACTACCACATTATCAGCACTAGTGTCATCTGTGGTTTTACATAGGACCGCAGGTAACACTACCACATTATCAGCACTAGTGTTATCTGTGGTGTTACATAGGACTGCAGGTAACACATTTTTTTCCTCTTTGTGTGTGTTTATGCGACCAGGTGTAGGGAGGGGGGGGGGGCGCCACAAGGTTAGCTCGCACAGGGCGCCTGAACACCTAAGGCCGGCCCTGTGTCTGCTCAACTCTAGTTATGAGATAATGTCTAGGTGTGACTGTAGGTCTATTGGATAAATCAAATTGACACTATGGTTGCAATAACATATAGTTTGTGTCAAGAAGTACAGAGGGACACATTAGAAACCATACTGTTCAGTTCAATATGTGCATCACTAACAGAACTGTCCAGCAGCCAGGCTACTGCCTCAAATAAGGTCACAACACTCATCTGAAACAGTCTGTCCTGCCATTCCAGTGAATGAAGGTCAAGGGTTAATTGAAACTGAGAGAAGAATATAGAGGTGTGATTTTCAGTGCAGAAGCAAGGAGTCTTCGCTAAATCCACATTTAATACTGTAAAAATCAGCGACATACTGTAATTATTTAGAAACGCTCGCCTAGAAGCAGATCAGCGTCTAAATTCATGTATTATATCTTCCTCAGTTTGCTATAGTAAATCACCACGAGGATTTTAACAGCAGCACAGAGTATTTAAATGCATGCATGGTTTGATCATTATTGGTGTGAATGGGATCTGTACTTCAGCTCTTTCTAGCCTACTGTAGATAGTAGAAAAGCAATGAGGTATGTCAAATTCAGCTCTTCATATTATTACAATGCCACTAAAGAGAAGAGATTTTAATTTTTTCAGTCCCTTTATGCTATTGCCCTTTATTTCTTTAAATATAATGCACAGCCATCACAGATCCCCAACAAGCAGCTGCTCATTTCCCCTGCAGCCGCCAATATAGAGCAAGTGTTAAGGCTGGCCGCAGGCTCTCCCAGGCAGCACGTCGGCATTCGGACGTCTGCTACTTCCGGGTGTGACGTCATCAGCAAGCGTCCTGCACGAGGCGGATCTCAGAGAAGCCGGGTGTACCTTTCCCTTCAGTCTGCAAGCTGTTCAGGTCGTTTTCCAAGATAACTGGTTTGTTTGGGGAGCGTGGCAACGTGGAGGAGGGTAGGAGGGTGTGTAGAGAGGGGGAAGTGTGCCGGAGGATCGCTTCTCCTCACTGCGTTCAGGCACATGCAGTTCAAGTTTTGGCACCAATGGGCAGCATTGTCACATAGTTGGAGCTCATTGCCTGTCTCAGCATAACCTGTATCTAAGTTCATACAGGGGCTGCGAGTCATCTGGGCTCAGCAGGTTAAACTCTGGCAGCTGGGTCCTGGTGCCATTACTGAGTTGATTACTTACAAGGTTGCTGCTTGTGCACATGTTTGACACTCATCACATACACTACATACATACCTTAGACACATAGTTCGCACATCAGGCAGTTTGACGAAAAAAAAAAAAAAAAAAGGGTACAAGTTAAATAAAGTAAAAAAAAAAAAAAAAAGAGTGGGTTGTTCAAATAAAGAAAAAAAAGGGTACAAGTGGATTGTTAAATAAAGTAAAAAAAAAAAAAAAAAAAGAGTGGGTTGTTCAAATAAAGAAAGGAAAAAAAAAAAGAGAATTTTTTGGGATTAGAAAATAAAATAAAAACCTTTATCCACCAAGCTTCATCCATACACCTCTAGCATAGGTACATCCGCCAATACAGCTACACGCTCGCACGACATACACACCCCGTTTCATCTCGTAGACTAGTGTCATACATCATACGGTCTGTTTTCCATAAATCCTATACTTACATACATCACCTACCACGTCTGTAGGTTCTTTAGCCCGCAGTATTCGTTTTTAATTAATCTGCCACGTCACAGATTCACACAAACTCGGGCTCGCTTCATACGTCAGTGGAAACGACTATCATACTCCCTGTCAGCCTCGAAGGCTTTTCGTTCAATCGTTTCACGCTGCTGGGGGGGGGAAGGGAAGGGGCTTAGATTCCGTCATCTTGTTTGTCAGCTTACGGGCAGAAGGTTGTAGGGTTAACAGGTTGTTTTTTTTTTTCTCTTCTCTTTTTCTTTCTTCTTCTTTTTTTTTTTTTTTGTTGTTGTTTTGTGGTGTTTGTTGTGTTGTTTGCAGTGGTCTACGCCATCTGCAACTTCAGCCAGTGCAGGCTCCTGCATGTCTGTGCCACATGTTTTAGGGCACATCCGGTCACGGTCTGCACATTGAAGCCGGCGTGACTGAGCCGGGTGAATGTGGAGGCACTAAACCAGCTGCTGCGGCTTCATCCGGTTCAGCCGTTTCGTACATTCCTGGTGGAAGGGTTTTCACGGGAGTTTCACACTGGGCTCATCACCTTGCCCCAGCAGACTCATGAATGCCCCAACTTGCAGTCGGCTTCTAAACATGCTGGTCTGGTGGATTCACTCTTGGCAGTTGAGCTGGACAAGGGTTTCATCATTGTCCTTTCCAGTCCCCTCCTTTCTGCACTTGGAGGGTGAGCCCGGTGGGGGTGGTGCAGGGAAAATATTCCAATAAATTTCGTTTGATTTATGATTTGTCTGCTCCACATTCTTCCCACGTTCCTAGTCTCAACTCGTTGATTCCGTCCGAGGAATTTTCCTTGAAGTATACTTCCGTAGACCAGGCTATCCAGGTCATTTTTCAGACAGGCATGGGGGCTTGGCTGTCCAAAGCAGATGTCTCTGATGCGTTCAAACTGCTGCCCATTAGCCCATCTCTCTGGCAGTGGCATGGCATCAAATGGAGAGATGCGTACTATTTCGCCACCAAGTTGACGTTTGGTTCCTAGAGCAGCCCCAGTCTGTTTGACAGGTTAGCGCAGGCACTGGAATGGATTTTGTTGGAACAGGGTTGCCAGAATGTCATTCACTACCTGGATGATTTTCTGTTGATCGAAGAACCCTCACAGGCACCTGTTGACTTGCAGGTCTTCAAGGAGTTAAACATTCCAGTGGCCGAACACAAAACAGAAGGGCCTGCGCAGGTTGTCACGTTCTTGGGGATCTCTCTGGATTCACGTGCCATTTCAGCCAGTCTGCCACAAGACAAACTCGACAGAATCAAATCAGGTGTCCGTTCCTTGCTCATGTCTCAGGTTTGCACCAAGAGAGAATTGCAGTCTCTTTTGGGCATGTTATACTTTGCCATGAGGATCATTCCTCAGGGTAGATCATTCATTTCAAGATTGCTAGTCTTATTACAACAGACCAGTGATTTGGACGCATCAGTGCTTCTTAATGCGAACGCCCGAGCAGATCTGTTCATGTGGGACAGATTTCTCAGTGGGTGGAACGGCATTTCCATGTTTATTCCGAGGGCCACTTCTGATTCTCCACACGTATTTTCAGACGCGGCTGCCTCGGTAGGTTTCGCGGCCATATTTGGCTCACATTGGTTCGCCGGCTCATGGCCCACACACGTGCTACAGTTGCCGGGGTTTTCTCAGATGTCGGCATTGTTCGAGATCTATCCTATCGTAGCAGCTGCTATAGTCTGGGGGCATAGGTGGTCGGGTCGCACGGTGGTTTTCCACACTGACAATATGGCGACCGCAGAGATCATTAACAAGGGCAGATCTAAATCGTTACTCATCATGTCTTTCATGCGTAGATTGACCTGGATAGCTCTGGAACGGGGGTTTCATTTTCATGCCCTGTTTTTGGACGGGGTCAGCAACGTTGCAGCTGATGCTTTATCTCGTTTAGATTTTTCTCGCTTTTTCTTACAGAACCCAGAAGCAGACTCAGTGGGCACCCCAGTACCGGACTGGCGGCTGCTGGTCTTGGATTAGACTCTCTGATGGTGGTCGCCAGTTCACTCATTACCAAGTCTTTGTCGGCCAGTACGTTGCGGTCGTACCGCCGAGCGTGGGTGGTTTTTTCGAACTTTAAGTTGGCATATCCTAGAGGTGACACAGGTCAGGTCAAGTATATGGTGGCTTTCGTGTCTTATTGTCATTCGGTATTGGCTTTATCCTACAACACCATTAGGCTATATTTGGCTGGGGTGCAGCATTTTTTGGCACTTCAAGAGCCAGACAGACCCTCTATATTTTCAGCTCACCCGATCAAGGCCATCCTCAGAGGCATTCAAAAAAGCCAGGTCACGGTCAAGTCAGTCCGTCGACCTATTAAGGGGGACAAGTTTCGTAGCCTGTCGGAAGTTCTCACATTGTCACCATTCGGAGTCCTTCCCAGCCTGGTGATCAAGGCGGCGATGTACTTGGCGTTTTACGGGTTTTTAAGACCAGGAGAAGTGACACAGGCCAGACAAGGGGCGGTGGCTCTCCGCAAGGGAGATTTAGTCAGGATGGGCAGTAACTCATTTGCAGTTGCCTCACAACAAAACAAGGCAGGTAGGTCCCGGCCATGTAGTTAAGTTCTTCCAGACCACAAACGCATGGTGTCCAGTGACAGTCTTGGACAACCTCTTGCTGGCTCTTAGTCTTCACAGCCCCACCGACCCATTACTTCCATTCCCTGTTGGTCCACTGACGTCCAGCCAGTTCATCAAACATATTCGCATCCTGTTGACCAGTGTAGGATTGAATCCGGCTCAATTCTCGGGGCATTCTTTCCGCATCGGTGCGGCATCCGCAGCGTCCAAGCATGGAGTCCCTGTGCATATCATTAAACACTTGGGGCGCTGGCGCTTGGGGTGCTTTGTACGGTATATCCCGGAGCCACAAGCGGAGCTGGTCCAAGCATTCAGTACATTGGCAGAGTAGCACCTCAGGCCAATCCTTCCCTCACTGGTGGGTTTTTCCCCCTTTTTAAGGCATACCGACCTAGTGAGGCCAAGGCACACCTCAGGCCAATTAGGTAGGGGGGTGGTGGTTGGGCATCTTCCACTCGTTTAGGTCCTGACCACAAGTGTTAAGGCTGGCCGCAGGCTAGCCTGGATTTGTGGGAGGGGCCGGTACCTGTCTTAAGCAGTCTGGCTCTCCCAGGCAGCACGTCGGCATTCGGACGTCCCCTGCCCACCCATTCCCATTCTTCATTCAGTCATTTAACCATCACATTCAGGGTATGCCCCCTTTTTCAGGCATACCGACCTAGTGAGGCCAAGGCACACCTCAGGCCAATTAGGTAGGGGGGTGGTGGTTGGGCATCTTCCACTCGTTTAGGTCCTGACCACAAATGTAATATAACACGTAGCCGTTCAAAATAAATGCATGGCCCAGGAACCAGACCAACAGCCACTGCTTAATAGCTCTTCTCATAGAAAGCTGGGCAGTTCCAACTTGTAGACCCCCTTCATACACTGCGTGCAGAATTATTAGGCAAATGAGTATTTTGACCACATCATCCTCTTTATGCATGTTGTCTTACTCCAAGCTGTATAGGCTCGAAAGCCTACTACCAATTAAGCATATTAGGTGATGTGCATCTCTGTAATGAGAAGGGGTGTGGTCTAATGACATCAACACCCTATATTAGGTGTGCATAATTATTAGGCAACTTCCTTTCCTTTGGCAAAATGGGTCAAAAGAAGGACTTGACAGGCTCAGAAAAGTCAAAAATAGTGAGATATCTTGCAGAGGGATGCAGCACTCTTAAAATTGCAAAGCTTCTGAAGTGTGATCATCGAACAATCAAGCGTTTCATTCAAAATAGTCAACAGGGTCGCAAGAAGCATGTGGAAAAACCAAGGCGCAAAATATCTGCCCATGAACTGAGAAAAGTCAAGCGTGCAGCTGCCAAGATGCCACTTGCCACCAGTTTGGCCATATTTCAGAGCTGCAACATCACTGGAGTGCCCAAAAGCACAAGGTGTGCAATACTCAGAGACATGGCCAAGGTAAGAAAGGCTGAAAGACGACCACCACTGAACAAAACACACAAGCTGAAACGTCAAGACTGGGCCAAGAAATATCTCAAGACTGATTTTTCTAAGGTTTTATGGACTGATGAAATGAGAATGAGTCTTGATGGGCCAGATGGATGGGCCCGTGGCTGGATTGGTAAAGGGCAGAGAGCTCCAGTCCGACTCAGACGCCAGCAAGGTGGAGGTGGAGTACTGGTTTGGGCTGGTATCATCAAAGATGAGCTTGTGGGGCCTTTTCGGGTTGAGGATGGAGTCAAGCTCAACTCCCAGTCCTACTGCCAGTTTCTGGAAGACACCTTCTTCAAGCAGTGGTACAGGAAGAAGTCTGCATCCTTCAAAAAAAACATGATTTTCATGCAGGACAATGCTCCATTACACGCGTCCAAGTACTCCACAGCGTGGCTGGCAAGAAAGGGTAAAAAAGAAGAAAATCTAATGACATGGCCTCCTTGTTCACCTGATCTGAACCCCATTGAGAACCTGTGGTCCATCATCAAATGTGAGATTTACAAGGAGGGAAAACAGTACACCTCTCTGAACAGTGTCTGGGAGGCTGTGGTTGCTGCTGCACGCAATGTTGATGGTGAACAGATCAAAACACTGACAGAATCCATGGATGGCAGGCTTTTGAGTGTCCTTGCAAAGAAAGGTGGCTATATTGGTCACTGATTTGTTTTTGTTTTGTTTTTGAATTTCAGAAATGTATATTTGTGAATGTTGAGATGTTATATTGGTTTCACTGGTAAAAATAAATAATTGAAATGGGTATATATTAGTTTTTTGTTAAGTTGCCTAATAATTATGCACAGTAATAGTCACCTGCACACACAGATATCCCCCTAAAATAGCTAAAACTAAAAACAAACTAAAAACTACTTCCAAAAATATTCAGCTTTGATATTAATGAGTTTTTTGGGTTCATTGAGAACATGGTTGTTGTTCAATAATAAAATTAATCCTCAAAAATACAACTTGCCTAATAATTCTGCACTCCCTGTAGATCCATATGCTCTAATAAACATAATAAGATGGGTGGTAAAGGTCAGATAGCACATTTTATTTGGAGTTACAAATTCAACCCTTCGGCCCCTTTCACACGAGCGAGAATTCCACGGTCGTGCAAGGCGTGATGCGAACGCATTGCGCCCGCACGGAATCCGGACCCATTCATTTAAATGGGTCTGTGTACATGAGCGATGCTTTTCATGTATCAATTTTGCATTGCGTGAAAATCGCAGCATGTTCTATATTCTGCGATTTTCACGCAACGCTGGCTCCATAGAAGTGAATAGGTGTGCGTGAAAATCGCATTGCATCCGCATGCAAGTGCGGATGCAATGCGATTTTCACGGATGGTTGCTAAGAGATGTTGTTTGTAAACATTCCATTTTTTATCACGCGCATGCAAAACGCAGTAAATCGCATTACACCCGCGCAATAAAAACTGAACAACTGAACGCGATCGCAAACAAAACTGAATGACTTTGTTTGCAAAATTGCGCAGTTTTCACTGAACGCATCCGGACATAATTCAGACATGCTCTTCCGGCCTGTGTCTCGCGCTGTACGGCACAAGCGGCCTAGTGCCTGCAGCCTATCAGAGTCAGAGGAAGGGTAAGGGACATGACTCCCCCTCCCCTGCCCCACCGCACTAGCACAGGCATCTGTATCGCTGTCCTGAGGACGGCGATACAGATGACTATGGAGATGAGCGCAATGAAAGCGCATCTCCCTGTGCCCTGTTGCCGCCCTTCCCCCCGAGCTGCTCAGTTAGAGGGGCATTTCAGTTGGGGGGGCACAGCGTGATGTAGGGGAGGCTGTGGCCCCCTCTGGCCCCCCCTTGGCGACACCACTGGCCCTGGTAATGTCACTGTCAGAAGCGGACACTGTCTATTGAAAAAGTACACTGGATGTTACAGATATTTTTGGGATGCGCACACTTTACACAGGAGATGTGGCGCAGCTAATGTCACTATCAGAAGCGGACACCGTCTATTGAAAAAGGACACTATGTCACAGATACATTTTTGGATGTGCACACTTTACACTGGAGATGTAGCGCAGCTAATGGGACTGTCTGCAGCGGACACCGTCTACGGAAAAAGTACACTGGATGTCAGATATTTTTTGGATGCACACACTTTACACTGGAGATGTAGCACAGGTAATGTCACTGTTCGCAACGGACACCATCTATTGAAAATGGACACTGGATGTCACAGATATTTTTTTGATGTGCACACTTTACACTGGAGATGTGGCGCAGCTAATGTCACTGTCTGCAGCAGACACCGTCTATTGAAAAAGTACACTGGATATCACAGATATTTTTGGATGCGCACACTTTACACTGGAGATGTGGCGCAGCTACTGTCACTGTCAGCAGCGGACACCGTCTATGGAAAAAGTACACTGTATGTCACAGATATTTTTGGGATGTGCACACTTTACACTGGAGATGTGTCGCATCTAATGTTGCTGTCTGCAGCGGCCTAACTATTTTACGCTATTTAGCGCAGGATGTGCTAAAAATAAATATTGCTGCCACACACAATAGTCCTTAGAAGGACTTTTCGGTCTGTAAAGTTTTAGCAATTGAGCGCAGGTTGCGCTAAAAATATTAATTGCTGCTGTCACATACAATAGTCCTTAAAAGGACTTTTGGGTCTCTGAAAAGTCTTGGTGGTAAAAATATTCTTAAATAACTCCCTACACTATCTGTCACTTCCTCAGCACAGCTCTCCCTGACTAAGAATGAGCCGAACATGCGTCATTGGGTGCTATATAGCACCCGTTGACGCTTTCCAGCCAGCCAATTCAGCCGAATGCCACCATGTGCCGAGCATGCTCGATCATCACTAATGGCTATATAGCCGTCACTGAACACTTAATTTTCAATATAACAGTACAGTACTTCTGCAGCGTACTCAAGTTAGGTTTAGAAATGTTCCTGGGTGTTGTAGTGCAATAGACACTAACCTGAGACGGCTGACTCTCTGCAAGGGCAGGTGATGATGAGAAATGTTCGTGACGCCAGTGCCAAGTAAACGGTGGCACGCCGTTTGCTGATAGCAGGAATAACTGAGGAACCACGTGATGTTAAAACAGAATTCAAACTTTAGTAGTCATCATGTAGGGACATTGACGGAAGCGCAGTTCCTTTGCAGACAGTTGGTTGCATTACATTTGATGCAGGCAATATATATAGTTCATATTTCAAGATGCGACTTCCGTCAGTACTTATACGGCGGAGGTCACAAAAGGGTTAAATAATATAAAAAAGGCTTTGACTAAATACTAGTTTACAAGTGCCTTATCACCGGGGGCGTGGTCATAGGAGGCACAGAAGTAGTCACACCAAGTCAGTGCGGGTCTTAGCTGGTCTTGAGACCCCTCTGTCACATTAGAAGACACCAGTATTATAAATGGAACAAGCCGAAGCTTCATGTTACCACTCTGATGCCAACTAATTAGAGGCCAGATGTAATGTGGTATACATACACATTTCTCATCATACAGACGGATGATAATATCACTGCACCCACAAAGCATTTATACCACAGCTGCTGTTAATGGTGCCTTGAGGGTTCCTTGGCTATGGGACCTGGTTGCGGTTACAGTACTCCAAGGGCTATGCTAAACGACTTCATATTTGGCATCTAACAAATTGGCAGAGGGTCTTACAGGCTCCCTAAACATGTGGTCTGGTAACAATTGCAACCTTTTTGTGACCCATGTAGTTGTGGTAATTCACATGTGTAACATTTATACCATATAAAAATAATCTCTCCTGTTTGAAATTAGCTGAAGTCAGGGCTGTCTCTGTGGCCACCAGAGAGTTAAGTCTCTGTTCATCATGACACCGCCCGTAGGAGTCTCACGCTCCGCTCTCCCTTTTGTTTAAATCCCCACAGGAGAACATGATCTTAAAAATCAGATCAATCAGAATTACAGATCACCGCAGTACTGACAGTGAACTCCCTTATTCTGGGATGGCATTTAACAACTAATTAGGGAATACTTTGTTACTGTCTGACTATTACCAATCAATACGTCTCATGTCAGTCTCCTCTCTCTCTCTCTGCTTGTTTTTTTTTTCCGTTCTGCCTTTCCTTTCATCTGCTTTGGTCTAGATGAGCTTTTTCCTTTCGCTTACTGCCGAGCGTCTTTTCTCATTCTTCTCACACAGTCAGATGTCAAGTCTCACTCATTCAGAGTAATACTCATCCCTCTTATCCCTGACGCTCTTACTTTGGATCACAATAATCTCAAAATCCACTGCCAGATAGACTTCTGTGGCTTTTCAGGGTAAGAGACCCTCACTCTATATCCACGAGAACTGACGGCGGCATTGTTGCATGCAGCCAGAAAGCAATTAGTACCTACTGTATTATTCAACAATACATCCGAAATGCTGATACATAATATATAAAGACATTAGAGGACAACCGGTGACATCAAACCATGTCTAATCTGTAGCAAATATTTGCCCTCTACTTCTCTGCACGCTATTGTCAATTATACAGTAGTTATTGCATGGGTTTAAACTATCATTATTATAAATGATGTGTGAAGATTATTCTGCAACAAATACATATAATAGTATATAATATATACTATATACTACCGGTAGGTTAAACATCTTATAATATATCATGTATGGTATGATCAGGGACAGATATGAGAAGATTTCCCCAAACAGATGGGTCACCACCAAGCCAAACACAAAAATTGTTTCGGCTTCCATATGCTGATTAGAAATGCGTCCACCTTGACAAGTCCATATTGATGTTCTGAACTGACGAAAATGGACCTGGTGGTCAGGGCCCTATATCACTTGTTATACCACTGTTTATATTAAGACAGTGCATAGGGGTTTTGGTGTAGATACTGAGATACATAAGAGCTTAGTTTACTGATGGGCTGAACAGGTCACAACAGCTATTCAAAGTGTAAGAAGTTCTTACTTTTCTTCCTCCACCCAGCAGTAAAAGAAACAGAGCTTGACTATAAAGTCCAACCCAACTGGATTTCCTAGTAGTTCTGAGGACCACCCTCTGTGTATATGCAGTGTCCTGAAACACACTGCTTAATGTTGTGATTGTGTTTCATGTAAACTGTCCTTGTGAACAGGTTCTCATAAAGTTGCATAGGGAGTGAGAGGTTCTCACAAGCCTCCCAGGGCTAACTCCGCCCTACACTAAGTGTGAAGAAGGTCTGTGTGTGTGATGCCAGAGGACAACCTGCACCTCAGCAGCCATTCTTTTGAGTTATTCAAACTCCATACTTAGTTCTTCTACTGTATGTACCAGCCCATAGAAGGGAAAAGATCACAGTATCTCCAGACAACTCAGAGAGGCAATGAATATATTGACAAAGGAAGGCAACTGTCGTGTATCTGACTCCAGCCTCCTTTGCATTAAGTGGGGAGATCTCAAGCTATCAGATACCCACCATACTTAAAGACAAAATACCAGGAGTTTACTTGAAACTCTCTAGTCTCTTTATTCCATATCATTCTTACAACTACTACTCTCAACCATTGCACCTCACGATGCTGGTGTCACGGACACAGGGGCCCAGCCACAAGCACCCTAAACATCACCACCATCAAGTGCACCTCAACCAACATCTGGCTGGCGTTCCCTGCAACGGAGAGTGCCCCGGAAGATCTCGTGCTGTCTTCCCATCCACTGCACTGCCGACCCAGGGAGGCATCTGCTACTCCCATCGGCCCACTGAAAGCCTCACGTGTTTTCCCCTGCTGTCTGGCACGCTACATATAGAAAGCATCTTCATGTCACTTGTGATCCTCAGTGTTATCATGCACACCTATGGTAGATCATCAATAAGATCAAATATATTATTTGTGAATTAAGCTATAAAAATAGATCCTAGTGATAAAAAATTGTCTTTAAAAACAGCTCCAAATGGGGTTGTCTCCTGCTGAACCTGTGTAGCTCATTGTGACAAATCCTTTTGGTTAGTCGTTGGAGAGATTCCCCAATGACTAAAATTCATCAATAATGGAAGGTAAATAATTAAAAAATCTTTAAAAAAATTCTTCCCATTCCCTGATGATATGAATATGTGGACCCTCAGCCAAGCACCGGTGTGTTAAGAGAGATCAGGGAGTAGAGAACAAGTGAGTATCTCTTCTTTTGTTATTAAGAGGGTTATCCGATAATTAATATTGATGATCTATGCTCAGGATAGGTCCTCAATATCAGATCAGCATAGGTCCGACATCACAGACCCCCGCCGATCAGCTGTTAGAGGAGGCCGGCACTCTGTGATCGCTGTGCCCTCTTACTAGGCCATGTGACGTGACCATACATCAGTCACCTGGCCTAGTTGCAGCTAAGCCCTTTTGAAGTGAATGTGGCTGTGCTAAGAAAGCTGCTGAGAGCTTGCAGCCCCACCAAAGCTACGGAGCGCGGTGACTCCCTGAAACAGCTGATCGGTGAGGGTGCTGGGACTCAGAGCCTCGCCGATGTGAGGATAGGTCATCATTGTCCATTCCTGGATAACCCCTTTAATGCTTTTTAATAAATGTTTTTTTTCTCAGCTGGACAACCCCTTTAATTATTATTGGAAAAACACCAATGAAAATGTAGAGATAGGGACTCAGCTATTGGTTGAAATAAAGGAAGAGAGACATTATAATAACTTGTGATGGATGCCTCCTAGGTCTTATTAAATAATAAAGTACAGTATCATTTACGGTGCACACCGTTTTATTCGTTTGTTAAAAAAATAAAGATATAAAAAAAGTGCTGAATTTAATATGTTTTAAGCCTCATTCACACGTCAGTGTTTTGGTCAGTAATTTCCATCAGTGATTGTGAGCCAAAACCAGGAGTGTAGACTACATAGACATAAGGTATAAGGAAAAGATCTGCATCTGTTTTGTGTTTAGAGCCGCATCTGGTTTTGGCTCAAAGTCACTGATAGAAATCACTGACCAAAACACTGACGCATGAATGAGGCCTTAAAATGAGGATTTTCACCCTTTGGGAAGGGGCAGGTTACTGTATATGCTGGATTTTAATTAAAGAATGAACAATTTGAAATTAAATTTAATGTGGATTTTCAGGATCACTGGTTTGAGGGTAAGACCCCAATTGCATCAGGTCATCAGGTTTCAGTTTTTATACAGAGGATATTTCTTGAATAGATATTTCAGATGACTCATGAGGGAAAAAGATGGATTGCTTGGTAACTACTGCAAATTCTGATAGCTAAGATACTGTATATAATCATTTTAGGGATGGGGTAAACATTTCCTATAGATTTTGAATGAGATGTTACACTGTAACATAACTAATTTAATTTCCAATGGTTAGGACTAGTGTTGAGCGAATCGAAGCATCCGAATACCACGAATCAGAATTTTCTGGCAATTTGTTTCATTGAATAAAAAATGTTCTAAAATGGCCGCTGCACATGTTACAAAGTGAAAGTAAGAAGCCTGAGAAGGAGGGATCACCAATAATGCCGTGCAGCCAGCCAATCAAGCAGATAGCCAGCCCCTGTGATGTCATAGCCCTATAAAAAGTCTCCTCCTGCCCGGTCGCTGCCATTTTACAGTGAACTTAGTGCAGGGAGAGACGTTACAGGCACTAGGTACAGTGATTAGGAAAGACTTTATTCATAAAAAAATACTTTTGAGCAGTTCAGGGACAGCATAGATATAGTGTAGGGATATAATAGGAATACTGTATCCACACTACTGGGAGAGAGCAGCGGCCGATAGAATAGAGAACCTATTCTATTACACCTTGCTGCACTAATTGGGGTTAAAATCGTTCTAATACTGCAGATTTTAGGCTATTAACATTCTTTTGTACATAAGTAATTCCATTAACCCCTGATTCTGTAATTGGGGTGAAAAAGTTGTCTGAAATTACTGATTTTGTGGGGTTCACGTTCTTTTATACATAAGTAAATCCATTACTCCTAGACTCATTAATTGGAGTGAAATAGCAGCCTTATACTTCTGATTTTTGAGGGTTCACATTCTTATATACATAAGTAAGTCTGTTAATCCTTGATTTTTTAATTAGGGTGAAATTGTGATCTGATAATAATGATCTTGTGGGGTTCACATTTCTTTATACATAAGTAAATCCGTTAATCCTACATTCTGTAATTAAGGTGAAATAGCGACCTGATTCTACAGATTTTTCGGGCTGCACATTCTTTTATACGTAAGTAAATCCGTTAATTCTAGACTCATTAATTGGGGTGAAATAGCGACCTGATAATACAGTCCCATGTAAATAACATTATTTCCCTCCCTCCGCCACAGAGTCCAATGTAAATACCATCACACAATCTCTCCAGCCCCCTCCAACATACAGTCCCATGTAAATAACATCACTTCCTCAATATTCAGTCCCATGTTAATAACATCACTCCCTCCCCAGCCGCCTCCAACATGCAGTCCCATGTAAATACCATAACCCTGTCCCAGCCACCTCCAACATGCATTGCCATGTCAATAACATCACTCCACCCCACTGTCCCATTTAAATAACTTCCCTCCCTTTAGCCCCAGGACTTCTCTTCACTGCTAGGCCATCCTCTCCTGCACTGATCACATGATGGTGACATCATCGCAGGTCCTTTTCAGCTACTGCATTTAGAACTGATCACATGGACTCTGATGTCATCACAGGTCCTTCAGCTCTTGCAGGGCATCAGATTCAATTGTATTGCATCCTGAGGACAGCAATACAGTTGTATCTAGCTGGCAGGCAGGACATTCGGGGCCTGGGAAAAAACATCAGGGGCCCAGGCCCCCGAATGTTTTGACCTAGCAACGCCTCTGATAGGGTGGGAAAGAAAGTCCTGCCTTTTTCAAACATCTGATCAGCAAGGAAGTGCCAGACCCCCACAAATTAGATACTGATGACCTATCCTGAGTAGAGTTGAGCGAACCCGAACTGTAAAGTTTGGGTTCATACCGAACTTTAGGTTTTTTAGCAACCGGACCCGAACCCGAATATTTACGTAAAAGTTCGGGTTCGGTGTTTGGCGCTTTCTTGGCACTTTTTGAAAGGCTGCACAGCAGCCAATCAACAAGCGTCATACTACTTGCCCCCAAAAGGCCATCACAGCCATGCCTACTATTGGCATGGCTGTGATTAGCCAACAATATTTTATGAGTGTTTTCTCATTCTTCAATGGGGTTATTGGTCTCTCTTCGTTTGTTGGTTTCAGTATATTATACTAGACCCCAGTGTATTTTGTACACCTTATTAGAGTTTTTCTTATAGGCTGGTCTAACTGTGATTGGCCAACTGCAGCATGTGACCCAGCCTCTATTTAAGCTGGAGTCACGTAGCGCCGCCCGTCTCTCTACTCGGATTACTGTAGGGAGAAGCTGCAGCTGCTGTGAGGGAGAGATCAGGGAGAAATCTTATCAAGAACTGTTTTTTGTACTCAGCGATCTATAGCAAATGTGTTTTGTGGGTGCAGTGCACAATTGTTTTAAGCCTGCCCTGAGCCAACTACTGCTGAAAACGAACTTTTTTTTCTTCAGTTAGTCAATATCAATACATAATCGGCAGCCATTTTATACAACGATAGTGCACCAGCAAAGGCTATCTGCTAAAAATAGTGCACATCTGGGATAAGTTCATAAGTGACACATTTGTGACACATTGTCACATTTAGGACAGAAATACAGCTTTTTGGTTACTGGGGTGAAAAAAGCCTCTGATATACTGCACATCTGGGATTACACGTGCATAAGTGACTGTCACATTTAGGCCATAAATATGGCTTTTTGGTTACTGGGGTGAAAAAACCCTCTAATATACTGCACATCTGGGATTAGACAAGCATAAGTGACTGTCACATTTAGGCCAGAAATACAGCTTTTTGGTTACTGGGGTGAAAAAATCCTCTAATATGTTGCACATCTGGGATTACACGTGCATAAGTGACTGTTACATTTAGGCCATAAATACGGCTTTGGCATACTGGGGTGAAAAAAGCCTCTGATATACTGCACATCTGGGATTACACGTGCATAAGTGACTGTCACATTTAGTCCAGAAATACGGCTTTTTGGTTACTGGGGTGAAAAAACCCTCTAATATACTGCACATCTGGGATTAGACAAGCATAAGTGACTGTCACATTTAGGCCAGAAATACGGCTTTTTGGTTACTGGGGTGGAAAAAACCTCTGATATACTGCACATCTGGGATAAGACGTGCATAAGTGAGTGTCACATTTAGGACACAAATACCGCTGTCATATATAGTTTTAAAAAAAAATTTTTAGTGCATCACCCTACAGGGTTTTTATTGGCGGTTAATTATTTTTA